>NC_138866.1:129794783-130394783 GCF_965194805.1 Balaenoptera borealis | reverse complement strand
CCACACCACACATCCTCTCCTGCCCTTAAACCTGCAGCCTTTCCTTGGCAGCCAACTCCCTTGTTTCTGCACGGTTGCACCCAATGACCTCCGGGTAGAGCTCCAATCCTCAGGGAACGCTATGTGGGCCGGGTATAGAAACGATGCCTGGCTGTCCTCAGGAACACCTTCACATCTTCAACACAGGGGGAACGTGGTCAGACAGGGACAAAACACCCCAAGGCCTCCAAATCGGCCCCCATGAGGAGACACCATACTGTGCCATGAAGGCAACCATTCGCTGGCACAAGAACCCGCCATGAAGCAAATCGACCAAGGAGAGGAAAGAGGCGGGACAGTCCACAAATGTGCTCCCGTATTCCCTCCCTACACGTGCCTCCAGATGCTCCTGAGGGAATCCCAAATGTGTTCCGGGAACCCCATGGCCACCGTCGATCTATCCACCCACCAGTAAACCTGTGGGCTTAGCCAGCCATCTCACGTGGCTCATTCACTCGCCTTGCCTTACTCTCTCTCCACCGGGATCCCAACGTGTCACGGCAAGATGCCAGAGCCACCCCTCACCAAAGAAGCTTGCCGTGACCAAGTTTGACTAAGGCATTTTCCAGCCCCTTCACACAGCACACACAAGCAGGACACAACCCGAGGAGGAGCCATCAGATTGGCCAAACTCCCAGGAACAGTGGCCCATTTGATTTCTCCCCTCATCAGGAGAAACCTAAACTGCATCTGGTCTCCCAAGCAGAACATGACAAAGAAGCCTGCCCTAGGCCTGGAATCCTGTTCTGACCCTGAGCCTACAGACTTCTGTTTCTTTGAGGCCACAAGGCAATGACCAGCAGGTGGGGGCAGCCTGTAGAACTCAAGTGCAGGTGGCAGGACGAGCAATGGCTCACGCTTCCTCTCCTACCTGCATGCTGAACCGTGGCAGGGGACAGCAGTCCTGGCTAGACCAAGGAACCCAGAGACGGCACGCTGTCCCAAGCCTTCCCACCTGGATTGGCATCCCAGGCTCCTTTCCCAATGGCTCTTCTCCCCAGGAGATGACCACAACCCTCAACTTGAACAACGTGGCTGTAGACACCCACGGCCGCAAATGCAACGTGAACCTCTCCCTACTTTCCTTTGGGGAGCCACGTGCTGGACCTCAGTTCCAACGAGGAGACGGTAGGGATTTCTCACTCATTTTGTTCAGATTTCCAAGGGATGCATTTGTGGGAGTCATCATCGATCCAAGCACATGCTCAAACGGTGGACATGCAAAGTTGCAGATTCCACCATGGGACGGCCAGCGAGCTGAATCATATCAGCGTACGGAAGTGGCCAGCAGAGCCGAGCCACGGGTCAGGAAATGCAGCCAGTTCTCAGGGCATCAAAGCTCGTGTTCCCCGAGAAAAGACCAGAAGGTGAGGGTGTAGCCCCGGTGCACACGTTCCCATCGCCAAACCTTTAGGTTTAGCAAAGAAGTGTCGCTTACCGCAACAAGGGTTAAAGCAGGATCCTCATGGAATGCACGCCAACACCCCTCTGAGACTCCTTCGGCTGGCCTCGCCTTGCCACACCGTCCTCACTTCAACGGGTATCAGGGATTATACGGATGGCCCCAGGCTGCTGCTGGCATTCCTTCCCTGGCATTCCACCTGGCTCGGGGTGAGAGAACACACGCATGCTTGAGGAGGGTGCACAGGCGCACCGAGGGAAAGGGCGATACCACCCAGCATTGTGTGTTCTATCTCTCCTCAACATTTCATTTACTGTCCATCTTGCCTGTGTGTCCGCAGGCAAACGTGAAAGCATCGTGGCACTGGCGCCTTCAGAGCGTGCGGCCATCAGGACAAAGAGTGCCACCGACCAACAACCCCCTGGTCTCGGGCCCTGAAATTCCTCTCCTGAGCAATCTGCCCTCCATCACAGCAAAAGCATGTCTTCCTGATCCCCTGAGACACCCTCAGGACAACTGTGCCCCCTCAGCCTAAGAGCAAGTGCCCTCTATGGGAACAAACACGCGTTTGGCCCTTATGATTAAACACAGTGGACACGCCCTCAAGGGGAGAGATCTTCCATAAGGGAAGGGCCCTTGGCTGAATAAGACGACCTCCATCAAAAGCGGCTCGTAGGGACCCGTGACAAAGGGCACCTGAAGAACCCCTGGACTGATCAAGGGAGACTCACCAGCAGGCATACTTCCTGGTCTCCTGCCAAGCCAGAGGAACTTCCCTAGGACCGCAACCAAAGCTAATGGCAAGGGAGCCATTCCAATGCCCAAAATGGCGGGCCAAACACTTGCAGCAACTGGGTAACTTATCGTAGCACCTTGCACATTCGCATTCTCCCCTTCAAGGACAAGACCTTGGAGAAACCATGAGACCCAGGTCCTCCAGAACCAACGTGTCACCCACAGCCGTGCAATGAGAGAACGCACCCAACATCCCGGACCCTTGAACCGGCATGGCTTCTCTGGCTTGAAGCCATGCATGCTGGAGATCACAGGCTCGCAGCACCAGAAGGTGGCAGGATAAAATGACCCCTGCAGCACACATTCACTCCAGCCCTTAAACCTGTAGCGTTTCCTTGGCGGCCGACTCCCTTCTTTCTGCATGGTTGGGCCCAAAGACCTCCGGGAAGAGCTCCAAACCTCAGGGAATGCTATGCCGACCTGGTATAGCAATGACGCTGGGCTGTCCTAAGGAACACCTTAACATCCTCAACATAGGGGCAATGAGGCCACACAGGGACAAAACATCCCAACGGCTCCAAATCGGTCCCAGTGAGAAGACACCATACTGTGCCATGAAGGCACCATTCGCTGGAACAAGGACCCGCCGTGAAGCACATTGAGAAAGGAGAGGAAAAGGTTGGGATGGTCCACGAATGTGCACCTGTATTCCTTCCCTACACGGGGCTCCAAGTGCTCCTGAAGATATCCCAAAAGAGTTCCGGGAACCCTATGTCCACCGACATATCCACCCATACCGATCTATCCACCCAACAGTAAGCCTGTGGGCTTAGCCAACACTCTCCCATGTATTTCCCACTCGCCTTGCCTTGCTCTCTCCACCAGGATCCAAACGAATCCACCCCTCACCTAAGTAGCTTGATATCCCCTGGATTTGCCTAAGGCACTTTGCAAACTCTCCACACACAACACACAAGCAGGACACAACCCAAGGAGGCGCCATCAGCGTCGCCCAAATCCCGGGGACAGTGGCCCATTTGATTTCCCCCGACCATCAGGGCAAACCTGAACTATATCCCACCTCCCAAGCTGAACATGACATAGACGCCTGGCCTGGCCAGGACTCCTTCTCTGACCCTGAGTGCAGAGACTTCTGTTTCCTTGCGGGAACAAGGCAACGACCTGAGCTTGAGGGTGGCCTGTAGATCTCAATGGCAAGCCAGAGGAGTACCAGTGGCTCACGCTTCCTTTCGCACCCGCACGCTGACCGCGGCAGGGGATAGCAGTTCTGGCTAGACTCAGGTGCCCAGAGACATCAGGTTGTCCTTAGCCTTCCCACGTAGATGGACATCCCAGGCTCCTTTCCACATGGCTCTTTCTGCACGAGAAGCCCGCCACCCTCCACTTGAACAATGTTGCTGCGCACGCCCACAGTAGCAAATGCAACATGGACCTCTCCCTAATTTTCCTTTGGGAGCCACGTGCTGGACCTCAGTTAGGATGAGAAGACGGTAGGTATTGCTCATTCATTTTGTTTAGATTTCCAAGGAATGCATTTATGGGAGTCCTCACTGATCCACGCTCCTGCTCAAAGGCTGGACGTGCAAAGTCGCGGACTGTCAGCAAGCTCAATCCTCTCAGCAGTAGGGAGCGGCCAGACTCGAGCCACGGGGCAGGAAGTGTACCCACGTCTCAGGGCATCGGAGCTCGGGTGCCCCAGGAAGAGCCCAGAATGTGACGGTGTAGTCTCGCGGCACAAGTCCCCGTGGCCAAACTTCTAGGTTTCTTCAAAGAAGTTCCGTTTACCCCCACAAGGTTTCTACCAGGAACCTTGTCGAGCCAGAGGCGATGCCCTTGGATCACACAGAAAGCTATTGGCATTGGAGATATTCCGATGCCCAAACTGGCAGGGCAAACCCTTGCAGCAACTGGGTTACTTGCCCTGGCGCCTTGTATTTTCGCCCCCAGGCCCGTCAGTGACATGACCGCGGAGAAACCTGAGACCCATTCATTTGTTCAGAGTTCCAAGCAGTGCATTTATGGGAGTCATCATCAATCCACCTGCTCAAAGGCTGCACGTTCAAAGTCGCAGGCTCCACCGCGGGGCAGCCACCGATCTCAATCATGTCAGCAGTCAGGAGTGGCCAGAGGCGACCCACGGGGCTGCAAATGGAGCTAAGGATCATGGCATCAGATCTGGGGTTCCCCTGCAAGAGCCAAGAAGGTGAGGGTGTAGTCTCAGTGCACAAGTCCCCGTGGCCAAACATCTAGGTTTCTGCAAAGAAGTTCCACTCACCACCACAAGGTTCCTACGAGGATCCTCAAGGACTTCACGCCAAAACCACGCTGAGACTCTTTTGCCTTGACTTGCCTCACCTTGCCGCACTCTCCTCACTTCGCCAGGTATCATGGACTATACAGAGGGCCCAATGCTGCTGCAGGTGTTTGTTCCCTGGCACTCCACCACATGCCTCAGGGTGACAGAACACAGGGATGTTTGAGAAAAGTGAACGGGCGCACAGAGGCAAAGGGTGATACCGCCCACCGATGTGCGCTATATCTCCCCTCAACATTTCATTTGCAGTCCATCATGTCTGTGTGTCCACAGCCAAACGTGAATGCATCGTGGCACAGATGCCTTCAGAGCGCACGGGCATCAGCACAAAGAGCACGGCCGTCCATCAACCCCCCGGTATGGGCCTTGAACTTTCCTGCCTGAGCCACCTCCCCGCCGACACAGCATAAGGATGTCATCCTGAACTGCTGAGACACCCTCAGGGGAACTGGGATTACTCAGCGTAAGAGCCACTGCCCTCTGGGGAACCAAACCACTCCTGGCGCATACGCTTCCACACAATGGATTCACCCTCAAGGGGAAATGTGGTCCCTGAGATCTTCCACAAGGGAACGGCCCTTGGCCAAATGGGACGACCTCCAACAAAAGCAGCTTGTAGGGACCGGTGACAAAACGCACCAGAGGAACTCCTGGACTGAACAATGGAGATTCACCTGCAGCCAGACTTCCTGGCCTGCTGCCAAGACTGGCAACCTACCCTTGGCCCACACACAAAGCTAATGGCATCGGAACCATTCCGACGCCCAACGTGGCGGGGCAAACCCTTGCAGCAATTGTGTAACTTGCAGTGGTGTCTGGTACTTTCACCCTCTGGGCCCATCAGTGACGTGACATTGGGGAAACCCTGAGGCCCAGGTCCTCTACAAGCAACTTGTTACCCACAGCCATGCAACGACAGAACCCAGACAACAGCCTAGACGCTTGAACCGGTATGACTTGTCTAGCCTGTGGCCAGGCTCGCCAGTTACCACAGTCTCGACGCACCAGCGGGTGGCAGGAAAAATGACACCCACACCACACATCCTCTCCTGCCCTTAAACCTGCAGCCTTTCCTTGGCAGCCAACTCCCTTGTTTCTGCACGGTTGCACCCAATGACCTCCGGGTAGAGCTCCAATCCTCAGGGAACGCTATGTGGGCCGGGTATAGAAACGATGCCTGGCTGTCCTCAGGAACACCTTCACATCTTCAACACAGGGGGAACGTGGTCAGACAGGGACAAAACACCCCAAGGCCTCCAAATCGGCCCCCATGAGGAGACACCATACTGTGCCATGAAGGCAACCATTCGCTGGCACAAGAACCCGCCATGAAGCAAATCGACCAAGGAGAGGAAAGAGGCGGGACAGTCCACAAATGTGCTCCCGTATTCCCTCCCTACACGTGCCTCCAGATGCTCCTGAGGGAATCCCAAATGTGTTCCGGGAACCCCATGGCCACCGTCGATCTATCCACCCACCAGTAAACCTGTGGGCTTAGCCAGCCATCTCACGTGGCTCATTCACTCGCCTTGCCTTACTCTCTCTCCACCGGGATCCCAACGTGTCACGGCAAGATGCCAGAGCCACCCCTCACCAAAGAAGCTTGCCGTGACCAAGTTTGACTAAGGCATTTTCCAGCCCCTTCACACAGCACACACAAGCAGGACACAACCCGAGGAGGAGCCATCAGATTGGCCAAACTCCCAGGAACAGTGGCCCATTTGATTTCTCCCCTCATCAGGAGAAACCTAAACTGCATCTGGTCTCCCAAGCAGAACATGACAAAGAAGCCTGCCCTAGGCCTGGAATCCTGTTCTGACC
This sequence comes from Balaenoptera borealis, assembly GCF_965194805.1. Taxonomy (NCBI): domain Eukaryota; kingdom Metazoa; phylum Chordata; class Mammalia; order Artiodactyla; family Balaenopteridae; genus Balaenoptera; species Balaenoptera borealis. The sequence goes on along the minus strand of NC_138866.1, from coordinate 130,388,451 downwards.
CTGAGCCTACAGACTTCTGTTTCTTTGAGGCCACAAGGCAATGACCAGCAGGTGGGGGCAGCCTGTAGAACTCAAGTGCAGGTGGCAGGACGAGCAATGGCTCACGCTTCCTCTCCTACCTGCATGCTGAACCGTGGCAGGGGACAGCAGTCCTGGCTAGACCAAGGAACCCAGAGACGGCACGCTGTCCCAAGCCTTCCCACCTGGATTGGCATCCCAGGCTCCTTTCCCAATGGCTCTTCTCCCCAGGAGATGACCACAACCCTCAACTTGAACAACGTGGCTGTAGACACCCACGGCCGCAAATGCAACGTGAACCTCTCCCTACTTTCCTTTGGGGAGCCACGTGCTGGACCTCAGTTCCAACGAGGAGACGGTAGGGATTTCTCACTCATTTTGTTCAGATTTCCAAGGGATGCATTTGTGGGAGTCATCATCGATCCAAGCACATGCTCAAACGGTGGACATGCAAAGTTGCAGATTCCACCATGGGACGGCCAGCGAGCTGAATCATATCAGCGTACGGAAGTGGCCAGCAGAGCCGAGCCACGGGTCAGGAAATGCAGCCAGTTCTCAGGGCATCAAAGCTCGTGTTCCCCGAGAAAAGACCAGAAGGTGAGGGTGTAGCCCCGGTGCACACGTTCCCATCGCCAAACCTTTAGGTTTAGCAAAGAAGTGTCGCTTACCGCAACAAGGGTTAAAGCAGGATCCTCATGGAATGCACGCCAACACCCCTCTGAGACTCCTTCGGCTGGCCTCGCCTTGCCACACCGTCCTCACTTCAACGGGTATCAGGGATTATACGGATGGCCCCAGGCTGCTGCTGGCATTCCTTCCCTGGCATTCCACCTGGCTCGGGGTGAGAGAACACACGCATGCTTGAGGAGGGTGCACAGGCGCACCGAGGGAAAGGGCGATACCACCCAGCATTGTGTGTTCTATCTCTCCTCAACATTTCATTTACTGTCCATCTTGCCTGTGTGTCCGCAGGCAAACGTGAAAGCATCGTGGCACTGGCGCCTTCAGAGCGTGCGGCCATCAGGACAAAGAGTGCCACCGACCAACAACCCCCTGGTCTCGGGCCCTGAAATTCCTCTCCTGAGCAATCTGCCCTCCATCACAGCAAAAGCATGTCTTCCTGATCCCCTGAGACACCCTCAGGACAACTGTGCCCCCTCAGCCTAAGAGCAAGTGCCCTCTATGGGAACAAACACGCGTTTGGCCCTTATGATTAAACACAGTGGACACGCCCTCAAGGGGAGAGATCTTCCATAAGGGAAGGGCCCTTGGCTGAATAAGACGACCTCCATCAAAAGCGGCTCGTAGGGACCCGTGACAAAGGGCACCTGAAGAACCCCTGGACTGATCAAGGGAGACTCACCAGCAGGCATACTTCCTGGTCTCCTGCCAAGCCAGAGGAACTTCCCTAGGACCGCAACCAAAGCTAATGGCAAGGGAGCCATTCCAATGCCCAAAATGGCGGGCCAAACACTTGCAGCAACTGGGTAACTTATCGTAGCACCTTGCACATTCGCATTCTCCCCTTCAAGGACAAGACCTTGGAGAAACCATGAGACCCAGGTCCTCCAGAACCAACGTGTCACCCACAGCCGTGCAATGAGAGAACGCACCCAACATCCCGGACCCTTGAACCGGCATGGCTTCTCTGGCTTGAAGCCATGCATGCTGGAGATCACAGGCTCGCAGCACCAGAAGGTGGCAGGATAAAATGACCCCTGCAGCACACATTCACTCCAGCCCTTAAACCTGTAGCGTTTCCTTGGCGGCCGACTCCCTTCTTTCTGCATGGTTGGGCCCAAAGACCTCCGGGAAGAGCTCCAAACCTCAGGGAATGCTATGCCGACCTGGTATAGCAATGACGCTGGGCTGTCCTAAGGAACACCTTAACATCCTCAACATAGGGGCAATGAGGCCACACAGGGACAAAACATCCCAACGGCTCCAAATCGGTCCCAGTGAGAAGACACCATACTGTGCCATGAAGGCACCATTCGCTGGAACAAGGACCCGCCGTGAAGCACATTGAGAAAGGAGAGGAAAAGGTTGGGATGGTCCACGAATGTGCACCTGTATTCCTTCCCTACACGGGGCTCCAAGTGCTCCTGAAGATATCCCAAAAGAGTTCCGGGAACCCTATGTCCACCGACATATCCACCCATACCGATCTATCCACCCAACAGTAAGCCTGTGGGCTTAGCCAACACTCTCCCATGTATTTCCCACTCGCCTTGCCTTGCTCTCTCCACCAGGATCCAAACGAATCCACCCCTCACCTAAGTAGCTTGATATCCCCTGGATTTGCCTAAGGCACTTTGCAAACTCTCCACACACAACACACAAGCAGGACACAACCCAAGGAGGCGCCATCAGCGTCGCCCAAATCCCGGGGACAGTGGCCCATTTGATTTCCCCCGACCATCAGGGCAAACCTGAACTATATCCCACCTCCCAAGCTGAACATGACATAGACGCCTGGCCTGGCCAGGACTCCTTCTCTGACCCTGAGTGCAGAGACTTCTGTTTCCTTGCGGGAACAAGGCAACGACCTGAGCTTGAGGGTGGCCTGTAGATCTCAATGGCAAGCCAGAGGAGTACCAGTGGCTCACGCTTCCTTTCGCACCCGCACGCTGACCGCGGCAGGGGATAGCAGTTCTGGCTAGACTCAGGTGCCCAGAGACATCAGGTTGTCCTTAGCCTTCCCACGTAGATGGACATCCCAGGCTCCTTTCCACATGGCTCTTTCTGCACGAGAAGCCCGCCACCCTCCACTTGAACAATGTTGCTGCGCACGCCCACAGTAGCAAATGCAACATGGACCTCTCCCTAATTTTCCTTTGGGAGCCACGTGCTGGACCTCAGTTAGGATGAGAAGACGGTAGGTATTGCTCATTCATTTTGTTTAGATTTCCAAGGAATGCATTTATGGGAGTCCTCACTGATCCACGCTCCTGCTCAAAGGCTGGACGTGCAAAGTCGCGGACTGTCAGCAAGCTCAATCCTCTCAGCAGTAGGGAGCGGCCAGACTCGAGCCACGGGGCAGGAAGTGTACCCACGTCTCAGGGCATCGGAGCTCGGGTGCCCCAGGAAGAGCCCAGAATGTGACGGTGTAGTCTCGCGGCACAAGTCCCCGTGGCCAAACTTCTAGGTTTCTTCAAAGAAGTTCCGTTTACCCCCACAAGGTTTCTACCAGGAACCTTGTCGAGCCAGAGGCGATGCCCTTGGATCACACAGAAAGCTATTGGCATTGGAGATATTCCGATGCCCAAACTGGCAGGGCAAACCCTTGCAGCAACTGGGTTACTTGCCCTGGCGCCTTGTATTTTCGCCCCCAGGCCCGTCAGTGACATGACCGCGGAGAAACCTGAGACCCATTCATTTGTTCAGAGTTCCAAGCAGTGCATTTATGGGAGTCATCATCAATCCACCTGCTCAAAGGCTGCACGTTCAAAGTCGCAGGCTCCACCGCGGGGCAGCCACCGATCTCAATCATGTCAGCAGTCAGGAGTGGCCAGAGGCGACCCACGGGGCTGCAAATGGAGCTAAGGATCATGGCATCAGATCTGGGGTTCCCCTGCAAGAGCCAAGAAGGTGAGGGTGTAGTCTCAGTGCACAAGTCCCCGTGGCCAAACATCTAGGTTTCTGCAAAGAAGTTCCACTCACCACCACAAGGTTCCTACGAGGATCCTCAAGGACTTCACGCCAAAACCACGCTGAGACTCTTTTGCCTTGACTTGCCTCACCTTGCCGCACTCTCCTCACTTCGCCAGGTATCATGGACTATACAGAGGGCCCAATGCTGCTGCAGGTGTTTGTTCCCTGGCACTCCACCACATGCCTCAGGGTGACAGAACACAGGGATGTTTGAGAAAAGTGAACGGGCGCACAGAGGCAAAGGGTGATACCGCCCACCGATGTGCGCTATATCTCCCCTCAACATTTCATTTGCAGTCCATCATGTCTGTGTGTCCACAGCCAAACGTGAATGCATCGTGGCACAGATGCCTTCAGAGCGCACGGGCATCAGCACAAAGAGCACGGCCGTCCATCAACCCCCCGGTATGGGCCTTGAACTTTCCTGCCTGAGCCACCTCCCCGCCGACACAGCATAAGGATGTCATCCTGAACTGCTGAGACACCCTCAGGGGAACTGGGATTACTCAGCGTAAGAGCCACTGCCCTCTGGGGAACCAAACCACTCCTGGCGCATACGCTTCCACACAATGGATTCACCCTCAAGGGGAAATGTGGTCCCTGAGATCTTCCACAAGGGAACGGCCCTTGGCCAAATGGGACGACCTCCAACAAAAGCAGCTTGTAGGGACCGGTGACAAAACGCACCAGAGGAACTCCTGGACTGAACAATGGAGATTCACCTGCAGCCAGACTTCCTGGCCTGCTGCCAAGACTGGCAACCTACCCTTGGCCCACACACAAAGCTAATGGCATCGGAACCATTCCGACGCCCAACGTGGCGGGGCAAACCCTTGCAGCAATTGTGTAACTTGCAGTGGTGTCTGGTACTTTCACCCTCTGGGCCCATCAGTGACGTGACATTGGGGAAACCCTGAGGCCCAGGTCCTCTACAAGCAACTTGTTACCCACAGCCATGCAACGACAGAACCCAGACAACAGCCTAGACGCTTGAACCGGTATGACTTGTCTAGCCTGTGGCCAGGCTCGCCAGTTACCACAGTCTCGACGCACCAGCGGGTGGCAGGAAAAATGACACCCACACCACACATCCTCTCCTGCCCTTAAACCTGCAGCCTTTCCTTGGCAGCCAACTCCCTTGTTTCTGCACGGTTGCACCCAATGACCTCCGGGTAGAGCTCCAATCCTCAGGGAACGCTATGTGGGCCGGGTATAGAAACGATGCCTGGCTGTCCTCAGGAACACCTTCACATCTTCAACACAGGGGGAACGTGGTCAGACAGGGACAAAACACCCCAAGGCCTCCAAATCGGCCCCCATGAGGAGACACCATACTGTGCCATGAAGGCAACCATTCGCTGGCACAAGAACCCGCCATGAAGCAAATCGACCAAGGAGAGGAAAGAGGCGGGACAGTCCACAAATGTGCTCCCGTATTCCCTCCCTACACGTGCCTCCAGATGCTCCTGAGGGAATCCCAAATGTGTTCCGGGAACCCCATGGCCACCGTCGATCTATCCACCCACCAGTAAACCTGTGGGCTTAGCCAGCCATCTCACGTGGCTCATTCACTCGCCTTGCCTTACTCTCTCTCCACCGGGATCCCAACGTGTCACGGCAAGATGCCAGAGCCACCCCTCACCAAAGAAGCTTGCCGTGACCAAGTTTGACTAAGGCATTTTCCAGCCCCTTCACACAGCACACACAAGCAGGACACAACCCGAGGAGGAGCCATCAGATTGGCCAAACTCCCAGGAACAGTGGCCCATTTGATTTCTCCCCTCATCAGGAGAAACCTAAACTGCATCTGGTCTCCCAAGCAGAACATGACAAAGAAGCCTGCCCTAGGCCTGGAATCCTGTTCTGACCCTGAGCCTACAGACTTCTGTTTCTTTGAGGCCACAAGGCAATGACCAGCAGGTGGGGGCAGCCTGTAGAACTCAAGTGCAGGTGGCAGGACGAGCAATGGCTCACGCTTCCTCTCCTACCTGCATGCTGAACCGTGGCAGGGGACAGCAGTCCTGGCTAGACCAAGGAACCCAGAGACGGCACGCTGTCCCAAGCCTTCCCACCTGGATTGGCATCCCAGGCTCCTTTCCCAATGGCTCTTCTCCCCAGGAGATGACCACAACCCTCAACTTGAACAACGTGGCTGTAGACACCCACGGCCGCAAATGCAACGTGAACCTCTCCCTACTTTCCTTTGGGGAGCCACGTGCTGGACCTCAGTTCCAACGAGGAGACGGTAGGGATTTCTCACTCATTTTGTTCAGATTTCCAAGGGATGCATTTGTGGGAGTCATCATCGATCCAAGCACATGCTCAAACGGTGGACATGCAAAGTTGCAGATTCCACCATGGGACGGCCAGCGAGCTGAATCATATCAGCGTACGGAAGTGGCCAGCAGAGCCGAGCCACGGGTCAGGAAATGCAGCCAGTTCTCAGGGCATCAAAGCTCGTGTTCCCCGAGAAAAGACCAGAAGGTGAGGGTGTAGCCCCGGTGCACACGTTCCCATCGCCAAACCTTTAGGTTTAGCAAAGAAGTGTCGCTTACCGCAACAAGGGTTAAAGCAGGATCCTCATGGAATGCACGCCAACACCCCTCTGAGACTCCTTCGGCTGGCCTCGCCTTGCCACACCGTCCTCACTTCAACGGGTATCAGGGATTATACGGATGGCCCCAGGCTGCTGCTGGCATTCCTTCCCTGGCATTCCACCTGGCTCGGGGTGAGAGAACACACGCATGCTTGAGGAGGGTGCACAGGCGCACCGAGGGAAAGGGCGATACCACCCAGCATTGTGTGTTCTATCTCTCCGCAACATTTCATTTACTGTCCATCTTGCCTGTGTGTCCGCAGGCAAACGTGAAAGCATCGTGGCACTGGCGCCTTCAGAGCGTGCGGCCATCAGGACAAAGAGTGCCACCGACCAACAACCCCCTGGTCTCGGGCCCTGAAATTCCTCTCCTGAGCAATCTGCCCTCCATCACAGCAAAAGCATGTCTTCCTGATCCCCTGAGACACCCTCAGGACAACTGTGCCCCCTCAGCCTAAGAGCAAGTGCCCTCTATGGGAACAAACACGCGTTTGGCCCTTATGATTAAACACAGTGGACACGCCCTCAAGGGGAGAGATCTTCCATAAGGGAAGGGCCCTTGGCTGAATAAGACGACCTCCATCAAAAGCGGCTCGTAGGGACCCGTGACAAAGGGCACCTGAAGAACCCCTGGACTGATCAAGGGAGACTCACCAGCAGGCATACTTCCTGGTCTCCTGCCAAGCCAGAGGAACTTCCCTAGGACCGCAACCAAAGCTAATGGCAAGGGAGCCATTCCAATGCCCAAAATGGCGGGCCAAACACTTGCAGCAACTGGGTAACTTATCGTAGCACCTTGCACATTCGCATTCTCCCCTTCAAGGACAAGACCTTGGAGAAACCATGAGACCCAGGTCCTCCAGAACCAACGTGTCACCCACAGCCGTGCAATGAGAGAACGCACCCAACATCCCGGACCCTTGAACCGGCATGGCTTCTCTGGCTTGAAGCCATGCATGCTGGAGATCACAGGCTCGCAGCACCAGAAGGTGGCAGGACAAAATGACCCCTGCAGCACACATTCACTCCAGCCCTTAAACCTGTAGCGTTGCCTTGGCGGCCGACTCCCTTCTTTCTGCATGGTTGGGCCCAAAGACCTCCGGGAAGAGCTCCAAACCTCAGGGAATGCTATGCCGACCTGGTATAGCAATGACGCTGGGCTGTCCTAAGGAACACCTTAACATCCTCAACATAGGGGCAATGAGGCCACACAGGGACAAAACATCCCAACGGCTCCAAATCGGTCCCAGTGAGAAGACACCATACTGTGCCATGAAGGCACCATTCGCTGGAACAAGGACCCGCCGTGAAGCACATTGAGAAAGGAGAGGAAAAGGTTGGGATGGTCCACGAATGTGCACCTGTATTCCTTCCCTACACGGGGCTCCAAGTGCTCCTGAAGATATCCCAAAAGAGTTCCGGGAACCCTATGTCCACCGACATATCCACCCGTACCGATCTATCCACCCAACAGTAAGCCTGTGGGCTTAGCCAACACTCTCCCATGTATTTCCCACTCGCCTTGCCTTGCTCTCTCCACCAGGATCCAAACGAATCCACCCCTCACCTAAGTAGCTTGATATCCCCTGGATTTGCCTAAGGCACTTTGCAAACTCTCCACACACAACACACAAGCAGGACACAACCCAAGGAGGCGCCATCAGCGTCGCCCAAATCCCGGGGACAGTGGCCCATTTGATTTCCCCCGACCATCAGGGCAAACCTGAACTATATCCCACCTCCCAAGCTGAACATGACATAGACGCCTGGCCTGGCCAGGACTCCTTCTCTGACCCTGAGTGCAGAGACTTCTGTTTCCTTGCGGGAACAAGGCAACGACCTGAGCTTGAGGGTGGCCTGTAGATCTCAATGGCAAGCCAGAGGAGTACCAGTGGCTCACGGTTCCTTTCGCACCCGCACGCTGACCGCGGCAGGGGATAGCAGTTCTGGCTAGACTCAGGTGCCCAGAGACATCAGGTTGTCCTTAGCCTTCCCACGTAGATGGACATCCCAGGCTCCTTTCCACATGGCTCTTTCTGCACGAGAAGCCCGCCACCCTCCACTTGAACAATGTTGCTGCGCACACCCACAGTAGCAAATGCAACATGGACCTCTCCCTAATTTTCCTTTGGGAGCCACGTGCTGGACCTCAGTTAGGATGAGAAGACGGTAGGTATTGCTCATTCATTTTGTTTAGATTTCCAAGGAATGCATTTATGGGAGTCCTCACTGATCCACGCTCCTGCTCAAAGGCTGGACGTGCAAAGTCGCGGACTGTCAGCAAGCTCAATCCTCTCAGCAGTAGGGAGCGGCCAGACTCGAGCCACGGGGCAGGAAGTGTACCCACGTCTCAGGGCATCGGAGCTCGGGTGCCCCAGGAAGAGCCCAGAATGTGACGGTGTAGTCTCGCGGCACAAGTCCCCGTGGCCAAACTTCTAGGTTTCTTCAAAGAAGTTCCGTTTACCCCCACAAGGTTTCTACCAGGAACCTTGTCGAGCCAGAGGCGATGCCCTTGGATCACACAGAAAGCTATTGGCATTGGAGATATTCCGATGCCCAAACTGGCAGGGCAAACCCTTGCAGCAACTGGGTTACTTGCCCTGGCGCCTTGTATTTTCGCCCCCAGGCCCGTCAGTGACATGACCGCGGAGAAACCTGAGACCCATTCATTTGTTCAGAGTTCCAAGCAGTGCATTTATGGGAGTCATCATCAATCCACCTGCTCAAAGGCTGCACGTTCAAAGTCGCAGGCTCCACCGCGGGGCAGCCACCGATCTCAATCATGTCAGCAGTCAGGAGTGGCCAGAGGCGACCCACGGGGCTGCAAATGGAGCTAAGGATCATGGCATCAGATCTGGGGTTCCCCTGCAAGAGCCAAGAAGGTGAGGGTGTAGTCTCAGTGCACAAGTCCCCGTGGCCAAACATCTAGGTTTCTGCAAAGAAGTTCCACTCACCACCACAAGGTTCCTACGAGGATCCTCAAGGACTTCACGCCAAAACCACGCTGAGACTCTTTTGCCTTGACTTGCCTCACCTTGCCGCACTCTCCTCACTTCGCCAGGTATCATGGACTATACAGAGGGCCCAATGCTGCTGCAGGTGTTTGTTCCCTGGCACTCCACCACATGCCTCAGGGTGACAGAACACAGGGATGTTTGAGAAAAGTGAACGGGCGCACAGAGGCAAAGGGTGATACCGCCCACCGATGTGCGCTATATCTCCCCTCAACATTTCATTTGCAGTCCATCATGTCTGTGTGTCCACAGCCAAACGTGAATGCATCGTGGCACAGATGCCTTCAGAGCGCACGGGCATCAGCACAAAGAGCACGGCCGTCCATCAACCCCCCGGTATGGGCCTTGAACTTTCCTGCCTGAGCCACCTCCCCGCCGACACAGCATAAGGATGTCATCCTGAACTGCTGAGACACCCTCAGGGGAACTGGGATTACTCAGCGTAAGAGCCACTGCCCTCTGGGGAACCAAACCACTCCTGGCGCATACGCTTCCACACAATGGATTCACCCTCAAGGGGAAATGTGGTCCCTGAGATCTTCCACAAGGGAACGGCCCTTGGCCAAATGGGACGACCTCCAACAAAAGCAGCTTGTAGGGACCGGTGACAAAACGCACCAGAGGAACTCCTGGACTGAACAATGGAGATTCACCTGCAGCCAGACTTCCTGGCCTGCTGCCAAGACTGGCAACCTACCCTTGGCCCACACACAAAGCTAATGGCATCGGAACCATTCCGACGCCCAACGTGGCGGGGCAAACCCTTGCAGCAATTGTGTAACTTGCAGTGGTGTCTGGTACTTTCACCCTCTGGGCCCATCAGTGACGTGACATTGGGGAAACCCTGAGGCCCAGGTCCTCTACAAGCAACTTGTTACCCACAGCCATGCAACGACAGAACCCAGACAACAGCCTAGACGCTTGAACCGGTATGACTTGTCTAGCCTGTGGCCAGGCTCGCCAGTTACCACAGTCTCGACGCACCAGCGGGTGGCAGGAAAAATGACACCCACACCACACATCCTCTCCTGCCCTTAAACCTGCAGCCTTTCCTTGGCAGCCAACTCCCTTGTTTCTGCACGGTTGCACCCAATGACCTCCGGGTAGAGCTCCAATCCTCAGGGAACGCTATGTGGGCCGGGTATAGAAACGATGCCTGGCTGTCCTCAGGAACACCTTCACATCTTCAACACAGGGGGAAAGTGGTCAGACAGGGACAAAACACCCCAAGGCCTCCAAATCGGCCCCCATGAGGAGACACCATACTGTGCCATGAAGGCAACCATTCGCTGGCACAAGAACCCGCCATGAAGCAAATCGACCAAGGAGAGGAAAGAGGCGGGACAGTCCACAAATGTGCTCCCGTATTCCCTCCCTACACGTGCCTCCAGATGCTCCTGAGGGAATCCCAAATGTGTTCCGGGAACCCCATGGCCACCGTCGATCTATCCACCCACCAGTAAACCTGTGGGCTTAGCCAGCCATCTCACGTGGCTCATTCACTCGCCTTGCCTTACTCTCTCTCCACCGGGATCCCAACGTGTCACGGCAAGATGCCAGAGCCACCCCTCACCAAAGAAGCTTGCCGTGACCAAGTTTGACTAAGGCATTTTCCAGCCCCTTCACACAGCACACACAAGCAGGACACAACCCGAGGAGGAGCCATCAGATTGGCCAAACTCCCAGGAACAGTGGCCCATTTGATTTCTCCCCTCATCAGGAGAAACCTAAACTGCATCTGGTCTCCCAAGCAGAACATGACAAAGAAGCCTGCCCTAGGCCTGGAATCCTGTTCTGACCCTGAGCCTACAGACTTCTGTTTCTTTGAGGCCACAAGGCAATGACCAGCAGGTGGGGGCAGCCTGTAGAACTCAAGTGCAGGTGGCAGGATGAGCAATGGCTCACGCTTCCTCTCCTACCTGCATGCTGAACCGTGGCAGGGGACAGCAGTCCTGGCTAGACCAAGGAACCCAGAGACGGCACGCTGTCCCAAGCCTTCCCACCTGGATTGGCATCCCAGGCTCCTTTCCCAATGGCTCTTCTCCCCAGGAGATGACCACAACCCTCAACTTGAACAACGTGGCTGTAGACACCCACGGCCGCAAATGCAACGTGAACCTCTCCCTACTTTCCTTTGGGGAGCCACGTGCTGGACCTCAGTTCCAACGAGGAGACGGTAGGGATTTCTCACTCATTTTGTTCAGATTTCCAAGGGATGCATTTGTGGGAGTCATCATCGATCCAAGCACATGCTCAAACGGTGGACATGCAAAGTTGCAGATTCCACCATGGGACGGCCAGCGAGCTGAATCATAACAGCGTACGGAAGTGGCCAGCAGAGCCGAGCCACGGGTCAGGAAATGCAGCCAGTTCTCAGGGCATCAAAGCTCGTGTTCCCCGAGAAAAGACCAGAAGGTGAGGGTGTAGCCCCGGTGCACACGTTCCCATCGCCAAACCTTTAGGTTTAGCAAAGAAGTGTCGCTTACCGCAACAAGGGTTAAAGCAGGATCCTCATGGAATGCACGCCAACACCCCTCTGAGACTCCTTCGGCTGGCCTCGCCTTGCCACACCATCCTCACTTCAACGGGTATCAGGGATTATACGGATGGCCCCAGGCTGCTGCTGGCATTCCTTCCCTGGCATTCCACCTGGCTCGGGGTGAGAGAACACACGCATGCTTGAGGAGGGTGCACAGGCGCACCGAGGGAAAGGGCGATACCACCCAGCATTGTGTGTTCTATCTCTCCGCAACATTTCATTTACTGTCCATCTTGCCTGTGTGTCCGCAGGCAAACGTGAAAGCATCGTGGCACTGGCGCCTTCAGAGCGTGCGGCCATCAGGACAAAGAGTGCCACCGACCAACAACCCCCTGGTCTCGGGCCCTGAAATTCCTCTCCTGAGCAATCTGCCCTCCATCACAGCAAAAGCATGTCTTCCTGATCCCCTGAGACACCCTCAGGACAACTGTGACCCCTCAGCCTAAGAGCAAGTGCCCTCTATGGGAACAAACACGCGTTTGGCCCTTATGATTAAACACAGTGGACACGCCCTCAAGGGGAGAGATCTTCCATAAGGGAAGGGCCCTTGGCTGAATAAGACGACCTCCATCAAAAGCGGCTCGTAGGGACCCGTGACAAAGGGCACCTGAAGAACCCCTGGACTGATCAAGGGAGACTCACCAGCAGGCATACTTCCTGGTCTCCTGCCAAGCCAGAGGAACTTCCCTAGGACCGCAACCAAAGCTAATGGCAAGGGAGCCATTCCAATGCCCAAAATGGCGGGCCAAACACTTGCAGCAACTGGGTAACTTATCGTAGCACCTTGCACATTCGCATTCTCCCCTTCAAGGACAAGACCTTGGAGAAACCATGAGACCCAGGTCCTCCAGAACCAACGTGTCACCCACAGCCGTGCAATGAGAGAACGCACCCAACATCCTGGACCCTTGAACCGGCATGGCTTCTCTGGCTTGAAGCCATGCATGCTGGAGATCACAGGCTCGCAGCACCAGAAGGTGGCAGGACAAAATGACCCCTGCAGCACACATTCACTCCAGCCCTTAAACCTGTAGCGTTTCCTTGGCGGCCGACTCCCTTCTTTCTGCATGGTTGGGCCCAAAGACCTCCGGGAAGAGCTCCAAACCTCAGGGAATGCTATGCCGACCTGGTATAGCAATGACGCTGGGCTGTCCTAAGGAACACCTTAACATCCTCAACATAGGGGCAATGAGGCCACACAGGGACAAAACATCCCAACGGCTCCAAATCGGTCCCAGTGAGAAGACACCATACTGTGCCGTGAAGGCACCATTCGCTGGAACAAGGACCCGCCGTGAAGCACATTGAGAAAGGAGAGGAAAAGGTTGGGAAGGTCCACGAATGTGCACCTGTATTCCTTCCCTACACGGGGCTCCAAGTGCTCCTGAAGATATCCCAAAAGAGTTCCGGGAACCCTATGTCCACTGACATATCCACCCGTACCGATCTATCCACCCAACAGTAAGCCTGTGGGCTTAGCCAACACTCTCCCGTGTATTTCCCACTCGCCTTGCCTTGCTCTCTCCACCAGGATCCAAACGAATCCACCCCTCACCTAAGTAGCTTGATATCCCCTGGATTTGCCTAAGGCACTTTGCAAACTCTCCACACACAACACACAAGCAGGACACAACCCAAGGAGGCGCCATCAGCGTCGCCCAAATCCCGGGGACAGTGGCCCATTTGATTTCCCCCGACCATCAGGGCAAACCTGAACTATATCCCACCTCCCAAGCTGAACATGACATAGACGCCTGGCCTGGCCAGGACTCCTTCTCTGACCCTGAGTGCAGAGACTTCTGTTTCCTTGCGGGAACAAGGCAACGACCTGAGCTTGAGGGTGGCCTGTAGATCTCAATGGCAAGCCAGAGGAGTACCAGTGGCTCACGCTTCCTTTCGCACCCGCACGCTGACCGCGGCAGGGGATAGCAGTTCTGGCTAGACTCAGGTGCCCAGAGACGTCAAGTTGTCCTTAGCCTTCCCACGTAGATGGACATCCCAGGCTCCTTTCCACATGGCTCTTTCTGCACGAGAAGCCCGCCACCCTCCACTTGAACAATGTTGCTGCGCACGCCCACAGTAGCAAATGCAACATGGACCTCTCCCTAATTTTCCTTTGGGAGCCACGTGCTGGACCTCAGTTAGGATGAGAAGACGGTAGGTATTGCTCATTCATTTTGTTTAGATTTCCAAGGAATGCATTTATGGGAGTCCTCACTGATCCACGCTCCTGCTCAAAGGCTGGACGTGCAAAGTCGCGGACTGTCAGCAAGCTCAATCCTCTCAGCAGTAGGGAGCGGCCAGACTCGAGCCACGGGGCAGGAAGTGTACCCACGTCTCAGGGCATCGGAGCTCGGGTGCCCCAGGAAGAGCCCAGAATGTGACGGTGTAGTCTCGTGGCACAAGTCCCCGTGGCCAAACTTCTAGGTTTCTTCAAAGAAGTTCCGTTTACCCCCACAAGGTTTCTACCAGGAACCTTGTCGAGCCAGAGGCGATGCCCTTGGATCACACAGAAAGCTATTGGCATTGGAGATATTCCAATGCCCAAACTGGCAGGGCAAACCCTTGCAGCAACTGGGTTACTTGCCCTGGCGCCTTGTATTTTTGCCCCCAGGCCCGTCAGTGACATGACCGCGGAGAAACCTGAGACCCATTCATTTGTTCAGAGTTCCAAGCAGTGCATTTATGGGAGTCATCATCAATCCACCTGCTCAAAGGCTGCACGTTCAAAGTCGCAGGCTCCACCGCGGGGCAGCCACCGATCTCAATCATGTCAGCAGTCAGGAGTGGCCAGAGGCGACCCACGGGGCTGCAAATGGAGCTAAGGATCATGGCATCAGATCTGGGGTTCCCCTGCAAGAGCCAAGAAGGTGAGGGTGTAGTCTCAGTGCACAAGTCCCCGTGGCCAAACATCTAGGTTTCTGCAAAGAAGTTCCACTCACCACCACAAGGTTCCTACGAGGATCCTCAAGGACTTCACGCCAAAACCACGCTGAGACTCTTTTGCCTTGACTTGCCTCACCTTGCCGCACTCTCCTCACTTCGCCAGGTATCATGGACTATACAGAGGGCCCAATGCTGCTGCAGGTGTTTGTTCCCTGGCACTCCACCACATGCCTCAGGGTGACAGAACACAGGGATGTTTGAGAAAAGTGAACGGGCGCACAGAGGCAAAGGGTGATACCGCCCACCGATGTGCGCTATATCTCCCCTCAACATTTCATTTGCAGTCCATCATGTCTGTGTGTCCACAGCCAAACGTGAATGCATCGTGGCACAGATGCCTTCAGAGCGCACGGGCATCAGCACAAAGAGCACGGCCGTCCATCAACCCCCCGGTATGGGCCTTGAACTTTCCTGCCTGAGCCACCTCCCCGCCGACACAGCATAAGGATGTCATCCTGAACTGCTGAGACACCCTCAGGGGAACTGGGATTACTCAGCGTAAGAGCCACTGCCCTCTGGGGAACCAAACCACTCCTGGCGCATACGCTTCCACACAATGGATTCACCCTCAAGGGGAAATGTGGTCCCTGAGATCTTCCACAAGGGAACGGCCCTTGGCCAAATGGGACGACCTCCAACAAAAGCAGCTTGTAGGGACCGGTGACAAAACGCACCAGAGGAACTCCTGGACTGAACAATGGAGATTCACCTGCAGCCAGACTTCCTGGCCTGCTGCCAAGACTGGCAACCTACCCTTGGCCCACACACAAAGCTAATGGCATCGGAACCATTCCGACGCCCAACGTGGCGGGGCAAACCCTTGCAGCAATTGTGTAACTTGCAGTGGTGTCTGGTACTTTCACCCTCTGGGCCCATCAGTGACGTGACATTGGGGAAACCCTGAGGCCCAGGTCCTCTACAAGCAACTTGTTACCCACAGCCATGCAACGACAGAACCCAGACAACAGCCTAGACGCTTGAACCGGTATGACTTGTCTAGCCTGTGGCCAGGCTCGCCAGTTACCACAGTCTCGACGCACCAGCGGGTGGCAGGAAAAATGACACCCACACCACACATCCTCTCCTGCCCTTAAACCTGCAGCCTTTCCTTGGCAGCCAACTCCCTTGTTTCTGCACGGTTGCACCCAATGACCTCCGGGTAGAGCTCCAATCCTCAGGGAACGCTATGTGGGCCGGGTATAGAAACGATGCCTGGCTGTCCTCAGGAACACCTTCACATCTTCAACACAGGGGGAAAGTGGTCAGACAGGGACAAAACACCCCAAGGCCTCCAAATCGGCCCCCATGAGGAGACACCATACTGTGCCATGAAGGCAACCATTCGCTGGCACAAGAACCCGCCATGAAGCAAATCGACCAAGGAGAGGAAAGAGGCGGGACCGTCCACAAATGTGCTCCCGTATTCCCTCCCTACACGTGCCTCCAGATGCTCCTGAGGGAATCCCAAATGTGTTCCGGGAACCCCATGGCCACCGTCGATCTATCCACCCACCAGTAAACCTGTGGGCTTAGCCAGCCATCTCACGTGGCTCTTTCACTCGCCTTGCCTTACTCTCTCTCCACCGGGATCCCAACGTGTCACGGCAAGATGCCAGAGCCACCCCTCACCAAAGAAGCTTGCCGTGACCAAGTTTGACTAAGGCATTTTCCAGCCCCTTCACACAGCACACACAAGCAGGACACAACCCGAGGAGGAGCCATCAGATTGGCCAAACTCCCAGGAACAGTGGCCCATTTGATTTCTCCCCTCAGCAGGAGAAACCTAAACTGCATCTGGTCTCCCAAGCAGAACATGACAAAGAAGCCTGCCCTAGGCCTGGAATCCTGTTCTGACCCTGAGCCTACAGACTTCTGTTTCTTTGAGGCCACAAGGCAATGACCAGCAGGTGGGGGCAGCCTGTAGAACTCAAGTGCAGGTGGCAGGACGAGCAATGGCTCACGCTTCCTCTCCTACCTGCATGCTGAACCGTGGCAGGGGACAGCAGTCCTGGCTAGACCAAGGAACCCAGAGACGGCACGCTGTCCCAAGCCTTCCCACCTGGATTGGCATCCCAGGCTCCTTTCCCAATGGCTCTTCTCCCCAGGAGATGACCACAACCCTCAACTTGAACAACGTGGCTGTAGACACCCACGGCCGCAAATGCAACGTGAACCTCTCCCTACTTTCCTTTGGGGAGCCACGTGCTGGACCTCAGTTCCAACGAGGAGACGGTAGGGATTTCTCACTCATTTTGTTCAGATTTCCAAGGGATGCATTTGTGGGAGTCATCATCGATCCAAGCACATGCTCAAACGGTGGACATGCAAAGTTGCAGATTCCACCATGGGACGGCCAGCGAGCTGAATCATATCAGCGTACGGAAGTGGCCAGCAGAGCCGAGCCACGGGTCAGGAAATGCAGCCAGTTCTCAGGGCATCAAAGCTCGTGTTCCCCGAGAAAAGACCAGAAGGTGAGGGTGTAGCCCCGGTGCACACGTTCCCATCGCCAAACCTTTAGGTTTAGCAAAGAAGTGTCGCTTACCGCAACAAGGGTTAAAGCAGGATCCTCATGGAATGCACGCCAACACCCCTCTGAGACTCCTTCGGCTGGCCTCGCCTTGCCACACCATCCTCACTTCAACGGGTATCAGGGATTATACGGATGGCCCCAGGCTGCTGCTGGCATTCCTTCCCTGGCATTCCACCTGGCTCGGGGTGAGAGAACACACGCATGCTTGAGGAGGGTGCACAGGCGCACCGAGGGAAAGGGCGATACCACCCAGCATTGTGTGTTCTATCTCTCCGCAACATTTCATTTACTGTCCATCTTGCCTGTGTGTCCGCAGGCAAACGTGAAAGCATCGTGGCACTGGCGCCTTCAGAGCGTGCGGCCATCAGGACAAAGAGTGCCACCGACCAACAACCCCCTGGTCTCGGGCCCTGAAATTCCTCTCCTGAGCAATCTGCCCTCCATCACAGCAAAAGCATGTCTTCCTGATCCCCTGAGACACCCTCAGGACAACTGTGCCCCCTCAGCCTAAGAGCAAGTGCCCTCTATGGGAACAAACACGCGTTTGGCCCTTATGATTAAACACAGTGGACACGCCCTCAAGGGGAGAGATCTTCCATAAGGGAAGGGCCCTTGGCTGAATAAGACGACCTCCATCAAAAGCGGCTCGTAGGGACCCGTGACAAAGGGCACCTGAAGAACCCCTGGACTGATCAAGGGAGACTCACCAGCAGGCATACTTCCTGGTCTCCTGCCAAGCCAGAGGAACTTCCCTAGGACCGCAACCAAAGCTAATGGCAAGGGAGCCATTCCAATGCCCAAAATGGCGGGCCAAACACTTGCAGCAACTGGGTAACTTATCGTAGCACCTTGCACATTCGCATTCTCCCCTTCAAGGACAAGACCTTGGAGAAACCATGAGACCCAGGTCCTCCAGAACCAACGTGTCACCCACAGCCGTGCAATGAGAGAACGCACCCAACATCCTGGACCCTTGAACCGGCATGGCTTCTCTGGCTTGAAGCCATGCATGCTGGAGATCACAGGCTCGCAGCACCAGAAGGTGGCAGGACAAAATGACCCCTGCAGCACACATTCACTCCAGCCCTTAAACCTGTAGCATTTCCTTGGCGGCCGACTCCGTTCTTTCTGCATGGTTGGGCCCAAAGACCTCCGGGAAGAGCTCCAAACCTCAGGGAATGCTATGCCGACCTGGTATAGCAATGACGCTGGGCTGTCCTAAGGAACACCTTAACATCCTCAACATAGGGGCAATGAGGCCACACAGGGACAAAACATCCCAACGGCTCCAAATCGGTCCCAGTGAGAAGACACCATACTGTGCCGTGAAGGCACCATTCGCTGGAACAAGGACCCGCCGTGAAGCACATTGAGAAAGGAGAGGAAAAGGTTGGGATGGTCCACGAATGTGCACCTGTATTCCTTCCCTACACGGGGCTCCAAGTGCTCCTGAAGATATCCCAAAAGAGTTCCGGGAACCCTATGTCCACTGACATATCCACCCGTACCGATCTATCCACCCAACAGTAAGCCTGTGGGCTTAGCCAACACTCTCCCGTGTATTTCCCACTCGCCTTGCCTTGCTCTCTCCACCAGGATCCAAACGAATCCACCCCTCACCTAAGTAGCTTGATATCCCCTGGATTTGCCTAAGGCACTTTGCAAACTCTCCACACACAACACACAAGCAGGACACAACCCAAGGAGGCGCCATCAGCGTCGCCCAAATCCCGGGGACAGTGGCCCATTTGATTTCCCCCGACCATCAGGGCAAACCTGAACTATATCCCACCTCCCAAGCTGAACATGACATAGACGCCTGGCCTGGCCAGGACTCCTTCTCTGACCCTGAGTGCAGCGACTTCTGTTTCCTTGCGGGAACAAGGCAACGACCTGAGCTTGAGGGTGGCCTGTAGATCTCAATGGCAAGCCAGAGGAGTACCAGTGGCTCACGCTTCCTTTCGCACCCGCACGCTGACCGCGGCAGGGGATAGCAGTTCTGGCTAGACTCAGGTGCCCAGAGACGTCAAGTTGTCCTTAGCCTTCCCACGTAGATGGACATCCCAGGCTCCTTTCCACATGGCTCTTTCTGCACGAGAAGCCCGCCACCCTCCACTTGAACAATGTTGCTGCGCACGCCCACAGTAGCAAATGCAACATGGACCTCTCCCTAATTTTCCTTTGGGAGCCACGTGCTGGACCTCAGTTAGGATGAGAAGACGGTAGGTATTGCTCATTCATTTTGTTTAGATTTCCAAGGAATGCATTTATGGGAGTCCTCACTGATCCACGCTCCTGCTCAAAGGCTGGACGTGCAAAGTCGCGGACTGTCAGCAAGCTCAATCCTCTCAGCAGTAGGGAGCGGCCAGACTCGAGCCACGGGGCAGGAAGTGTACCCACGTCTCAGGGCATCGGAGCTCGGGTGCCCCAGGAAGAGCCCAGAATGTGACGGTGTAGTCTCGTGGCACAAGTCCCCGTGGCCAAACTTCTAGGTTTCTTCAAAGAAGTTCCGTTTACCCCCACAAGGTTTCTACCAGGAACCTTGTCGAGCCAGAGGCGATGCCCTTGGATCACACAGAAAGCTATTGGCATTGGAGATATTCCAATGCCCAAACTGGCAGGGCAAACCCTTGCAGCAACTGGGTTACTTGCCCTGGCGCCTTGTATTTTCGCCCCCAGGCCCGTCAGTGACATGACCGCGGAGAAACCTGAGACCCATTCATTTGTTCAGAGTTCCAAGCAGTGCATTTATGGGAGTCATCATCAATCCACCTGCTCAAAGGCTGCACGTTCAAAGTCGCAGGCTCCACCGCGGGGCAGCCACCGATCTCAATCATGTCAGCAGTCAGGAGTGGCCAGAGGCGACCCACGGGGCTGCAAATGGAGCTAAGGATCATGGCATCAGATCTGGGGTTCCCCTGCAAGAGCCAAGAAGGTGAGGGTGTAGTCTCAGTGCACAAGTCCCCGTGGCCAAACATCTAGGTTTCTGCAAAGAAGTTCCACTCACCACCACAAGGTTCCTACGAGGATCCTCAAGGACTTCACGCCAAAACCACGCTGAGACTCTTTTGCCTTGACTTGCCTCACCTTGCCGCACTCTCCTCACTTCGCCAGGTATCATGGACTATACAGAGGGCCCAATGCTGCTGCAGGTGTTTGTTCCCTGGCACTCCACCACATGCCTCAGGGTGACAGAACACAGGGATGTTTGAGAAAAGTGAACGGGCGCACAGAGGCAAAGGGTGATACCGCCCACCGATGTGCGCTATATCTCCCCTCAACATTTCATTTGCAGTCCATCATGTCTGTGTGTCCACAGCCAAACGTGAATGCATCGTGGCACAGATGCCTTCAGAGCGCACGGGCATCAGCACAAAGAGCACGGCCGTCCATCAACCCCCCGGTATGGGCCTTGAACTTTCCTGCCTGAGCCACCTCCCCGCCGACACAGCATAAGGATGTCATCCTGAACTGCTGAGACACCCTCAGGGGAACTGGGATTACTCAGCGTAAGAGCCACTGCCCTCTGGGGAACCAAACCACTCCTGGCGCATACGCTTCCACACAATGGATTCACCCTCAAGGGGAAATGTGGTCCCTGAGATCTTCCACAAGGGAACGGCCCTTGGCCAAATGGGACGACCTCCAACAAAAGCAGCTTGTAGGGACCGGTGACAAAACGCACCAGAGGAACTCCTGGACTGAACAATGGAGATTCACCTGCAGCCAGACTTCCTGGCCTGCTGCCAAGACTGGCAACCTACCCTTGGCCCACACACAAAGCTAATGGCATCGGAACCATTCCGACGCCCAACGTGGCGGGGCAAACCCTTGCAGCAATTGTGTAACTTGCAGTGGTGTCTGGTACTTTCACCCTCTGGGCCCATCAGTGACGTGACATTGGGGAAACCCTGAGGCCCAGGTCCTCTACAAGCAACTTGTTACCCACAGCCATGCAACGACAGAACCCAGACAACAGCCTAGACGCTTGAACCGGTATGACTTGTCTAGCCTGTGGCCAGGCTCGCCAGTTACCACAGTCTCGACGCACCAGCGGGTGGCAGGAAAAATGACACCCACACCACACATCCTCTCCTGCCCTTAAACCTGCAGCCTTTCCTTGGCAGCCAACTCCCTTGTTTCTGCACGGTTGCACCCAATGACCTCCGGGTAGAGCTCCAATCCTCAGGGAACGCTATGTGGGCCGGGTATAGAAACGATGCCTGGCTGTCCTCAGGAACACCTTCACATCTTCAACACAGGGGGAACGTGGTCAGACAGGGACAAAACACCCCAAGGCCTCCAAATCGGCCCCCATGAGGAGACACCATACTGTGCCATGAAGGCAACCATTCGCTGGCACAAGAACCCGCCATGAAGCAAATCGACCAAGGAGAGGAAAGAGGCGGGACCGTCCACAAATGTGCTCCCGTATTCCCTCCCTACACGTGCCTCCAGATGCTCCTGAGGGAATCCCAAATGTGTTCCGGGAACCCCATGGCCACCGTCGATCTATCCACCCACCAGTAAACCTGTGGGCTTAGCCAGCCATCTCACGTGGCTCTTTCACTCGCCTTGCCTTACTCTCTCTCCACCGGGATCCCAACGTGTCACGGCAAGATGCCAGAGCCACCCCTCACCAAAGAAGCTTGCCGTGACCAAGTTTGACTAAGGCATTTTCCAGCCCCTTCACACAGCACACACAAGCAGGACACAACCCGAGGAGGAGCCATCAGATTGGCCAAACTCCCAGGAACAGTGGCCCATTTGATTTCTCCCCTCATCAGGAGAAACCTAAACTGCATCTGGTCTCCCAAGCAGAACATGACAAAGAAGCCTGCCCTAGGCCTGGAATCCTGTTCTGACCCTGAGCCTACAGACTTCTGTTTCTTTGAGGCCACAAGGCAATGACCAGCAGGTGGGGGCAGCCTGTAGAACTCAAGTGCAGGTGGCAGGACGAGCAATGGCTCACGCTTCCTCTCCTACCTGCATGCTGAACCGTGGCAGGGGACAGCAGTCCTGGCTAGACCAAGGAACCCAGAGACGGCACGCTGTCCCAAGCCTTCCCACCTGGATTGGCATCCCAGGCTCCTTTCCCAATGGCTCTTCTCCCCAGGAGATGACCACAACCCTCAACTTGAACAACGTGGCTGTAGACACCCACGGCCGCAAATGCAACGTGAACCTCTCCCTACTTTCCTTTGGGGAGCCACGTGCTGGACCTCAGTTCCAACGAGGAGACAGTAGGGATTTCTCACTCATTTTGTTCAGATTTCCAAGGGATGCATTTGTGGGAGTCATCATCGATCCAAGCACATGCTCAAACGGTGGACATGCAAAGTTGCAGATTCCACCATGGGACGGCCAGCGAGCTGAATCATATCAGCGTACGGAAGTGGCCAGCAGAGCCGAGCCACGGGTCAGGAAATGCAGCCAGTTCTCAGGGCATCAAAGCTCGTGTTCCCCGAGAAAAGACCAGAAGGTGAGGGTGTAGCCCCGGTGCACACGTTCCCATCGCCAAACCTTTAGGTTTAGCAAAGAAGTGTCGCTTACCGCAACAAGGGTTAAAGCAGGATCCTCATGGAATGCACGCCAACACCCCTCTGAGACTCCTTCGGCTGGCCTCGCCTTGCCACACCGTCCTCACTTCAACGGGTATCAGGGATTATACGGATGGCCCCAGGCTGCTGCTGGCATTCCTTCCCTGGCATTCCACCTGGCTCGGGGTGAGAGAACACACGCATGCTTGAGGAGGGTGCACAGGCGCACCGAGGGAAAGGGCGATACCACCCAGCATTGTGTGTTCTATCCCTCCTCAACATTTCATTTACTGTCCATCTTGCCTGTGTGTCCGCAGGCAAACGTGAAAGCATCGTGGCACTGGCGCCTTCAGAGCGTGCGGCCATCAGGACAAAGAGTGCCACCGACCAACAACCCCCTGGTCTCGGGCCCTGAAATTCCTCTCCTGAGCAATCTGCCCTCCATCACAGCAAAAGCATGTCTTCCTGATCCCCTGAGACACCCTCAGGACAACTGTGCCCCCTCAGCCTAAGAGCAAGTGCCCTCTATGGGAACAAACACGCGTTTGGCCCTTATGATTAAACACAGTGGACACGCCCTCAAGGGGAGAGATCTTCCATAAGGGAAGGGCCCTTGGCTGAATAAGACGACCTCCATCAAAAGCGGCTCGTAGGGACCCGTGACAAAGGGCACCTGAAGAACCCCTGGACTGATCAAGGGAGACTCACCAGCAGGCATACTTCCTGGTCTCCTGCCAAGCCAGAGGAACTTCCCTAGGACCGCAACCAAAGCTAATGGCAAGGGAGCCATTCCAATGCCCAAAATGGCGGGCCAAACACTTGCAGCAACTGGGTAACTTATCGTAGCACCTTGCACATTCGCATTCTCCCCTTCAAGGACAAGACCTTGGAGAAACCATGAGACCCAGGTCCTCCAGAACCAACGTGTCACCCACAGCCGTGCAATGAGAGAACGCACCCAACATCCTGGACCCTTGAACCGGCATGGCTTCTCTGGCTTGAAGCCATGCATGCTGGAGATCACAGGCTCGCAGCACCAGAAGGTGGCAGGACAAAATGACCCCTGCAGCACACATTCACTCCAGCCCTTAAACCTGTAGCGTTTCCTTGGCGGCCGACTCCCTTCTTTCTGCATGGTTGGGCCCAAAGACCTCCGGGAAGAGCTCCAAACCTCAGGGAATGCTATGCCGACCTGGTATAGCAATGACGCTGGGCTGTCCTAAGGAACACCTTAACATCCTCAACATAGGGGCAATGAGGCCACACAGGGACAAAACATCCCAACGGCTCCAAATCGGTCCCAGTGAGAAGACACCATACTGTGCCGTGAAGGCACCATTCGCTGGAACAAGGACCCGCCGTGAAGCACATTGAGAAAGGAGAGGAAAAGGTTGGGATGGTCCACGAATGTGCACCTGTATTCCTTCCCTACACGGGGCTCCAAGTGCTCCTGAAGATATCCCAAAAGAGTTCCGGGAACCCTATGTCCACTGACATATCCACCCGTACCGATCTATCCACCCAACATTAAGCCTGTGGGCTTAGCCAACACTCTCCCGTGTATTTCCCACTCGCCTTGCCTTGCTCTCTCCACCAGGATCCAAACGAATCCACCCCTCACCTAAGTAGCTTGATATCCCCTGGATTTGCCTAAGGCACTTTCCAAACTCTCCACACACAACACACAAGCAGGACACAACCCAAGGAGGCGCCATCAGCGTCGCCCAAATCCCGGGGACAGTGGCCCATTTGATTTCCCCCGACCATCAGGGCAAACCTGAACTATATCCCACCTCCCAAGCTGAACATGACATAGACGCCTGGCCTGGCCAGGACTCCTTCTCTGACCCTGAGTGCAGAGACTTCTGTTTCCTTGCGGGAACAAGGCAACGACCTGAGCTTGAGGGTGGCCTGTAGATCTCAATGGCAAGCCAGAGGAGTACCAGTGGCTCACGCTTCCTTTCGCACCCGCACGCTGACCGCGGCAGGGGATAGCAGTTCTGGCTAGACTCAGGTGCCCAGAGACGTCAAGTTGTCCTTAGCCTTCCCACG
Organism: Balaenoptera borealis; assembly: GCF_965194805.1. Classification (NCBI taxonomy): domain Eukaryota; kingdom Metazoa; phylum Chordata; class Mammalia; order Artiodactyla; family Balaenopteridae; genus Balaenoptera; species Balaenoptera borealis. Next base: position 130,363,562 of record NC_138866.1, on the reverse strand, counting down.
TAGATGGACATCCCAGGCTCCTTTCCACATGGCTCTTTCTGCACGAGAAGCCCGCCACCCTCCACTTGAACAATGTTGCTGCGCACGCCCACAGTAGCAAATGCAACATGGACCTCTCCCTAATTTTCCTTTGGGAGCCACGTGCTGGACCTCAGTTAGGATGAGAAGACGGTAGGTATTGCTCATTCATTTTGTTTAGATTTCCAAGGAATGCATTTATGGGAGTCCTCACTGATCCACGCTCCTGCTCAAAGGCTGGACGTGCAAAGTCGCGGACTGTCAGCAAGCTCAATCCTCTCAGCAGTAGGGAGCGGCCAGACTCGAGCCACGGGGCAGGAAGTGTACCCACGTCTCAGGGCATCGGAGCTCGGGTGCCCCAGGAAGAGCCCAGAATGTGACGGTGTAGTCTCGCGGCACAAGTCCCCGTGGCCAAACTTCTAGGTTTCTTCAAAGAAGTTCCGTTTACCCCCACAAGGTTTCTACCAGGAACCTTGTCGAGCCAGAGGCGATGCCCTTGGATCACACAGAAAGCTATTGGCATTGGAGATATTCCAATGCCCAAACTGGCAGGGCAAACCCTTGCAGCAACTGGGTTACTTGCCCTGGCGCCTTGTATTTTCGCCCCCAGGCCCGTCAGTGACATGACCGCGGAGAAACCTGAGACCCATTCATTTGTTCAGAGTTCCAAGCAGTGCATTTATGGGAGTCATCATCAATCCACCTGCTCAAAGGCTGCACGTTCAAAGTCACAGGCTCCACCGCGGGGCAGCCACCGATCTCAATCATGTCAGCAGTCAGGAGTGGCCAGAGGCGACCCACGGGGCTGCAAATGGAGCTAAGGATCATGGCATCAGATCTGGGGTTCCCCTGCAAGAGCCAAGAAGGTGAGGGTGTAGTCTCAGTGCACAAGTCCCCGTGGCCAAACATCTAGGTTTCTGCAAAGAAGTTCCACTCACCACCACAAGGTTCCTACGAGGATCCTCAAGGACTTCACGCCAAAACCACGCTGAGACTCTTTTGCCTTGACTTGCCTCACCTTGCCGCACTCTCCTCACTTCGCCAGGTATCATGGACTATACAGAGGGCCCAATGCTGCTGCAGGTGTTTGTTCCCTGGCACTCCACCACATGCCTCAGGGTGACAGAACACAGGGATGTTTGAGAAAAGTGAACGGGCGCACAGAGGCAAAGGGTGATACCGCCCACCGATGTGCGCTATATCTCCCCTCAACATTTCATTTGCAGTCCATCATGTCTGTGTGTCCACAGCCAAACGTGAATGCATCGTGGCACAGATGCCTTCAGAGCGCACGGGCATCAGCACAAAGAGCACGGCCGTCCATCAACCCCCCGGTATGGGCCTTGAACTTTCCTGCCTGAGCCACCTCCCCGCCGACACAGCATAAGGATGTCATCCTGAACTGCTGAGACACCCTCAGGGGAACTGGGATTACTCAGCGTAAGAGCCACTGCCCTCTGGGGAACCAAACCACTCCTGGCGCATACGCTTCCACACAATGGATTCACCCTCAAGGGGAAATGTGGTCCCTGAGATCTTCCACAAGGGAACGGCCCTTGGCCAAATGGGACGACCTCCAACAAAAGCAGCTTGTAGGGACCGGTGACAAAACGCACCAGAGGAACTCCTGGACTGAACAATGGAGATTCACCTGCAGCCAGACTTCCTGGCCTGCTGCCAAGACTGGCAACCTACCCTTGGCCCACACACAAAGCTAATGGCATCGGAACCATTCCGACGCCCAACGTGGCGGGGCAAACCCTTGCAGCAATTGTGTAACTTGCAGTGGTGTCTGGTACTTTCACCCTCTGGGCCCATCAGTGACGTGACATTGGGGAAACCCTGAGGCCCAGGTCCTCTACAAGCAACTTGTTACCCACAGCCATGCAACGACAGAACCCAGACAACAGCCTAGACGCTTGAACCGGTATGACTTGTCTAGCCTGTGGCCAGGCTCGCCAGTTACCACAGTCTCGACGCACCAGCGGGTGGCAGGAAAAATGACACCCACACCACACATCCTCTCCTGCCCTTAAACCTGCAGCCTTTCCTTGGCAGCCAACTCCCTTGTTTCTGCACGGTTGCACCCAATGACCTCCGGGTAGAGCTCCAATCCTCAGGGAACGCTATGTGGGCCGGGTATAGAAACGATGCCTGGCTGTCCTCAGGAACACCTTCACATCTTCAACACAGGGGGAACGTGGTCAGACAGGGACAAAACACCCCAAGGCCTCCAAATCGGCCCCCATGAGGAGACACCATACTGTGCCATGAAGGCAACCATTCGCTGGCACAAGAACCCGCCATGAAGCAAATCGACCAAGGAGAGGAAAGAGGCGGGACAGTCCACAAATGTGCTCCCGTATTCCCTCCCTACACGTGCCTCCAGATGCTCCTGAGGGAATCCCAAATGTGTTCCGGGAACCCCATGGCCACCGTCGATCTATCCACCCACCAGTAAACCTGTGGGCTTAGCCAGCCATCTCACGTGGCTCTTTCACTCGCCTTGCCTTACTCTCTCTCCACCGGGATCCCAACGTGTCACGGCAAGATGCCAGAGCCACCCCTCACCAAAGAAGCTTGCCGTGACCAAGTTTGACTAAGGCATTTTCCAGCCCCTTCACACAGCACACACAAGCAGGACACAACCCGAGGAGGAGCCATCAGATTGGCCAAACTCCCAGGAACAGTGGCCCATTTGATTTCTCCCCTCATCAGGAGAAACCTAAACTGCATCTGGTCTCCCAAGCAGAACATGACAAAGAAGCCTGCCCTAGGCCTGGAATCCTGTTCTGACCCTGAGCCTACAGACTTCTGTTTCTTTGAGGCCACAAGGCAATGACCAGCAGGTGGGGGCAGCCTGTAGAACTCAAGTGCAGGTGGCAGGACGAGCAATGGCTCACACTTCCTCTCCTACCTGCATGCTGAACCGTGGCAGGGGACAGCAGTCCTGGCTAGACCAAGGAACCCAGAGACGGCACGCTGTCCCAAGCCTTCCCACCTGGATTGGCATCCCAGGCTCCTTTCCCAATGGCTCTTCTCCCCAGGAGATGACCACAACCCTCAACTTGAACAACGTGGCTGTAGACACCCACGGCCGCAAATGCAACGTGAACCTCTCCCTACTTTCCTTTGGGGAGCCACGTGCTGGACCTCAGTTCCAACGAGGAGACGGTAGGGATTTCTCACTCATTTTGTTCAGATTTCCAAGGGATGCATTTGTGGGAGTCATCATCGATCCAAGCACATGCTCAAACGGTGGACATGCAAAGTTGCAGATTCCACCATGGGACGGCCAGCGAGCTGAATCATATCAGCGTACGGAAGTGGCCAGCAGAGCCGAGCCACGGGTCAGGAAATGCAGCCAGTTCTCAGGGCATCAAAGCTCGTGTTCCCCGAGAAAAGACCAGAAGGTGAGGGTGTAGCCCCGGTGCACACGTTCCCATCGCCAAACCTTTAGGTTTAGCAAAGAAGTGTCGCTTACCGCAACAAGGGTTAAAGCAGGATCCTCATGGAATGCACGCCAACACCCCTCTGAGACTCCTTCGGCTGGCCTCGCCTTGCCACACCGTCCTCACTTCAACGGGTATCAGGGATTATACGGATGGCCCCAGGCTGCTGCTGGCATTCCTTCCCTGGCATTCCACCTGGCTCGGGGTGAGAGAACACACGCATGCTTGAGGAGGGTGCACAGGCGCACCGAGGGAAAGGGCGATACCACCCAGCATTGTGTGTTCTATCTCTCCGCAACATTTCATTTACTGTCCATCTTGCCTGTGTGTCCGCAGGCAAACGTGAAAGCATCGTGGCACTGGCGCCTTCAGAGCGTGCGGCCATCAGGACAAAGAGTGCCACCGACCAACAACCCCCTGGTCTCGGGCCCTGAAATTCCTCTCCTGAGCAATCTGCCCTCCATCACAGCAAAAGCATGTCTTCCTGATCCCCTGAGACACCCTCAGGACAACTGTGCCCCCTCAGCCTAAGAGCAAGTGCCCTCTATGGGAACAAACACGCGTTTGGCCCTTATGATTAAACACAGTGGACACGCCCTCAAGGGGAGAGATCTTCCATAAGGGAAGGGCCCTTGGCTGAATAAGACGACCTCCATCAAAAGCGGCTCGTAGGGACCCGTGACAAAGGGCACCTGAAGAACCCCTGGACTGATCAAGGGAGACTCACCAGCAGGCATACTTCCTGGTCTCCTGCCAAGCCAGAGGAACTTCCCTAGGACCGCAACCAAAGCTAATGGCAAGGGAGCCATTCCAATGCCCAAAATGGCGGGCCAAACACTTGCAGCAACTGGGTAACTTATCGTAGCACCTTGCACATTCGCATTCTCCCCTTCAAGGACAAGACCTTGGAGAAACCATGAGACCCAGGTCCTCCAGAACCAACGTGTCACCCACAGCCGTGCAATGAGAGAACGCACCCAACATCCTGGACCCTTGAACCGGCATGGCTTCTCTGGCTTGAAGCCATGCATGCTGGAGATCACAGGCTCGCAGCACCAGAAGGTGGCAGGACAAAATGACCCCTGCAGCACACATTCACTCCAGCCCTTAAACCTGTAGCGTTGCCTTGGCGGCCGACTCCCTTCTTTCTGCATGGTTGGGCCCAAAGACCTCCGGGAAGAGCTCCAAACCTCAGGGAATGCTATGCCGACCTGGTATAGCAATGACGCTGGGCTGTCCTAAGGAACACCTTAACATCCTCAACATAGGGGCAATGAGGCCACACAGGGACAAAACATCCCAACGGCTCCAAATCGGTCCCAGTGAGAAGACACCATACTGTGCCGTGAAGGCACCATTCGCTGGAACAAGGACCCGCCGTGAAGCACATTGAGAAAGGAGAGGAAAAGGTTGGGATGGTCCACGAATGTGCACCTGTATTCCTTCCCTACACGGGGCTCCAAGTGCTCCTGAAGATATCCCAAAAGAGTTCCGGGAACCCTATGTCCACTGACATATCCACCCGTACCGATCTATCCACCCAACAGTAAGCCTGTGGGCTTAGCCAACACTCTCCCGTGTATTTCCCACTCGCCTTGCCTTGCTCTCTCCACCAGGATCCAAACGAATCCACCCCTCACCTAAGTAGCTTGATATCCCCTGGATTTGCCTAAGGCACTTTGCAAACTCTCCACACACAACACACAAGCAGGACACAACCCAAGGAGGCGCCATCAGCGTCGCCCAAATCCCGGGGACAGTGGCCCATTTGATTTCCCCCGACCATCAGGGCAAACCTGAACTATATCCCACCTCCCAAGCTGAACATGACATAGACGCCTGGCCTGGCCAGGACTCCTTCTCTGACCCTGAGTGCAGAGACTTCTGTTTCCTTGCGGGAACAAGGCAACGACCTGAGCTTGAGGGTGGCCTGTAGATCTCAATGGCAAGCCAGAGGAGTACCAGTGGCTCACGCTTCCTTTCGCACCCGCACGCTGACCGCGGCAGGGGATAGCAGTTCTGGCTAGACTCAGGTGCCCAGAGACGTCAAGTTGTCCTTAGCCTTCCCACGTAGATGGACATCCCAGGCTCCTTTCCACATGGCTCTTTCTGCACGAGAAGCCCGCCACCCTCCACTTGAACAATGTTGCTGCGCACGCCCACAGTAGCAAATGCAACATGGACCTCTCCCTAATTTTCCTTTGGGAGCCACGTGCTGGACCTCAGTTAGGATGAGAAGACGGTAGGTATTGCTCATTCATTTTGTTTAGATTTCCAAGGAATGCATTTATGGGAGTCCTCACTGATCCACGCTCCTGCTCAAAGGCTGGACGTGCAAAGTCGCGGACTGTCAGCAAGCTCAATCCTCTCAGCAGTAGGGAGCGGCCAGACTCGAGCCACGGGGCAGGAAGTGTACCCACGTCTCAGGGCATCGGAGCTCGGGTGCCCCAGGAAGAGCCCAGAATGTGACGGTGTAGTCTCGCGGCACAAGTCCCCGTGGCCAAACTTCTAGGTTTCTTCAAAGAAGTTCCGTTTACCCCCACAAGGTTTCTACCAGGAACCTTGTCAAGCCAGAGGCGATGCCCTTGGATCACACAGAAAGCTATTGGCATTGGAGATATTCCAATGCCCAAACTGGCAGGGCAAACCCTTGCAGCAACTGGGTTACTTGCCCTGGCGCTTTGTATTTTCGCCCCCAGGCCCGTCAGTGACATGACCGTGGAGAAACCTGAGACCCATTCATTTGTTCAGAGTTCCAAGCAGTGCATTTATGGGAGTCATCATCAATCCACCTGCTCAAAGGCTGCACGTTCAAAGTCGCAGGCTCCACCGCGGGGCAGCCACCGATCTCAATCATGTCAGCAGTCAGGAGTGGCCAGAGGCGACCCACGGGGCTGCAAATGGAGCTAAGGATCATGGCATCAGATCTGGGGTTCCCCTGCAAGAGCCAAGAAGGTGAGGGTGTAGTCTCAGTGCACAAGTCCCCGTGGCCAAACATCTAGGTTTCTGCAAAGAAGTTCCACTCACCACCACAAGGTTCCTATGAGGATCCTCAAGGACTTCACGCCAAAACCACGCTGAGACTCTTTTGCCTTGACTTGCCTCACCTTGCCGCACTCTCCTCACTTCGCCAGGTATCATGGACTATACAGAGGGCCCAATGCTGCTGCAGGTGTTTGTTCCCTGGCACTCCACCACATGCCTCAGGGTGACAGAACACAGGGATGTTTGAGAAAAGTGAACGGGCGCACAGAGGCAAAGGGTGATACCGCCCACCGATGTGCGCTATATCTCCCCTCAACATTTCATTTGCAGTCCATCATGTCTGTGTGTCCACAGCCAAACGTGAATGCATCGTGGCACAGATGCCTTCAGAGCGCACGGGCATCAGCACAAAGAGCACGGCCGTCCATCAACCCCCCGGTATGGGCCTTGAACTTTCCTGCCTGAGCCACCTCCCCGCCGACACAGCATAAGGATGTCATCCTGAACTGCTGAGACACCCTCAGGGGAACTGGGATTACTCAGCGTAAGAGCCACTGCCCTCTGGGGAACCAAACCACTCCTGGCGCATACGCTTCCACACAATGGATTCACCCTCAAGGGGAAATGTGGTCCCTGAGATCTTCCACAAGGGAACGGCCCTTGGCCAAATGGGACGACCTCCAACAAAAGCAGCTTGTAGGGACCGGTGACAAAACGCACCAGAGGAACTCCTGGACTGAACAATGGAGATTCACCTGCAGCCAGACTTCCTGGCCTGCTGCCAAGACTGGCAACCTACCCTTGGCCCACACACAAAGCTAATGGCATCGGAACCATTCCGACGCCCAACGTGGCGGGGCAAACCCTTGCAGCAATTGTGTAACTTGCAGTGGTGTCTGGTACTTTCACCCTCTGGGCCCATCAGTGACGTGACATTGGGGAAACCCTGAGGCCCAGGTCCTCTACAAGCAACTTGTTACCCACAGCCATGCAACGACAGAACCCAGACAACAGCCTAGACACTTGAACCGGTATGACTTGTCTAGCCTGTGGCCAGGCTCGCCGGTTACCACAGTCTCGACGCACCAGCGGGTGGCAGGAAAAATGACACCCACACCACACATCCTCTCCTGCCCTTAAACCTGCAGCCTTTCCTTGGCAGCCAACTCCCTTGTTTCTGCACGGTTGCACCCAATGACCTCCGGGTAGAGCTCCAATCCTCAGGGAACGCTATGTGGGCCGGGTATAGAAACGATGCCTGGCTGTCCTCAGGAACACCTTCACATCTTCAACACAGGGGGAACGTGGTCAGACAGGGACAAAACACCCCAAGGCCTCCAAATCGGCCCCCATGAGGAGACACCATACTGTGCCATGAAGGCAACCATTCGCTGGCACAAGAACCCGCCATGAAGCAAATCGACCAGGGAGAGGAAAGAGGCGGGACAGTCCACAAATGTGCTCCCGTATTCCCTCCCTACACGTGCCTCCAGATGCTCCTGAGGGAATCCCAAATGTGTTCCGGGAACCCCATGGCCACCGTCGATCTATCCACCCACCAGTAAACCTGTGGGCTTAGCTAGCCATCTCACGTGGCTCTTTCACTCGCCTTGCCTTACTCTCTCTCCACCGGGATCCCAACGTGTCACGGCAAGATGCCAGAGCCACCCCTCACCAAAGAAGCTTGCCGTGACCAAGTTTGACTAAGGCATTTTCCAGCCCCTTCACACAGCACACACAAGCAGGACACAACCCGAGGAGGAGCCATCAGATTGGCCAAACTCCCAGGAACAGTGGCCCATTTGATTTCTCCCCTCATCAGGAGAAACCTAAACTGCATCTGGTCTCCCAAGCAGAACATGACAAAGAAGCCTGCCCTAGGCCTGGAATCCTGTTCTGACCCTGAGCCTACAGACTTCTGTTTCTTTGAGGCCACAAGGCAATGACCAGCAGGTGGGGGCAGCCTGTAGAACTCAAGTGCAGGTGGCAGGACGAGCAATGGCTCACGCTTCCTCTCCTACCTGCATGCTGAACCGTGGCAGGGGACAGCAGTCCTGGCTAGACCAAGGAACCCAGAGACGGCACGCTGTCCCAAGCCTTCCCACCTGGATTGGCATCCCAGGCTCCTTTCCCAATGGCTCTTCTCCCCAGGAGATGACCACAACCCTCAACTTGAACAACGTGGCTGTAGACACCCACGGCCGCAAATGCAACGTGAACCTCTCCCTACTTTCCTTTGGAGAGCCACGTGCTGGACCTCAGTTCCAACGAGGAGACGGTAGGGATTTCTCACTCATTTTGTTCAGATTTCCAAGGGATGCATTTGTGGGAGTCATCATCGATCCAAGCACATGCTCAAATGGTGGACATGCAAAGTTGCAGATTCCACCATGGGACGGCCAGCGAGCTGAATCATATCAGCGTACGGAAGTGGCCAGCAGAGCCGAGCCACGGGTCAGGAAATGCAGCCAGTTCTCAGGGCATCAAAGCTCGTGTTCCCCGAGAAAAGACCAGAAGGTGAGGGTGTAGCCCCGGTGCACACGTTCCCATCGCCAAACCTTTAGGTTTAGCAAAGAAGTGTCGCTTACCGCAACAAGGGTTAAAGCAGGATCCTCATGGAATGCACGCCAACACCCCTCTGAGACTCCTTTGGCTGGCCTCGCCTTGCCACACCGTCCTCACTTCAACGGGTATCAGGGATTATACGGATGGCCCCAGGCTGCTGCTGGCATTCCTTCCCTGGCATTCCACCTGGCTCGGGGTGAGAGAACACACGCATGCTTGAGGAGGGTGCACAGGCGCACCGAGGGAAAGGGCGATACCACCCAGCATTGTGTGTTCTATCTCTCCTCAACATTTCATTTACTGTCCATCTTGCCTGTGTGTCCGCAGGCAAACGTGAGAGCATCGTGGCACTGGCGCCTTCAGAGCGTGCGGCCATCAGGACAAAGAGTGCCACCGACCAACAACCCCCTGGTCTCGGGCCCTGAAATTCCTCTCCTGAGCAATCTGCCCTCCATCACAGCAAAAGCATGTCTTCCTGATCCCCTGAGACACCCTCAGGACAACTGTGCCCCCTCAGCCTAAGAGCAAGTGCCCTCTATGGGAACAAACACGCGTTTGGCCCTTATGATTAAACACAGTGGACACGCCCTCAAGGGGAGAGATCTTCCATAAGGGAAGGGCCCTTGGCTGAATAAGACGACCTCCATCAAAAGCGGCTCGTAGGGACCCGTGACAAAGGGCACCTGAAGAACCCCTGGACTGATCAAGGGAGACTCACCAGCAGGCATACTTCCTGGTCTCCTGCCAAGCCAGAGGAACTTCCCTAGGACCGCAACCAAAGCTAATGGCAAGGGAGCCATTCCAATGCCCAAAATGGCGGGCCAAACACTTGCAGCAACTGGGTAACTTATCGTAGCACCTTGCACATTCGCATTCTCCCCTTCAAGGACAAGACCTTGGAGAAACCATGAGACCCAGGTCCTCCAGAACCAACGTGTCACCCACAGCCGTGCAATGAGAGAACGCACCCAACATCCTGGACCCTTGAACCGGCATGGCTTCTCTGGCTTGAAGCCATGCATGCTGGAGATCACAGGCTCGCAGCACCAGAAGGTGGCAGGACAAAATGACCCCTGCAGCACACATTCACTCCAGCCCTTAAACCTGTAGCGTTGCCTTGGCGGCCGACTCCCTTCTTTCTGCATGGTTGGGCCCAAAGACCTCCGGGAAGAGCTCCAAACCTCAGGGAATGCTATGCCGACCTGGTATAGCAATGACGCTGGGCTGTCCTAAGGAACACCTTAACATCCTCAACATAGGGGCAATGAGGCCACACAGGGACAAAACATCCCAACGGCTCCAAATCGGTCCCAGTGAGAAAACACCATACTGTGCCGTGAAGGCACCATTCGCTGGAACAAGGACCCGCCATGAAGCACATTGAGAAAGGAGAGGAAAAGGTTGGGATGGTCCACGAATGTGCACCTGTATTCCTTCCCTACACGGGGCTCCAAGTGCTCCTGAAGATATCCCAAAAGAGTTCCGGGAACCCTATGTCCACTGACATATCCACCCGTACCGATCTATCCACCCAACAGTAAGCCTGTGGGCTTAGCCAACACTCTCCCGTGTATTTCCCACTCGCCTTGCCTTGCTCTCTCCACCAGGATCCAAACGAATCCACCCCTCACCTAAGTAGCTTGATATCCCCTGGATTTGCCTAAGGCACTTTGCAAACTCTCCACACACAACACACAAGCAGGACACAACCCAAGGAGGCGCCATCAGCGTCGCCCAAATCCCGGGGACAGTGGCCCATTTGATTTCCCCCGACCATCAGGGCAAACCTGAACTATATCCCACCTCCCAAGCTGAACATGACATAGACGCCTGGCCTGGCCAGGACTCCTTCTCTGACCCTGAGTGCAGAGACTTCTGTTTCCTTGCGGGAACAAGGCAACGACCTGAGCTTGAGGGTGGCCTGTAGATCTCAATGGCAAGCCAGAGGAGTACCAGTGGCTCACGCTTCCTTTCGCACCCGCACGCTGACCGCGGCAGGGGATAGCAGTTCTGGCTAGACTCAGGTGCCCAGAGACGTCAAGTTGTCCTTAGCCTTCCCACGTAGATGGACATCCCAGGCTCCTTTCCACATGGCTCTTTCTGCACGAGAAGCCCGCCACCCTCCACTTGAACAATGTTGCTGCGCACGCCCACAGTAGCAAATGCAACATGGACCTCTCCCTAATTTTCCTTTGGGAGCCACGTGCTGGACCTCAGTTAGGATGAGAAGACGGTAGGTATTGCTCATTCATTTTGTTTAGATTTCCAAGGAATGCATTTATGGGAGTCCTCACTGATCCACGCTCCTGCTCAAAGGCTGGACGTGCAAAGTCGCGGACTGTCAGCAAGCTCAATCCTCTCAGCAGTAGGGAGCGGCCAGACTCGAGCCACGGGGCAGGAAGTGTACCCACGTCTCAGGGCATCGGAGCTCGGGTGCCCCAGGAAGAGCCCAGAATGTGACGGTGTAGTCTCGCGGCACAAGTCCCCGTGGCCAAACTTCTAGGTTTCTTCAAAGAAGTTCCGTTTACCCCCACAAGGTTTCTACCAGGAACCTTGTCGAGCCAGAGGCGATGCCCTTGGATCACACAGAAAGCTATTGGCATTGGAGATATTCCAATGCCCAAACTGGCAGGGCAAACCCTTGCAGCAACTGGGTTACTTGCCCTGGCGCTTTGTATTTTCGCCCCCAGGCCCGTCAGTGACATGACCGTGGAGAAACCTGAGACCCATTCATTTGTTCAGAGTTCCAAGCAGTGCATTTATGGGAGTCATCATCAATCCACCTGCTCAAAGGCTGCACGTTCAAAGTCGCAGGCTCCACCGCGGGGCAGCCACCGATCTCAATCATGTCAGCAGTCAGGAGTGGCCAGAGGCGACCCACGGGGCTGCAAATGGAGCTAAGGATCATGGCATCAGATCTGGGGTTCCCCTGCAAGAGCCAAGAAGGTGAGGGTGTAGTCTCAGTGCACAAGTCCCCGTGGCCAAACATCTAGGTTTCTGCAAAGAAGTTCCACTCACCACCACAAGGTTCCTATGAGGATCCTCAAGGACTTCACGCCAAAACCACGCTGAGACTCTTTTGCCTTGACTTGCCTCACCTTGCCGCACTCTCCTCACTTCGCCAGGTATCATGGACTATACAGAGGGCCCAATGCTGCTGCAGGTGTTTGTTCCCTGGCACTCCACCACATGCCTCAGGGTGACAGAACACAGGGATGTTTGAGAAAAGTGAACGGGCGCACAGAGGCAAAGGGTGATACCGCCCACCGATGTGCGCTATATCTCCCCTCAACATTTCATTTGCAGTCCATCATGTCTGTGTGTCCACAGCCAAACGTGAATGCATCGTGGCACAGATGCCTTCAGAGCGCACGGGCATCAGCACAAAGAGCACGGCCGTCCATCAACCCCCCGGTATGGGCCTTGAACTTTCCTGCCTGAGCCACCTCCCCGCCGACACAGCATAAGGATGTCATCCTGAACTGCTGAGACACCCTCAGGGGAACTGGGATTACTCAGCGTAAGAGCCACTGCCCTCTGGGGAACCAAACCACTCCTGGCGCATACGCTTCCACACAATGGATTCACCCTCAAGGGGAAATGTGGTCCCTGAGATCTTCCACAAGGGAACGGCCCTTGGCCAAATGGGACGACCTCCAACAAAAGCAGCTTGTAGGGACCGGTGACAAAACGCACCAGAGGAACTCCTGGACTGAACAATGGAGATTCACCTGCAGCCAGACTTCCTGGCCTGCTGCCAAGACTGGCAACCTACCCTTGGCCCACACACAAAGCTAATGGCATCGGAACCATTCCGACGCCCAACGTGGCGGGGCAAACCCTTGCAGCAATTGTGTAACTTGCAGTGGTGTCTGGTACTTTCACCCTCTGGGCCCATCAGTGACGTGACATTGGGGAAACCCTGAGGCCCAGGTCCTCTACAAGCAACTTGTTACCCACAGCCATGCAACGACAGAACCCAGACAACAGCCTAGACACTTGAACCGGTATGACTTGTCTAGCCTGTGGCCAGGCTCGCCGGTTACCACAGTCTCGACGCACCAGCGGGTGGCAGGAAAAATGACACCCACACCACACATCCTCTCCTGCCCTTAAACCTGCAGCCTTTCCTTGGCAGCCAACTCCCTTGTTTCTGCACGGTTGCACCCAATGACCTCCGGGTAGAGCTCCAATCCTCAGGGAACGCTATGTGGGCCGGGTATAGAAACGATGCCTGGCTGTCCTCAGGAACACCTTCACATCTTCAACACAGGGGCAACGTGGTCAGACAGGGACAAAACACCCCAAGGCCTCCAAATCGGCCCCCATGAGGAGACACCATACTGTGCCATGAAGGCAACCATTCGCTGGCACAAGAACCCGCCATGAAGCAAATCGACCAGGGAGAGGAAAGAGGCGGGACAGTCCACAAATGTGCTCCCGTATTCCCTCCCTACACGTGCCTCCAGATGCTCCTGAGGGAATCCCAAATGTGTTCCGGGAACCCCATGGCCACCGTCGATCTATCCACCCACCAGTAAACCTGTGGGCTTAGCTAGCCATCTCACGTGGCTCTTTCACTCGCCTTGCCTTACTCTCTCTCCACCGGGATCCCAACGTGTCACGGCAAGATGCCAGAGCCACCCCTCACCAAAGAAGCTTGCCGTGACCAAGTTTGACTAAGGCATTTTCCAGCCCCTTCACACAGCACACACAAGCAGGACACAACCCGAGGAGGAGCCATCAGATTGGCCAAACTCCCAGGAACAGTGGCCCATTTGATTTCTCCCCTCATCAGGAGAAACCTAAACTGCATCTGGTCTCCCAAGCAGAACATGACAAAGAAGCCTGCCCTAGGCCTGGAATCCTGTTCTGACCCTGAGCCTACAGACTTCTGTTTCTTTGAGGCCACAAGGCAATGACCAGCAGGTGGGGGCAGCCTGTAGAACTCAAGTGCAGGTGGCAGGACGAGCAATGGCTCACGCTTCCTCTCCTACCTGCATGCTGAACCGTGGCAGGGGACAGCAGTCCTGGCTAGACCAAGGAACCCAGAGACGGCACGCTGTCCCAAGCCTTCCCACCTGGATTGGCATCCCAGGCTCCTTTCCCAATGGCTCTTCTCCCCAGGAGATGACCACAACACTCAACTTGAACAACGTGGCTGTAGACACCCACGGCCGCAAATGCAACGTGAACCTCTCCCTACTTTCCTTTGGGGAGCCACGTGCTGGACCTCAGTTCCAACGAGGAGACGGTAGGGATTTCTCACTCATTTTGTTCAGATTTCCAAGGGATGCATTTGTGGGAGTCATCATCGATCCAAGCACATGCTCAAATGGTGGACATGCAAAGTTGCAGATTCCACCATGGGACGGCCAGCGAGCTGAATCATATCAGCGTACGGAAGTGGCCAGCAGAGCCGAGCCACGGGTCAGGAAATGCAGCCAGTTCTCAGGGCATCAAAGCTCGTGTTCCCCGAGAAAAGACCAGAAGGTGAGGGTGTAGCCCCGGTGCACACGTTCCCATCGCCAAACCTTTAGGTTTAGCAAAGAAGTGTCGCTTACCGCAACAAGGGTTAAAGCAGGATCCTCATGGAATGCACGCCAACACCCCTCTGAGACTCCTTCGGCTGGCCTCGCCTTGCCACACCGTCCTCACTTCAACGGGTATCAGGGATTATACGGATGGCCCCAGGCTGCTGCTGGCATTCCTTCCCTGGCATTCCACCTGGCTCGGGGTGAGAGAACACACGCATGCTTGAGGAGGGTGCACAGGCGCACCGAGGGAAAGGGCGATACCACCCAGCATTGTGTGTTCTATCTCTCCTCAACATTTCATTTACTGTCCATCTTGCCTGTGTGTCCGCAGGCAAACGTGAGAGCATCGTGGCACTGGCGCCTTCAGAGCGTGCGGCCATCAGGACAAAGAGTGCCACCGACCAACAACCCCCTGGTCTCGGGCCCTGAAATTCCTCTCCTGAGCAATCTGCCCTCCATCACAGCAAAAGGATGTCTTCCTGATCCCCTGAGACACCCTCAGGACAACTGTGCCCCCTCAGCCTAAGAGCAAGTGCCCTCTATGGGAACAAACACGCGTTTGGCCCTTATGATTAAACACAGTGGACACGCCCTCAAGGGGAGAGATCTTCCATAAGGGAAGGGCCCTTGGCTGAATAAGACGACCTCCATCAAAAGCGGCTCGTAGGGACCCGTGACAAAGGGCACCTGAAGAACCCCTGGACTGATCAAGGGAGACTCACCAGCAGGCATACTTCCTGGTCTCCTGCCAAGCCAGAGGAACTTCCCTAGGACCGCAACCAAAGCTAATGGCAAGGGAGCCATTCCAATGCCCAAAATGGCGGGCCAAACACTTGCAGCAACTGGGTAACTTATCGTAGCACCTTGCACATTCGCATTCTCCCCTTCAAGGACAAGACCTTGGAGAAACCATGAGACCCAGGTCCTCCAGAACCAACGTGTCACCCACAGCCGTGCAATGAGAGAACGCACCCAACATCCTGGACCCTTGAACCGGCATGGCTTCTCTGGCTTGAAGCCATGCATGCTGGAGATCACAGGCTCGCAGCACCAGAAGGTGGCAGGACAAAATGACCCCTGCAGCACACATTCACTCCAGCCCTTAAACCTGTAGCGTTGCCTTGGCGGCCGACTCCCTTCTTTCTGCATGGTTGGGCCCAAAGACCTCCGGGAAGAGCTCCAAACCTCAGGGAATGCTATGCCGACCTGGTATAGCAATGACGCTGGGCTGTCCTAAGGAACACCTTAACATCCTCAACATAGGGGCAATGAGGCCACACAGGGACAAAACATCCCAACGGCTCCAAATCGGTCCCAGTGAGAAAACACCATACTGTGCCGTGAAGGCACCATTCGCTGGAACAAGGACCCGCCATGAAGCACATTGAGAAAGGAGAGGAAAAGGTTGGGATGGTCCACGAATGTGCACCTGTATTCCTTCCCTACACGGGGCTCCAAATGCTCCTGAAGATATCCCAAAAGAGTTCCGGGAACCCTATGTCCACTGACATATCCACCCGTACCGATCTATCCACCCAACAGTAAGCCTGTGGGCTTAGCCAACACTCTCCCGTGTATTTCCCACTCGCCTTGCCTTGCTCTCTCCACCAGGATCCAAACGAATCCACCCCTCACCTAAGTAGCTTGATATCCCCTGGATTTGCCTAAGGCACTTTGCAAACTCTCCACACACAACACACAAGCAGGACACAACCCAAGGAGGCGCCATCAGCGTCGCCCAAATCCCGGGGACAGTGGCCCATTTGATTTCCCCCGACCATCAGGGCAAACCTGAACTATATCCCACCTCCCAAGCTGAACATGACATAGACGCCTGGCCTGGCCAGGACTCCTTCTCTGACCCTGAGTGCAGAGACTTCTGTTTCCTTGCGGGAACAAGGCAACGACCTGAGCTTGAGGGTGGCCTGTAGATTTCAATGGCAAGCCAGAGGAGTACCAGTGGCTCACGCTTCCTTTCGCACCCGCACGCTGACCGCGGCAGGGGATAGCAGTTCTGGCTAGACTCAGGTGCCCAGAGACGTCAAGTTGTCCTTAGCCTTCCCACGTAGATGGACATCCCAGGCTCCTTTCCACATGGCTCTTTCTGCACGAGAAGCCCGCCACCCTCCACTTGAACAATGTTGCTGCGCACGCCCACAGTAGCAAATGCAACATGGACCTCTCCCTAATTTTCCTTTGGGAGCCACGTGCTGGACCTCAGTTAGGATGAGAAGACGGTAGGTATTGCTCATTCATTTTGTTTAGATTTCCAAGGAATGCATTTATGGGAGTCCTCACTGATCCACGCTCCTGCTCAAAGGCTGGACGTGCAAAGTCGCGGACTGTCAGCAAGCTCAATCCTCTCAGCAGTAGGGAGCGGCCAGACTCGAGCCACGGGGCAGGAAGTGTACCCACGTCTCAGGGCATCGGAGCTCGGGTGCCCCAGGAAGAGCCCAGAATGTGACGGTGTAGTCTCGCGGCACAAGTCCCCGTGGCCAAACTTCTAGGTTTCTTCAAAGAAGTTCCGTTTACCCCCACAAGGTTTCTACCAGGAACCTTGTCGAGCCAGAGGCGATGCCCTTGGATCACACAGAAAGCTATTGGCATCGGAGATATTCCAATGTCCAAACTGGCAGGGCAAACCCTTGCAGCAACTGGGTTACTTGCCCTGGCGCCTTGTATTTTCGCCCCCAGGCCCGTCAGTGACATGACCGCGGAGAAACCTGAGACCCATTCATTTGTTCAGAGTTCCAAGCAGTGCATTTATGGGAGTCATCATCAATCCACCTGCTCAAAGGCTGCACGTTCAAAGTCGCAGGCTCCACCGCGGGGCAGCCACCGATCTCAATCATGTCAGCAGTCAGGAGTGGCCAGAGGCGACCCACGGGGCTGCAAATGGAGCTAAGGATCATGGCATCAGATCTGGGGTTCCCCTGCAAGAGCCAAGAAGGTGAGGGTGTAGTCTCAGTGCACAAGTCCCCGTGGCCAAACATCTAGGTTTCTGCAAAGAAGTTCCACTCACCACCACAAGGTTCCTACGAGGATCCTCAAGGACTTCACGCCAAAACCACGCTGAGACTCTTTTGCCTTGACTTGCCTCACCTTGCCGCACTCTCCTCACTTCGCCAGGTATCATGGACTATACAGAGGGCCCAATGCTGCTGCAGGTGTTTGTTCCCTGGCACTCCACCACATGCCTCAGGGTGACAGAACACAGGGATGTTTGAGAAAAGTGAACGGGCGCACAGAGGCAAAGGGTGATACCGCCCACCGATGTGCGCTATATCTCCCCTCAACATTTCATTTGCAGTCCATCATGTCTGTGTGTCCACAGCCAAACGTGAATGCATCGTGGCACAGATGCCTTCAGAGCGCACGGGCATCAGCACAAAGAGCACGGCCGTCCATCAACCCCCCGGTATGGGCCTTGAACTTTCCTGCCTGAGCCACCTCCCCGCCGACACAGCATAAGGATGTCATCCTGAACTGCTGAGACACCCTCAGGGGAACTGGGATTACTCAGCGTAAGAGCCACTGCCCTCTGGGGAACCAAACCACTCCTGGCGCATACGCTTCCACACAATGGATTCACCCTCAAGGGGAAATGTGGTCCCTGAGATCTTCCACAAGGGAACGGCCCTTGGCCAAATGGGACGACCTCCAACAAAAGCAGCTTGTAGGGACCGGTGACAAAACGCACCAGAGGAACTCCTGGACTGAACAATGGAGATTCACCTGCAGCCAGACTTCCTGGCCTGCTGCCAAGACTGGCAACCTACCCTTGGCCCACACACAAAGCTAATGGCATCGGAACCATTCCGACGCCCAACGTGGCGGGGCAAACCCTTGCAGCAATTGTGTAACTTGCAGTGGTGTCTGGTACTTTCACCCTCTGGGCCCATCAGTGACGTGACATTGGGGAAACCCTGAGGCCCAGGTCCTCTACAAGCAACTTGTTACCCACAGCCATGCAACGACAGAACCCAGACAACAGCCTAGACACTTGAACCGGTATGACTTGTCTAGCCTGTGGCCAGGCTCGCCGGTTACCACAGTCTCGACGCACCAGCGGGTGGCAGGAAAAATGACACCCACACCACACATCCTCTCCTGCCCTTAAACCTGCAGCCTTTCCTTGGCAGCCAACTCCCTTGTTTCTGCACGGTTGCACCCAATGACCTCCGGGTAGAGCTCCAATCCTCAGGGAACGCTATGTGGGCCGGGTATAGAAACGATGCCTGGCTGTCCTCAGGAACACCTTCACATCTTCAACACAGGGGCAACGTGGTCAGACAGGGACAAAACACCCCAAGGCCTCCAAATCGGCCCCCATGAGGAGACACCATACTGTGCCATGAAGGCAACCATTCGCTGGCACAAGAACCCGCCATGAAGCAAATCGACCAGGGAGAGGAAAGAGGCGGGACAGTCCACAAATGTGCTCCCGTATTCCCTCCCTACACGTGCCTCCAGATGCTCCTGAGGGAATCCCAAATGTGTTCCGGGAACCCCATGGCCACCGTCGATCTATCCACCCACCAGTAAACCTGTGGGCTTAGCCAGCCATCTCACGTGGCTCTTTCACTCGCCTTGCCTTACTCTCTCTCCACCGGGATCCCAACGTGTCACGGCAAGATGCCAGAGCCACCCCTCACCAAAGAAGCTTGCCGTGACCAAGTTTGACTAAGGCATTTTCCAGCCCCTTCACACAGCACACACAAGCAGGACACAACCCGAGGAGGAGCCATCAGATTGGCCAAACTCCCAGGAACAGTGGCCCATTTGATTTCTCCCCTCATCAGGAGAAACCTAAACTGCATCTGGTCTCCCAAGCAGAACATGACAAAGAAGCCTGCCCTAGGCCTGGAATCCTGTTCTGACCCTGAGCCTACAGACTTCTGTTTCTTTGAGGCCACAAGGCAATGACCAGCAGGTGGGGGCAGCCTGTAGATCTCAAGTGCAGGTGGCAGGATGAGCAATGGCTCACGCTTCCTCTCCTACCTGCATGCTGAACCGTGGCAGGGGACAGCAGTCCTGGCTAGACCAAGGAACCCAGAGACGGCACGCTGTCCCAAGCCTTCCCACCTGGATTGGCATCCCAGGCTCCTTTCCCAATGGCTCTTCTCCCCAGGAGATGACCACAACCCTCAACTTGAACAACGTGGCTGTAGACACCCACGGCCGCAAATGCAACGTGAACCTCTCCCTACTTTCCTTTGGGGAGCCACGTGCTGGACCTCAGTTACAACGAGGAGACGGTAGGGATTTCTCACTCATTTTGTTCAGATTTCCAAGGGATGCATTTGTGGGAGTCATCATCGATCCAAGCACATGCTCAAATGGTGGACATGCAAAGTTGCAGATTCCACCATGGGACGGCCAGCGAGCTGAATCATATCAGCGTACGGAAGTGGCCAGCAGAGCCGAGCCACGGGTCAGGAAATGCAGCCAGTTCTCAGGGCATCAAAGCTCGTGTTCCCCGAGAAAAGACCAGAAGGTGAGGGTGTAGCCCCGGTGCACACGTTCCCATCGCCAAACCTTTAGGTTTAGCAAAGAAGTGTCGCTTACCGCAACAAGGGTTAAAGCAGGATCCTCATGGAATGCACGCCAACACCCCTCTGAGACTCCTTCGGCTGGCCTCGCCTTGCCACACCGTCCTCACTTCAACGGGTATCAGGGATTATACGGATGGCCCCAGGCTGCTGCTGGCATTCCTTCCCTGGCATTCCACCTGGCTCGGGGTGAGAAAACACACGCATGCCTGAGGAGGGTGCACAGGCGCACTGAGGGAAAGGGCGATACCACCCAGCATTGTGTGTTCTATCTCTCCTCAACATTTCATTTACTGTCCATCTTGCCTGTGTGTCCGCAGGCAAACGTGAAAGCATCGTGGCACTGGCGCCTTCAGAGCGTGCGGCCATCAGGACAAAGAGTGCCACCGACCAACAACCCCCTGGTCTCGGGCCCTGAAATTCCTCTCCTGAGCAATCTGCCCTCCATCACAGCAAAAGCATGTCTTCCTGATCCCCTGAGACACCCTCAGGACAACTGTGCCCCCTCAGCCTAAGAGCAAGTGCCCTCTATGGGAACAAACACGCGTTTGGCCCTTATGATTAAACACAGTGGACACGCCCTCAAGGGGAGAGATCTTCCATAAGGGAAGGGCCCTTGGCTGAATAAGACGACCTCCATCAAAAGCGGCTCGTAGGGACCCGTGACAAAGGGCACCTGAAGAACCCCTGGACTGATCAAGGGAGACTCACCAGCAGGCATACTTCCTGGTCTCCTGCCAAGCCAGAGGAACTTCCCTAGGACCGCAACCAAAGCTAATGGCAAGGGAATTCCAATGCCCAAAATGGCAGGCCAAACACTTGCAGCAACTGGGTAACTTATCGTAGCACCTTGCACATTCGCATTCTCCCCTTCAAGGACAAGACCTTGGAGAAACCATGAGACCCAGGTCCTCCAGAACCAACGTGTCACCCACAGCCGTGCAATGAGAGAACACACCCAACATCCTGGACCCTTGAACCGGCATGGCTTCTCTGGCTTGAAGCCATGCATGCTGGAGATCACAGGCTCGCAGCACCAGAAGGTGGCAGGACAAAATGACCCCTGCAGCACACATTCACTCCAGCCCTTAAACCTGTAGCGTTTCCTTGGCGGCCGACTCCCTTCTTTCTGCATGGTTGGGCCCAAAGACCTCCGGGAAGAGCTCCAAACCTCAGGGAATGCTATGCCGACCTGGTATAGCAATGACGCTGGGCTGTCCTAAGGAACACCTTAACATCCTCAACATAGGGGCAATGAGGCCACACAGGGACAAAACATCCCAACGGCTCCAAATCGGTCCCAGTGAGAAAACACCATACTGTGCCGTGAAGGCACCATTCGCTGGAACAAGGACCCGCCG
Organism: Balaenoptera borealis; assembly: GCF_965194805.1. Lineage (NCBI taxonomy): Eukaryota > Metazoa > Chordata > Mammalia > Artiodactyla > Balaenopteridae > Balaenoptera > Balaenoptera borealis. Next base: position 130,342,092 of record NC_138866.1, on the reverse strand, counting down.
TGAAGCACATTGAGAAAGGAGAGGAAAAGGTTGGGATGGTCCACGAATGTGCACCTGTATTCCTTCCCTACACGGGGCTCCAAGTGCTCCTGAAGATATCCCAAAAGAGTTCCGGGAACCCTATGTCCACCGACATATCCACCCATACCGATCTATCCACCCAACAGTAAGCCTGTGGGCTTAGCCAACACTCTCCCGTGTATTTCCCACTCGCCTTGCCTTGCTCTCTCCACCAGGATCCAAACGAATCCACCCCTCACCTAAGTAGCTTGATATCCCCTGGATTTGCCTAAGGCACTTTGCAAACTCTCCACACACAACACACAAGCAGGACACAACCCAAGGAGGCGCCATCAGCGTCGCCCAAATCCCGGGGACAGTGGCCCATTTGATTTCCCCCGACCATCAGGGCAAACCTGAACTATATCCCACCTCCCAAGCTGAACATGACATAGACGCCTGGCCTGGCCAGGACTCCTTCTCTCACCCTGAGTGCAGAGACTTCTGTTTCCTTGCGGGAACAAGGCAACGACCTGAGCTTGAGGGTGGCCTGTAGATCTCAATGGCAAGCCAGAGGAGTACCAGTGGCTCACGCTTCCTTTCGCACCCGCACGCTGACCGCGGCAGGGGATAGCAGTTCTGGCTAGACTCAGGTGCCCAGAGACGTCAAGTTGTCCTTAGCCTTCCCACGTAGATGGACATCCCAGGCTCCTTTCCACATGGCTCTTTCTGCACGAGAAGCCCGCCACCCTCCACTTGAACAATGTTGCTGCGCACGCCCACAGTAGCAAATGCAACATGGACCTCTCCCTAATTTTCCTTTGGGAGCCACGTGCTGGACCTCAGTTAGGATGAGAAGACGGTAGGTATTGCTCATTCATTTTGTTTAGATTTCCAAGGAATGCATTTATGGGAGTCCTCACTGATCCACGCTCCTGCTCAAAGGCTGGACGTGCAAAGTCGCGGACTGTCAGCAAGCTCAATCCTCTCAGCAGTAGGGAGCGGCCAGACTCGAGCCACGGGGCAGGAAGTGTACCCACGTCTCAGGGCATCGGAGCTCGGGTGCCCCAGGAAGAGCCCAGAACGTGACGGTGTAGTCTCGCGGCAGAAGTCCCCGTGGCCAAACTTCTAGGTTTCTTCAAAGAAGTTCCGTTTACCCCCACAAGGTTTCTACCAGGAACCTTGTCGAGCCAGAGGCGATGCCTTTGGATCACACAGAAAGCTATTGGCATCGGAGATATTCCAATGCCCAAACTGGCAGGGCAAACCCTTGCAGCAACTGGGTTACTTGCCCTGGCGCCTTGTATTTTCGCCCCCAGGCCCGTCAGTGACATGACCGCGGAGAAACCTGAGACCCATTCATTTGTTCAGAGTTCCAAGCAGTGCATTTATGGGAGTCATCATCAATCCACCTGCTCAAAGGCTGCACGTTCAAAGTCGCAGGCTCCACCGCGGGGCAGCCACCGATCTCAATCATGTCAGCAGTCAGGAGTGGCCAGAGGCGACCCACGGGGCTGCAAATGGAGCTAAGGATCATGGCATCAGATCTGGGGTTCCCCTGCAAGAGCCAAGAAGGTGAGGGTGTAGTCTCAGTGCACAAGTCCCCGTGGCCAAACATCTAGGTTTCTGCAAAGAAGTTCCACTCACCACCACAAGGTTCCTACGAGGATCCTCAAGGACTTCACGCCAAAACCACGCTGAGACTCTTTTGCCTTGACTTGCCTCACCTTGCCGCACTCTCCTCACTTCGCCAGGTATCATGGACTATACAGAGGGCCCAATGCTGCTGCAGGTGTTTGTTCCCTGGCACTCCACCACATGCCTCAGGGTGACAGAACACAGGGATGTTTGAGAAAAGTGAACGGGCGCACAGAGGCAAAGGGTGATACCGCCCACCGATGTGCGCTATATCTCCCCTCAACATTTCATTTGCAGTCCATCATGTCTGTGTGTCCACAGCCAAACGTGAATGCATCGTGGCACAGATGCCTTCAGAGCGCACGGGCATCAGCACAAAGAGCACGGCCGTCCATCAACCCCCCGGTATGGGCCTTGAACTTTCCTGCCTGAGCCACCTCCCCGCCGACACAGCATAAGGATGTCATCCTGAACTGCTGAGACACCCTCAGGGGAACTGGGATTACTCAGCGTAAGAGCCACTGCCCTCTGGGGAACCAAACCACTCCTGGCGCATACGCTTCCACACAATGGATTCACCCTCAAGGGGAAATGTGGTCCCTGAGATCTTCCACAAGGGAACGGCCCTTGGCCAAATGGGACGACCTCCAACAAAAGCAGCTTGTAGGGACCGGTGACAAAACGCACCAGAGGAACTCCTGGACTGAACAATGGAGATTCACCTGCAGCCAGACTTCCTGGCCTGCTGCCAAGACTGGCAACCTACCCTTGGCCCACACACAAAGCTAATGGCATCGGAACCATTCCGACGCCCAACGTGGCGGGGCAAACCCTTGCAGCAATTGTGTAACTTGCAGTGGTGTCTGGTACTTTCACCCTCTGGGCCCATCAGTGACGTGACATTGGGGAAACCCTGAGGCCCAGGTCCTCTACAAGCAACTTGTTACCCACAGCCATGCAACGACAGAACCCAGACAACAGCCTAGACACTTGAACCGGTATGACTTGTCTAGCCTGTGGCCAGGCTCGCCGGTTACCACAGTCTCGACGCACCAGCGGGTGGCAGGAAAAATGACACCCACACCACACATCCTCTCCTGCCCTTAAACCTGCAGCCTTTCCTTGGCAGCCAACTCCCTTGTTTCTGCACGGTTGCACCCAATGACCTCCGGGTAGAGCTCCAATCCTCAGGGAACGCTATGTGGGCCGGGTATAGAAACGATGCCTGGCTGTCCTCAGGAACACCTTCACATCTTCAACACAGGGGCAACGTGGTCAGACAGGGACAAAACACCCCAAGGCCTCCAAATCGGCCCCCATGAGGAGACACCATACTGTGCCATGAAGGCAACCATTCGCTGGCACAAGAACCCGCCATGAAGCAAATCGACCAGGGAGAGGAAAGAGGCGGGACAGTCCACAAATGTGCTCCCGTATTCCCTCCCTACACGTGCCTCCAGATGCTCCTGAGGGAATCCCAAATGTGTTCCGGGAACCCCATGGCCACCGTCGATCTATCCACCCACCAGTAAACCTGTGGGCTTAGCCAGCCATCTCACGTGGCTCTTTCACTCGCCTTGCCTTACTCTCTCTCCACCGGGATCCCAACGTGTCACGGCAAGATGCCAGAGCCACCCCTCACCAAAGAAGCTTGCCGTGACCAAGTTTGACTAAGGCATTTTCCAGCCCCTTCACACAGCACACACAAGCAGGACACAACCCGAGGAGGAGCCATCAGATTGGCCAAACTCCCAGGAACAGTGGCCCATTTGATTTCTCCCCTCATCAGGAGAAACCTAAACTGCATCTGGTCTCCCAAGCAGAACATGACAAAGAAGCCTGCCCTAGGCCTGGAATCCTGTTCTGACCCTGAGCCTACAGACTTCTGTTTCTTTGAGGCCACAAGGCAATGACCAGCAGGTGGGGGCAGCCTGTAGATCTCAAGTGCAGGTGGCAGGATGAGCAATGGCTCACGCTTCCTCTCCTACCTGCATGCTGAACCGTGGCAGGGGACAGCAGTCCTGGCTAGACCAAGGAACCCAGAGACGGCACGCTGTCCCAAGCCTTCCCACCTGGATTGGCATCCCAGGCTCCTTTCCCAATGGCTCTTCTCCCCAGGAGATGACCACAACCCTCAACTTGAACAACGTGGCTGTAGACACCCACGGCCGCAAATGCAACGTGAACCTCTCCCTACTTTCCTTTGGGGAGCCACGTGCTGGACCTCAGTTACAACGAGGAGACGGTAGGGATTTCTCACTCATTTTGTTCAGATTTCCAAGGGATGCATTTGTGGGAGTCATCATCGATCCAAGCACATGCTCAAATGGTGGACATGCAAAGTTGCAGATTCCACCATGGGACGGCCAGCGAGCTGAATCATATCAGCGTACGGAAGTGGCCAGCAGAGCCGAGCCACGGGTCAGGAAATGCAGCCAGTTCTCAGGGCATCAAAGCTCGTGTTCCCCGAGAAAAGACCAGAAGGTGAGGGTGTAGCCCCGGTGCACACGTTCCCATCGCCAAACCTTTAGGTTTAGCAAAGAAGTGTCGCTTACCGCAACAAGGGTTAAAGCAGGATCCTCATGGAATGCACGCCAACACCCCTCTGAGACTCCTTCGGCTGGCCTCGCCTTGCCACACCGTCCTCACTTCAACGGGTATCAGGGATTATACGGATGGCCCCAGGCTGCTGCTGGCATTCCTTCCCTGGCATTCCACCTGGCTCGGGGTGAGAAAACACACGCATGCTTGAGGAGGGTGCACAGGCGCACTGAGGGAAAGGGTGATACCACCCAGCATTGTGTGTTCTATCTCTCCTCAACATTTCATTTACTGTCCATCTTGCCTGTGTGTCCGCAGGCAAACGTGAAAGCATCGTGGCACTGGCGCCTTCAGAGCGTGCGGCCATCAGGACAAAGAGTGCCACCGACCAACAACCCCCTGGTCTCGGGCCCTGAAATTCCTCTCCTGAGCAATCTGCCCTCCATCACAGCAAAAGCATGTCTTCCTGATCCCCTGAGACACCCTCAGGACAACTGTGCCCCCTCAGCCTAAGAGCAAGTGCCCTCTATGGGAACAAACACGCGTTTGGCCCTTATGATTAAACACAGTGGACACGCCCTCAAGGGGAGAGATCTTCCATAAGGGAAGGGCCCTTGGCTGAATAAGACGACCTCCATCAAAAGCGGCTCGTAGGGACCCGTGACAAAGGGCACCTGAAGAACCCCTGGACTGATCAAGGGAGACTCACCAGCAGGCATACTTCCTGGTCTCCTGCCAAGCCAGAGGAACTTCCCTAGGACCGCAACCAAAGCTAATGGCAAGGGAATTCCAATGCCCAAAATGGCAGGCCAAACACTTGCAGCAACTGGGTAACTTATCGTAGCACCTTGCACATTCGCATTCTCCCCTTCAAGGACAAGACCTTGGAGAAACCATGAGACCCAGGTCCTCCAGAACCAACGTGTCACCCACAGCCGTGCAATGAGAGAACACACCCAACATCCTGGACCCTTGAACCGGCATGGCTTCTCTGGCTTGAAGCCATGCATGCTGGAGATCACAGGCTCGCAGCACCAGAAGGTGGCAGGACAAAATGACCCCTGCAGCACACATTCACTCCAGCCCTTAAACCTGTAGCGTTTCCTTGGCGGCCGACTCCCTTCTTTCTGCATGGTTGGGCCCAAAGACCTCCGGGAAGAGCTCCAAACCTCAGGGAATGCTATGCCGACCTGGTATAGCAATGACGCTGGGCTTTCCTAAGGAACACCTTAACATCCTCAACATAGGGGCAATGAGGCCACACAGGGACAAAACATCCCAACGGCTCCAAATCGGTCCCAGTGAGAAAACACCATACTGTGCCGTGAAGGCACCATTCGCTGGAACAAGGACCCGCCGTGAAGCACATTGAGAAAGGAGAGGAAAAGGTTGGGATGGTCCACGAATGTGCACCTGTATTCCTTCCCTACACGGGGCTCCAAGTGCTCCTGAAGATATCCCAAAAGAGTTCCGGGAACCCTATGTCCACCGACATATCCACCCATACCGATCTATCCACCCAACAGTAAGCCTGTGGGCTTAGCCAACACTCTCCCGTGTATTTCCCACTCGCCTTGCCTTGCTCTCTCCACCAGGATCCAAACGAATCCACCCCTCACCTAAGTAGCTTGATATCCCCTGGATTTGCCTAAGGCACTTTGCAAACTCTCCACACACAACACACAAGCAGGACACAACCCAAGGAGGCGCCATCAGCGTCGCCCAAATCCCGGGGACAGTGGCCCATTTGATTTCCCCCGACCATCAGGGCAAACCTGAACTATATCCCACCTCCCAAGCTGAACATGACATAGACGCCTGGCCTGGCCAGGACTCCTTCTCTGACCCTGAGTGCAGAGACTTCTGTTTCCTTGCGGGAACAAGGCAACGACCTGAGCTTGAGGGTGGCCTGTAGATCTCAATGGCAAGCCAGAGGAGTACCAGTGGCTCACGCTTCCTTTCGCACCCGCACGCTGACCGCGGCAGGGGATAGCAGTTCTGGCTAGACTCAGGTGCCCAGAGACGTCAAGTTGTCCTTAGCCTTCCCACGTAGATGGACATCCCAGGCTCCTTTCCACATGGCTCTTTCTGCACGAGAAGCCCGCCACCCTCCACTTGAACAATGTTGCTGCGCACGCCCACAGTAGCAAATGCAACATGGAGCTCTCCCTAATTTTCCTTTGGGAGCCACGTGCTGGACCTCAGTTAGGATGAGAAGACGGTAGGTATTGCTCATTCATTTTGTTTAGATTTCCAAGGAATGCATTTATGGGAGTCCTCACTGATCCACGCTCCTGCTCAAAGGCTGGACGTGCAAAGTCGCGGACTGTCAGCAAGCTCAATCCTCTCAGCAGTAGGGAGCGGCCAGACTCGAGCCACGGGGCAGGAAGTGTACCCACGTCTCAGGGCATCGGAGCTCGGGTGCCCCAGGAAGAGCCCAGAACGTGACGGTGTAGTCTCGCGGCAGAAGTCCCCGTGGCCAAACTTCTAGGTTTCTTCAAAGAAGTTCCGTTTACCCCCACAAGGTTTCTACCAGGAACCTTGTCGAGCCAGAGGCGATGCCTTTGGATCACACAGAAAGCTATTGGCATCGGAGATATTCCAATGCCCAAACTGGCAGGGCAAACCCTTGCAGCAACTGGGTTACTTGCCCTGGCGCCTTGTATTTTCGCCCCCAGGCCCGTCAGTGACATGACCGCGGAGAAACCTGAGACCCATTCATTTGTTCAGAGTTCCAAGCAGTGCATTTATGGGAGTCATCATCAATCCACCTGCTCAAAGGCTGCACGTTCAAAGTCGCAGGCTCCACCGCGGGGCAGCCACTGATCTCAATCATGTCAGCAGTCAGGAGTGGCCAGAGGCGACCCACGGGGCTGCAAATGGAGCTAAGGATCATGGCATCAGATCTGGGGTTCCCCTGCAAGAGCCAAGAAGGTGAGGGTGTAGTCTCAGTGCACAAGTCCCCGTGGCCAAACATCTAGGTTTCTGCAAAGAAGTTCCACTCACCACCACAAGGTTCCTACGAGGATCCTCAAGGACTTCACGCCAAAACCACGCTGAGACTCTTTTGCCTTGACTTGCCTCACCTTGCCGCACTCTCCTCACTTCGCCAGGTATCATGGACTATACAGAGGGCCCAATGCTGCTGCAGGTGTTTGTTCCCTGGCACTCCACCACATGCCTCAGGGTGACAGAACACAGGGATGTTTGAGAAAAGTGAACGGGCGCACAGAGGCAAAGGGTGATACCGCCCACCGATGTGCGCTATATCTCTCCTCAACATTTCATTTGCAGTCCATCATGTCTGTGTGTCCACAGCCAAACGTGAATGCATCGTGGCACAGATGCCTTCAGAGCGCACGGGCATCAGCACAAAGAGCACCGCCGTCCATCAACCCCCCGGTATGGGCCTTGAACTTTCCTGCCTGAGCCACCTCCCCGCTGACACAGCATAAGGATGTCATCCTGAACTGCTGAGACACCCTCAGGGGAACTGGGATTACTCAGCGTAAGAGCCACTGCCCTCTGGGGAACCAAACCACTCCTGGCGCATACGCTTCCACACAATGGATTCACCCTCAAGGGGAAATGTGGTCCCTGAGATCTTCCACAAGGGAACGGCCCTTGGCCAAATGGGACGACCTCCAACAAAAGCAGCTTGTAGGGACCGGTGACAAAACGCACCAGAGGAACTCCTGGACTGAACAATGGAGATTCACCTGCAGCCAGACTTCCTGGCCTGCTACCAAGACTGGCAACCTACCCTTGGCCCACACACAAAGCTAATGGCATCGGAACCATTCCGACGCCCAACGTGGCGGGGCAAACCCTTGCAGCAATTGTGTAACTTGCAGTGGTGTCTGGTACTTTCACCCTCTGGGCCCATCAGTGACGTGACATTGGGGAAACCCTGAGGCCCAGGTCCTCTACAAGCAACTTGTTACCCACAGCCATGCAACGACAGAACCCAGACAACAGCCTAGACACTTGAACCGGTATGACTTGTCTAGCCTGTGGCCAGGCTCGCCGGTTACCACAGTCTCGACGCACCAGCGGGTGGCAGGAAAAATGACACCCACACCACACATCCTCTCCTGCCCTTAAACCTGCAGCCTTTCCTTGGCAGCCAACTCCCTTGTTTCTGCACGGTTGCACCCAATGACCTCCGGGTAGAGCTCCAATCCTCAGGGAACGCTATGTGGGCCGGGTATAGAAACGATGCCTGGCTGTCCTCAGGAACACCTTCACATCTTCAACACAGGGGCAACGTGGTCAGACAGGGACAAAACACCCCAAGGCCTCCAAATCGGCCCCCATGAGGAGACACCATACTGTGCCATGAAGGCAACCATTCGCTGGCACAAGAACCCGCCATGAAGCAAATCGACCAGGGAGAGGAAAGAGGCGGGACAGTCCACAAATGTGCTCCCGTATTCCCTCCCTACACGTGCCTCCAGATGCTCCTGAGGGAATCCCAAATGTGTTCCGGGAACCCCATGGCCACCGTCGATCTATCCACCCACCAGTAAACCTGTGGGCTTAGCCAGCCATCTCACGTGGCTCTTTCACTCGCCTTGCCTTACTCTCTCTCCACCGGGATCCCAACGTGTCACGGCAAGATGCCAGAGCCACCCCTCACCAAAGAAGCTTGCCGTGACCAAGTTTGACTAAGGCATTTTCCAGCCCCTTCACACAGCACACACAAGCAGGACACAACCCGAGGAGGAGCCATCAGATTGGCCAAACTCCCAGGAACAGTGGCCCATTTGATTTCTCCCCTCATCAGGAGAAACCTAAACTGCATCTGGTCTCCCAAGCAGAACATGACAAAGAAGCCTGCCCTAGGCCTGGAATCCTGTTCTGACCCTGAGCCTACAGACTTCTGTTTCTTTGAGGCCACAAGGCAATGACCAGCAGGTGGGGGCAGCCTGTAGAACTCAAGTGCAGGTGGCAGGACGAGCAATGGCTCACGCTTCCTCTCCTACCTGCATGCTGAACCGTGGCAGGGGACAGCAGTCCTGGCTAGACCAAGGAACCCAGAGACGGCACGCTGTCCCAAGCCTTCCCACCTGGATTGGCATCCCAGGCTCCTTTCCCAATGGCTCTTCTCCCCAGGAGATGACCACAACCCTCAACTTGAACAACGTGGCTGTAGACACCCACGGCCGCAAATGCAACGTGAACCTCTCCCTACTTTCCTTTGGGGAGCCACGTGCTGGACCTCAGTTCCAACGAGGAGACGGTAGGGATTTCTCACTCATTTTGTTCAGATTTCCAAGGAATGCATTTGTGGGAGTCATCATCGATCCAAGCACATGCTCAAACGGTGGACATGCAAAGTTGCAGATTCCACCATGGGACGGCCAGCGAGCTGAATCATATCAGCGTACGGAAGTGGCCAGCAGAGCCGAGCCACGGGTCAGGAAATGCAGCCAGTTCTCAGGGCATCAAAGCTCGTGTTCCCCGAGAAAAGACCAGAAGGTGAGGGTGTAGCCCCGGTGCACACGTTCCCATCGCCAAACCTTTAGGTTTAGCAAAGAAGTGTCGCTTACCGCAACAAGGGTTAAAGCAGGATCCTCATGGAATGCACGCCAACACCCCTCTGAGACTCCTTCGGCTGGCCTCGCCTTGCCACACCGTCCTCACTTCAACGGGTATCAGGGATTATACGGATGGCCCCAGGCTGCTGCTGGCATTCCTTCCCTGGCATTCCACCTGGCTCGGGGTGAGAGAACACACGCATGCTTGAGGAGGGTGCACAGGCGCACCGAGGGAAAGGGCGATACCACCCAGCATTGTGTGTTCTATCTCTCCTCAACATTTCATTTACTGTCCATCTTGCCTGTGTGTCCGCAGGCAAACGTGAAAGCATCGTGGCACTGGCGCCTTCAGAGCGTGCGGCCATCAGGACAAAGAGTGCCACCGACCAACAACCCCCTGGTCTCGGGCCCTGAAATTCCTCTCCTGAGCAATCTGCCCTCCATCACAGCAAAAGCATGTATTCCTGATCCCCTGAGACACCCTCAGGACAACTGTGCCCCCTCAGCCTAAGAGCAAGTGCCCTCTATGGGAACAAAGACGCGTTTGGCCCTTATGATTAAACACAGTGGACACGCCCTCAAGGGGAGAGATCTTCCATAAGGGAAGGGCCCTTGGCTGAATAAGACGACCTCCATCAAAAGCGGCTCGTAGGGACCCGTGACAAAGGGCACCTGAAGAACCCCTGGACTGATCAAGGGAGACTCACCAGCAGGCATACTTCCTGGTCTCCTGCCAAGCCAGAGGAACTTCCCTAGGACCGCAACCAAAGCTAATGGCAAGGGAGCCATTCCAATGCCCAAAATGGCGGGCCAAACACTTGCAGCAACTGGGTAACTTATCGTAGCACCTTGCACATTCGCATTCTCCCCTTCAAGGACAAGACCTTGGAGAAACCATGAGACCCAGGTCCTCCAGAACCAACGTGTCACCCACAGCCGTGCAATGAGAGAACGCACCCAACATCCTGGACCCTTGAACCGGCATGGCTTCTCTGGCTTGAAGCCATGCATGCTGGAGATCACAGGCTCGCAGCACCAGAAGGTGGCAGGACAAAATGACCCCTGCAGCACACATTCACTCCAGCCCTTAAACCTGTAGCGTTTCCTTGGCGGCCGACTCCCTTCTTTCTGCATGGTTGGGCCCAAAGACCTCCGGGAAGAGCTCCAAACCTCAGGGAATGCTATGCCGACCTGGTATAGCAATGACGCTGGGCTGTCCTAAGGAACACCTTAACATCCTCAACATAGGGGCAATGAGGCCACACAGGGACAAAACATCCCAACGGCTCCAAATCGGTCCCAGTGAGAAAACACCATACTGTGCCGTGAAGGCACCATTCGCTGGAACAAGGACCCCCCATGAAGCACATTGAGAAAGGAGAGGAAAAGGTTGGGATGGTCCACGAATGTGCACCTGTATTCCTTCCCTACACGGGGCTCCAAGTGCTCCTGAAGATATCCCAAAAGAGTTCCGGGAACCCTATGTCCACCGACATATCCACCCATACCGATCTATCCACCCAACAGTAAGCCTGTGGGCTTAGCCAACACTCTCCCGTGTATTTCCCACTCGCCTTGCCTTGCTCTCTCCACCAGGATCCAAACGAATCCACCCCTCACCTAAGTAGCTTGATATCCCCTGGATTTGCCTAAGGCACTTTGCAAACTCTCCACACACAACACACAAGCAGGACACAACCCAAGGAGGCGCCATCAGCGTCGCCCAAATCCCGGGGACAGTGGCCCATTTGATTTCCCCCGACCATCAGGGCAAACCTAAACTATATCCCACCTCCCAAGCTGAACATGACATAGACGCCTGGCCTGGCCAGGACTCCTTCTCTCACCCTGAGTGCAGAGACTTCTGTTTCCTTGCGGGAACAAGGCAACGACCTGAGCTTGAGGGTGGCCTGTAGATCTCAATGGCAAGCCAGAGGAGTACCAGTGGCTCACGCTTCCTTTCGCACCCGCACGCTGACCGCGGCAGGGGATAGCAGTTCTGGCTAGACTCAGGTGCCCAGAGACGTCAAGTTGTCCTTAGCCTTCCCACGTAGATGGACATCCCAGGCTCCTTTCCACATGGCTCTTTCTGCACGAGAAGCCCGCCACCCTCCACTTGAACAATGTTGCTGCGCACGCCCACAGTAGCAAATGCAACATGGACCTCTCCCTAATTTTCCTTTGGGAGCCACGTGCTGGACCTCAGTTAGGATGAGAAGACGGTAGGTATTGCTCATTCATTTTGTTTAGATTTCCAAGGAATGCATTTATGGGAGTCCTCACTGATCCACGCTCCTGCTCAAAGGCTGGACGTGCAAAGTCGCGGACTGTCAGCAAGCTCAATCCTCTCAGCAGTAGGGAGCGGCCAGACTCGAGCCACGGGGCAGGAAGTGCACCCACGTCTCAGGGCATCGGAGCTCGGGTGCCCCAGGAAGAGCCCAGAATGTGACGGTGTAGTCTCGCGGCACAAGTCCCCGTGGCCAAACTTCTAGGTTTCTTCAAAGAAGTTCCGTTTACCCCCACAAGGTTTCTACCAGGAACCTTGTCGAGCCAGAGGCGATGCCCTTGGATCACGCAGAAAGCTATTGGCATCGGAGATATTCCAATGCCCAAACTGGCAGGGCAAACCCTTGCAGCAACTGGGTTACTTGCCCTGGCGCCTTGTATTTTCGCCCCCAGGCCCGTCAGTGACATGACCGTGGAGAAACCTGAGACCCATTCATTTGTTCAGAGTTCCAAGCAGTGCATTTATGGGAGTCATCATCAATCCACCTGCTCAAAGGCTGCACGTTCAAAGTCGCAGGCTCCACCGCGGGGCAGCCACCGATCTCAATCATGTCAGCAGTCAGGAGTGGCCAGAGGCGACCCACGGGGCTGCAAATGGAGCTAAGGATCATGGCATCAGATCTGGGGTTCCCCTGCAAGAGCCAAGAAGGTGAGGGTGTAGTCTCAGTGCACAAGTCCCCATGGCCAATCATCTAGGTTTCTGCAAAGAAGTTCCACTCACCACCACAAGGTTCCTATGAGGATCCTCAAGGACTTCACGCCAAAACCACGCTGAGACTCTTTTGCCTTGACTTGCCTCACCTTGCCGCACTCTCCTCACTTCGCCAGGTATCATGGACTATACAGAGGGCCCAATGCTGCTGCAGGTGTTTGTTCCCTGGCACTCCACCACATGCCTCAGGGTGACAGAACACATGGATGTTTGAGAAAAGTGAACGGGCGCACAGAGGCAAAGGGTGATACCGCCCACCGATGTGCGCTATATCTTCCGTCAACATTTCATTTGCAGTCCATCATGTCTGTGTGTCCACAGCCAAACGTGAATGCATCGTGGCACAGATGCCTTCAGAGCGCACGGGCATCAGCACAAAGAGCACGGCCGTCCATCAACCCCCCGGTATGGGCCTTGAACTTTCCTGCCTGAGCCACCTCCCCGCCGACACAGCATAAGGATGTCATCCTGAACTGCTGAGACACCCTCAGGGGAACTGGGATTACTCAGCGTAAGAGCCACTGCCCTCTGGGGAACCAAACCACTCCTGGCGCATACGCTTCCACACAATGGATTCACCCTCAAGGGGAAATGTGGTCCCTGAGATCTTCCACAAGGGAACGGCCCTTGGCCAAATGGGACGACCTCCAACAAAAGCAGCTTGTAGGGACCGGTGACAAAATGCACCAGAGGAACTCCTAGACTGAACAATGGAGATTCACCTGCAGCCAGACTTCCTGGCCTGCTGCCAAGACTGGCAACCTACCCTTGGCCCACACACAAAGCTAATGGCATCGGAACCATTCCGACGCCCAACGTGATGGGGCAAACCCTTGCAGCAATTGTGTAACTTGCAGTGGTGTCTGGTACTTTCACCCTCTGGGCCCATCAGTGACGTGACATTGGGGAAACCCTGAGGCCCAGGTCCTCTACAAGCAACTTGTTACCCACAGCCATGCAACGACAGAACCCAGACAACAGCCTAGACACTTGAACCGATATGACTTGTCTAGCCTGTGGCCAGGCTCGCCGGTTACCACAGTCTCGACGCACCAGCGGGTGGCAGGAAAAATGACACCCACACCACACATCCTCTCCTGCCCTTAAACCTGCAGCCTTTCCTTGGCAGCCAACTCCCTTGTTTCTGCACGGTTGCACCCAATGACCTCCGGGTAGAGCTCCAATCCTCAGGGAACGCTATGTGGGCCGGGTATAGAAACGATGCCTGGCTGTCCTCAGGAACACCTTCACATCTTCAACACAGGGGGAACGTGGTCAGACAGGGACAAAACACCCCAAGGCCTCCAAATCGGCCCCCATGAGGAGACACCATACTGTGCCATGAAGGCAACCATTCGCTGGCACAAGAACCCGCCATGAAGCAAATCGACCAGGGAGAGGAAAGAGGCGGGACAGTCCACAAATGTGCTCCCGTATTCCCTCCCTACACGTGCCTCCAGATGCTCCTGAGGGAATCCCAAATGTGTTCTGGGAACCCCATGGCCACCGTCGATCTATCCACCCACCAGTAAACCTGTGGGCTTAGCCAGCCATCTCACGTGGCTCTTTCACTCGCCTTGCCTTACTCTCTCTCCACCGGGATCCCAACGTGTCACGGCAAGATGCCAGAGCCACCCCTCACCAAAGAAGCTTGCCGTGACCAAGTTTGACTAAGGCATTTTCCAGCCCCTTCACACAGCACACACAAGCAGGACACAACCCGAGGAGGAGCCATCAGATTGGCCAAACTCCCAGGAACAGTGGCCCATTTGATTTCTCCCCTCATCAGGAGAAACCTAAACTGCATCTGGTCTCCCAAGCAGAACATGACAAAGAAGCCTGCCCTAGGCCTGGAATCCTGTTCTGACCCTGAGCCTACAGACTTCTGTTTCTTTGAGGCCACAAGGCAATGACCAGCAGGTGGGGGCAGCCTGTAGAACTCAAGTGCAGGTGGCAGGACGAGCAATGGCTCACGCTTCCTCTCCTACCTGCATGCTGAACCGTGGCAGGGGACAGCAGTCCTGGCTAGACCAAGGAACCCAGAGACGGCACGCTGTCCCAAGCCTTCCCACCTGGATTGGCATCCCAGGCTCCTCTCCCAATGGCTCTTCTCCCCAGGAGATGACCACAACCCTCAACTTGAACAACGTGGCTGTAGACACCCACGGCCGCAAATGCAACCTGAACCTCTCCCTACTTTCCTTTTGGGAGCCACGTGCTGGACCTCAGTTCCAACGAGGAGACGGTAGGGATTTCTCACTCATTTTGTTCAGGTTTCCAAGGAATGCATTTGTGGGAGTCATCATCGATCCAAGCACATGCTCAAACGGTGGACATGCAAAGTTGCAGATTCCACCATGGGACGGCCAGCGAGCTGAATCATATCAGCGTACGGAAGTGGCCAGCAGAGCCGAGCCACGGGTCAGGAAATGCAGCCAGTTCTCAGGGCATCAAAGCTCGTGTTCCCCGAGAAAAGACCAGAAGGTGAGGGTGTAGCCCCGGTGCACACGTTCCCATCGCCAAACCTTTAGGTTTAGCAAAGAAGTGTCGCTTACCGCAACAAGGGTTAAAGCAGGATCCTCATGGAATGCACGCCAACACCCCTCTGAGACTCCTTCGGTTGGCCTCGCCTTGCCACACCGTCCTCACTTCAACGGGTATCAGGGATTATACGGATGGCCCCAGGCTGCTGCTGGCATTCCTTCCCTGGCATTCCACCTGGCTCGGGGTGAGAGAATACACGCATGCTTGAGGAGGGTGCACAGGCACACCGAGGGAAAGGGTGATACCACCCAGCATTGTGTGTTCTATCTCTCCTCAACATTTCATTTACTGTCCATCTTGCCTGTGTGTCCGCAGGCAAACGTGAAAGCATCATGGCAGTGGCGCCTTCAGAGCGTGCGGCCATCAGGACAAAGAGTGCCACCGACCAACAACCCCCTGGTCTCGGGCCCTGAAATTCCTCTCCTGAGCAATCTGCCCTCCATCACAGCAAAAGCATGTATTCCTGATCCCCTGAGACACCCTCAGGACAACTGTGCCCCCTCAGCCTAAGAGCAAGTGCCCTCTATGGGAACAAACACGCGTTTGGCCCTTATGATTAAACACAGTGGACACGCCCTCAAGGGGAGAGATCTTCCATAAGGGGAGAGATCTTCCATAAGGGAAGGGCCCTTGGCTGAATAAGACGACCTCCATCAAAAGCGGCTCGTAGGGACCCGTGACAAAGGGCACCTGAAGAACCCCTGGACTGATCAAGGGAGACTCACCAGCAGGCATACTTCCTGGTCTCCTGCCAAGCCAGAGGAACTTCCCTAGGACCGCAACCAAAGCTAATGGCAAGGGAGCCATTCCAATGCCCAAAATGGCGGGCCAAACACTTGCAGCAACTGGGTAACTTATCGTAGCACCTTGCACATTCGCATTCTCCCCTTCAAGGACAAGACCTTGGAGAAACCATGAGACCCAGGTCCTCCAGAACCAACGTGTCACCCACAGCCGTGCAATGAGAGAACGCACCCAACATCCTGGACCCTTGAACCGGCATGGCTTCTCTGGCTTGAAGCCATGCATGCTGGAGATCACAGGCTCGCAGCACCAGAAGGTGGCAGGACAAAATGACCCCTGCAGCACACATTCACTCCAGCCCTTAAACCTGTAGCGTTTCCTTGGCGGCCGACTCCCTTCTTTCTGCATGGTTGGGCCCAAAGACCTCCGGGAAGAGCTCCAAACCTCAGGGAATGCTATGCCGACCTGGTATAGCAATGACGCTGGGCTGTCCTAAGGAACACCTTAACATCCTCAACATAGGGGCAATGAGGCCACACAGGGACAAAACATCCCAACGGCTCCAAATCGGTCCCAGTGAGAAAACACCATACTGTGCCGTGAAGGCACCATTCGCTGGAACAAGGACCCCCCGTGAAGCACATTGAGAAAGGAGAGGAAAAGGTTGGGATGGTCCACGAATGTGCACCTGTATTCCTTCCCTACACGGGGCTCCAAGTGCTCCTGAAGATATCCCAAAAGAGTTCCGGGAACCCTATGTCCACCGACATATCCACCCACACCGATCTATCCACCCAACAGTAAGCCTGTGGGCTTAGCCAACACTCTCCCGTGTATTTCCCACTCGCCTTGCCTTGCTCTCTCCACCAGGATCCAAACGAATCCACCCCTCACCTAAGTAGCTTGATATCCCCTGGATTTGCCTAAGGCACTTTGCAAACTCTCCACACACAACACACAAGCAGGACACAACCCAAGGAGGCGTCATCAGCGTCGCCCAAATCCCGGGGACAGTGGCCCATTTGATTTCCCCCGACCATCAGGGCAAACCTGAACTATATCCCACCTCCCAAGCTGAACATGACATAGACGCCTGGCCTGGCCAGGACTCCTTCTCTCACCCTGAGTGCAGAGACTTCTGTTTCCTTGCGGGAACAAGGTAACGACCTGAGCTTGAGGGTGGCCTGTAGATCTCAATGGCAAGCCAGAGGAGTACCAGTGGCTCACGCTTCCTTTCGCACCCGCACGCTGACCGCGGCAGGGGATAGCAGTTCTGGCTAGACTCAGGTGCCCAGAGACGTCAAGTTGTCCTTAGCCTTCCCACGTAGATGGACATCCCAGGCTCCTTTCCACATGGCTCTTTCTGCACGAGAAGCCCGCCACCCTCCACTTGAACAATGTTGCTGCGCACGCCCACAGTAGCAAATGCAACATGGACCTCTCCCTAATTTTCCTTTGGGAGCCACGTGCTGGACCTCAGTTAGGATGAGAAGACGGTAGGTATTGCTCATTCATTCTGTTTAGATTTCCAAGGAATGCATTTATGGGAGTCCTCACTGATCCACGCTCCTGCTCAAAGGCTGGACGTGCAAAGTCGCGGACTGTCAGCAAGCTCAATCCTCTCAGCAGTAGGGAGCGGCCAGACTCGAGCCACGGGGCAGGAAGTGCACCCACGTCTCAGGGCATCGGAGCTCGGGTGCCCCAGGAAGAGCCCAGAATGTGACGGTGTAGTCTCGCGGCACAAGTCCCCGTGGCCAAACTTCTAGGTTTCTTCAAAGAAGTTCCGTTTACCCCCACAAGGTTTCTACCAGGAACCTTGTCGAGCCAGAGGCGATGCCCTTGGATCACACAGAAAGCTATTGGCATCGGAGATATTCCAATGCCCAAACTGGCAGGGCAAACCCTTGCAGCAACTGGGTTACTTGCCCTGGCGCCTTGTATTTTCGCCCCCAGGCCCGTCAGTGACATGACCGTGGAGAAACCTGAGACCCATTCATTTGTTCAGAGTTCCAAGCAGTGCATTTATGGGAGTCATCATCAATCCACCTGCTCAAAGGCTGCACGTTCAAAGTCGCAGGCTCCACCGCGGGGCAGCCACCGATCTCAATCATGTCAGCAGTCAGGAGTGGCCAGAGGCGACCCACGGGGCTGCAAATGGAGCTAAGGATCATGGCATCAGATCTGGGGTTCCCCTGCAAGAGCCAAGAAGGTGAGGGTGTAGTCTCAGTGCACAAGTCCCCGTGGCCAAACATCTAGGTTTCTGCAAAGAAGTTCCACTCACCACCACAAGGTTCCTACGAGGATCCTCAAGGACTTCACGCCAAAACCACGCTGAGACTCTTTTGCCTTGACTTGCCTCACCTTGCCGCACTCTCCTCACTTCGCCAGGTATCATGGACTATACAGAGGGCCCAATGCTGCTGCAGGTGTTTGTTCCCTGGCACTCCACCACATGCCTCAGGGTGACAGAACACAGGGATGTTTGAGAAAAGTGAACGGGCGCACAGAGGCAAAGGGTGATACCGCCCACCGATGTGCGCTATATCTCCCCTCAACATTTCATTTGCAGTCCATCATGTCTGTGTGTCCACAGCCAAACGTGAATGCATCGTGGCACAGATGCCTTCAGAGCGCACGGGCATCAGCACAAAGAGCACGGCCGTCCATCAACCCCCCGGTATGGGCCTTGAACTTTCCTGCCTGAGCCACCTCCCCGCCGACACAGCATAAGGATGTCATCCTGAACTGCTGAGACACCCTCAGGGGAACTGGGATTACTCAGCGTAAGAGCCACTGCCCTCTGGGGAACCAAACCACTCCTGGCGCATACGCTTCCACACAATGGATTCACCCTCAAGGGGAAATGTGGTCCCTGAGATCTTCCACAAGGGAACGGCCCTTGGCCAAATGGGACGACCTCCAACAAAAGCAGCTTGTAGGGACCGGTGACAAAACGCACCAGAGGAACTCCTGGACTGAACAATGGAGATTCACCTGCAGCCAGACTTCCTGGCCTGCTGCCAAGACTGGCAACCTACCCTTGGCCCACACACAAAGCTAATGGCATCGGAACCATTCCGACGCCCAACGTGGCGGGGCAAACCCTTGCAGCAATTGTGTAACTTGCAGTGGTGTCTGGTACTTTCACCCTCTGGGCCCATCAGTGACGTGACATTGGGGAAACCCTGAGGCCCAGGTCCTCTACAAGCAACTTGTTACCCACAGCCATGCAACGACAGAACCCAGACAACAGCCTAGACACTTGAACCGGTATGACTTGTCTAGCCTGTGGCCAGGCTCGCCGGTTACCACAGTCTCGACGCACCAGCGGGTGGCAGGAAAAATGACACCCACACCACACATCCTCTCCTGCCCTTAAACCTGCAGCCTTTCCTTGGCAGCCAACTCCCTTGTTTCTGCACGGTTGCACCCAATGACCTCCGGGTAGAGCTCCAATCCTCAGGGAACGCTATGTGGGCCGGGTATAGAAACGATGCCTGGCTGTCCTCAGGAACACCTTCACATCTTCAACACAGGGGCAACGTGGTCAGACAGGGACAAAACACCCCAAGGCCTCCAAATCGGCCCCCATGAGGAGACACCATACTGTGCCATGAAGGCAACCATTCGCTGGCACAAGAACCCGCCATGAAGCAAATCGACCAGGGAGAGGAAAGAGGCGGGACAGTCCACAAATGTGCTCCCGTATTCCCTCCCTACACGTGCCTCCAGATGCTCCTGAGGGAATCCCAAATGTGTTCCGGGAACCCCATGGCCACCGTCGATCTATCCACCCACCAGTAAACCTGTGGGCTTAGCCAGCCATCTCACGTGGCTCTTTCACTCGCCTTGCCTTACTCTCTCTCCACCGGGATCCCAACGTGTCACGGCAAGATGCCAGAGCCACCCCTCACCAAAGAAGCTTGCTGTGACCAAGTTTGACTAAGGCATTTTCCAGCCCCTTCACACAGCACACACAAGCAGGACACAACCCGAGGAGGAGCCATCAGATTGGCCAAACTCCCAGGAACAGTGGCCCATTTGATTTCTCCCCTCAGCAGGAGAAACCTAAACTGCATCTGGTCTCCCAAGCAGAACATGACAAAGAAGCCTGCCCTAGGCCTGGAATCCTGTTCTGACCCTGAGCCTACAGACTTCTGTTTCTTTGAGGCCACAAGGCAATGACCAGCAGGTGGGGGCAGCCTGTAGAACTCAAGTGCAGGTGGCAGGACGAGCAATGGCTCACGCTTCCTCTCCTACCTGCATGCTGAACCGTGGCAGGGGACAGCAGTCCTGGCTAGACCAAGGAACCCAGAGACGGCACGCTGTCCCAAGCCTTCCCACCTGGATTGGCATCCCAGGCTCCTTTCCCAATGGCTCTTCTCCCCAGGAGATGACCACAACCCTCAACTTGAACAACGTGGCTGTAGACACCCACGGCCGCAAATGCAACGTGAACCTCTCCCTACTTTCCTTTGGGGAGCCACGTGCTGGACCTCAGTTCCAACGAGGAGACGGTAGGGATTTCTCACTCATTTTGTTCAGATTTCCAAGGAATGCATTTGTGGGAGTCATCATCGATCCAAGCACATGCTCAAACGGTGGACATGCAAAGTTGCAGATTCCACCATGGGACGGCCAGCGAGCTGAATCATATCAGCGTACGGAAGTGGCCAGCAGAGCCGAGCCACGGGTCAGGAAATGCAGCCAGTTCTCAGGGCATCAAAGCTCGTGTTCCCCGAGAAAAGACCAGAAGGTGAGGGTGTAGCCCCGGTGCACACGTTCCCATCGCCAAACCTTTAGGTTTAGCAAAGAAGTGTCACTTACCGCAACAAGGGTTAAAGCAGGATCCTCATGGAATGCACGCCAACACCCCTCTGAGACTCCTTCGGCTGGCCTCGCCTTGCCACACCGTCCTCACTTCAACGGGTATCAGGGATTATACGGATGGCCCCAGGCTGCTGCTGGCATTCCTTCCCTGGCATTCCACCTGGCTCGGGGTGAGAGAACACACGCATGCTTGAGGAGGGTGCACAGGCGCACCGAGGGAAAGGGCGATACCACCCAGCATTGTGTGTTCTATCTCTCCTCAACATTTCATTTACTGTCCATCTTGCCTGTGTGTCCGCAGGCAAACGTGAAAGCATCGTGGCACTGGCGCCTTCAGAGCGTGCGGCCATCAGGACAAAGAGTGCCACCGACCAACAACCCCCTGGTCTCGGGCCCTGAAATTCCTCTCCTGAGCAATCTGCCCTCCATCACAGCAAAAGCATGTCTTCCTGATCCCCTGAGACACCCTCAGGACAACTGTGCCCCCTCAGCCTAAGAGCAAGTGCCCTCTATGGGAACAAACACGCGTTTGGCCCTTATGATTAAACACAGTGGACACGCCCTCAAGGGGAGAGATCTTCCATAAGGGAAGGGCCCTTGGCTGAATAAGACGACCTCCATCAAAAGCGGCTCGTAGGGACCCGTGACAAAGGGCACCTGAAGAACCCCTGGACTGATCAAGGGAGACTCACCAGCAGGCATACTTCCTGGTCTCCTGCCAAGCCAGAGGAACTTCCCTAGGACCGCAACCAAAGCTAATGGCAAGGGAGCCATTCCAATGCCCAAAATGGCGGGCCAAACACTTGCAGCAACTGGGTAACTTATCGTAGCACCTTGCACATTCGCATTCTCCCCTTCAAGGACAAGACCTTGGAGAAACCATGAGACCCAGGTCCTCCAGAACCAACGTGTCACCCACAGCCGTGCAATGAGAGAACGCACCCAACATCCTGGACCCTTGAACCGGCATGGCTTCTCTGGCTTGAAGCCATGCATGCTGGAGATCACAGGCTCGCAGCACCAGAAGGTGGCAGGACAAAATGACCCCTGCAGCACACATTCACTCCAGCCCTTAAACCTGTAGCGTTGCCTTGGCGGCCGACTCCCTTCTTTCTGCATGGTTGGGCCCAAAGACCTCCGGGAAGAGCTCCAAACCTCAGGGAATGCTATGCCGACCTGGTATAGCAATGACGCTGGGCTGTCCTAAGGAACACCTTAACATCCTCAACATAGGGGCAATGAGGCCACACAGGGACAAAACATCCCAACGGCTCCAAATCGGTCCCAGTGAGAAAACACCATACTGTGCCGTGAAGGCACCATTCGCTGGAACAAGGACCCCCCGTGAAGCACATTGAGAAAGGAGAGGAAAAGGTTGGGATGGTCCACGAATGTGCACCTGTATTCCTTCCCTACACGGGGCTCCAAGTGCTCCTGAAGATATCCCAAAAGAGTTCCGGGAACCCTATGTCCACCGACATATCCACCCATACCGATCTATCCACCCAACAGTAAGCCTGTGGGCTTAGCCAACACTCTCCCGTGTATTTCCCACTCGCCTTGCCTTGCTCTCTCCACCAGGATCCAAACGAATCCACCCCTCACCTAAGTAGCTTGATATCCCCTGGATTTGCCTAAGGCACTTTGCAAACTCTCCACACACAACACACAAGCAGGACACAACCCAAGGAGGCGCCATCAGCGTCGCCCAAATCCCGGGGACAGTGGCCCATTTGATTTCCCCCGACCATCAGGGCAAACCTGAACTATATCCCACCTCCCAAGCTGAACATGACATAGACGCCTGGCCTGGCCAGGACTCCTTCTCTCACCCTGAGTGCAGAGACTTCTGTTTCCTTGCGGGAACAAGGCAACGACCTGAGCTTGAGGGTGGCCTGTAGATCTCAATGGCAAGCCAGAGGAGTACCAGTGGCTCACGCTTCCTTTCGCACCCGCACGCTGACCGCGGCAGGGGATAGCAGTTCTGGCTAGACTCAGGTGCCCAGAGACGTCAAGTTGTCCTTAGCCTTCCCACGTAGATGGACATCCCAGGCTCCTTTCCACATGGCTCTTTCTGCACGAGAAGCCCGCCACCCTCCACTTGAACAATGTTGCTGCGCACGCCCACAGTAGCAAATGCAACATGGACCTCTCCCTAATTTTCCTTTGGGAGCCACGTGCTGGACCTCAGTTAGGATGAGAAGACGGTAGGTATTGCTCATTCATTTTGTTTAGATTTCCAAGGAATGCATTTATGGGAGTCCTCACTGATCCACGCTCCTGCTCAAAGGCTGGACGTGCAAAGTCGCGGACTGTCAGCAAGCTCAATCCTCTCAGCAGTAGGGAGCGGCCAGACTCGAGCCACGGGGCAGGAAGTGCACCCACGTCTCAGGGCATCGGAGCTCGGGTGCCCCAGGAAGAGCCCAGAATGTGACGGTGTAGTCTCGCGGCACAAGTCCCCGTGGCCAAACTTCTAGGTTTCTTCAAAGAAGTTCCGTTTACCCCCACAAGGTTTCTACCAGGAACCTTGTCGAGCCAGAGGCGATGCCCTTGGATCACACAGAAAGCTATTGGCATCGGAGATATTCCAATGCCCAAACTGGCAGGGCAAACCCTTGCAGCAACTGGGTTACTTGCCCTGGCGCCTTGTATTTTCGCCCCCAGGCCCGTCAGTGACATGACCGTGGAGAAACCTGAGACCCATTCATTTGTTCAGAGTTCCAAGCAGTGCATTTATGGGAGTCATCATCAATCCACCTGCTCAAAGGCTGCACGTTCAAAGTCGCAGGCTCCACCGCGGGGCAGCCACCGATCTCAATCATGTCAGCAGTCAGGAGTGGCCAGAGGCGACCCACGGGGCTGCAAATGGAGCTAAGGATCATGGCATCAGATCTGGGGTTCCCCTGCAAGAGCCAAGAAGGTGAGGGTGTAGTCTCAGTGCACAAGTCCCCGTGGCCAAACATCTAGGTTTCTGCAAAGAAGTTCCACTCACCACCACAAGGTTCCTACGAGGATCCTCAAGGACTTCACGCCAAAACCACGCTGAGACTCTTTTGCCTTGACTTGCCTCACCTTGCCGCACTCTCCTCACTTCGCCAGGTATCATGGACTATACAGAGGGCCCAATGCTGCTGCAGGTGTTTGTTCCCTGGCACTCCACCACATGCCTCAGGGTGACAGAACACAGGGATGTTTGAGAAAAGTGAACGGGCGCAGAGAGGCAAAGGGTGATACCGCCCACCGATGTGCGCTATATCTCCCCTCAACATTTCATTTGCAGTCCATCATGTCTGTGTGTCCACAGCCAAACGTGAATGCATCGTGGCACAGATGCCTTCAGAGCGCACGGGCATCAGCACAAAGAGCACGGCCGTCCATCAACCCCCCGGTATGGGCCTTGAACTTTCCTGCCTGAGCCACCTCCCCGCCGACACAGCATAAGGATGTCATCCTGAACTGCTGAGACACCCTCAGGGGAACTGGGATTACTCAGCGTAAGAGCCACTGCCCTCTGGGGAACCAAACCACTCCTGGCGCATACGCTTCCACACAATGGATTCACCCTCAAGGGGAAATGTGGTCCCTGAGATCTTCCACAAGGGAACGGCCCTTGGCCAAATGGGACGACCTCCAACAAAAGCAGCTTGTAGGGACCGGTGACAAAACGCACCAGAGGAACTCCTGGACTGAACAATGGAGATTCACCTGCAGCCAGACTTCCTGGCCTGCTGCCAAGACTGGCAACCTACCCTTGGCCCACACACAAAGCTAATGGCATCGGAACCATTCCGACGCCCAACGTGGCGGGGCAAACCCTTGCAGCAATTGTGTAACTTGCAGTGGTGTCTGGTACTTTCACCCTCTGGGCCCATCAGTGACGTGACATTGGGGAAACCCTGAGGCCCAGGTCCTCTACAAGCAACTTGTTACCCACAGCCATGCAACGACAGAACCCAGACAACAGCCTAGACACTTGAACCGGTATGACTTGTCTAGCCTGTGGCCAGGCTCGCCGGTTACCACAGTCTCGACGCACCAGCGGGTGGCAGGAAAAATGACACCCACACCACACATCCTCTCCTGCCCTTAAACCTGCAGCCTTTCCTTGGCAGCCAACTCCCTTGTTTCTGCACGGTTGCACCCAATGACCTCCGGGTAGAGCTCCAATCCTCAGGGAACGCTATGTGGGCCGGGTATAGAAACGATGCCTGGCTGTCCTCAGGAACACCTTCACATCTTCAACACAGGGGCAACGTGGTCAGACAGGGACAAAACACCCCAAGGCCTCCAAATCGGCCCCCATGAGGAGACACCATACTGTGCCATGAAGGCAACCATTCGCTGGCACAAGAACCCGCCATGAAGCAAATCGACCAGGGAGAGGAAAGAGGCGGGACAGTCCACAAATGTGCTCCCGTATTCCCTCCCTACACGTGCCTCCAGATGCTCCTGAGGGAATCCCAAATGTGTTCCGGGAACCCCATGGCCACCGTCGATCTATCCACCCACCAGTAAACCTGTGGGCTTAGCCAGCCATCTCACGTGGCTCTTTCACTCGCCTTGCCTTACTCTCTCTCCACCGGGATCCCAACGTGTCACGGCAAGATGCCAGAGCCACCCCTCACCAAAGAAGCTTGCTGTGACCAAGTTTGACTAAGGCATTTTCCAGCCCCTTCACACAGCACACACAAGCAGGACACAACCCGAGGAGGAGCCATCAGATTGGCCAAACTCCCAGGAACAGTGGCCCATTTGATTTCTCCCCTCAGCAGGAGAAACCTAAACTGCATCTGGTCTCCCAAGCAGAACATGACAAAGAAGCCTGCCCTAGGCCTGGAATCCTGTTCTGACCCTGAGCCTACAGACTTCTGTTTCTTTGAGGCCACAAGGCAATGACCAGCAGGTGGGGGCAGCCTGTAGAACTCAAGTGCAGGTGGCAGGACGAGCAATGGCTCACGCTTCCTCTCCTACCTGCATGCTGAACCGTGGCAGGGGACAGCAGTCCTGGCTAGACCAAGGAACCCAGAGACGGCACGCTGTCCCAAGCCTTCCCACCTGGATTGGCATCCCAGGCTCCTTTCCCAATGGCTCTTCTCCCCAGGAGATGACCACAACCCTCAACTTGAACAACGTGGCTGTAGACACCCACGGCCGCAAATGCAACGTGAACCTCTCCCTACTTTCCTTTGGGGAGCCACGTGCTGGACCTCAGTTCCAACGAGGAGACGGTAGGGATTTCTCACTCATTTTGTTCAGATTTCCAAGGAATGCATTTGTGGGAGTCATCATCGATCCAAGCACATGCTCAAACGGTGGACATGCAAAGTTGCAGATTCCACCATGGGACGGCCAGCGAGCTGAATCATATCAGCGTACGGAAGTGGCCAGCAGAGCCGAGCCACGGGTCAGGAAATGCAGCCAGTTCTCAGGGCATCAAAGCTCGTGTTCCCCGAGAAAAGACCAGAAGGTGAGGGTGTAGCCCCGGTGCACACGTTCCCATCGCCAAACCTTTAGGTTTAGCAAAGAAGTGTCGCTTACCGCAACAAGGGTTAAAGCAGGATCCTCATGGAATGCACGCCAACACCCCTCTGAGACTCCTTCGGCTGGCCTCGCCTTGCCACACCGTCCTCACTTCAACGGGTATCAGGGATTATACGGATGGCCCCAGGCTGCTGCTGGCATTCCTTCCCTGGCATTCCACCTGGCTCGGGGTGAGAGAACACACGCATGCTTGAGGAGGGTGCACAGGCGCACCGAGGGAAAGGGCGATACCACCCAGCATTGTGTGTTCTATCTCTCCTCAACATTTCATTTACTGTCCATCTTGCCTGTGTGTCCGCAGGCAAACGTGAAAGCATCGTGGCACTGGCGCCTTCAGAGCGTGCGGCCATCAGGACAAAGAGTGCCACCGACCAACAACCCCCTGGTCTCGGGCCCTGAAATTCCTCTCCTGAGCAATCTGCCCTCCATCACAGCAAAAGCATGTATTCCTGATCCCCTGAGACACCCTCAGGACAACTGTGCCCCCTCAGCCTAAGAGCAAGTGCCCTCTATGGGAACAAAGACGCGTTTGGCCCTTATGATTAAACACAGTGGACACGCCCTCAAGGGGAGAGATCTTCCATAAGGGAAGGGCCCTTGGCTGAATAAGACGACCTCCATCAAAAGCGGCTCGTAGGGACCCGTGACAAAGGGCACCTGAAGAACCCCTGGACTGATCAAGGGAGACTCACCAGCAGGCATACTTCCTGGTCTCCTGCCAAGCCAGAGGAACTTCCCTAGGACCGCAACCAAAGCTAATGGCAAGGGAGCCATTCCAATGCCCAAAATGGCGGGCCAAACACTTGCAGCAACTGGGTAACTTATCGTAGCACCTTGCACATTCGCATTCTCCCCTTCAAGGACAAGACCTTGGAGAAACCATGAGACCCAGGTCCTCCAGAACCAACGTGTCACCCACAGCCGTGCAATGAGAGAACGCACCCAACATCCTGGACCCTTGAACCGGCATGGCTTCTCTGGCTTGAAGCCATGCATGCTGGAGATCACAGGCTCGCAGCACCAGAAGGTGGCAGGACAAAATGACCCCTGCAGCACACATTCACTCCAGCCCTTAAACCTGTAGCGTTGCCTTGGCGGCCGACTCCCTTCTTTCTGCATGGTTGGGCCCAAAGACCTCCGGGAAGAGCTCCAAACCTCAGGGAATGCTATGCCGACCTGGTATAGCAATGACGCTGGGCTGTCCTAAGGAACACCTTAACATCCTCAACATAGGGGCAATGAGGCCACACAGGGACAAAACATCCCAACGGCTCCAAATCGGTCCCAGTGAGAAAACACCATACTGTGCCGTGAAGGCACCATTCGCTGGAACAAGGACCCGCCGTGAAGCACATTGAGAAAGGAGAGGAAAAGGTTGGGATGGTCCACGAATGTGCACCTGTATTCCTTCCCTACACGGGGCTCCAAGTGCTCCTGGAGATATCCCAAAAGAGTTCCGGGAACCCTATGTCCACCGACATATCCACCCATACCGATCTATCCACCCAACAGTAAGCCTGTGGGCTTAGCCAACACTCTCCCGTGTATTTCCCGCTCGCCTTGCCTTGCTCTCTCCACCAGGATCCAAACGAATCCACCCCTCACCTAAGTAGCTTGATATCCCCTGGATTTGCCTAAGGCACTTTGCAAACTCTCCACACACAACACACAAGCAGGACACAACCCAAGGAGGCGCCATCAGCGTCGCCCAAATCCCGGGGACAGTGGCCCATTTGATTTCCCCCGACCATCAGGGCAAACCTGAACTATATCCCACCTCCCAAGCTGAACCTGACATAGACGCCTGGCCTGGCCAGGACTCCTTCTCTGACCCTGAGTGCAGAGACTTCTGTTTCCTTGCGGGAACAAGGCAACGACCTGAGCTTGAGGGTGGCCTGTAGATCTCAATGGCAAGCCAGAGGAGTACCAGTGGCGCACACTTCCTTTCGCACCCGCACGCTGACCGCGGCAGGGGATAGCAGTACTGGCTAGACTCAGGTGCCCAGAGACGTCAAGTTGTCCTTAGCCTTCCCACGTAGATGGACATCCCAGGCTCCTTTCCACATGGCTCTTTCTGCACGAGAAGCCCGCCACCCTCCACTTGAACAATGTTGCTGCGCACGCCCACAGTAGCAAATGCAACATGGACCTCTCCCTAATTTTCCTTTGGGAGCCACGTGCTGGACCTCAGTTAGGATGAGAAGACGGTAGGTATTGCTCATTCATTTTGTTTAGATTTCCAAGGAATGCATTTATGGGAGTCCTCACTGATCCACGCTCCTGCTCAAAGGCTGGACGTGCAAAGTCGCGGACTGTCAGCAAGCTCAATCCTCTCAGCAGTAGGGAGCGGCCAGACTCGAGCCACGGGGCAGGAAGTGCACCCACGTCTCAGGGCATCGGAGCTCGGGTGCCCCAGGAAGAGCCCAGAATGTGACGGTGTAGTCTCGCGGCACAAGTCCCCGTGGCCAAACTTCTAGGTTTCTTCAAAGAAGTTCCGTTTACCCCCACAAGGTTTCTACCAGGAACCTTGTCGAGCCAGAGGCGATGCCCTTGGATCACACAGAAAGCTATTGGCATCGGAGATATTCCAATGCCCAAACTGGCAGGGCAAACCCTTGCAGCAACTGGGTTACTTGCCCTGGCGCCTTGTATTTTCGCCCCCAGGCCCGTCAGTGACATGACCGCGGAGAAACCTGAGACCCATTCATTTGTTCAGAGTTCCAAGCAGTGCATTTATGGGAGTCATCATCAATCCACCTGCTCAAAGGCTGCACGTTCAAAGTCGCAGGCTCCACCGCGGGGCAGCCACCGATCTCAATCATGTCAGCAGTCAGGAGTGGCCAGAGGCGACCCACGGGGCTGCAAATGGAGCTAAGGATCATGGCATCAGATCTGGGGTTCCCCTGCAAGAGCCAAGAAGGTGAGGGTGTAGTCTCAGTGCACAAGTCCCCATGGCCAATCATCTAGGTTTCTGCAAAGAAGTTCCACTCACCACCACAAGGTTCCTACGAGGATCCTCAAGGACTTCACGCCAAAACCACGCTGAGACTCTTTTGCCTTGACTTGCCTCACCTTGCCGCACTCTCCTCACTTCGCCAGGTATCATGGACTATACAGAGGGCCCAATGCTGCTGCAGGTGTTTGTTCCCTGGCACTCCACCACATGCCTCAGGGTGACAGAACACAGGGATGTTTGAGAAAAGTGAACGGGCGCACAGAGGCAAAGGGTGATACCGCCCACCGATGTGCGCTATATCTCCCCTCAACATTTCATTTGCAGTCCATCATGTCTGTGTGTCCACAGCCAAACGTGAATGCATCGTGGCACAGATGCCTTCAGAGCGCACGGGCATCAGCACAAAGAGCACGGCCGTCCATCAACCCCCCGGTATGGGCCTTGAACTTTCCTGCCTGAGCCACCTCCCCGCCGACACAGCATAAGGATGTCATCCTGAACTGCTGAGACACCCTCAGGGGAACTGGGATTACTCAGCGTAAGAGCCACTGCCCTCTGGGGAACCAAACCACTCCTGGCGCATACGCTTCCACACAATGGATTCACCCTCAAGGGGAAATGTGGTCCCTGAGATCTTCCACAAGGGAACGGCCCTTGGCCAAATGGGACGACCTCCAACAAAAGCAGCTTGTAGGGACCGGTGACAAAACGCACCAGAGGAACTCCTGGACTGAACAATGGAGATTCACCTGCAGCCAGACTTCCTGGCCTGCTGCCAAGACTGGCAACCTACCCTTGGCCCACACACAAAGCTAATGGCATCGGAACCATTCCGACGCCCAACGTGGCGGGGCAAACCCTTGCAGCAATTGTGTAACTTGCAGTGGTGTCTGGTACTTTCACCCTCTGGGCCCATCAGTGACGTGACATTGGGGAAACCCTGAGGCCCAGGTCCTCTACAAGCAACTTGTTACCCACAGCCATGCAACGACAGAACCCAGACAACAGCCTAGACACTTGAACCGGTATGACTTGTCTAGCCTGTGGCCAGGCTCGCCGGTTACCACAGTCTCGACGCACCAGCGGGTGGCAGGAAAAATGACACCCACACCACACATCCTCTCCTGCCCTTAAACCTGCAGCCTTTCCTTGGCAGCCAACTCCCTTGTTTCTGCACGGTTGCACCCAATGACCTCCGGGTAGAGCTCCAATCCTCAGGGAACGCTATGTGGGCCGGGTATAGAAACGATGCCTGGCTGTCCTCAGGAACACCTTCACATCTTCAACACAGGGGGAACGTGGTCAGACAGGGACAAAACACCCCAAGGCCTCCAAATCGGCCCCCATGAGGAGACACCATACTGTGCCATGAAGGCAACCATTCGCTGGCACAAGAACCCGCCATGAAGCAAATCGACCAGGGAGAGGAAAGAGGCGGGACAGTCCACAAATGTGCTCCCGTATTCCCTCCCTACACGTGCCTCCAGATGCTCCTGAGGGAATCCCAAATGTGTTCCGGGAACCCCATGGCCACCGTCGATCTATCCACCCACCAGTAAACCTGTGGGCTTAGCCAGCCATCTCACGTGGCTCTTTCACTCGCCTTGCCTTACTCTCTCTCCACCGGGATCCCAACGTGTCACGGCAAGATGCCAGAGCCACCCCTCACCAAAGAAGCTTGCCGTGACCAAGTTTGACTAAGGCATTTTCCAGCCCCTTCACACAGCACACACAAGCAGGACACAACCCGAGGAGGAGCCATCAGATTGGCCAAACTCCCAGGAACAGTGGCCCATTTGATTTCTCCCCTCATCAGGAGAAACCTAAACTGCATCTGGTCTCCCAAGCAGAACATGACAAAGAAGCCTGCCCCAGGCCTGGAATCCTGTTCTGACCCTGAGCCTACAGACTTCTGTTTCTTTGAGGCCACAAGGCAATGACCAGCAGGTGGGGGCAGCCTGTAGAACTCAAGTGCAGGTGGCAGGACGAGCAATGGCTCACGCTTCCTCTCCTACCTGCATGCTGAACCGTGGCAGGGGACAGCAGTCCTGGCTAGACCAAGGAACCCAGAGACGGCACGCTGTCCCAAGCCTTCCCACCTGGATTGGCATCCCAGGCTCCTCTCCCAATGGCTCTTCTCCCCAGGAGATGACCACAACCCTCAACTTGAACAACGTGGCTGTAGACACCCACGGCCGCAAATGCAACATGAACCTCTCCCTACTTTCCTTTTGGGAGCCACGTGCTGGACCTCAGTTCCAACGAGGAGACGGTAGGGATTTCTCACTCATTTTGTTAAGGTTTCCAAGGAATGCATTTGTGGGAGTCATCATCGATCCAAGCACATGCTCAAACGGTGGACATGCAAAGTTGCAGATTCCACCATGGGACGGCCAGCGAGCTGAATCATATCAGCGTACGGAAGTGGCCAGCAGAGCCGAGCCACGGGTCAGGAAATGCAGCCAGTTCTCAGGGCATCAAAGCTCGTGTTCCCCGAGAAAAGACCAGAAGGTGAGGGTGTAGCCCCGGTGCACACGTTCCCATCGCCAAACCTTTAGGTTTAGCAAAGAAGTGTCGCTTACCGCAACAAGGGTTAAAGCAGGATCCTCATGGAATGCACGCCAACACCCCTCTGAGACTCCTTCGGCTGGCCTCGCCTTGCCACACCGTCCTCACTTCAACGGGTATCAGGGATTATACGGATGGCCCCAGGCTGCTGCTGGCATTCCTTCCCTGGCATTCCACCTGGCTCGGGGTGAGAGAACACACGCATGCTTGAGGAGGGTGCACAGGCACACCGAGGGAAAGGGTGATACCACCCAGCATTGTGTGTTCTATCTCTCCTCAACATTTCATTTACTGTCCATCTTGCCTGTGTGTCCGCAGGCAAACGTGGAAGCATCGTGGCAGTGGCGCCTTCAGAGCGTGCGGCCATCAGGACAAAGAGTGCCACCGACCAACAACCCCCTGGTCTCGGGCCCTGAAATTCCTCTCCTGAGCAATCTGCCCTCCATCACAGCAAAAGGATGTCTTCCTGATCCCCTGAGACACCCTCAGGACAACTGTGCCCCCTCAGCCTAAGAGCAAGTGCCCTCTATGGGAACAAACACGCGTTTGGCCCTTATGATTAAACACAGTGGACACGCCCTCAAGGGGAGAGATCTTCCATAAGGGAAGGGCCCTTGGCTGAATAAGACGACCTCCATCAAAAGCGGCTCGTAGGGACCCGTGACAAAGGGCACCTGAAGAACCCCTGGACTGATCAAGGGAGACTCACCAGCAGGCATACTTCCTGGTCTCCTGCCAAGCCAGAGGAACTTCCCTAGGACCGCAACCAAAGCTAATGGCAAGGGAGCCATTCCAATGCCCAAAATGGCGGGCCAAACACTTGCAGCAACTGGGTAACTTATCGTAGCACCTTGCACATTTGCATTCTCCCCTTCAAGGACAAGACCTTGGAGAAACCATGAGACCCAGGTCCTCCAGAACCAACGTGTCACCCACAGCCGTGCAATGAGAGAACGCACCCAACATCCTGGACCCTTGAACCGGCATGGCTTCTCTGGCTTGAAGCCATGCATGCTGGAGATCACAGGCTCGCAGCACCAGAAGGTGGCAGGACAAAATGACCCCTGCAGCACACATTCACTCCAGCCCTTAAACCTGTAGCGTTGCCTTGGCGGCCGACTCCCTTCTTTCTGCATGGTTGGGCCCAAAGACCTCCGGGAAGAGCTCCAAACCTCAGGGAATGCTATGCCGACCTGGTATAGCAATGACGCTGGGCTGTCCTAAGGAACACCTTAACATCCTCAACATAGGGGCAATGAGGCCACACAGGGACAAAACATCCCAACGGCTCCAAATCGGTCCCAGTGAGAAAACACCATACTGTGCCGTGAAGGCACCATTCGCTGGAACAAGGACCCGCCGTGAAGCACATTGAGAAAGGAGAGGAAAAGGTTGGGATGGTCCACGAATGTGCACCTGTATTCCTTCCCTACACGGGGCTCCAAGTGCTCCTGAAGATATCCCAAAAGAGTTCCGGGAACCCTATGTCCACCGACATATCCACCCATACCGATCTATCCACCCAACAGTAAGCCTGTGGGCTTAGCCAACACTCTCCCGTGTATTTCCCGCTCGCCTTGCCTTGCTCTCTCCACCAGGATCCAAACGAATCCACCCCTCACCTAAGTAGCTTGATATCCCCTGGATTTGCCTAAGGCACTTTGCAAACTCTCCACACACAACACACAAGCAGGACACAACCCAAGGAGGCGCCATCAGCGTCGCCCAAATCCCGGGGACAGTGGCCCATTTGATTTCCCCCGACCATCAGGGCAAACCTGAACTATATCCCACCTCCCAAGCTGAACCTGACATAGACGCCTGGCCTGGCCAGGACTCCTTCTCTGACCCTGAGTGCAGAGACTTCTGTTTCCTTGCGGGAACAAGGCAACGACCTGAGCTTGAGGGTGGCCTGTAGATCTCAATGGCAAGCCAGAGGAGTACCAGTGGCGCACACTTCCTTTCGCACCCGCACGCTGACCGCGGCAGGGGATAGCAGTACTGGCTAGACTCAGGTGCCCAGAGACGTCAAGTTGTCCTTAGCCTTCCCACGTAGATGGACATCCCAGGCTCCTTTCCACATGGCTCTTTCTGCACGAGAAGCCCGCCACCCTCCACTTGAACAATGTTGCTGCGCACGCCCACAGTAGCAAATGCAACATGGACCTCTCCCTAATTTTCCTTTGGGAGCCACGTGCTGGACCTCAGTTAGGATGAGAAGACGGTAGGTATTGCTCATTCATTTTGTTTAGATTTCCAAGGAATGCATTTATGGGAGTCCTCACTGATCCACGCTCCTGCTCAAAGGCTGGACGTGCAAAGTCGCAGACTGTCAGCAAGCTCAATCCTCTCAGCAGTAGGGAGCGGCCAGACTCGAGCCACGGGGCAGGAAGTGCACCCACGTCTCAGGGCATCGGAGCTCGGGTGCCCCAAGAAGAGCCCAGAATGTGACGGTGTAGTCTCGCGGCACAAGTCCCCGTGGCCAAACTTCTAGGTTTCTTCAAAGAAGTTCCGTTTACCCCCACAAGGTTTCTACCAGGAACCTTGTCGAGCCAGAGGCGATGCCCTTGGATCACACAGAAAGCTATTGGCATCGGAGATATTCCAATGCCCAAACTGGCAGGGCAAACCCTTGCAGCAACTGGGTTACTTGCCCTGGCGCCTTGTATTTTCGCCCCCAGGCCCGTCAGTGACATGACCGCGGAGAAACCTGAGACCCATTCATTTGTTCAGAGTTCCAAGCAGTGCATTTATGGGAGTCATCATCAATCCACCTGCTCAAAGGCTGCACGTTCAAAGTCGCAGGCTCCACCGCGGGGCAGCCACCGATCTCAATCATGTCAGCAGTCAGGAGTGGCCAGAGGCGACCCACGGGGCTGCAAATGGAGCTAAGGATCATGGCATCAGATCTGGGGTTCCCCTGCAAGAGCCAAGAAGGTGAGGGTGTAGTCTCAGTGCACAAGTCCCCATGGCCAATCATCTAGGTTTCTGCAAAGAAGTTCCACTCACCACCACAAGGTTCCTACGAGGATCCTCAAGGACTTCACGCCAAAACCACGCTGAGACTCTTTTGCCTTGACTTGCCTCACCTTGCCGCACTCTCCTCACTTCGCCAGGTATCATGGACTATACAGAGGGCCCAATGCTGCTGCAGGTGTTTGTTCCCTGGCACTCCACCACATGCCTCAGGGTGACAGAACACAGGGATGTTTGAGAAAAGTGAACGGGCGCACAGAGGCAAAGGGTGATACCGCCCACCGATGTGCGCTATATCTCCCCTCAACATTTCATTTGCAGTCCATCATGTCTGTGTGTCCACAGCCAAACGTGAATGCATCGTGGCACAGATGCCTTCAGAGCGCACGGGCATCAGCACAAAGAGCACGGCCGTCCATCAACCCCCCGGTATGGGCCTTGAACTTTCCTGCCTGAGCCACCTCCCCGCCGACACAGCATAAGGATGTCATCCTGAACTGCTGAGACACCCTCAGGGGAACTGGGATTACTCAGCGTAAGAGCCACTGCCCTCTGGGGAACCAAACCACTCCTGGCGCATACGCTTCCACACCATGGATTCACCCTCAAGGGGAAATGTGGTCCCTGAGATCTTCCACAAGGGAACGGCCCTTGGCCAAATGGGACGACCTCCAACAAAAGCAGCTTGTAGGGACCGGTGACAAAACGCACCAGAGGAACTCCTGGACTGAACAATGGAGATTCACCTGCAGCCAGACTTCCTGGCCTGCTGCCAAGACTGGCAACCTACCCTTGGCCCACACACAAAGCTAATGGCATCGGAACCATTCCGACGCCCAACGTGGCGGGGCAAACCCTTGCAGCAATTGTGTAACTTGCAGTGGTGTCTGGTACTTTCACCCTCTGGGCCCATCAGTGACGTGACATTGGGGAAACCCTGAGGCCCAGGTCCTCTACAAGCAACTTGTTACCCACAGCCATGCAACGACAGAACCCAGACAACAGCCTAGACACTTGAACCGGTATGACTTGTCTAGCCTGTGGCCAGGCTCGCCGGTTACCACAGTCTCGACGCACCAGCGGGTGGCAGGAAAAATGACACCCACACCACACATCCTCTCCTGCCCTTAAACCTGCAGCCTTTCCTTGGCAGCCAACTCCCTTGTTTCTGCACGGTTGCACCCAATGACCTCCGGGTAGAGCTCCAATCCTCAGGGAACGCTATGTGGGCCGGGTATAGAAACGATGCCTGGCTGTCCTCAGGAACACCTTCACATCTTCAACACAGGGGGAACGTGGTCAGACAGGGACAAAACACCCCAAGGCCTCCAAATCGGCCCCCATGAGGAGACACCATACTGTGCCATGAAGGCAACCATTCGCTGGCACAAGAACCCGCCATGAAGCAAATCGACCAGGGAGAGGAAAGAGGCGGGACAGTCCACAAATGTGCTCCCGTATTCCCTCCCTACACGTGCCTCCAGATGCTCCTGAGGGAATCCCAAATGTGTTCCGGGAACCCCATGGCCACCGTCGATCTATCCACCCACCAGTAAACCTGTGGGCTTAGCCAGCCATCTCACGTGGCTCTTTCACTCGCCTTGCCTTACTCTCTCTCCACCGGGATCCCAACGTGTCACGGCAAGATGCCAGAGCCACCCCTCACCAAAGAAGCTTGCCGTGACCAAGTTTGACTAAGGCATTTTCCAGCCCCTTCACACAGCACACACAAGCAGGACACAACCCGAGGAGGAGCCATCAGATTGGCCAAACTCCCAGGAACAGTGGCCCATTTGATTTCTCCCCTCATCAGGAGAAACCTAAACTGCATCTGGTCTCCCAAGCAGAACATGACAAAGAAGCCTGCCCCAGGCCTGGAATCCTGTTCTGACCCTGAGCCTACAGACTTCTGTTTCTTTGAGGCCACAAGGCAATGACCAGCAGGTGGGGGCAGCCTGTAGAACTCAAGTGCAGGTGGCAGGACGAGCAATGGCTCACGCTTCCTCTCCTACCTGCATGCTGAACCGTGGCAGGGGACAGCAGTCCTGGCTAGACCAAGGAACCCAGAGACGGCACGCTGTCCCAAGCCTTCCCACCTGGATTGGCATCCCAGGCTCCTCTCCCAATGGCTCTTCTCCCCAGGAGATGACCACAACCCTCAACTTGAACAACGTGGCTGTAGACACCCACGGCCGCAAATGCAACGTGAACCTCTCCCTACTTTCCTTTGGGGAGCCACGTGCTGGACCTCAGTTCCAACGAGGAGACGGTAGGGATTTCTCACTCATTTTGTTAAGGTTTCCAAGGAATGCATTTGTGGGAGTCATCATCGATCCAAGCACATGCTCAAACGGTGGACATGCAAAGTTGCAGATTCCACCATGGGACGGCCAGCGAGCTGAATCATATCAGCGTACGGAAGTGGCCAGCAGAGCCGAGCCACGGGTCAGGAAATGCAGCCAGTTCTCAGGGCATCAAAGCTCGTGTTCCCCGAGAAAAGACCAGAAGGTGAGGGTGTAGCCCCGGTGCACACGTTCCCATCGCCAAACCTTTAGGTTTAGCAAAGAAGTGTCGCTTACCGCAACAAGGGTTAAAGCAGGATCCTCATGGAATGCACGCCAACACCCCTCTGAGACTCCTTCGGCTGGCCTCGCCTTGCCACATCGTCCTCACTTCAACGGGTATCAGGGATTATACGGATGGCCCCAGGCTGCTGCTGGCATTCCTTCCCTGGCATTCCACCTGGCTCGGGGTGAGAGAACACACGCATGCTTGAGGAGGGTGCACAGGCACACCGAGGGAAAGGGTGATACCACCCAGCATTGTGTGTTCTATCTCTCCTCAACATTTCATTTACTGTCCATCTTGCCTGTGTGTCCGCAGGCAAACGTGAAAGCATCGTGGCAGTGGCGCCTTCAGAGCGTGCGGCCATCAGGACAAAGAGTGCCACCGACCAACAACCCCCTGGTCTCGGGCCCTGAAATTCCTCTCCTGAGCAATCTGCCCTCCATCACAGCAAAAGGATGTCTTCCTGATCCCCTGAGACACCCTCAGGACAACTGTGCCCCCTCAGCCTAAGAGCAAGTGCCCTCTATGGGAACAAACACGCGTTTGGCCCTTATGATTAAACACAGTGGACACGCCCTCAAGGGGAGAGATCTTCCATAAGGGAAGGGCCCTTGGCTGAATAAGACGACCTCCATCAAAAGCGGCTCGTAGGGACCCGTGACAAAGGGCACCTGAAGAACCCCTGGACTGATCAAGGGAGACTCACCAGCAGGCATACTTCCTGGTCTCCTGCCAAGCCAGAGGAACTTCCCTAGGACCGCAACCAAAGCTAATGGCAAGGGAGCCATTCCAATGCCCAAAATGGCGGGCCAAACACTTGCAGCAACTGGGTAACTTATCGTAGCACCTTGCACATTCGCATTCTCCCCTTCAAGGACAAGACCTTGGAGAAACCATGAGACCCAGGTCCTCCAGAACCAACGTGTCACCCACAGCCGTGCAATGAGAGAACGCACCCAACATCCTGGACCCTTGAACCGGCATGGCTTCTCTGGCTTGAAGCCATGCATGCTGGAGATCACAGGCTCGCAGCACCAGAAGGTGGCAGGACAAAATGACCGCTGCAGCACACATTCACTCCAGCCCTTAAACCTGTAGCGTTTCCTTGTCGGCCGACTCCCTTCTTTCTGCATGGTTGGGCCCAAAGACCTCCGGGAAGAGCTCCAAACCTCAGGGAATGCTATGCCGACCTGGTATAGCAATGACGCTGGGCTGTCCTAAGGAACACCTTAACATCCTCAACATAGGGGCAATGAGGCCACACAGGGACAAAACATCCCAACGGCTCCAAATCGGTCCCAGTGAGAAAACACCATACTGTGCCGTGAAGGCACCATTCGCTGGAACAAGGACCCGCCGTGAAGCACATTGAGAAAGGAGAGGAAAAGGTTGGGATGGTCCACGAATGTGCACCTGTATTCCTTCCCTACACGGGGCTCCAAGTGCTCCTGAAGATATCCCAAAAGAGTTCCGGGAACCCTATGTCCACCGACATATCCACCCATACCGATCTATCCACCCAACAGTAAGCCTGTGGGCTTAGCCAACACTCTCCCGTGTATTTCCCACTCGCCTTGCCTTGCTCTCTCCACCAGGATCCAAACGAATCCACCCCTCACCTAAGTAGCTTGATATCCCCTGGATTTGCCTAAGGCACTTTGCAAACTCTCCACACACAACACACAAGCAGGACACAACCCAAGGAGGCGCCATCAGCGTCGCCCAAATCCCGGGGACAGTGGCCCATTTGATTTCCCCCG
Organism: Balaenoptera borealis; assembly: GCF_965194805.1. Classification (NCBI taxonomy): domain Eukaryota; kingdom Metazoa; phylum Chordata; class Mammalia; order Artiodactyla; family Balaenopteridae; genus Balaenoptera; species Balaenoptera borealis. Next base: position 130,302,888 of record NC_138866.1, on the reverse strand, counting down.
ACCATCAGGGCAAACCTGAACTATATCCCACCTCCCAAGCTGAACCTGACATAGACGCCTGGCCTGGCCAGGACTCCTTCTCTGACCCTGAGTGCAGAGACTTCTGTTTCCTTGCGGGAACAAGGCAACGACCTGAGCTTGAGGGTGGCCTGTAGATCTCAATGGCAAGCCAGAGGAGTACCAGTGGCGCACACTTCCTTTCGCACCCGCACGCTGACCGCGGCAGGGGATAGCAGTACTGGCTAGACTCAGGTGCCCAGAGACGTCAAGTTGTCCTTAGCCTTCCCACGTAGATGGACATCCCAGGCTCCTTTCCACATGGCTCTTTCTGCACGAGAAGCCCGCCACCCTCCACTTGAACAATGTTGCTGCGCACGCCCACAGTAGCAAATGCAACATGGACCTCTCCCTAATTTTCCTTTGGGAGCCACGTGCTGGACCTCAGTTAGGATGAGAAGACGGTAGGTATTGCTCATTCATTTTGTTTAGATTTCCAAGGAATGCATTTATGGGAGTCCTCACTGATCCACGCTCCTGCTCAAAGGCTGGACGTGCAAAGTCGCGGACTGTCAGCAAGCTCAATCCTCTCAGCAGTAGGGAGCGGCCAGACTCGAGCCACGGGGCAGGAAGTGCACCCACGTCTCAGGGCATCGGAGCTCGGGTGCCCCAGGAAGAGCCCAGAATGTGACGGTGTAGTCTCGCGGCACAAGTCCCCGTGGCCAAACTTCTAGGTTTCTTCAAAGAAGTTCCGTTTACCCCCACAAGGTTTCTACCAGGAACCTTGTCGAGCCAGAGGCGATGCCCTTGGATCACACAGAAAGCTATTGGCATCGGAGATATTCCAATGCCCAAACTGGCAGGGCAAACCCTTGCAGCAACTGGGTTACTTGCCCTGGCGCCTTGTATTTTCGCCCCCAGGCCCGTCAGTGACATGACCGCGGAGAAACCTGAGACCCATTCATTTGTTCAGAGTTCCAAGCAGTGCATTTATGGGAGTCATCATCAATCCACCTGCTCAAAGGCTGCACGTTCAAAGTCGCAGGCTCCACCGCGGGGCAGCCACCGATCTCAATCATGTCAGCAGTCAGGAGTGGCCAGAGGCGACCCACGGGGCTGCAAATGGAGCTAAGGATCATGGCATCAGATCTGGGGTTCCCCTGCAAGAGCCAAGAAGGTGAGGGTGTAGTCTCAGTGCACAAGTCCCCATGGCCAATCATCTAGGTTTCTGCAAAGAAGTTCCACTCACCACCACAAGGTTCCTACGAGGATCCTCAAGGACTTCACGCCAAAACCACGCTGAGACTCTTTTGCCTTGACTTGCCTCACCTTGCCGCACTCTCCTCACTTCGCCAGGTATCATGGACTATACAGAGGGCCCAATGCTGCTGCAGGTGTTTGTTCCCTGGCACTCCACCACATGCCTCAGGGTGACAGAACACAGGGATGTTTGAGAAAAGTGAACGGGCGCACAGAGGCAAAGGGTGATACCGCCCACCGATGTGCGCTATATCTCCCCTCAACATTTCATTTGCAGTCCATCATGTCTGTGTGTCCACAGCCAAACGTGAATGCATCGTGGCACAGATGCCTTCAGAGCGCACGGGCATCAGCACAAAGAGCACGGCCGTCCATCAACCCCCCGGTATGGGCCTTGAACTTTCCTGCCTGAGCCACCTCCCCGCCGACACAGCATAAGGATGTCATCCTGAACTGCTGAGACACCCTCAGGGGAACTGGGATTACTCAGCGTAAGAGCCACTGCCCTCTGGGGAACCAAACCACTCCTGGCGCATACGCTTCCACACCATGGATTCACCCTCAAGGGGAAATGTGGTCCCTGAGATCTTCCACAAGGGAACGGCCCTTGGCCAAATGGGACGACCTCCAACAAAAGCAGCTTGTAGGGACCGGTGACAAAACGCACCAGAGGAACTCCTGGACTGAACAATGGAGATTCACCTGCAGCCAGACTTCCTGGCCTGCTGCCAAGACTGGCAACCTACCCTTGGCCCACACACAAAGCTAATGGCATCGGAACCATTCCGACGCCCAACGTGGTGGGGCAAACCCTTGCAGCAATTGTGTAACTTGCAGTGGTGTCTGGTACTTTCACCCTCTGGGCCCATCAGTGACGTGACATTGGGGAAACCCTGAGGCCCAGGTCCTCTACAAGCAACTTGTTACCCACAGCCATGCAACGACAGAACCCAGACAACAGCCTAGACACTTGAACCGGTATGACTTGTCTAGCCTGTGGCCAGGCTCGCCGGTTACCACAGTCTCGACGCACCAGCGGGTGGCAGGAAAAATGACACCCACACCACACATCCTCTCCTGCCCTTAAACCTGCAGCCTTTCCTTGGCAGCCAACTCCCTTGTTTCTGCACGGTTGCACCCAATGACCTCCGGGTAGAGCTCCAATCCTCAGGGAACGCTATGTGGGCCGGGTATAGAAACGATGCCTGGCTGTCCTCAGGAACACCTTCACATCTTCAACACAGGGGGAACGTGGTCAGACAGGGACAAAACACCCCAAGGCCTCCAAATCGGCCCCCATGAGGAGACACCATACTGTGCCATGAAGGCAACCATTCGCTGGCACAAGAACCCGCCATGAAGCAAATCGACCAGGGAGAGGAAAGAGGCGGGACAGTCCACAAATGTGCTCCCGTATTCCCTCCCTACACGTGCCTCCAGATGCTCCTGAGGGAATCCCAAATGTGTTCCGGGAACCCCATGGCCACCGTCGATCTATCCACCCACCAGTAAACCTGTGGGCTTAGCCAGCCATCTCACGTGGCTCTTTCACTCGCCTTGCCTTACTCTCTCTCCACCGGGATCCCAACGTGTCACGGCAAGATGCCAGAGCCACCCCTCACCAAAGAAGCTTGCCGTGACCAAGTTTGACTAAGGCATTTTCCAGCCCCTTCACACAGCACACACAAGCAGGACACAACCCGAGGAGGAGCCATCAGATTGGCCAAACTCCCAGGAACAGTGGCCCATTTGATTTCTCCCCTCATCAGGAGAAACCTAAACTGCATCTGGTCTCCCAAGCAGAACATGACAAAGAAGCCTGCCCCAGGCCTGGAATCCTGTTCTGACCCTGAGCCTACAGACTTCTGTTTCTTTGAGGCCACAAGGCAATGACCAGCAGGTGGGGGCAGCCTGTAGAACTCAAGTGCAGGTGGCAGGACGAGCAATGGCTCACGCTTCCTCTCCTACCTGCATGCTGAACCGTGGCAGGGGACAGCAGTCCTGGCTAGACCAAGGAACCCAGAGACGGCACGCTGTCCCAAGCCTTCCCACCTGGATTGGCATCCCAGGCTCCTCTCCCAATGGCTCTTCTCCCCAGGAGATGACCACAACCCTCAACTTGAACAACGTGGCTGTAGACACCCACGGCCGCAAATGCAACCTGAACCTCTCCCTACTTTCCTTTTGGGAGCCACGTGCTGGACCTCAGTTCCAACGAGGAGACGGTAGGGATTTCTCACTCATTTTGTTCAGGTTTCCAAGGAATGCATTTGTGGGAGTCATCATCGATCCAAGCACATGCTCAAACGGTGGACATGCAAAGTTGCAGATTCCACCATGGGACGGCCAGCGAGCTGAATCATATCAGCGTACGGAAGTGGCCAGCAGAGCCGAGCCACGGGTCAGGAAATGCAGCCAGTTCTCAGGGCATCAAAGCTCGTGTTCCCCGAGAAAAGACCAGAAGGTGAGGGTGTAGCCCCGGTGCACACGTTCCCATCGCCAAACCTTTAGGTTTAGCAAAGAAGTGTCGCTTACCGCAACAAGGGTTAAAGCAGGATCCTCATGGAATGCACGCCAACACCCCTCTGAGACTCCTTCGGCTGGCCTCGCCTTGCCACACCGTCCTCACTTCAACGGGTATCAGGGATTATACGGATGGCCCCAGGCTGCTGCTGGCATTCCTTCCCTGGCATTCCACCTGGCTCGGGGTGAGAGAACACACGCATGCTTGAGGAGGGTGCACAGGCACACCGAGGGAAAGGGTGATACCACCCAGCATTGTGTGTTCTATCTCTCCTCAACATTTCATTTACTGTCCATCTTGCCTGTGTGTCCGCAGGCAAACGTGGAAGCATCGTGGCAGTGGCGCCTTCAGAGCGTGCGGCCATCAGGACAAAGAGTGCCACCGACCAACAACCCCCTGGTCTCGGGCCCTGAAATTCCTCTCCTGAGCAATCTGCCCTCCATCACAGCAAAAGGATGTCTTCCTGATCCCCTGAGACACCCTCAGGACAACTGTGCCCCCTCAGCCTAAGAGCAAGTGCCCTCTATGGGAACAAACACGCGTTTGGCCCTTATGATTAAACACAGTGGACACGCCCTCAAGGGGAGAGATCTTCCATAAGGGAAGGGCCCTTGGCTGAATAAGACGACCTCCATCAAAAGCGGCTCGTAGGGACCCGTGACAAAGGGCACCTGAAGAACCCCTGGACTGATCAAGGGAGACTCACCAGCAGGCATACTTCCTGGTCTCCTGCCAAGCCAGAGGAACTTCCCTAGGACCGCAACCAAAGCTAATGGCAAGGGAGCCATTCCAATGCCCAAAATGGCGGGCCAAACACTTGCAGCAACTGGGTAACTTATCGTAGCACCTTGCACATTCGCATTCTCCCCTTCAAGGACAAGACCTTGGAGAAACCATGAGACCCAGGTCCTCCAGAACCAACGTGTCACCCACAGCCGTGCAATGAGAGAACGCACCCAACATCCTGGACCCTTGAACCGGCATGGCTTCTCTGGCTTGAAGCCATGCATGCTGGAGATCACAGGCTCGCAGCACCAGAAGGTGGCAGGACAAAATGACCCCTGCAGCACACATTCACTCCAGCCCTTAAACCTGTAGCGTTGCCTTGGCGGCCGACTCCCTTCTTTCTGCATGGTTGGGCCCAAAGACCTCCGGGAAGAGCTCCAAACCTCAGGGAATGCTATGCCGACCTGGTATAGCAATGACGCTGGGCTGTCCTAAGGAACACCTTAACATCCTCAACATAGGGGCAATGAGGCCACACAGGGACAAAACATCCCAACGGCTCCAAATCGGTCCCAGTGAGAAAACACCATACTGTGCCGTGAAGGCACCATTCGCTGGAACAAGGACCCGCCGTGAAGCACATTGAGAAAGGAGAGGAAAAGGTTGGGATGGTCCACGAATGTGCACCTGTATTCCTTCCCTACACGGGGCTCCAAGTGCTCCTGGAGATATCCCAAAAGAGTTCCGGGAACCCTATGTCCACCGACATATCCACCCATACCGATCTATCCACCCAACAGTAAGCCTGTGGGCTTAGCCAACACTCTCCCGTGTATTTCCCGCTCGCCTTGCCTTGCTCTCTCCACCAGGATCCAAACGAATCCACCCCTCACCTAAGTAGCTTGATATCCCCTGGATTTGCCTAAGGCACTTTGCAAACTCTCCACACACAACACACAAGCAGGACACAACCCAAGGAGGCGCCATCAGCGTCGCCCAAATCCCGGGGACAGTGGCCCATTTGATTTCCCCCGACCATCAGGGCAAACCTGAACTATATCCCACCTCCCAAGCTGAACCTGACATAGACGCCTGGCCTGGCCAGGACTCCTTCTCTGACCCTGAGTGCAGAGACTTCTGTTTCCTTGCGGGAACAAGGCAACGACCTGAGCTTGAGGGTGGCCTGTAGATCTCAATGGCAAGCCAGAGGAGTACCAGTGGCGCACACTTCCTTTCGCACCCGCACGCTGACCGCGGCAGGGGATAGCAGTACTGGCTAGACTCAGGTGCCCAGAGACGTCAAGTTGTCCTTAGCCTTCCCACGTAGATGGACATCCCAGGCTCCTTTCCACATGGCTCTTTCTGCACGAGAAGCCCGCCACCCTCCACTTGAACAATGTTGCTGCGCACGCCCACAGTAGCAAATGCAACATGGACCTCTCCCTAATTTTCCTTTGGGAGCCATGTGCTGGACCTCAGTTAGGATGAGAAGACGGTAGGTATTGCTCATTCATTTTGTTTAGATTTCCAAGGAATGCATTTATGGGAGTCCTCACTGATCCACGCTCCTGCTCAAAGGCTGGACGTGCAAAGTCGCGGACTGTCAGCAAGCTCAATCCTCTCAGCAGTAGGGAGCGGCCAGACTCGAGCCACGGGGCAGGAAGTGCACCCACGTCTCAGGGCATCGGAGCTCGGGTGCCCCAGGAAGAGCCCAGAATGTGACGGTGTAGTCTCGCGGCACAAGTCCCCGTGGCCAAACTTCTAGGTTTCTTCAAAGAAGTTCCGTTTACCCCCACAAGGTTTCTACCAGGAACCTTGTCGAGCCAGAGGCGATGCCCTTGGATCACACAGAAAGCTATTGGCATCGGAGATATTCCAATGCCCAAACTGGCAGGGCAAACCCTTGCAGCAACTGGGTTACTTGCCCTGGCGCCTTGTATTTTCGCCCCCAGGCCCGTCAGTGACATGACCGTGGAGAAACCTGAGACCCATTCATTTGTTCAGAGTTCCAAGCAGTGCATTTATGGGAGTCATCATCAATCCACCTGCTCAAAGGCTGCACGTTCAAAGTCGCAGGCTCCACCGCGGGGCAGCCACCGATCTCAATCATGTCAGCAGTCAGGAGTGGCCAGAGGCGACCCACGGGGCTGCAAATGGAGCTAAGGATCATGGCATCAGATCTGGGGTTCCCCTGCAAGAGCCAAGAAGGTGAGGGTGTAGTCTCAGTGCACAAGTCCCCATGGCCAATCATCTAGGTTTCTGCAAAGAAGTTCCACTCACCACCACAAGGTTCCTACGAGGATCCTCAAGGACTTCACGCCAAAACCACGCTGAGACTCTTTTGCCTTGACTTGCCTCACCTTGCCGCACTCTCCTCACTTCGCCAGGTATCATGGACTATACAGAGGGCCCAATGCTGCTGCAGGTGTTTGTTCCCTGGCACTCCACCACATGCCTCAGGGTGACAGAACACAGGGATGTTTGAGAAAAGTGAACGGGCGCACAGAGGCAAAGGGTGATACCGCCCACCGATGTGCGCTATATCTCCCCTCAACATTTCATTTGCAGTCCATCATGTCTGTGTGTCCACAGCCAAACGTGAATGCATCGTGGCACAGATGCCTTCAGAGCGCACGGGCATCAGCACAAAGAGCACGGCCGTCCATCAACCCCCCGGTATGGGCCTTGAACTTTCCTGCCTGAGCCACCTCCCCGCCGACACAGCATAAGGATGTCATCCTGAACTGCTGAGACACCCTCAGGGGAACTGGGATTACTCAGCGTAAGAGCCACTGCCCTCTGGGGAACCAAACCACTCCTGGCGCATACGCTTCCACACCATGGATTCACCCTCAAGGGGAAATGTGGTCCCTGAGATCTTCCACAAGGGAACGGCCCTTGGCCAAATGGGACGACCTCCAACAAAAGCAGCTTGTAGGGACCGGTGACAAAACGCACCAGAGGAACTCCTGGACTGAACAATGGAGATTCACCTGCAGCCAGACTTCCTGGCCTGCTGCCAAGACTGGCAACCTACCCTTGGCCCACACACAAAGCTAATGGCATCGGAACCATTCCGACGCCCAACGTGGCGGGGCAAACCCTTGCAGCAATTGTGTAACTTGCAGTGGTGTCTGGTACTTTCACCCTCTGGGCCCATCAGTGACGTGACATTGGGGAAACCCTGAGGCCCAGGTCCTCTACAAGCAACTTGTTACCCACAGCCATGCAACGACAGAACCCAGACAACAGCCTAGACACTTGAACCGGTATGACTTGTCTAGCCTGTGGCCAGGCTCGCCGGTTACCACAGTCTCGACGCACCAGCGGGTGGCAGGAAAAATGACACCCACACCACACATCCTCTCCTGCCCTTAAACCTGCAGCCTTTCCTTGGCAGCCAACTCCCTTGTTTCTGCACGGTTGCACCCAATGACCTCCGGGTAGAGCTCCAATCCTCAGGGAACGCTATGTGGGCCGGGTATAGAAACGATGCCTGGCTGTCCTCAGGAACACCTTCACATCTTCAACACAGGGGGAACGTGGTCAGACAGGGACAAAACACCCCAAGGCCTCCAAATCGGCCCCCATGAGGAGACACCATACTGTGCCATGAAGGCAACCATTCGCTGGCACAAGAACCCGCCATGAAGCAAATCGACCAGGGAGAGGAAAGAGGCGGGACAGTCCACAAATGTGCTCCCGTATTCCCTCCCTACACGTGCCTCCAGATGCTCCTGAGGGAATCCCAAATGTGTTCCGGGAACCCCATGGCCACCGTCGATCTATCCACCCACCAGTAAACCTGTGGGCTTAGCCAGCCATCTCACGTGGCTCTTTCACTCGCCTTGCCTTACTCTCTCTCCACCAGGATCCCAACGTGTCACGGCAAGATGCCAGAGCCACCCCTCACCAAAGAAGCTTGCCGTGACCAAGTTTGACTAAGGCATTTTCCAGCCCCTTCACACAGCACACACAAGCAGGACACAACCCGAGGAGGAGCCATCAGATTGGCCAAACTCCCAGGAACAGTGGCCCATTTGATTTCTCCCCTCATCAGGAGAAACCTAAACTGCATCTGGTCTCCCAAGCAGAACATGACAAAGAAGCCTGCCCCAGGCCTGGAATCCTGTTCTGACCCTGAGCCTACAGACTTCTGTTTCTTTGAGGCCACAAGGCAATGACCAGCAGGTGGGGGCAGCCTGTAGAACTCAAGTGCAGGTGGCAGGACGAGCAATGGCTCACGCTTCCTCTCCTACCTGCATGCTGAACCGTGGCAGGGGACAGCAGTCCTGGCTAGACCAAGGAACCCAGAGACGGCACGCTGTCCCAAGCCTTCCCACCTGGATTGGCATCCCAGGCTCCTCTCCCAATGGCTCTTCTCCCCAGGAGATGACCACAACCCTCAACTTGAACAACGTGGCTGTAGACACCCACGGCCGCAAATGCAACATGAACCTCTCCCTACTTTCCTTTTGGGAGCCACGTGCTGGACCTCAGTTCCAACGAGGAGACGGTAGGGATTTCTCACTCATTTTGTTAAGGTTTCCAAGGAATGCATTTGTGGGAGTCATCATCGATCCAAGCACATGCTCAAACGGTGGACATGCAAAGTTGCAGATTCCACCATGGGACGGCCAGCGAGCTGAATCATATCAGCGTACGGAAGTGGCCAGCAGAGCCGAGCCACGGGTCAGGAAATGCAGCCAGTTCTCAGGGCATCAAAGCTCGTGTTCCCCGAGAAAAGACCAGAAGGTGAGGGTGTAGCCCCGGTGCACACGTTCCCATCGCCAAACCTTTAGGTTTAGCAAAGAAGTGTCGCTTACCGCAACAAGGGTTAAAGCAGGATCCTCATGGAATGCACGCCAACACCCCTCTGAGACTCCTTCGGCTGGCCTCGCCTTGCCACACCGTCCTCACTTCAACGGGTATCAGGGATTATACGGATGGCCCCAGGCTGCTGCTGGCATTCCTTCCCTGGCATTCCACCTGGCTCGGGGTGAGAGAACACACGCATGCTTGAGGAGGGTGCACAGGCACACCGAGGGAAAGGGTGATACCACCCAGCATTGTGTGTTCTATCTCTCCTCAACATTTCATTTACTGTCCATCTTGCCTGTGTGTCCGCAGGCAAACGTGGAAGCATCGTGGCAGTGGCGCCTTCAGAGCGTGCGGCCATCAGGACAAAGAGTGCCACCGACCAACAACCCCCTGGTCTCGGGCCCTGAAATTCCTCTCCTGAGCAATCTGCCCTCCATCACAGCAAAAGCATGTCTTCCTGATCCCCTGAGACACCCTCAGGACAACTGTGCCCCCTCAGCCTAAGAGCAAGTGCCCTCTATGGGAACAAACACGCGTTTGGCCCTTATGATTAAACACAGTGGACACGCCCTCAAGGGGAGAGATCTTCCATAAGGGAAGGGCCCTTGGCTGAATAAGACGACCTCCATCAAAAGCGGCTCGTAGGGACCCGTGACAAAGGGCACCTGAAGAACCCCTGGACTGATCAAGGGAGACTCACCAGCAGGCATACTTCCTGGTCTCCTGCCAAGCCAGAGGAACTTCCCTAGGACCGCAACCAAAGCTAATGGCAAGGGAGCCATTCCAATGCCCAAAATGGCGGGCCAAACACTTGCAGCAACTGGGTAACTTATCGTAGCACCTTGCACATTCGCATTCTCCCCTTCAAGGACAAGACCTTGGAGAAACCATGAGACCCAGGTCCTCCAGAACCAACGTGTCACCCACAGCCGTGCAATGAGAGAACGCACCCAACATCCTGGACCCTTGAACCGGCATGGCTTCTCTGGCTTGAAGCCATGCATGCTGGAGATCACAGGCTCGCAGCACCAGAAGGTGGCAGGACAAAATGACCGCTGCAGCACACATTCACTCCAGCCCTTAAACCTGTAGCGTTTCCTTGTCGGCCGACTCCCTTCTTTCTGCATGGTTGGGCCCAAAGACCTCCGGGAAGAGCTCCAAACCTCAGGGAATGCTATGCCGACCTGGTATAGCAATGACGCTGGGCTGTCCTAAGGAACACCTTAACATCCTCAACATAGGGGCAATGAGGCCACACAGGGACAAAACATCCCAACGGCTCCAAATCGGTCCCAGTGAGAAAACACCATACTGTGCCGTGAAGGCACCATTCGCTGGAACAAGGACCCGCCGTGAAGCACATTGAGAAAGGAGAGGAAAAGGTTGGGATGGTCCACGAATGTGCACCTGTATTCCTTCCCTACACGGGGCTCCAAGTGCTCCTGAAGATATCCCAAAAGAGTTCCGGGAACCCTATGTCCACCGACATATCCACCCATACCGATCTATCCACCCAACAGTAAGCCTGTGGGCTTAGCCAACACTCTCCCGTGTATTTCCCGCTCGCCTTGCCTTGCTCTCTCCACCAGGATCCAAACGAATCCACCCCTCACCTAAGTAGCTTGATATCCCCTGGATTTGCCTAAGGCACTTTGCAAACTCTCCACACACAACACACAAGCAGGACACAACCCAAGGAGGCGCCATCAGCGTCGCCCAAATCCCGGGGACAGTGGCCCATTTGATTTCCCCCGAACATCAGGGCAAACCTGAACTATATCCCACCTCCCAAGCTGAACCTGACATAGACGCCTGGCCTGGCCAGGACTCCTTCTCTGACCCTGAGTGCAGAGACTTTTGTTTCCTTGCGGGAACAAGGCAACGACCTGAGCTTGAGGGTGGCCTGTAGATCTCAATGGCAAGCCAGAGGAGTACCAGTGGCGCACACTTCCTTTCGCACCCGCACGCTGACCGCGGCAGGGGATAGCAGTACTGGCTAGACTCAGGTGCCCAGAGACGTCAAGTTGTCCTTAGCCTTCCCACGTAGATGGACATCCCAGGCTCCTTTCCACATGGCTCTTTCTGCACGAGAACCCCGCCACCCTCCACTTGAACAATGTTGCTGCGCACGCCCACAGTAGCAAATGCAACATGGACCTCTCCCTAATTTTCCTTTGGGAGCCACGTGCTGGACCTCAGTTAGGATGAGAAGACGGTAGGTATTGCTCATTCATTTTGTTTAGATTTCCAAGGAATGCATTTATGGGAGTCCTCACTGATCCACGCTCCTGCTGAAAGGCTGGACGTGCAAAGTCGCGGACTGTCAGCAAGCTCAATCCTCTCAGCAGTAGGGAGCGGCCAGACTCGAGCCACGGGGCAGGAAGTGCACCCACGTCTCAGGGCATCGGAGCTCGGGTGCCCCAGGAAGAGCCCAGAATGTGACGGTGTAGTCTCGCGGCACAAGTCCCCGTGGCCAAACTTCTAGGTTTCTTCAAAGAAGTTCCCTTTACCCCCACAAGGTGTCTACCAGGAACCTTGTCGAGCCAGAGGCGATGCCCTTGGATCACACAGAAAGCTATTGGCATCGGAGATATTCCAATGCCCAAACTGGCAGGGCAAACCCTTGCAGCAACTGGGTTACTTGCCCTGGCGCCTTGTATTTTCGCCCCCAGGCCCGTCAGTGACATGACCGCGGAGAAACCTGAGACCCATTCATTTGTTCAGAGTTCCAAGCAGTGCATTTATGGGAGTCATCATCAATCCACCTGCTCAAAGGCTGCACGTTCAAAGTCGCAGGCTCCACCGCGGGGCAGCCACCGATCTCAATCATGTCAGCAGTCAGGAGTGGCCAGAGGCGACCCACGGGGCTGCAAATGGAGCTAAGGATCATGGCATCAGATCTGGGGTTCCCCTGCAAGAGCCAAGAAGGTGAGGGTGTAGTCTCAGTGCACAAGTCCCCATGGCCAATCATCTAGGTTTCTGCAAAGAAGTTCCACTCACCACCACAAGGTTCCTACGAGGATCCTCAAGGACTTCACGCCAAAACCACGCTGAGACTCTTTTGCCTTGACTTGCCTCACCTTGCCGCACTCTCCTCACTTCGCCAGGTATCATGGACTATACAGAGGGCCCAATGCTGCTGCAGGTGTTTGTTCCCTGGCACTCCACCACATGCCTCAGGGTGACAGAACACAGGGATGTTTGAGAAAAGTGAACGGGCGCACAGAGGCAAAGGGTGATACCGCCCACCGATGTGCGCTATATCTCCCCTCAACATTTCATTTGCAGTCCATCATGTCTGTGTGTCCACAGCCAAACGTGAATGCATCGTGGCACAGATGCCTTCAGAGCGCACGGGCATCAGCACAAAGAGCACGGCCGTCCATCAACCCCCCGGTATGGGCCTTGAACTTTCCTGCCTGAGCCACCTCCCCGCCGACACAGCATAAGGATGTCATCCTGAACTGCTGAGACACCCTCAGGGGAACTGGGATTACTCAGCGTAAGAGCCACTGCCCTCTGGGGAACCAAACCACTCCTGGCGCATACGCTTCCACACCATGGATTCACCCTCAAGGGGAAATGTGGTCCCTGAGATCTTCCACAAGGGAACGGCCCTTGGCCAAATGGGACGACCTCCAACAAAAGCAGCTTGTAGGGACCGGTGACAAAACGCACCAGAGGAACTCCTGGACTGAACAATGGAGATTCACCTGCAGCCAGACTTCCTGGCCTGCTGCCAAGACTGGCAACCTACCCTTGGCCCACACACAAAGCTAATGGCATCGGAACCATTCCGACGCCCAACGTGGCGGGGCAAACCCTTGCAGCAATTGTGTAACTTGCAGTGGTGTCTGGTACTTTCACCCTCTGGGCCCATCAGTGACGTGACATTGGGGAAACCCTGAGGCCCAGGTCCTCTACAAGCAACTTGTTACCCACAGCCATGCAACGACAGAACCCAGACAACAGCCTAGACACTTGAACCGGTATGACTTGTCTAGCCTGTGGCCAGGCTCGCCGGTTACCACAGTCTCGACGCACCAGCGGGTGGCAGGAAAAATGACACCCACACCACACATCCTCTCCTGCCCTTAAACCTGCAGCCTTTCCTTGGCAGCCAACTCCCTTGTTTCTGCACGGTTGCACCCAATGACCTCCGGGTAGAGCTCCAATCCTCAGGGAACGCTATGTGGGCCGGGTATAGAAACGATGCCTGGCTGTCCTCAGGAACACCTTCACATCTTCAACACAGGGGGAACGTGGTCAGACAGGGACAAAACACCCCAAGGCCTCCAAATCGGCCCCCATGAGGAGACACCATACTGTGCCATGAAGGCAACCATTTGCTGGCACAAGAACCCGCCATGAAGCAAATCGACCAAGGAGAGGAAAGAGGCGGGACCGTCCACAAATGTGCTCCCGTATTCCCTCCCTACACGTGCCTCCAGATGCTCCTGAGGGAATCTCAAATGTGTTCCGGGAACCCCATGGCCACCGTCGATCTATCCACCCACCAGTAAACCTGTGGGCTTAGCCAGCCATCTCACGTGTCTCTTTCACTCGCCTTGCCTTACTCTCTCTCCACCGGGATCCCAACGTGTCACGGCAAGATGCCAGAGCCACCCCTCACCAAAGAAGCTTGCCGTGACCAAGTTTGACTAAGGCATTTTCCAGCCCCTTCACACAGCACACACAAGCAGGACACAACCCGAGGAGGAGCCATCAGATTGGCCAAACTCCCAGGAACAGTGGCCCATTTGATTTCTCCCCTCATCAGGAGAAACCTAAACTGCATCTGGTCTCCCAAGCAGAACATGACAAAGAAGCCTGCCCCAGGCCTGGAATCCTGTTCTGACCCTGAGCCTACAGACTTCTGTTTCTTTGAGGCCACAAGGCAATGACCAGCAGGTGGGGGCAGCCTGTAGAACTCAAGTGCAGGTGGCAGGACGAGCAATGGCTCACGCTTCCTCTCCTACCTGCATGCTGAACCGTGGCAGGGGACAGCAGTCCTGGCTAGACCAAGGAACCCAGAGACGGCACGCTGTCCCAAGCCTTCCCACCTGGATTGGCATCCCAGGCTCCTTTCCCAATGGCTCTTCTCCCCAGGAGATGACCACAACCCTCAACTTGAACAACGTGGCTGTAGACACCCACGGCCGCAAATGCAACGTGAACCTCTCCCTACTTTCCTTTGGGGAGCCACGTGCTGGACCTCAGTTCCAACGAGGAGACGGTAGGGATTTCTCACTCATTTTGTTCAGATTTCCAAGGAATGCATTTGTGGGAGTCATCATCGATCCAAGCACATGCTCAAACGGTGGACATGCAAAGTTGCAGATTCCACCATGGGACGGCCAGCGAGCTGAATCATATCAGCGTACGGAAGTGGCCAGCAGAGCCGAGCCACGGGTCAGGAAATGCAGCCAGTTCTCAGGGCATCAAAGCTCGTGTTCCCCGAGAAAAGACCAGAAGGTGAGGGTGTAGCCCCGGTGCACACGTTCCCATCGCCAAACCTTTAGGTTTAGCAAAGAAGTGTCGCTTACCGCAACAAGGGTTAAAGCAGGATCCTCATGGAATGCACGCCAACACCCCTCTGAGACTCCTTCGGCTGGCCTCGCCTTGCCACACCGTCCTCACTTCAACGGGTATCAGGGATTATACGGATGGCCCCAGGCTGCTGCTGGCATTCCTTCCCTGGCATTCCACCTGGCTCGGGGTGAGAGAACACACGCATGCTTGAGGAGGGTGCACAGGCACACCGAGGGAAAGGGTGATACCACCCAGCATTGTGTGTTCTATCTCTCCTCAACATTTCATTTACTGTCCATCTTGCCTGTGTGTCCGCAGGCAAACGTGAAAGCATCGTGGCAGTGGCGCCTTCAGAGCGTGCGGCCATCAGGACAAAGAGTGCCACCGACCAACAACCCCCTGGTCTCGGGCCCTGAAATTCCTCTCCTGAGCAATCTGCCCTCCATCACAGCAAAAGGATGTCTTCCTGATCCCCTGAGACACCCTCAGGACAACTGTGCCCCCTCAGCCTAAGAGCAAGTGCCCTCTATGGGAACAAACACGCGTTTGGCCCTTATGATTAAACACAGTGGACACGCCCTCAAGGGGAGAGATCTTCCATAAGGGAAGGGCCCTTGGCTGAATAAGACGACCTCCATCAAAAGCGGCTCGTAGGGACCCGTGACAAAGGGCACCTGAAGAACCCCTGGACTGATCAAGGGAGACTCACCAGCAGGCATACTTCCTGGTCTCCTGCCAAGCCAGAGGAACTTCCCTAGGACCGCAACCAAAGCTAATGGCAAGGGAGCCATTCCAATGCCCAAAATGGCGGGCCAAACACTTGCAGCAACTGGGTAACTTATCGTAGCACCTTGCACATTCGCATTCTCCCCTTCAAGGACAAGACCTTGGAGAAACCATGAGACCCAGGTCCTCCAGAACCAACGTGTCACCCACAGCCGTGCAATGAGAGAACGCACCCAACATCCTGGACCCTTGAACCGGCATGGCTTCTCTGGCTTGAAGCCATGCATGCTGGAGATCACAGGCTCGCAGCACCAGAAGGTGGCAGGACAAAATGACCCCTGCAGCACACATTCACTCCAGCCCTTAAACCTGTAGCGTTTCCTTGGCGGCCGACTCCCTTCTTTCTGCATGGTTGGGCCCAAAGACCTCCGGGAAGAGCTCCAAACCTCAGGGAATGCTATGCCGACCTGGTATAGCAATGACGCTGGGCTGTCCTAAGGAACACCTTAACATCCTCAACATAGGGGCAATGAGGCCACACAGGGACAAAACATCCCAACGGCTCCAAATCGGTCCCAGTGAGAAAACACCATACTGTGCCGTGAAGGCACCATTCGCTGGAACAAGGACCCGCCGTGAAGCACATTGAGAAAGGAGAGGAAAAGGTTGGGATGGTCCACGAATGTGCACCTGTATTCCTTCCCTACACGGGGCTCCAAGTGCTCCTGAAGATATCCCAAAAGAGTTCCGGGAACCCTATGTCCACCGACATATCCACCCATACCGATCTATCCACCCAACAGTAAGCCTGTGGGCTTAGCCAACACTCTCCCGTGTATTTCCCGCTCGCCTTGCCTTGCTCTCTCCACCAGGATCCAAACGAATCCACCCCTCACCTAAGTAGCTTGATATCCCCTGGATTTGCCTAAGGCACTTTGCAAACTCTCCACACACAACACACAAGCAGGACACAACCCAAGGAGGCGCCATCAGCGTCGCCCAAATCCCGGGGACATTGGCCCATTTGATTTCCCCCGAACATCAGGGCAAACCTGAACTATATCCCACCTCCCAAGCTGAACCTGACATAGACGCCTGGCCTGGCCAGGACTCCTTCTCTGACCCTGAGTGCAGAGACTTTTGTTTCCTTGCGGGAACAAGGCAACGACCTGAGCTTGAGGGTGGCCTGTAGATCTCAATGGCAAGCCAGAGGAGTACCAGTGGCGCACACTTCCTTTCGCACCCGCACGCTGACCGCGGCAGGGGATAGCAGTACTGGCTAGACTCAGGTGCCCAGAGACGTCAAGTTGTCCTTAGCCTTCCCACGTAGATGGACATCCCAGGCTCCTTTCCACATGGCTCTTTCTGCACGAGAAGCCCGCCACCCTCCACTTGAACAATGTTGCTGCGCACGCCCACAGTAGCAAATGCAACATGGACCTCTCCCTAATTTTCCTTTGGGAGCCACGTGCTGGACCTCAGTTAGGATGAGAAGACGGTAGGTATTGCTCATTCATTTTGTTTAGATTTCCAAGGAATGCATTTATGGGAGTCCTCACTGATCCACGCTCCTGCTCAAAGGCTGGACGTGCAAAGTCGCGGACTGTCAGCAAGCTCAATCCTCTCAGCAGTAGGGAGCGGCCAGACTCGAGCCACGGGGCAGGAAGTGCACCCACGTCTCAGGGCATCGGAGCTCGGGTGCCCCAGGAAGAGCCCAGAATGTGACGGTGTAGTCTCGCGGCACAAGTCCCCGTGGCCAAACTTCTAGGTTTCTTCAAAGAAGTTCCGTTTACCCCCACAAGGTTTCTACCAGGAACCTTGTCGAGCCAGAGGCGATGCCCTTGGATCACACAGAAAGCTATGGGCATCGGAGATATTCCAATGCCCAAACTGGCAGGGCAAACCCTTGCAGCAACTGGGTTACTTGCCCTGGCGCCTTGTATTTTCGCCCAAAGGCCCGTCAGTGACATGACCGCGGAGAAACCTGAGACCCATTCATTTGTTCAGAGTTCCAAGCAGTGCATTTATGGGAGTCATCATCAATCCACCTGCTCAAAGGCTGCACGTTCAAAGTCACAGGCTCCACCGCGGGGCAGCCACCGATCTCAATCATGTCAGCAGTCAGCAGTGGCCAGAGGCGACCCACGGGGCTGCAAATGGAGCTAAGGATCATGGCATCAGATCTGGGGTTCCCCTGCAAGAGCCAAGAAGGTGAGGGTGTAGTCTCAGTGCACAAGTCCCCGTGGCCAAACATCTAGGTTTCTGCAAAGAAGTTCCACTCACCACCACAAGGTTCCTACGAGGATCCTCAAGGACTTCACGCCAAAACCACGCTGAGACTCTTTTGCCTTGACTTGCCTCACCTTGCCGCACTCTCCTCACTTCGCCAGGTATCATGGACTATACAGAGGGCCCAATGCTGCTGCAGGTGTTTGTTCCCTGGCACTCCACCACATGCCTCAGGGTGACAGAACACAGGGATGTTTGAGAAAAGTGAACGGGCGCACAGAGGCAAAGGGTGATACCGCCCACCGATGTGCGCTATATCTCCCCTCAACATTTCATTTGCAGTCCATCATGTCTGTGTGTCCACAGCCAAACGTGAATGCATCGTGGCACAGATGCCTTCAGAGCGCACGGGCATCAGCACAAAGAGCACGGCCGTCCATCAACCCCCCGGTATGGGCCTTGAACTTTCCTGCCTGAGCCACCTCCCCGCCGACACAGCATAAGGATGTCATCCTGAACTGCTGAGACACCCTCAGGGGAACTGGGATTACTCAGCGTAAGAGCCACTGCCCTCTGGGGAACCAAACCACTCCTGGCGCATACGCTTCCACACCATGGATTCACCCTCAAGGGGAAATGTGGTCCCTGAGATCTTCCACAAGGGAACGGCCCTTGGCCAAATGGGACGACCTCCAACAAAAGCAGCTTGTAGGGACCGGTGACAAAACGCACCAGAGGAACTCCTGGACTGAACAATGGAGATTCACCTGCAGCCAGACTTCCTGGCCTGCTGCCAAGACTGGCAACCTACCCTTGGCCCACACACAAAGCTAATGGCATCGGAACCATTCCGACGCCCAACGTGGCGGGGCAAACCCTTGCAGCAATTGTGTAACTTGCAGTGGTGTCTGGTACTTTCACCCTCTGGGCCCATCAGTGACGTGACATTGGGGAAACCCTGAGGCCCAGGTCCTCTACAAGCAACTTGTTACCCACAGCCATGCAACGACAGAACCCAGACAACAGCCTAGACACTTGAACCGGTATGACTTGTCTAGCCTGTGGCCAGGCTCGCCGGTTACCACAGTCTCGACGCACCAGCGGGTGGCAGGAAAAATGACACCCACACCACACATCCTCTCCTGCCCTTAAACCTGCAGCCTTTCCTTGGCAGCCAACTCCCTTGTTTCTGCACGGTTGCACCCAATGACCTCCGGGTAGAGCTCCAATCCTCAGGGAACGCTATGTGGGCCGGGTATAGAAACGATGCCTGGCTGTCCTCAGGAACACCTTCACATCTTCAACACAGGGGGAACGTGGTCAGACAGGGACAAAACACCCCAAGGCCTCCAAATCGGCCCCCATGAGGAGACACCATACTGTGCCATGAAGGCAACCATTTGCTGGCACAAGAACCCGCCATGAAGCAAATCGACCAAGGAGAGGAAAGAGGCGGGACCGTCCACAAATGTGCTCCCGTATTCCCTCCCTACACGTGCCTCCAGATGCTCCTGAGGGAATCTCAAATGTGTTCCGGGAACCCCATGGCCACCGTCGATCTATCCACCCACCAGTAAACCTGTGGGCTTAGCCAGCCATCTCACGTGTCTCTTTCACTCGCCTTGCCTTACTCTCTCTCCACCGGGATCCCAACGTGTCACGGCAAGATGCCAGAGCCACCCCTCACCAAAGAAGCTTGCCGTGACCAAGTTTGACTAAGGCATTTTCCAGCCCCTTCACACAGCACACACAAGCAGGACACAACCCGAGGAGGAGCCATCAGATTGGCCAAACTCCCAGGAACAGTGGCCCATTTGATTTCTCCCCTCATCAGGAGAAACCTAAACTGCATCTGGTCTCCCAAGCAGAACATGACAAAGAAGCCTGCCCCAGGCCTGGAATCCTGTTCTGACCCTGAGCCTACAGACTTCTGTTTCTTTGAGGCCACAAGGCAATGACCAGCAGGTGGGGGCAGCCTGTAGAACTCAAGTGCAGGTGGCAGGACGAGCAATGGCTCACGCTTCCTCTCCTACCTGCATGCTGAACCGTGGCAGGGGACAGCAGTCCTGGCTAGACCAAGGAACCCAGAGACGGCACGCTGTCCCAAGCCTTCCCACCTGGATTGGCATCCCAGGCTCCTCTCCCAATGGCTCTTCTCCCCAGGAGATGACCACAACCCTCAACTTGAACAACGTGGCTGTAGACACCCACGGCCGCAAATGCAACCTGAACCTCTCCCTACTTTCCTTTGGGGAGCCACGTGCTGGACCTCAGTTCCAACGAGGAGACGGTAGGGATTTCTCACTCATTTTGTTCAGGTTTCCAAGGAATGCATTTGTGGGAGTCATCATCGATCCAAGCACATGCTCAAACGGTGGACATGCAAAGTTGCAGATTCCACCATGGGACGGCCAGCGAGCTGAATCATATCAGCGTACGGAAGTGGCCAGCAGAGCCGAGCCACGGGTCAGGAAATGCAGCCAGTTCTCAGGGCATCAAAGCTCGTGTTCCCCGAGAAAAGACCAGAAGGTGAGGGTGTAGCCCCGGTGCACACGTTCCCATCGCCAAACCTTTAGGTTTAGCAAAGAAGTGTCGCTTACCGCAACAAGGGTTAAAGCAGGATCCTCATGGAATGCACGCCAACACCCCTCTGAGACTCCTTCGGCTGGCCTCGCCTTGCCACACCGTCCTCACTTCAACGGGTATCAGGGATTATACGGATGGCCCCAGGCTGCTGCTGGCATTCCTTCCCTGGCATTCCACCTGGCTCGGGGTGAGAGAACACACGCATGCTTGAGGAGGGTGCACAGGCGCACCGAGGGAAAGGGCGATACCACCCGGCATTGTGTGTTCTATCTCTCCTCAACATTTCATTTACTGTCCATCTTGCCTGTGTGTCCGCAGGCAAACGTGAAAGCATCGTGGCACTGGCGCCTTCAGAGCGTGCGGCCATCAGGACAAAGAGTGCCACCGACCAACAACCCCCTGGTCTCGGGCCCTGAAATTCCTCTCCTGAGCAATCTGCCCTCCATCACAGCAAAAGGATGTCTTCCTGATCCCCTGAGACACCCTCAGGACAACTGTGCCCCCTCAGCCTAAGAGCAAGTGCCCTCTATGGGAACAAACACGCGTTTGGCCCTTATGATTAAACACAGTGGACACGCCCTCAAGGGGAGAGATCTTCCATAAGGGAAGGGCCCTTGGCTGAATAAGACGACCTCCATCAAAAGCGGCTCGTAGGGACCCGTGACAAAGGGCACCTGAAGAACCCCTGGACTGATCAAGGGAGACTCACCAGCAGGCATACTTCCTGGTCTCCTGCCAAGCCAGAGGAACTTCCCTAGGACCGCAACCAAAGCTAATGGCAAGGGAGCCATTCCAATGCCCAAAATGGCGGGCCAAACACTTGCAGCAACTGGGTAACTTATCGTAGCACCTTGCACATTCGCATTCTCCCCTTCAAGGACAAGACCTTGGAGAAACCATGAGACCCAGGTCCTCCAGAACCAACGTGTCACCCACAGCCGTGCAATGAGAGAACGCACCCAACATCCTGGACCCTTGAACTGGCATGGCTTCTCTGGCTTGAAGCCATGCATGCTGGAGATCACAGGCTCGCAGCACCAGAAGGTGGCAGGACAAAATGACCGCTGCAGCACACATTCACTCCAGCCCTTAAACCTGTAGCGTTGCCTTGGCGGCCGACTCCCTTCTTTTTGCATGGTTGGGCCCAAAGACCTCCGGGAAGAGCTCCAAACCTCAGGGAATGCTATGCCGACCTGGTATAGCAATGACGCTGGGCTGTCCTAAGGAACACCTTAACATCCTCAACATAGGGGCAATGAGGCCACACAGGGACAAAACATCCCAACGGCTCCAAATCGGTCCCAGTGAGAAAACACCATACTGTGCCGTGAAGGCACCATTCGCTGGAACAAGGACCCGCCGTGAAGCACATTGAGAAAGGAGAGGAAAAGGTTGGGATGGTCCACGAATGTGCACCTGTATTCCTTCCCTACACGGGGCTCCAAGTGCTCCTGAAGATATCCCAAAAGAGTTCCGGGAACCCTATGTCCACCGACATATCCACCCATACCGATCTATCCACCCAACAGTAAGCCTGTGGGCTTAGCCAACACTCTCCCGTGTATTTCCCGCTCGCCTTGCCTTGCTCTCTCCACCAGGATCCAAACGAATCCACCCCTCACCTAAGTAGCTTGATATCCCCTGGATTTGCCTAAGGCACTTTGCAAACTCTCCACACACAACACACAAGCAGGACACAACCCAAGGAGGCGCCATCAGCGTCGCCCAAATCCCGGGGACAGTGGCCCATTTGATTTCCCCCGAACATCAGGGCAAACCTGAACTATATCCCACCTCCCAAGCTGAACCTGACATAGACGCCTGGCCTGGCCAGGACTCCTTCTCTGACCCTGAGTGCAGAGACTTCTGTTTCCTTGCGGGAACAAGGCAACGACCTGAGCTTGAGGGTGGCCTGTAGATCTCAATGGGAAGCCAGAGGAGTACCAGTGGCGCACGCTTCCTTTCGCACCTGCACGCTGACCGCGGCAGGGGATAGCAGTACTGGCTAGACTCAGGTGCCCAGAGACGTCAAGTTGTCCTTAGCCTTCCCACGTAGATGGACATCCCAGGCTCCTTTCCACATGGCTCTTTCTGCACGAGAACCCCGCCACCCTCCACTTGAACAATGTTGCTGCGCACGCCCACAGTAGCAAATGCAACATGGACCTCTCCCTAATTTTCCTTTGGGAGCCACGTGCTGGACCTCAGTTAGGATGAGAAGACGGTAGGTATTGCTCATTCATTTTGTTTAGATTTCCAAGGAATGCATTTATGGGAGTCCTCACTGATCCACGCTCCTGCTCAAAGGCTGGACGTGCAAAGTCGCGGACTGTCAGCAAGCTCAATCCTCTCAGCAGTAGGGAGCGGCCAGACTCGAGCCACGGGGCAGGAAGTGCACCCACGTCTCAGGGCATCGGAGCTCGGGTGCCCCAGGAAGAGACCAGAATGTGACGGTGTAGTCTCGCGGCACAAGTCCCCGTGGCCAAACTTCTAGGTTTCTTCAAAGAAGTTCCGTTTACCCCCACAAGGTTTCTACCAGGAACCTTGTCGAGCCAGAGGCGATGCCCTTGGATCACACAGAAAGCTATGGGCATCGGAGATATTCCGATGCCCAAACTGGCAGGGCAAACCCTTGCAGCAACTGGGTTACTTGCCCTGGCGCCTTGTATTTTCGCCCCCAGGCCCGTCAGTGACATGACCGCGGAGAAACCTGAGACCCATTCATTTGTTCAGAGTTCCAAGCAGTGCATTTATGGGAGTCATCATCAATCCACCTGCTCAAAGGCTGCACGTTCAAAGTCGCAGGCTCCACCGCGGGGCAGCCACCGATCTCAATCATGTCAGCAGTCAGCAGTGGCCAGAGGCGACCCACGGGGCTGCAAATGGAGCTAAGGATCATGGCATCAGATCTGGGGTTCCCCTGCAAGAGCCAAGAAGGTGAGGGTGTAGTCTCAGTGCACAAGTCCCCGTGGCCAAACATCTAGGTTTCTGCAAAGAAGTTCCACTCACCACCACAAGGTTCCTACGAGGATCCTCAAGGACTTCACGCCAAAACCACGCTGAGACTCTTTTGCCTTGACTTGCCTCACCTTGCCGCACTCTCCTCACTTCGCCAGGTATCATGGACTATACAGAGGGCCCAATGCTGCTGCAGGTGTTTGTTCCCTGGCACTCCACCACATGCCTCAGGGTGACAGAACACAGGGATGTTTGAGAAAAGTGAACGGGCGCACAGAGGCAAAGGGTGATACCGCCCACCGATGTGCGCTATATCTCCCCTCAACATTTCATTTGCAGTCCATCATGTCTGTGTGTCCACAGCCAAACGTGAATGCATCGTGGCACAGATGCCTTCAGAGCGCACGGGCATCAGCACAAAGAGCACGGCCGTCCATCAACCCCCCGGTATGGGCCTTGAACTTTCCTGCCTGAGCCACCTCCCCGCCGACACAGCATAAGGATGTCATCCTGAACTGCTGAGACACCCTCAGGGGAACTGGGATTACTCAGCGTAAGAGCCACTGCCCTCTGGGGAACCAAACCACTCCTGGCGCATACGCTTCCACACCATGGATTCACCCTCAAGGGGAAATGTGGTCCCTGAGATCTTCCACAAGGGAACGGCCCTTGGCCAAATGGGACGACCTCCAACAAAAGCAGCTTGTAGGGACCGGTGACAAAACGCACCAGAGGAACTCCTGGACTGAACAATGGAGATTCACCTGCAGCCAGACTTCCTGGCCTGCTGCCAAGACTGGCAACCTACCCTTGGCCCACACACAAAGCTAATGGCATCGGAACCATTCCGACGCCCAACGTGGCGGGGCAAACCCTTGCAGCAATTGTGTAACTTGCAGTGGTGTCTGGTACTTTCACCCTCTGGGCCCATCAGTGACGTGACATTGGGGAAACCCTGAGGCCCAGGTCCTCTACAAGCAACTTGTTACCCACAGCCATGCAACGACAGAACCCAGACAACAGCCTAGACACTTGAACCGGTATGACTTGTCTAGCCTGTGGCCAGGCTCGCCGGTTACCACAGTCTCGACGCACCAGCGGGTGGCAGGAAAAATGACACCCACACCACACATCCTCTCCTGCCCTTAAACCTGCAGCCTTTCCTTGGCAGCCAACTCCCTTGTTTCTGCACGGTTGCACCCAATGACCTCCGGGTAGAGCTCCAATCCTCAGGGAACGCTATGTGGGCCGGGTATAGAAACGATGCCTGGCTGTCCTCAGGAACACCTTCACATCTTCAACACAGGGGGAACGTGGTCAGACAGGGACAAAACACCCCAAGGCCTCCAAATCGGCCCCCATGAGGAGACACCATACTGTGCCATGAAGGCAACCATTCGCTGGCACAAGAACCCGCCATGAAGCAAATCGACCAGGGAGAGGAAAGAGGCGGGACAGTCCACAAATGTGCCCCCGTATTCCCTCCCTACACGTGCCTCCAGATGCTCCTGAGGGAATCCCAAATGTGTTCCGGGAACCCCATGGCCACCGTCGATCTATCCACCCACCAGTAAACCTGTGGGCTTAGCCAGCCATCTCACGTGTCTCTTTCACTCGCCTTGCCTTACTCTCTCTCCACCGGGATCCCAACGTGTCACGGCAAGATGCCAGAGCCACCCCTCACCAAAGAAGCTTGCCGTGACCAAGTTTGACTAAGGCATTTTCCAGCCCCTTCACACAGCACACACAAGCAGGACACAACCCGAGGAGGAGCCATCAGATTGGCCAAACTCCCAGGAACAGTGGCCCATTTGATTTCTCCCCTCAGCAGGAGAAACCTAAACTGCATCTGGTCTCCCAAGCAGAACATGACAAAGAAGCCTGCCCCAGGCCTGGAATCCTGTTCTGACCCTGAGCCTACAGACTTCTGTTTCTTTGAGGCCACAAGGCAATGACCAGCAGGTGGGGGCAGCCTGTAGAACTCAAGTGCAGGTGGCAGGACGAGCAATGGCTCACGCTTCCTCTCCTACCTGCATGCTGAACCGTGGCAGGGGACAGCAGTCCTGGCTAGACCAAGGAACCCAGAGACGGCACGCTGTCCCAAGCCTTCCCACCTGGATTGGCATCCCAGGCTCCTCTCCCAATGGCTCTTCTCCCCAGGAGATGACCACAACCCTCAACTTGAACAACGTGGCTGTAGACACCCACGGCCGCAAATGCAACCTGAACCTCTCCCTACTTTCCTTTGGGGAGCCACGTGCTGGACCTCAGTTCCAACGAGGAGACGGTAGGGATTTCTCACTCATTTTGTTCAGGTTTCCAAGGAATGCATTTGTGGGAGTCATGATCGATCCAAGCACATGCTCAAACGGTGGACATGCAAAGTTGCAGATTCCACCATGGGACGGCCAGCGAGCTGAATCATATCAGCGTACGGAAGTGGCCAGCAGAGCCGAGCCACGGGTCAGGAAATGCAGCCAGTTCTCAGGGCATCAAAGCTCGTGTTCCCCGAGAAAAGACCAGAAGGTGAGGGTGTAGCCCCGGTGCACACGTTCCCATCGCCAAAACTTTAGGTTTAGCAAAGAAGTGTCGCTTACCGCAACAAGGGTTAAAGCAGGATCCTCATGGAATGCACGCCAACACCCCTCTGAGACTCCTTCGGCTGGCCTCGCCTTGCCACACCGTCCTCACTTCAACGGGTATCAGGGATTATACGGATGGCCCCAGGCTGCTGCTGGCATTCCTTCCCTGGCATTCCACCTGGCTCGGGGTGAGAGAACACACGCATGCTTGAGGAGGGTGCACAGGCACACCGAGGGAAAGGGTGATACCACCCAGCATTGTGTGTTCTATCTCTCCTCAACATTTCATTTACTGTCCATCTTGCCTGTGTGTCCGCAGGCAAACGTGAAAGCATCGTGGCAGTGGCGCCTTCAGAGCGTGCGGCCATCAGGACAAAGAGTGCCACCGACCAACAACCCCCTGGTCTCGGGCCCTGAAATTCCTCTCCTGAGCAATCTGCCCTCCATCACAGCAAAAGCATGTCTTCCTGATCCCCTGAGACACCCTCAGGACAACTGTGCCCCCTCAGCCTAAGAGCAAGTGCCCTCTATGGGAACAAACACGCGTTTGGCCCTTATGATTAAACACAGTGGACACGCCCTCAAGGGGAGAGATCTTCCATAAGGGAAGGGCCCTTGGCTGAATAAGACGACCTCCATCAAAAGCGGCTCGTAGGGACCCGTGACAAAGGGCACCTGAAGAACCCCTGGACTGATCAAGGGAGACTCACCAGCAGGCATACTTCCTGGTCTCCTGCCAAGCCAGAGGAACTTCCCTAGGACTGCAACCAAAGCTAATGGCAAGGGAGCCATTCCAATGCCCAAAATGGCGGGCCAAACACTTGCAGCAACTGGGTAACTTATCGTAGCACCTTGCACATTCGCATTCTCCCCTTCAAGGACAAGACCTTGGAGAAACCATGAGACCCAGGTCCTCCAGAACCAACGTGTCACCCACAGCCGTGCAATGAGAGAATGCACCCAACATCCTGGACCCTTGAACCGGCATGGCTTCTCTGGCTTGAAGCCATGCATGCTGGAGATCACAGGCTCGCAGCACCAGAAGGTGGCAGGACAAAATGACCCCTGCAGCACACATTCACTCCAGCCCTTAAACCTGTAGCGTTTCCTTGGCGGCCGACTCCCTTCTTTCTGCATGGATGGGCCCAAAGACCTCCGGGAAGAGCTCCAAACCTCAGGGAATGCTATGCCGACCTGGTATAGCAATGACGCTGGGCTGTCCTAAGGAACACCTTAACATCCTCAACATAGGGGCAATGAGGCCACACAGGGACAAAACATCCCAACGGCTCCAAATCGGTCCCAGTGAGAAAACACCATACTGTGCCGTGAAGGCACCATTCGCTGGAACAAGGACCCGCCGTGAAGCACATTGAGAAAGGAGAGGAAAAGGTTGGGATGGTCCACGAATGTGCACCTGTATTCCTTCCCTACACGGGGCTCCAAGTGCTCCTGAAGATATCCCAAAAGAGTTCCGGGAACCCTATGTCCACCGACATATCCACCCATACCGATCTATCCACCCAACAGTAAGCCTGTGGGCTTAGCCAACACTCTCCCGTGTATTTCCCGCTCGCCTTGCCTTGCTCTCTCCACCAGGATCCAAACGAATCCACCCCTCACCTAAGTAGCTTGATATCCCCTGGATTTGCCTAAGGCACTTTGCAAACTCTCCACACACAACACACAAGCAGGACACAACCCAAGGAGGCGCCATCAGCGTCGCCCAAATCCCGGGGACAGTGGCCCATTTGATTTCCCCCGAACATCAGGGCAAACCTGAACTATATCCCACCTCCCAAGCTGAACCTGACATAGACGCCTGGCCTGGCCAGGACTCCTTCTCTGACCCTGAGTGCAGAGACTTCTGTTTCCTTGCGGGAACAAGGCAACGACCTGAGCTTGAGGGTGGCCTGTAGATCTCAATGGCAAGCCAGAGGAGTACCAGTGGCGCACACTTCCTTTCGCACCCGCACGCTGACCGCGGCAGGGGATAGCAGTACTGGCTAGACTCAGGTGCCCAGAGACGTCAAGTTGTCCTTAGCCTTCCCACGTAGATGGACATCCCAGGCTCCTTTCCACATGGCTCTTTCTGCACGAGAAGCCCGCCACCCTCCACTTGAACAATGTTGCTGCGCACGCCCACAGTAGCAAATGCAACATGGACCTCTCCCTAATTTTCCTTTGGGAGCCACGTGCTGGACCTCAGTTAGGATGAGAAGACGGTAGGTATTGCTCATTCATTTTGTTTAGATTTCCAAGGAATGCATTTATGGGAGTCCTCACTGATCCACGCTCCTGCTCAAAGGCTGGACGTGCAAAGTCGCGGACTGTCAGCAAGCTCAATCCTCTCAGCAGTAGGGAGCGGCCAGACTCGAGCCACGGGGCAGGAAGTGCACCCACGTCTCAGGGCATCGGAGCTCGGGTGCCCCAGGAAGAGCCCAGAATGTGACGGTGTAGTCTCGCGGCACAAGTCCCCGTGGCCAAACTTCTAGGTTTCTTCAAAGAAGTTCCGTTTACCCCCACAAGGTTTCTACCAGGAACCTTGTCGAGCCAGAGGCGATGCCCTTGGATCACACAGAAAGCTATGGGCATCGGAGATATTCCGATGCCCAAACTGGCAGGGCAAACCCTTGCAGCAACTGGGTTACTTGCCCTGGCGCCTTGTATTTTCGCCCCCAGGCCCGTCAGTGACATGACCGCGGAGAAACCTGAGACCCATTCATTTGTTCAGAGTTCCAAGCAGTGCATTTATGGGAGTCATCATCAATCCACCTGCTCAAAGGCTGCACGTTCAAAGTCACAGGCTCCACCGCGGGGCAGCCACCGATCTCAATCATGTCAGCAGTCAGCAGTGGCCAGAGGCGACCCACGGGGCTGCAAATGGAGCTAAGGATCATGGCATCAGATCTGGGGTTCCCCTGCAAGAGCCAAGAAGGTGAGGGTGTAGTCTCAGTGCACAAGTCCCCGTGGCCAAACATCTAGGTTTCTGCAAAGAAGTTCCACTCACCACCACAAGGTTCCTACGAGGATCCTCAAGGACTTCACGCCAAAACCACGCTGAGACTCTTTTGCCTTGACTTGCCTCACCTTGCCGCACTCTCCTCACTTCGCCAGGTATCATGGACTATACAGAGGGCCCAATGCTGCTGCAGGTGTTTGTTCCCTGGCACTCCACCACAT
The DNA here is from genome assembly GCF_965194805.1 of Balaenoptera borealis. NCBI lineage: Eukaryota > Metazoa > Chordata > Mammalia > Artiodactyla > Balaenopteridae > Balaenoptera > Balaenoptera borealis. The sequence continues at coordinate 130,273,764 of NC_138866.1, read as the reverse complement.
GCCTCAGGGTGACAGAACACAGGGATGTTTGAGAAAAGTGAACGGGCGCACAGAGGCAAAGGGTGATACCGCCCACCGATGTGCGCTATATCTCCCCTCAACATTTCATTTGCAGTCCATCATGTCTGTGTGTCCACAGCCAAACGTGAATGCATCGTGGCACAGATGCCTTCAGAGCGCACGGGCATCAGCACAAAGAGCACGGCCGTCCATCAACCCCCCGGTATGGGCCTTGAACTTTCCTGCCTGAGCCACCTCCCCGCCGACACAGCATAAGGATGTCATCCTGAACTGCTGAGACACCCTCAGGGGAACTGGGATTACTCAGCGTAAGAGCCACTGCCCTCTGGGGAACCAAACCACTCCTGGCGCATACGCTTCCACACAATGGATTCACCCGCAAGGGGAAATGTGGTCCCTGAGATCTTCCACAAGGGAACGGCCCTTGGCCAAATGGGACGACCTCCAACAAAAGCAGCTTGTAGGGACCGGTGACAAAACGCACCAGAGGAACTCCTGGACTGAACAATGGAGATTCACCTGCAGCCAGACTTCCTGGCCTGCTGCCAAGACTGGCAACCTACCCTTGGCCCACACACAAAGCTAATGGCATCAGAACCATTCCGACGCCCAACGTGGCGGGGCAAACCCTTGCAGCAATTGTGTAACTTGCAGTGGTGTCTGGTACTTTCACCCTCTGGGCCCATCAGTGACGTGACATTGGGGAAACCCTGAGGCCCAGGTCCTCTACAAGCAACTTGTTACCCACAGCCATGCAACGACAGAACCCAGACAACAGCCTAGACACTTGAACCGGTATGACTTGTCTAGCCTGTGGCCAGGCTCGCCGGTTACCACAGTCTCGACGCACCAGCGGGTGGCAGGAAAAATGACACCCACACCACACATCCTCTCCTGCCCTTAAACCTGCAGCCTTTCCTTGGCAGCCAACTCCCTTGTTTCTGCACGGTTGCACCCAATGACCTCCGGGTAGAGCTCCAATCCTCCGGGAACGCTATGTGGGCCGGGTATAGAAACGATGCCTGGCTGTCCTCAGGAACACCTTCACATCTTCAACACAGGGGGAACGTGGTCAGACAGGGACAAAACACCCCAAGGCCTCCAAATCGGCCCCCATGAGGAGACACCATACTGTGCCATGAAGGCAACCATTCGCTGGCACAAGAACCCGCCATGAAGCAAATCGACCAGGGAGAGGAAAGAGGCGGGACAGTCCACAAATGTGCCCCCGTATTCCCTCCCTACACGTGCCTCCAGATGCTCCTGAGGGAATCCCAAATGTGTTCCGGGAACCCCATGGCCACCGTCGATCTATCCACCCACCAGTAAACCTGTGGGCTTAGCCAGCCATCTCACGTGGCTCTTTCACTCGCCTTGCCTTACTCTCTCTCCACCGGGATCCCAACGTGTCACGGCAAGATGCCAGAGCCACCCCTCACCAAAGAAGCTTGCCGTGACCAAGTTTGACTAAGGCATTTTCCAGCCCCTTCACACAGCACACACAAGCAGGACACAACCCGAGGAGGAGCCATCAGATTGGCCAAACTCCCAGGAACAGTGGCCCATTTGATTTCTCCCCTCATCAGGAGAAACCTAAACTGCATCTGGTCTCCCAAGCAGAACATGACAAAGAAGCCTGCCCCAGGCCTGGAATCCTGTTCTGACCCTGAGCCTACAGACTTCTGTTTCTTTGAGGCCACAAGGCAATGACCAGCAGGTGGGGGCAGCCTGTAGAACTCAAGTGCAGGTGGCAGGACGAGCAATGGCTCACGCTTCCTCTCCTACCTGCATGCTGAACCGTGGCAGGGGACAGCAGTCCTGGCTAGACCAAGGAACCCAGAGACGGCACGCTGTCCCAAGCCTTCCCACCTGGATTGGCATCCCAGGCTCCTCTCCCAATGGCTCTTCTCCCCAGGAGATGACCACAACCCTCAACTTGAACAACGTGGCTGTAGACACCCACGGCCGCAAATGCAACCTGAACCTCTCCCTACTTTCCTTTGGGGAGCCACGTGCTGGACCTCAGTTCCAACGAGGAGACGGTAGGGATTTCTCACTCATTTTGTTCAGGTTTCCAAGGAATGCATTTGTGGGAGTCATGATCGATCCAAGCACATGCTCAAACGGTGGACATGCAAAGTTGCAGATTCCACCATGGGACGGCCAGCGAGCTGAATCATATCAGCGTACGGAAGTGGCCAGCAGAGCCGAGCCACGGGTCAGGAAATGCAGCCAGTTCTCAGGGCATCAAAGCTCGTGTTCCCCGAGAAAAGACCAGAAGGTGAGGGTGTAGCCCCGGTGCACACGTTCCCATCGCCAAACCTTTAGGTTTAGCAAAGAAGTGTCGCTTACCGCAACAAGGGTTAAAGCAGGATCCTCATGGAATGCACGCCAACACCCCTCTGAGACTCCTTCGGCTGGCCTCGCCTTGCCACACCGTCCTCACTTCAACGGGTATCAGGGATTATACGGATGGCCCCAGGCTGCTGCTGGCATTCCTTCCCTGGCATTCCACCTGGCTCGGGGTGAGAGAACACACGCATGCTTGAGGAGGGTGCACAGGCGCACCGAGGGGAAGGGCGATACCACCCAGCATTGTGTGTTCTATCTCTCCTCAACATTTCATTTACTGTCCATCTTGCCTGTGTGTCCGCAGGCAAACGTGAAAGCATCGTGGCACTGGCGCCTTCAGAGCGTGCGGCCATCAGGACAAAGAGTGCCACCGACCAACAACCCCCTGGTCTCGGGCCCTGAAATTCCTCTCCTGAGCAATCTACCATCCATCACAGCAAAAGGATGTCTTCCTGATCCCCTGAGACACCCTCAGGACAACTGTGCCCCCTCAGCCTAAGAGCAAGTGCCCTCTATGGGAACAAACACGCGTTTGGCCCTTATGATTAAACACAGTGGACACGCCCTCAAGGGGAGAGATCTTCCATAAGGGAAGGGCCCTTGGCTGAATAAGACGACCTCCATCAAAAGCGGCTCGTAGGGACCCGTGACAAAGGGCACCTGAAGAACCCCTGGACTGATCAAGGGAGACTCACCAGCAGGCATACTTCCTGGTCTCCTGCCAAGCCAGAGGAACTTCCCTAGGACCGCAACCAAAGCTAATGGCAAGGGAGCCATTCCAATGCCCAAAATGGCGGGCCAAACACTTGCAGCAACTGGGTAACTTATCGTAGCACCTTGCACATTCGCATTCTTCCCTTCAAGGACAAGACCTTGGAGAAACCATGAGACCCAGGTCCTCCAGAACCAACGTGTCACCCACAGCCGTGCAATGAGAGAACGCACCCAACATCCTGGACCCTTGAACCGGCATGGCTTCTCTGGCTTGAAGCCATGCATGCTGGAGATCACAGGCTCGCAGCACCAGAAGGTGGCAGGACAAAATGACCCCTGCAGCACACATTCACTCCAGCCCTTAAACCTGTAGCGTTTCCTTGGCGGCCGACTCCCTTCTTTCTGCATGGATGGGCCCAAAGACCTCCGGGAAGAGCTCCAAACCTCAGGGAATGCTATGCCGACCTGGTATAGCAATGACGCTGGGCTGTCCTAAGGAACACCTTAACATCCTCAACATAGGGGCAATGAGGCCACACAGGGACAAAACATCCCAACGGCTCCAAATCGGTCCCAGTGAGAAAACACCATACTGTGCCGTGAAGGCACCATTCGCTGGAACAAGGACCCGCCGTGAAGCACATTGAGAAAGGAGAGGAAAAGGTTGGGATGGTCCACGAATGTGCACCTGTATTCCTTCCCTACACGGGGCTCCAAGTGCTCCTGAAGATATCCCAAAAGAGTTCCGGGAACCCTATGTCCACCGACATATCCACCCATACCGATCTATCCACCCAACAGTAAGCCTGTGGGCTTAGCCAACACTCTCCCGTGTATTTCCCACTCGCCTTGCCTTGCTCTCTCCACCAGGATCCAAACGAATCCACCCCTCACCTAAGTAGCTTGATATCCCCTGGATTTGCCTAAGGCACTTTGCAAACTCTCCACACACAACACACAAGCAGGACACAACCCAAGGAGGCGCCATCAGCGTCGCCCAAATCCCGGGGACAGTGGCCCATTTGATTTCCCCCGAACATCAGGGCAAACCTGAACTATATCCCACCTCCCAAGCTGAACCTGACATAGACGCCTGGCCTGGCCAGGACTCCTTCTCTGACCCTGAGTGCAGAGACTTCTGTTTCCTTGCGGGAACAAGGCAACGACCTGAGCTTGAGGGTGGCCTGTAGATCTCAATGGCAAGCCAGAGGAGTACCAGTGGCGCACACTTCCTTTCGCACCCGCACGCTGACCGCGGCAGGGGATAGCAGTACTGGCTAGACTCAGGTGCCCAGAGACGTCAAGTTGTCCTTAGCCTTCCCACGTAGATGGACATCCCAGGCTCCTTTCCACATGGCTCTTTCTGCACGAGAAGCCCGCCACCCTCCACTTGAACAATGTTGCTGCGCACGCCCACAGTAGCAAATGCAACATGGACCTCTCCCTAATTTTCCTTTGGGAGCCACGTGCTGGACCTCAGTTAGGATGAGAAGACGGTAGGTATTGCTCATTCATTTTGTTTAGATTTCCAAGGAATGCATTTATGGGAGTCCTCACTGATCCACGCTCCTGCTCAAAGGCTGGACGTGCAAAGTCGCGGACTGTCAGCAAGCTCAATCCTCTCAGCAGTAGGGAGCGGCCAGACTCGAGCCACGGGGCAGGAAGTGCACCCACGTCTCAGGGCATCGGAGCTCGGGTGCCCCAGGAAGAGCCCAGAATGTGACGGTGTAGTCTCGCGGCACAAGTCCCCGTGGCCAAACTTCTAGGTTTCTTCAAAGAAGTTCCGTTTACCCCCACAAGGTTTCTACCAGGAACCTTGTCGAGCCAGAGGCGATGCCCTTGGATCACACAGAAAGCTATGGGCATCGGAGATATTCCAATGCCCAAACTGGCAGGGCAAACCCTTGCAGCAACTGGGTTACTTGCCCTGGCGCCTTGTATTTTCGCCCCCAGGCCCGTCAGTGACATGACCGCGGAGAAACCTGAGACCCATTCATTTGTTCAGAGTTCCAAGCAGTGCATTTATGGGAGTCATCATCAATCCACCTGCTCAAAGGCTGCACGTTCAAAGTCACAGGCTCCACCGCGGGGCAGCCACCGATCTCAATCATGTCAGCAGTCAGCAGTGGCCAGAGGCGACCCACGGGGCTGCAAATGGAGCTAAGGATCATGGCATCAGATCTGGGGTTCCCCTGCAAGAGCCAAGAAGGTGAGGGTGTAGTCTCAGTGCACAAGTCCCCGTGGCCAAACATCTAGGTTTCTGCAAAGAAGTTCCACTCACCACCACAAGGTTCCTACGAGGATCCTCAAGGACTTCACGCCAAAACCACGCTGAGACTCTTTTGCCTTGACTTGCCTCACCTTGCCGCACTCTCCTCACTTCGCCAGGTATCATGGACTATACAGAGGGCCCAATGCTGCTGCAGGTGTTTGTTCCCTGGCACTCCACCACATGCCTCAGGGTGACAGAACACAGGGATGTTTGAGAAAAGTGAACGGGCGCACAGAGGCAAAGGGTGATACCGCCCACCGATGTGCGCTATATCTCCCCTCAACATTTCATTTGCAGTCCATCATGTCTGTGTGTCCACAGCCAAACGTGAATGCATCGTGGCACAGATGCCTTCAGAGCGCACGGGCATCAGCACAAAGAGCACGGCCGTCCATCAACCCCCCGGTATGGGCCTTGAACTTTCCTGCCTGAGCCACCTCCCCGCCGACACAGCATAAGGATGTCATCCTGAACTGCTGAGACACCCTCAGGGGAACTGGGATTACTCAGCGTAAGAGCCACTGCCCTCTGGGGAACCAAACCACTCCTGGCGCATACGCTTCCACACAATGGATTCACCCGCAAGGGGAAATGTGGTCCCTGAGATCTTCCACAAGGGAACGGCCCTTGGCCAAATGGGACGACCTCCAACAAAAGCAGCTTGTAGGGACCGGTGACAAAACGCACCAGAGGAACTCCTGGACTGAACAATGGAGATTCACCTGCAGCCAGACTTCCTGGCCTGCTGCCAAGACTGGCAACCTACCCTTGGCCCACACACAAAGCTAATGGCATCGGAACCATTCCGACGCCCAACGTGGCGGGGCAAACCCTTGCAGCAATTGTGTAACTTGCAGTGGTGTCTGGTACTTTCACCCTCTGGGCCCATCAGTGACGTGACATTGGGGAAACCCTGAGGCCCAGGTCCTCTACAAGCAACTTGTTACCCACAGCCATGCAACGACAGAACCCAGACAACAGCCTAGACACTTGAACCGGTATGACTTGTCTAGCCTGTGGCCAGGCTCGCCGGTTACCACAGTCTCGACGCACCAGCGGGTGGCAGGAAAAATGACACCCACACCACACATCCTCTCCTGCCCTTAAACCTGCAGCCTTTCCTTGGCAGCCAACTCCCTTGTTTCTGCACGGTTGCACCCAATGACCTCCGGGTAGAGCTCCAATCCTCAGGGAACGCTATGTGGGCCGGGTATAGAAACGATGCCTGGCTGTCCTCAGGAACACCTTCACATCTTCAACACAGGGGGAACGTGGTCAGACAGGGACAAAACACCCCAAGGCCTCCAAATCGGCCCCCATGAGGAGACACCATACTGTGCCATGAAGGCAACCATTCGCTGGCACAAGAACCCGCCATGAAGCAAATCGACCAGGGAGAGGAAAGAGGCGGGACAGTCCACAAATGTGCCCCCGTATTCCCTCCCTACACGTGCCTCCAGATGCTCCTGAGGGAATCCCAAATGTGTTCCGGGAACCCCATGGCCACCGTCGATCTATCCACCCACCAGTAAACCTGTGGGCTTAGCCAGCCATCTCACGTGTCTCTTTCACTCGCCTTGCCTTACTCTCTCTCCACCGGGATCCCAACGTGTCACGGCAAGATGCCAGAGCCACCCCTCACCAAAGAAGCTTGCCGTGACCAAGTTTGACTAAGGCATTTTCCAGCCCCTTCACACAGCACACACAAGCAGGACACAACCCGAGGAGGAGCCATCAGATTGGCCAAACTCCCAGGAACAGTGGTCCATTTGATTTCTCCCCTCATCAGGAGAAACCTAAACTGCATCTGGTCTCCCAAGCAGAACATGACAAAGAAGCCTGCCCCAGGCCTGGAATCCTGTTCTGACCCTGAGCCTACAGACTTCTGTTTCTTTGAGGCCACAAGGCAATGACCAGCAGGTGGGGGCAGCCTGTAGAACTCAAGTGCAGGTGGCAGGACGAGCAATGGCTCACGCTTCCTCTCCTACCTGCATGCTGAACCGTGGCAGGGGACAGCAGTCCTGGCTAGACCAAGGAACCCAGAGACGGCACGCTGTCCCAAGCCTTCCCACCTGGATTGGCATCCCAGGCTCCTCTCCCAATGGCTCTTCTCCCCAGGAGATGACCACAACCCTCAACTTGAACAACGTGGCTGTAGACACCCACGGCCGCAAATGCAACCTGAACCTCTCCCTACTTTCCTTTGGGGAGCCACGTGCTGGACCTCAGTTCCAACGAGGAGACGGTAGGGATTTCTCACTCATTTTGTTCAGGTTTCCAAGGAATGCATTTGTGGGAGTCATGATCGATCCAAGCACATGCTCAAACGGTGGACATGCAAAGTTGCAGATTCCACCATGGGACGGCCAGCGAGCTGAATCATATCAGCGTACGGAAGTGGCCAGCAGAGCCGAGCCACGGGTCAGGAAATGCAGCCAGTTCTCAGGGCATCAAAGCTCGTGTTCCCCGAGAAAAGACCAGAAGGTGAGGGTGTAGCCCCGGTGCACACGTTCCCATCGCCAAACCTTTAGGTTTAGCAAAGAAGTGTCGCTTACCGCAACAAGGGTTAAAGCAGGATCCTCATGGAATGCACGCCAACACCCCTCTGAGACTCCTTCGGCTGGCCTCGCCTTGCCACACCGTCCTCACTTCAACGGGTATCAGGGATTATACGGATGGCCCCAGGCTGCTGCTGGCATTCCTTCCCTGGCATTCCACCTGGCTCGGGGTGAGAGAACACACGCATGCTTGAGGAGGGTGCACAGGCACACCGAGGGAAAGGGTGATACCACCCAGCATTGTGTGTTCTATCTCTCCTCAACATTTCATTTACTGTCCATCTTGCCTGTGTGTCCGCAGGCAAACGTGAAAGCATCGTGGCAGTGGCGCCTTCAGAGCGTGCGGCCATCAGGACAAAGAGTGCCACCGACCAACAACCCCCTGGTCTCGGGCCCTGAAATTCCTCTCCTGAGCAATCTGCCCTCCATCACAGCAAAAGGATGTCTTCCTGATCCCCTGAGACACCCTCAGGACAACTGTGCCCCCTCAGCCTAAGAGCAAGTGCCCTCTATGGGAACAAACACGCGTTTGGCCCTTATGATTAAACACAGTGGACACGCCCTCAAGGGGAGAGATCTTCCATAAGGGAAGGGCCCTTGGCTGAATAAGACGACCTCCATCAAAAGCGGCTCGTAGGGACCCGTGACAAAGGGCACCTGAAGAACCCCTGGACTGATCAAGGGAGACTCACCAGCAGGCATACTTCCTGGTCTCCTGCCAAGCCAGAGGAACTTCCCTAGGACTGCAACCAAAGCTAATGGCAAGGGAGCCATTCCAATGCCCAAAATGGCGGGCCAAACACTTGCAGCAACTGGGTAACTTATCGTAGCACCTTGCACATTCGCATTCTCCCCTTCAAGGACAAGACCTTGGAGAAACCATGAGACCCAGGTCCACCAGAACCAACGTGTCACCCACAGCCGTGCAATGAGAGAACGCACCCAACATCCTGGACCCTTGAACCGGCATGGCTTCTCTGGCTTGAAGCCATGCATGCTGGAGATCACAGGCTCGCAGCACCAGAAGGTGGCAGGACAAAATGACCCCTGCAGCACACATTCACTCCAGCCCTTAAACCTGTAGCGTTTCCTTGGCGGCCGACTCCCTTCTTTCTGCATGGATGGGCCCAAAGACCTCCGGGAAGAGCTCCAAACCTCAGGGAATGCTATGCCGACCTGGTATAGCAATGACGCTGGGCTGTCCTAAGGAACACCTTAACATCCTCAACATAGGGGCAATGAGGCCACACAGGGACAAAACATCCCAACGGCTCCAAATCGGTCCCAGTGAGAAAACACCATACTGTGCCATGAAGGCACCATTCGCTGGAACAAGGACCCGCCGTGAAGCACATTGAGAAAGGAGAGGAAAAGGTTGGGATGGTCCACGAATGTGCACCTGTATTCCTTCCCTACACGGGGCTCCAAGTGCTCCTGAAGATATCCCAAAAGAGTTCCGGGAACCCTATGTCCACCGACATATCCACCCATACCGATCTATCCACCCAACAGTAAGCCTGTGGGCTTAGCCAACACTCTCCCGTGTATTTCCCACTCGCCTTGCCTTGCTCTCTCCACCAGGATCCAAACGAATCCACCCCTCACCTAAGTAGCTTGATATCCCCTGGATTTGCCTAAGGCACTTTGCAAACTCTCCACACACAACACACAAGCAGGACACAACCCAAGGAGGCGCCATCAGCGTCGCCCAAATCCCGGGGACAGTGGCCCATTTGATTTCCCCCGAACATCAGGGCAAACCTGAACTATATCCCACCTCCCAAGCTGAACCTGACATAGACGCCTGGCCTGGCCAGGACTCCTTCTCTGACCCTGAGTGCAGAGACTTCTGTTTCCTTGCGGGAACAAGGCAACGACCTGAGCTTGAGGGTGGCCTGTAGATCTCAATGGCAAGCCAGAGGAGTACCAGTGGCACACACTTCCTTTCGCACCCGCACGCTGACCGCGGCAGGGGATAGCAGTACTGGCTAGACTCAGGTGCCCAGAGACGTCAAGTTGTCCTTAGCCTTCCCACATAGATGGACATCCCAGGCTCCTTTCCACATGGCTCTTTCTGCACGAGAAGCCCGCCACCCTCCACTTGAACAATGTTGCTGCGCACGCCCACAGTAGCAAATGCAACATGGACCTCTCCCTAATTTTCCTTTGGGAGCCACGTGCTGGACCTCAGTTAGGATGAGAAGACGGTAGGTATTGCTCATTCATTTTGTTTAGATTTCCAAGGAATGCATTTATGGGAGTCCTCACTGATCCACGCTCCTGCTCAAAGGCTGGACGTGCAAAGTCGCGGACTGTCAGCAAGCTCAATCCTCTCAGCAGTAGGGAGCGGCCAGACTCGAGCCACGGGGCAGGAAGTGCACCCACGTCTCAGGGCATCGGAGCTCGGGTGCCCCAGGAAGAGCCCAGAATGTGACGGTGTAGTCTCGCGGCACAAGTCCCCGTGGCCAAACTTCTAGGTTTCTTCAAAGAAGTTCCGTTTACCCCCACAAGGTTTCTACCAGGAACCTTGTCGAGCCAGAGGCGATGCCCTTGGATCACACAGAAAGCTATGGGCATCGGAGATATTCCGATGCCCAAACTGGCAGGGCAAACCCTTGCAGCAACTGGGTTACTTGCCCTGGCGCCTTGTATTTTCGCCCCCAGCCCCGTCAGTGACATGACCGCGGAGAAACCTGAGACCCATTCATTTGTTCAGAGTTCCAAGCAGTGCATTTATGGGAGTCATCATCAATCCACCTGCTCAAAGGCTGCACGTTCAAAGTCACAGGCTCCACCGCGGGGCAGCCACCGATCTCAATCATGTCAGCAGTCAGCAGTGGCCAGAGGCGACCCACGGGGCTGCAAATGGAGCTAAGGATCATGGCATCAGATCTGGGGTTCCCCTGCAAGAGCCAAGAAGGTGAGGGTGTAGTCTCAGTGCACAAGTCCCCGTGGCCAAACATCTAGGTTTCTGCAAAGAAGTTCCACTCACCACCACAAGGTTCCTACGAGGATCCTCAAGGACTTCACGCCAAAACCACGCTGAGACTCTTTTGCCTTGACTTGCCTCACCTTGCCGCACTCTCCTCACTTCGCCAGGTATCATGGACTATACAGAGGGCCCAATGCTGCTGCAGGTGTTTGTTCCCTGGCACTCCACCACATGCCTCAGGGTGACAGAACACAGGGATGTTTGAGAAAAGTGAACGGGCGCAGAGAGGCAAAGGGTGATACCGCCCACCGATGTGCGCTATATCTCCCCTCAACATTTCATTTGCAGTCCATCATGTCTGTGTGTCCACAGCCAAACGTGAATGCATCGTGGCACAGATGCCTTCAGAGCGCACGGGCATCAGCACAAAGAGCACGGCCGTCCATCAACCCCCCGGTATGGGCCTTGAACTTTCCTGCCTGAGCCACCTCCCCGCCGACACAGCATAAGGATGTCATCCTGAACTGCTGAGACACCCTCAGGGGAACTGGGATTACTCAGCGTAAGAGCCACTGCCCTCTGGGGAACCAAACCACTCCTGGCGCATACGCTTCCACACAATGGATTCACCCGCAAGGGGAAATGTGGTCCCTGAGATCTTCCACAAGGGAACGGCCCTTGGCCAAATGGGACGACCTCCAACAAAAGCAGCTTGTAGGGACCGGTGACAAAACGCACCAGAGGAACTCCTGGACTGAACAATGGAGATTCACCTGCAGCCAGACTTCCTGGCCTGCTGCCAAGACTGGCAACCTACCCTTGGCCCACACACAAAGCTAATGGCATCGGAACCATTCCGACGCCCAACGTGGCGGGGCAAACCCTTGCAGCAATTGTGTAACTTGCAGTGGTGTCTGGTACTTTCACCCTCTGGGCCCATCAGTGACGTGACATTGGGGAAACCCTGAGGCCCAGGTCCTCTACAAGCAACTTGTTACCCACAGCCATGCAACGACAGAACCCAGACAACAGCCTAGACACTTGAACCGGTATGACTTGTCTAGCCTGTGGCCAGGCTCGCCGGTTACCACAGTCTCGACGCACCAGCGGGTGGCAGGAAAAATGACACCCACACCACACATCCTCTCCTGCCCTTAAACCTGCAGCCTTTCCTTGGCAGCCAACTCCCTTGTTTCTGCACGGTTGCACCCAATGACCTCCGGGTAGAGCTCCAATCCTCAGGGAACGCTATGTGGGCCGGGTATAGAAACGATGCCTGGCTGTCCTCAGGAACACCTTCACATCTTCAACACAGGGGGAACGTGGTCAGACAGGGACAAAACACCCCAAGGCCTCCAAATCGGCCCCCATGAGGAGACACCATACTGTGCCATGAAGGCAACCATTCGCTGGCACAGGAACCCGCCATGAAGCAAATCGACCAGGGAGAGGAAAGAGGCGGGACAGTCCACAAATGTGCTCCCGTATTCCCTCCCTACACGTGCCTCCAGATGCTCCTGAGGGAATCCCAAATGTGTTCCGGGAACCCCATGGCCACCGTCGATCTATCCACCCACCAGTAAACCTGTGGGCTTAGCCAGCCATCTCACGTGGCTCTTTCACTCGCCTTGCCTTACTCTCTCTCCACCGGGATCCCAACGTGTCACGGCAAGATGCCAGAGCCACCCCTCACCAAAGAAGCTTGCCGTGACCAAGTTTGACTAAGGCATTTTCCAGCCCCTTCACACAGCACACACAAGCAGGACACAACCCGAGGAGGAGCCATCAGATTGGCCAAACTCCCAGGAACAGTGGCCCATTTGATTTCTCCCCTCATCAGGAGAAACCTAAACTGCATCTGGTCTCCCAAGCAGAACATGACAAAGAAGCCTGCCCCAGGCCTGGAATCCTGTTCTGACCCTGAGCCTACAGACTTCTGTTTCTTTGAGGCCACAAGGCAATGACCAGCAGGTGGGGGCAGCCTGTAGAACTCAAGTGCAGGTGGCAGGACGAGCAATGGCTCACGCTTCCTCTCCTACCTGCATGCTGAACCGTGGCAGGGGACAGCAGTCCTGGCTAGGCCAAGGAACCCAGAGACGGCACGCTGTCCCAAGCCTTCCCACCTGGATTGGCATCCCAGGCTCCTCTCCCAATGGCTCTTCTCCCCAGGAGATGACCACAACCCTCAACTTGAACAACGTGGCTGTAGACACCCACGGCCGCAAATGCAACGTGAACCTCTCCTTACTTATCTTTTGGGAGCCACGTGCTGGACCTCAGTTCCAACGAGGAGACGGTAGGGATTTCTCACTCATTTTGTTCAGGTTTCCAAGGAATGCATTTGTGGGAGTCATCATCGATCCAAGCACATGCTCAAACGGTGGACATGCAAAGTTGCAGATTCCACCATGGGACGGCCAGTGAGCTGAATCATATCAGCGTACGGAAGTGGCCAGCAGAGCCGAGCCACAGGTCAGGAAATGCAGCCAGTTCTCAGGACATCAAAGCTCGTGTTCCCCGAGAAAAGACCAGAAGGTGAGGGTGTAGCCCCGGTGCACACGTTCCCATCGCCAAACCTTTAGTTTTAGCAAAGAAGTGTCGCTTACCGCAACAAGGGTTAAAGCAGGATCCTCATGGAATGCACGCCAACACCCCTCTGAGACTCCTTCGGCTGGCCTCGCCTTGCCACACCGTCCTCACTTCAACGGGTATCAGGGATTATACGGATGGCCCCAGGCTGCTGCTGGCATTCCTTCCCTGGCATTCCACCTGGCTCGGGGTGAGAGAACACACGCATGCTTGATGAGGGTGCACAGGCGCACCGAGGGAAAGGGCGATACCACCCGGCATTGTGTGTTCTATCTCTCCTCAACATTTCATTTGCAGTCCATCATGTCTGTGTGTCCACAGCCAAACGTGAATGCATCGTGGCACAGATGCCTTCAGAGCGCACGGGCATCAGCACAAAGAGCACGGCCGTCCATCAACCCCCTGGTATGGGCCTTGAACTTTCCTGCGTGAGCCACCTCCCTGCCGACACAGCATAAGGATGTCATCCTGAACTGCTGAGACACCCTCAGGGGAACTGGGATTACTCAGCGTAAAAGCCACTGCCCTCTGGGGAACCAAACCACTCCTGGCGCATACGCTTCCACACAATGGATTCACCCGCAAGGGGAAATGTGGTCCCTGAGATCTTCCACAAGGGAACGGCCCTTGGCCAAATGGGACGACCTCCAACAAAAGCAGCTTGTAGGGACCGGTGACAAAACGCACCAGAGGAACTCCTGGACTGAACAATGGAGATTCACCTGCAGCCAGACTTCCTGGCCTGCTGCCAAGACTGGCAACCTACCCTTGGCCCACACACAAAGCTAATGGCATCGGAACCATTCCGACGCCCAACGTGGCGGGGCAAACCCTTGCAGCAATTGTGTAACTTGCAGTGGTGTCTGGTACTTTCACCCTCTGGGCCCATCAGTGACATGACATTGGGGAAACCCTGAGGCCCAGGTCCTCTACAAGCAACTTGTTACCCACAGCCATGCAACGACAGAACCCAGACAACAGCCTAGACACTTGAACCGGTATGACTTGTCTAGCCTGTGGCCAGGCTCGCCGGTTACCACAGTCTCGACGCACCAGCGGGTGGCAGGAAAAATGACACCCACACCACACATCCTCTCCTGCCCTTAAACCTGCAGCCTTTCCTTGGCAGCTAACTCCCTTGTTTCTGCACGGTTGCACCCAATGACCTCCGGGTAGAGCTCCAATCCTCAGGGAACGCTATGTGGGCCGGGTATAGAAACGATGCCTGGCTGTCCTCAGGAACACCTTCACATCTTCAACACAGGGGGAACGTGGTCAGACAGGGACAAAACACCCCAAGGCCTCCAAATCGGCCCCCATGAGGAGACACCATACTGTGCCATGAAGGCAACCATTTGCTGGCACAAGAACCCGCCATGAAGCAAATCGACCAAGGAGAGGAAAGAGGCGGGACCGTCCACAAATGTGCTCCCGTATTCCCTCCCTACACGTGCCTCCAGATGCTCCTGAGGGAATCCCAAATGTGTTCCGGGAACCCCATGGCCACCGTCGATCTATCCACCCACCAGTAAACCTGTGGGCTTAGCCAGCCATCTCACGTGGCTCTTTCACTCGCCTTGCCTTACTCTCTCTCCACCGGGATCCCAACGTGTCACGGCAAGATGCCAGAGCCACCCCTCACCAAAGAAGCTTGCCGTGACCAAGTTTGACTAAGGCATTTTCCAGCCCCTTCACACAGCACACACAAGAAGGACACAACCCGAGGAGGAGCCATCAGATTGGCCAAACTCCCAGGAACAGTGGTCCATTTGATTTCTCCCCTCATCAGGAGAAACCTAAACTGCATCTGGTCTCCCAAGCAGAACATGACAAAGAAGCCTGCCCTAGGCCTGGAATCCTGTTCTGACCCTGAGCCTACAGACCTCTGTTTCTTTGAGGCCACAAGGCAATGACCAGCAGGTGGGGCAGCCTGTAGAACTCAAGTGCAGGTGGCAGGACGAGCAATGGCTCACGCTTCCTCTCCTACCTGCATGCTGAACCGTGGCAGGGGACAGCAGTCCTGGCTAGACCAAGGAACCCAGAGACGGCACGCTGTCCCAAGCCTTCCCACCTGGATTGGCATCCCAGGCTCCTTTCCCAATGGCTCTTCTCCCCAGGAGATGACCACAACCCTCAACTTGAACAACGTGGCTGTAGACACCCACGGCCGCAAATGCAACGTGAACCTCTCCCTACTTTCCTTTTGGGAGCCACGTGCTGGACCTCAGTTCCAACGAGGAGACGGTAGGGATTTCTCACTCATTTTGTTCAGATTTCCAAGGAATGCATTTGTGGGAGTCATCATCGATCCAAGTACATGCTCAAACGGTGGACATGCAAAGTTGCAGATTCCACCATGGGACGGCCAGCGAGCTGAATCATATCAGCGTACGGAAGTGGCCAGAGCCGAGCCACGGGTCAGGAAATGCAGCCAGTTCTCAGGGCATCAAAGCTCGTGTTCCCCGAGAAAAGACCAGAAGGTGAGGGTGTAGCCCCGGTGCACACATTCCCATCGCCAAACCTTTAGGTTTAGCAAAGAAGTGTCGCTTACCGCAACAAGGGTTAAAGCAGGATCCTCATGGAATGCACGCCAACACCCCTCTGAGACTCCTTCGGCTGGCCTCGCCTTGCCACACCGTCCTCACTTCAACAGGTATCAGGGATTATACGGATGGCCCCAGGCTGCTGCTGGCATTCCTTCCCTGGCATTCCACCTGGCTCGGGGTGAGAGAACACACGCATGCTTGAGGAGGGTGCACAGGCGCACCGAGGGGAAGGGCGATACCACCCAGCATTGTGTGTTCTATCTCTCCTCAACATTTCATTTACTGTCCATCTTGCCTGTGTGTCCGCAGGCAAACGTGAAAGCATCGTGGCACTGGCGCCTTCAGAGCGTGCGGCCATCAGGACAAAGAGTGCCACCGACCAACAACCCCCTGGTCTCGGGCCCTGAAATTCCTCTCCTGAGCAATCTACCATCCATCACAGCAAAAGGATGTCTTCCTGATCCCCTGAGACACCCTCAGGACAACTGTGCCCCCTCAGCCTAAGAGCAAGTGCCCTCTATGGGAACAAACACGCGTTTGGCCCTTATGATTAAACACAGTGGACACGCCCTCAAGGGGAGAGATCTTCCATAAGGGAAGGGCCCTTGGCTGAATAAGACGACCTCCATCAAAAGCGGCTCGTAGGGACCCGTGACAAAGGGCACCTGAAGAACCCCTGGACTGATCAAGGGAGACTCACCAGCAGGCATACTTCCTGGTCTCCTGCCAAGCCAGAGGAACTTCCCTAGGACCGCAACCAAAGCTAATGGCAAGGGAGCCATTCCAATGCCCAAAATGGCGGGCCAAACACTTGCAGCAACTGGGTAACTTATCGTAGCACCTTGCACATTCGCATTCTTCCCTTCAAGGACAAGACCTTGGAGAAACCATGAGACCCAGGTCCTCCAGAACCAACGTGTCACCCACAGCCGTGCAATGAGAGAACGCACCCAACATCCTGGACCCTTGAACCGGCATGGCTTCTCTGGCTTGAAGCCATGCATGCTGGAGATCACAGGCTCGCAGCACCAGAAGGTGGCAGGACAAAATGACCCCTGCAGCACACATTCACTCCAGCCCTTAAACCTGTAGCGTTTCCTTGGCGGCCGACTCCCTTCTTTCTGCATGGATGGGCCCAAAGACCTCCGGGAAGAGCTCCAAACCTCAGGGAATGCTATGCCGACCTGGTATAGCAATGACGCTGGGCTGTCCTAAGGAACACCTTAACATCCTCAACATAGGGGCAATGAGGCCACACAGGGACAAAACATCCCAACGGCTCCAAATCGGTCCCAGTGAGAAAACACCATACTGTGCCGTGAAGGCACCATTCGCTGGAACAAGGACCCGCCGTGAAGCACATTGAGAAAGGAGAGGAAAAGGTTGGGATGGTCCACGAATGTGCACCTGTATTCCTTCCCTACACGGGGCTCCAAGTGCTCCTGAAGATATCCCAAAAGAGTTCCGGGAACCCTATGTCCACCGACATATCCACCCATACCGATCTATCCACCCAACAGTAAGCCTGTGGGCTTAGCCAACACTCTCCCGTGTATTTCCCACTCGCCTTGCCTTGCTCTCTCCACCAGGATCCAAACGAATCCACCCCTCATCTAAGTAGCTTGATATCCCCTGGATTTGCCTAAGGCACTTTGCAAACTCTCCACACACAACACACAAGCAGGACACAACCCAAGGAGGCGCCATCAGCGTCGCCCAAATCCCGGGGACAGTGGCCCATTTGATTTCCCCCGAACATCAGGGCAAACCTGAACTATATCCCACCTCCCAAGCTGAACCTGACATAGACGCCTGGCCTGGCCAGGACTCCTTCTCTGACCCTGAGTGCAGAGACTTCTGTTTCCTTGCGGGAACAAGGCAACGACCTGAGCTTGAGGGTGGCCTGTAGATCTCAATGGCAAGCCAGAGGAGTACCAGTGGCTCACGCTTCCTTTCGCACCCGCACGCTGACCGCGGCAGGGGATAGCAGTTCTGGCTAGACTCAGGTGCCCAGAGACGTCAAGTTGTCCTTAGCCTTCCCACGTAGATGGACATCCCAGGCTCCTTTCCACATGGCTCTTTCTGCACGAGAAGCCCGCCACCCTCCACTTGAACAATGTTGCTGCGCACGCCCACAGTAGCAAATGCAACATGGACCTCTCCCTAATTTTCCTTTGGGAGCCACATGCTGGACCTCAGTTAGGATGAGAAGACGGTAGGTATTGCTCATTCATTTTGTTTAGATTTCCAAGGAATGCATTTATGGGAGTCCTCACTGATCCACGCTCCTGCTCAAAGGCTGGACGTGCAAAGTCGCGGACTGTCAGCAAGCTCAATCCTCTCAGCAGTAGGGAGCGGCCAGACTCGAGCCACGGGGCAGGAAGTGCACCCACGTCTCAGGGCATCGGAGCTCGGGTGCCCCAGGAAGAGCCCAGAATGTGACGGTGTAGTCTCGCGGCACAAGTCCCCGTGGCCAAACTTCTAGGTTTCTTCAAAGAAGTTCCGTTTACCCCCACAAGGTTTCTACCAGGAACCTTGTCGAGCCAGAGGCGATGCCCTTGGATCACACAGAAAGCTATTGGCATCGGAGATATTCCAATGTCCAAACTGGCAGGGCAAACCCTTGCAGCAACTGGGTTACTTGCCCTGGCGCCTTGTATTTTCGCCCCCAGGCACGTCAGTGACATGACCGCGGAGAAACCTGAGACCCATTCATTTGTTCAGAGTTCCAAGCAGTGCATTTATGGGAGTCATCATCAATCCACCTGCTCAAAGGCTGCACGTTCAAAGTCACAGGCTCCAGCGCGGGGCAGCCACCGATCTCAATCATGTCAGCAGTCAGGAGTGGCCAGAGGCGACCCACGGGGCTGCAAATGGAGCTAAGGATCATGGCATCAGATCTGGGGTTCCCCTGCAAGAGCCAAGAAGGTGAGGGTGTAGTCTCAGTGCACAAGTCCCCATGGCCAAACATCTAGGTTTCTGCAAAGAAGTTCCACTCACCACCACAAGGTTCCTACGAGGATCCTCAAGGACTTCACGCCAAAACCACGCTGAGACTCTTTTGCCTTGACTTGCCTCACCTTGCCACACTCTCCTCACTTCGCCAGGTATCATGGACTATACAGAGGGCCCAATGCTGCTGCAGGTGTTTGTTCCCTGGCACTCCACCACATGCCTCAGGGTGACAGAACACAGGGATGTTTGAGAAAAGTGAACGGGCGCACAGAGGCAAAGGGTGATACCACCCACCGATGTGCGCTATATCTCCCCTCAACATTTCATTTGCAGTCCATCATGTCTGTGTGTCCACAGCCAAACGTGAATGCATCGTGGCACAGATGCCTTCAGAGCGCACGGGCATCAGCACAAAGAGCACGGCCGTCCATCAACCCCCTGGTATGGGCCTTGAACTTTCCTGCCTGAGCCACCTCCCCGCCGACACAGCATAAGGATGTCATCCTGAACTGCTGAGACACCCTCAGGGGAACTGGGATTACTCAGCGTAAAAGCCACTGCCCTCTGGGGAACCAAACCACTCCTGGCGCATACGCTTCCACACAATGGATTCACCCGCAAGGGGAAATGTGGTCCCTGAGATCTTCCACAAGGGAACGGCCCTTGGCCAAATGGGACGACCTCCAACAAAAGCAGCTTGTAGGGACCGGTGACAAAACGCACCAGAGGAACTCCTGGACTGAACAATGGAGATTCACCTGCAGCCAGACTTCCTGGCCTGCTGCCAAGACTGGCAACCTACCCTTGGCCCACACACAAAGCTAATGGCATCGGAACCATTCCGACGCCCAACGTGGCGGGGCAAACCCTTGCAGCAATTGTGTAACTTGCAGTGGTGTCTGGTACTTTCACCCTCTGGGCCCATCAGTGACGTGACATTGGGGAAACCCTGAGGCCCAGGTCCTCTACAAGCAACTTGTTACCCACAGCCATGCAACGACAGAACCCAGACAACAGCCTAGACACTTGAACCGGTATGACTTGTCTAGCCTGTGGCCAGGCTCGCCGGTTACCACAGTCTCGACGCACCAGCGGGTGGCAGGAAAAATGACACCCACACCACACATCCTCTCCTGCCCTTAAACCTGCAGCCTTTCCTTGGCAGCCAACTCCCTTGTTTCTGCACGGTTGCACCCAATGACCTCCGGGTAGAGCTCCAATCCTCAGGGAACGCTATGTGGGCCGGGTATAGAAACGATGCCTGGCTGTCCTCAGGAACACCTTCACATCTTCAACACAGGGGGAACGTGGTCAGACAGGGACAAAACACCCCAAGGCCTCCAAATCGGCCCCCATGAGGAGACACCATACTGTGCCATGAAGGCAACCATTTGCTGGCACAAGAACCCGCCATGAAGCAAATCGACCAAGGAGAGGAAAGAGGCGGGACCGTCCACAAATGTGCTCCCGTATTCCCTCCCTACACGTGCCTCCAGATGCTCCTGAGGGAATCCCAAATGTGTTCCGGGAACCCCATGGCCACCGTCGATCTATCCACCCACCAGTAAACCTGTGGGCTTAGCCAGCCATCTCACGTGTCTCTTTCACTCGCCTTGCCTTACTCTCTCTCCACCGGGATCCCAACGTGTCACGGCAAGATGCCAGAGCCACCCCTCACCAAAGAAGCTTGCCGTGACCAAGTTTGACTAAGGCATTTTCCAGCCCCTTCACACAGCACACACAAGAAGGACACAACCCGAGGAGGAGCCATCAGATTGGCCAAACTCCCAGGAACAGTGGTCCATTTGATTTCTCCCCTCATCAGGAGAAACCTAAACTGCATCTGGTCTCCCAAGCAGAACATGACAAAGAAGCCTGCCCTAGGCCTGGAATCCTGTTCTGACCCTGAGCCTACAGACCTCTGTTTCTTTGAGGCCACAAGGCAATGACCAGCAGGTGGGGCAGCCTGTAGAACTCAAGTGCAGGTGGCAGGACGAGCAATGGCTCACGCTTCCTCTCCTACCTGCATGCTGAACCGTGGCAGGGGACAGCAGTCCTGGCTAGACCAAGGAACCCAGAGACGGCACGCTGTCCCAAGCCTTCCCACCTGGATTGGCATCCCAGGCTCCTTTCCCAATGGCTCTTCTCCCCAGGAGATGACCACAACCCTCAACTTGAACAACGTGGCTGTAGACACCCACGGCCGCAAATGCAACGTGAACCTCTCCCTACTTTCCTTTTGGGAGCCACGTGCTGGACCTCAGTTCCAACGAGGAGACGGTAGGGATTTCTCACTCATTTTGTTCAGATTTCCAAGGAATGCATTTGTGGGAGTCATCATCGATCCAAGTACATGCTCAAACGGTGGACATGCAAAGTTGCAGATTCCACCATGGGACGGCCAGCGAGCTGAATCATATCAGCGTACGGAAGTGGCCAGAGCCGAGCCACGGGTCAGGAAATGCAGCCAGTTCTCAGGGCATCAAAGCTCGTGTTCCCCGAGAAAAGACCAGAAGGTGAGGGTGTAGCCCCGGTGCACACATTCCCATCGCCAAACCTTTAGGTTTAGCAAAGAAGTGTCGCTTACCGCAACAAGGGTTAAAGCAGGATCCTCATGGAATGCACGCCAACACCCCTCTGAGACTCCTTCGGCTGGCCTCGCCTTGCCACACCGTCCTCACTTCAACAGGTATCAGGGATTATACGGATGGCCCCAGGCTGCTGCTGGCATTCCTTCCCTGGCATTCCACCTGGCTCGGGGTGAGAGAACACACGCATGCTTGAGGAGGGTGCACAGGCGCACCGAGGGGAAGGGCGATACCACCCAGCATTGTGTGTTCTATCTCTCCTCAACATTTCATTTACTGTCCATCTTGCCTGTGTGTCCGCAGGCAAACGTGAAAGCATCGTGGCACTGGCGCCTTCAGAGCGTGCGGCCATCAGGACAAAGAGTGCCACCGACCAACAACCCCCTGGTCTCGGGCCCTGAAATTCCTCTCCTGAGCAATCTACCATCCATCACAGCAAAAGGATGTCTTCCTGATCCCCTGAGACACCCTCAGGACAACTGTGCCCCCTCAGCCTAAGAGCAAGTGCCCTCTATGGGAACAAACACGCGTTTGGCCCTTATGATTAAACACAGTGGACACGCCCTCAAGGGGAGAGATCTTCCATAAGGGAAGGGCCCTTGGCTGAATAAGACGACCTCCATCAAAAGCGGCTCGTAGGGACCCGTGACAAAGGGCACCTGAAGAACCCCTGGACTGATCAAGGGAGACTCACCAGCAGGCATACTTCCTGGTCTCCTGCCAAGCCAGAGGAACTTCCCTAGGACCGCAACCAAAGCTAATGGCAAGGGAGCCATTCCAATGCCCAAAATGGCGGGCCAAACACTTGCAGCAACTGGGTAACTTATCGTAGCACCTTGCACATTCGCATTCTTCCCTTCAAGGACAAGACCTTGGAGAAACCATGAGACCCAGGTCCTCCAGAACCAACGTGTCACCCACAGCCGTGCAATGAGAGAACGCACCCAACATCCTGGACCCTTGAACCGGCATGGCTTCTCTGGCTTGAAGCCATGCATGCTGGAGATCACAGGCTCGCAGCACCAGAAGGTGGCAGGACAAAATGACCGCTGCAGCACACATTCACTCCAGCCCTTAAACCTGTAGCGTTGCCTTGGCAGCCGACTCCCTTCTTTCTGCATGGTTGGGCCCAAAGACCTCCGGGAAGAGCTCCAAACCTCAGGGAATGCTATGCCGACCTGGTATAGCAATGACGCTGGGCTGTCCTAAGGAACACCTTAACATCCTCAACATAGGGGCAATGAGGCCACACAGGGACAAAACATCCCAACGGCTCCAAATCGGTCCCAGTGAGAAGACACCATACTGTGCCGTGAAGGCACCATTCGCTGGAACAAGGACCCGCCGTGAAGCACATTGAGAAAGGAGAGGAAAAGTTTGGGATGGTCCACGAATGTGCACCTGTATTCCTTCCCTACACGGGGCTCCAAATGCTCCTGAAGATATCCCAAAAGAGTTCCGGGAACCCTATGTCCACCGACATATCCACCCATACCGATCTATCCACCCAACAGTAAGCCTGTGGGCTTAGCCAACACTCTCCCGTGTATTTCCCACTCGCCTTGCCTTGCTCTCTCCACCAGGATCCAAACGAATCCACCCCTCACCTAAGTAGCTTGATATCCCCTGGATTTGCCTAAGGCACTTTGCAAACTCTCCACACACAACACACAAGCAGGACACAACCCAAGGAGGCGCCATCAGCGTCGCCCAAATCCCGGGGACAGTGGCCCATTTGATTTCCCCCGAACATCAGGGCAAACCTGAACTATATCCCACCTCCCAAGCTGAACCTGACATAGACGCCTGGCCTGGCCAGGACTCCTTCTCTGACCCTGAGTGCAGAGACTTCTGTTTCCTTGCGGGAACAAGGCAACGACCTGAGCTTGAGGGTGGCCTGTAGATCTCAATGGCAAGCCAGAGGAGTACCAGTGGCGCACACTTCCTTTCGCACCCGCACGCTGACCGCGGCAGGGGATAGCAGTACTGGCTAGACTCAGGTGCCCAGAGACGTCAAGTTGTCCTTAGCCTTCCCACGTAGATGGACATCCCTGGCTCCTTTCCACATGGCTCTTTCTGCACGAGAAGCCCGCCACCCTCCACTTGAACAATGTTGCTGCGCACGCCCACAGTAGCAAATGCAACATGGACCTCTCCCTAATTTTCCTTTGGGAGCCACGTGCTGGACCTCAGTTAGGATGAGAAGACGGTAGGTATTGCTCATTCATTTTGTTTAGATTTCCAAGGAATGCATTTATGGGAGTCCTCACTGATCCACGCTCCTGCTCAAAGGCTGGACGTGCAAAGTCGCGGACTGTCAGCAAGCTCAATCCTCTCAGCAGTAGGGAGCGGCCAGACTCGAGCCACGGGGCAGGAAGTGCACCCACGTCTCAGGGCATCGGAGCTCGGGTGCCCCAGGAAGAGCCCAGAATGTGACGGTGTAGTCTCGCGGCACAAGTCCCCGTGGCCAAACTTCTAGGTTTCTTCAAAGAAGTTCCGTTTACCCCCACAAGGTTTCTACCAGGAACCTTGTCGAGCCAGAGGCGATGCCCTTGGATCACACAGAAAGCTATGGGCATTGGAGATATTCCGATGCCCAAACTGGCAGGGCAAACCCTTGCAGCAACTGGGTTACTTGCCCTGGCGCCTTGTATTTTCGCCCCCAGGCCCGTCAGTGACATGACCGCGGAGAAACCTGAGACCCATTCATTTGTTCAGAGTTCCAAGCAGTGCATTTATGGGAGTCATCATCAATCCACCTGCTCAAAGGCTGCACGTTCAAAGTCACAGGCTCCACCGCGGGGCAGCCACCGATCTCAATCATGTCAGCAGTCAGCAGTGGCCAGAGGCGACCCACGGGGCTGCAAATGGAGCTAAGGATCATGGCATCAGATCTGGGGTTCCCCTGCAAGAGCCAAGAAGGTGAGGGTGTAGTCTCAGTGCACAAGTCCCCATGGCCAATCATCTAGGTTTCTGCAAAGAAGTTCCACTCACCACCACAAGGTTCCTACGAGGATCCTCAAGGACTTCACGCCAAAACCACGCTGAGACTCTTTTGCCTTGACTTGCCTCACCTTGCCGCACTCTCCTCACTTCGCCAGGTATCATGGACTATACAGAGGGCCCAATGCTGCTGCAGGTGTTTGTTCCCTGGCACTCCACCACATGCCTCAGGGTGACAGAACACAGGGATGTTTGAGAAAAGTGAACGGGCGCACAGAGGCAAAGGGTGATACCGCCCACCGATGTGCGCTATATCTCCCCACAACATTTCATTTGCAGTCCATCATGTCTGTGTGTCCACAGCCAAACGTGAATGCATCGTGGCACAGATGCCTTCAGAGCGCACGGGCATCAGCACAAAGAGCACGGCCGTCCATCAACCCCCCGGTATGGGCCTTGAACTTTCCTGCCTGAGCCACCTCCCCGCCGACACAGCATAAGGATGTCATCCTGAACTGCTGAGACACCCTCAGGGGAACTGGGATTACTCAGCGTAAGAGCCACTGCCCTCTGGGGAACCAAACCACTCCTGGCGCATACGCTTCCACACAATGGATTCACCCTCAAGGGGAAATGTGGTCCCTGAGATCTTCCACAAGGGAACGGCCCTTGGCCAAATGGGACGACCTCCAACAAAAGCAGCTTGTAGGGACCGGTGACAAAACGCACCAGAGGAACTCCTGGACTGAACAATGGAGATTCACCTGCAGCCAGACTTCCTGGCCTGCTGCCAAGACTGGCAACCTACCCTTGGCCCACACACAAAGCTAATGGCATCGGAACCATTCCGACGCCCAACGTGGCGGGGCAAACCCTTGCAGCAATTGTGTAACTTGCAGTGGTGTCTGGTACTTTCACCCTCTGGGCCCATCAGTGACGTGACATTGGGGAAACCCTGAGGCCCAGGTCCTCTACAAGCAACTTGTTACCCACAGCCATGCAACGACAGAACCCAGACAACAGCCTAGACACTTGAACCGGTATGACTTGTCTAGCCTGTGGCCAGGCTCGCCGGTTACCACAGTCTCGACGCACCAGCGGGTGGCAGGAAAAATGACACCC
This sequence comes from Balaenoptera borealis, assembly GCF_965194805.1. Lineage (NCBI taxonomy): Eukaryota > Metazoa > Chordata > Mammalia > Artiodactyla > Balaenopteridae > Balaenoptera > Balaenoptera borealis. The sequence continues at coordinate 130,248,172 of NC_138866.1, read as the reverse complement.
ACACCACACATCCTCTCCTGCCCTTAAACCTGCAGCCTTTCCTTGGCAGCTAACTCCCTTGTTTCTGCACGGTTGCACCCAATGACCTCCGGGTAGAGCTCCAATCCTCAGGGAACGCTATGTGGGCCGGGTATAGAAACGATGCCTGGCTGTCCTCAGGAACACCTTCACATCTTCAACACAGGGGGAACGTGGTCAGACAGGGACAAAACACCCCAAGGCCTCCAAATCGGCCCCCATGAGGAGACACCATACTGTGCCATGAAGGCAACCATTTGCTGGCACAAGAACCCGCCATGAAGCAAATCGACCAAGGAGAGGAAAGAGGCGGGACCGTCCACAAATGTGCTCCCGTATTCCCTCCCTACACGTGCCTCCAGATGCTCCTGAGGGAATCCCAAATGTGTTCCGGGAACCCCATGGCCACCGTCGATCTATCCACCCACCAGTAAACCTGTGGGCTTAGCCAGCCATCTCACGTGTCTCTTTCACTCGCCTTGCCTTACTCTCTCTCCACCGGGATCCCAACGTGTCACGGCAAGATGCCAGAGCCACCCCTCACCAAAGAAGCTTGCCGTGACCAAGTTTGACTAAGGCATTTTCCAGCCCCTTCACACAGCACACACAAGAAGGACACAACCCGAGGAGGAGCCATCAGATTGGCCAAACTCCCAGGAACAGTGGTCCATTTGATTTCTCCCCTCATCAGGAGAAACCTAAACTGCATCTGGTCTCCCAAGCAGAACATGACAAAGAAGCCTGCCCTAGGCCTGGAATCCTGTTCTGACCCTGAGCCTACAGACCTCTGTTTCTTTGAGGCCACAAGGCAATGACCAGCAGGTGGGGCAGCCTGTAGAACTCAAGTGCAGGTGGCAGGACGAGCAATGGCTCACGCTTCCTCTCCTACCTGCATGCTGAACCGTGGCAGGGGACAGCAGTCCTGGCTAGACCAAGGAACCCAGAGACGGCACGCTGTCCCAAGCCTTCCCACCTGGATTGGCATCCCAGGCTCCTTTCCCAATGGCTCTTCTCCCCAGGAGATGACCACAACCCTCAACTTGAACAACGTGGCTGTAGACACCCACGGCCGCAAATGCAACGTGAACCTCTCCCTACTTTCCTTTTGGGAGCCACGTGCTGGACCTCAGTTCCAACGAGGAGACGGTAGGGATTTCTCACTCATTTTGTTCAGATTTCCAAGGAATGCATTTGTGGGAGTCATCATCGATCCAAGTACATGCTCAAACGGTGGACATGCAAAGTTGCAGATTCCACCATGGGACGGCCAGCGAGCTGAATCATATCAGCGTACGGAAGTGGCCAGAGCCGAGCCACGGGTCAGGAAATGCAGCCAGTTCTCAGGGCATCAAAGCTCGTGTTCCCCGAGAAAAGACCAGAAGGTGAGGGTGTAGCCCCGGTGCACACATTCCCATCGCCAAACCTTTAGGTTTAGCAAAGAAGTGTCGCTTACCGCAACAAGGGTTAAAGCAGGATCCTCATGGAATGCACGCCAACACCCCTCTGAGACTCCTTCGGCTGGCCTCGCCTTGCCACACCGTCCTCACTTCAACAGGTATCAGGGATTATACGGATGGCCCCAGGCTGCTGCTGGCATTCCTTCCCTGGCATTCCACCTGGCTCGGGGTGAGAGAACACACGCATGCTTGAGGAGGGTGCACAGGCGCACCGAGGGGAAGGGCGATACCACCCAGCATTGTGTGTTCTATCTCTCCTCAACATTTCATTTACTGTCCATCTTGCCTGTGTGTCCGCAGGCAAACGTGAAAGCATCGTGGCACTGGCGCCTTCAGAGCGTGCGGCCATCAGGACAAAGAGTGCCACCGACCAACAACCCCCTGGTCTCGGGCCCTGAAATTCCTCTCCTGAGCAATCTACCATCCATCACAGCAAAAGGATGTCTTCCTGATCCCCTGAGACACCCTCAGGACAACTGTGCCCCCTCAGCCTAAGAGCAAGTGCCCTCTATGGGAACAAACACGCGTTTGGCCCTTATGATTAAACACAGTGGACACGCCCTCAAGGGGAGAGATCTTCCATAAGGGAAGGGCCCTTGGCTGAATAAGACGACCTCCATCAAAAGCGGCTCGTAGGGACCCGTGACAAAGGGCACCTGAAGAACCCCTGGACTGATCAAGGGAGACTCACCAGCAGGCATACTTCCTGGTCTCCTGCCAAGCCAGAGGAACTTCCCTAGGACCGCAACCAAAGCTAATGGCAAGGGAGCCATTCCAATGCCCAAAATGGCGGGCCAAACACTTGCAGCAACTGGGTAACTTATCGTAGCACCTTGCACATTCGCATTCTTCCCTTCAAGGACAAGACCTTGGAGAAACCATGAGACCCAGGTCCTCCAGAACCAACGTGTCACCCACAGCCGTGCAATGAGAGAACGCACCCAACATCCTGGACCCTTGAACCGGCATGGCTTCTCTGGCTTGAAGCCATGCATGCTGGAGATCACAGGCTCGCAGCACCAGAAGGTGGCAGGACAAAATGACCGCTGCAGCACACATTCACTCCAGCCCTTAAACCTGTAGCGTTGCCTTGGCAGCCGACTCCCTTCTTTCTGCATGGTTGGGCCCAAAGACCTCCGGGAAGAGCTCCAAACCTCAGGGAATGCTATGCCGACCTGGTATAGCAATGACGCTGGGCTGTCCTAAGGAACACCTTAACATCCTCAACATAGGGGCAATGAGGCCACACAGGGACAAAACATCCCAACGGCTCCAAATCGGTCCCAGTGAGAAGACACCATACTGTGCCGTGAAGGCACCATTCGCTGGAACAAGGACCCGCCGTGAAGCACATTGAGAAAGGAGAGGAAAAGTTTGGGATGGTCCACGAATGTGCACCTGTATTCCTTCCCTACACGGGGCTCCAAATGCTCCTGAAGATATCCCAAAAGAGTTCCGGGAACCCTATGTCCACCGACATATCCACCCATACCGATCTATCCACCCAACAGTAAGCCTGTGGGCTTAGCCAACACTCTCCCGTGTATTTCCCACTCGCCTTGCCTTGCTCTCTCCACCAGGATCCAAACGAATCCACCCCTCACCTAAGTAGCTTGATATCCCCTGGATTTGCCTAAGGCACTTTGCAAACTCTCCACACACAACACACAAGCAGGACACAACCCAAGGAGGCGCCATCAGCGTCGCCCAAATCCCGGGGACAGTGGCCCATTTGATTTCCCCCGAACATCAGGGCAAACCTGAACTATATCCCACCTCCCAAGCTGAACCTGACATAGACGCCTGGCCTGGCCAGGACTCCTTCTCTGACCCTGAGTGCAGAGACTTCTGTTTCCTTGCGGGAACAAGGCAACGACCTGAGCTTGAGGGTGGCCTGTAGATCTCAATGGCAAGCCAGAGGAGTACCAGTGGCGCACACTTCCTTTCGCACCCGCACGCTGACCGCGGCAGGGGATAGCAGTACTGGCTAGACTCAGGTGCCCAGAGACGTCAAGTTGTCCTTAGCCTTCCCACGTAGATGGACATCCCTGGCTCCTTTCCACATGGCTCTTTCTGCACGAGAAGCCCGCCACCCTCCACTTGAACAATGTTGCTGCGCACGCCCACAGTAGCAAATGCAACATGGACCTCTCCCTAATTTTCCTTTGGGAGCCACGTGCTGGACCTCAGTTAGGATGAGAAGACGGTAGGTATTGCTCATTCATTTTGTTTAGATTTCCAAGGAATGCATTTATGGGAGTCCTCACTGATCCACGCTCCTGCTCAAAGGCTGGACGTGCAAAGTCGCGGACTGTCAGCAAGCTCAATCCTCTCAGCAGTAGGGAGCGGCCAGACTCGAGCCACGGGGCAGGAAGTGCACCCACGTCTCAGGGCATCGGAGCTCGGGTGCCCCAGGAAGAGCCCAGAATGTGACGGTGTAGTCTCGCGGCACAAGTCCCCGTGGCCAAACTTCTAGGTTTCTTCAAAGAAGTTCCGTTTACCCCCACAAGGTTTCTACCAGGAACCTTGTCGAGCCAGAGGCGATGCCCTTGGATCACACAGAAAGCTATGGGCATTGGAGATATTCCGATGCCCAAACTGGCAGGGCAAACCCTTGCAGCAACTGGGTTACTTGCCCTGGCGCCTTGTATTTTCGCCCCCAGGCCCGTCAGTGACATGACCGCGGAGAAACCTGAGACCCATTCATTTGTTCAGAGTTCCAAGCAGTGCATTTATGGGAGTCATCATCAATCCACCTGCTCAAAGGCTGCACGTTCAAAGTCACAGGCTCCACCGCGGGGCAGCCACCGATCTCAATCATGTCAGCAGTCAGCAGTGGCCAGAGGCGACCCACGGGGCTGCAAATGGAGCTAAGGATCATGGCATCAGATCTGGGGTTCCCCTGCAAGAGCCAAGAAGGTGAGGGTGTAGTCTCAGTGCACAAGTCCCCATGGCCAATCATCTAGGTTTCTGCAAAGAAGTTCCACTCACCACCACAAGGTTCCTACGAGGATCCTCAAGGACTTCACGCCAAAACCACGCTGAGACTCTTTTGCCTTGACTTGCCTCACCTTGCCGCACTCTCCTCACTTCGCCAGGTATCATGGACTATACAGAGGGCCCAATGCTGCTGCAGGTGTTTGTTCCCTGGCACTCCACCACATGCCTCAGGGTGACAGAACACAGGGATGTTTGAGAAAAGTGAACGGGCGCACAGAGGCAAAGGGTGATACCGCCCACCGATGTGCGCTATATCTCCCCACAACATTTCATTTGCAGTCCATCATGTCTGTGTGTCCACAGCCAAACGTGAATGCATCGTGGCACAGATGCCTTCAGAGCGCACGGGCATCAGCACAAAGAGCACGGCCGTCCATCAACCCCCCGGTATGGGCCTTGAACTTTCCTGCCTGAGCCACCTCCCCGCCGACACAGCATAAGGATGTCATCCTGAACTGCTGAGACACCCTCAGGGGAACTGGGATTACTCAGCGTAAGAGCCACTGCCCTCTGGGGAACCAAACCACTCCTGGCGCATACGCTTCCACACAATGGATTCACCCTCAAGGGGAAATGTGGTCCCTGAGATCTTCCACAAGGGAACGGCCCTTGGCCAAATGGGACGACCTCCAACAAAAGCAGCTTGTAGGGACCGGTGACAAAACGCACCAGAGGAACTCCTGGACTGAACAATGGAGATTCACCTGCAGCCAGACTTCCTGGCCTGCTGCCAAGACTGGCAACCTACCCTTGGCCCACACACAAAGCTAATGGCATCGGAACCATTCCGACGCCCAACGTGGCGGGGCAAACCCTTGCAGCAATTGTGTAACTTGCAGTGGTGTCTGGTACTTTCACCCTCTGGGCCCATCAGTGACGTGACATTGGGGAAACCCTGAGGCCCAGGTCCTCTACAAGCAACTTGTTACCCACAGCCATGCAACGACAGAACCCAGACAACAGCCTAGACACTTGAACCGGTATGACTTGTCTAGCCTGTGGCCAGGCTCGCCGGTTACCACAGTCTCGACGCACCAGCGGGTGGCAGGAAAAATGACACCCACACCACACATCCTCTCCTGCCCTTAAACCTGCAGCCTTTCCTTGGCAGCTAACTCCCTTGTTTCTGCACGGTTGCACCCAATGACCTCCGGGTAGAGCTCCAATCCTCAGGGAACGCTATGTGGGCCGGGTATAGAAACGATGCCTGGCTGTCCTCAGGAACACCTTCACATCTTCAACACAGGGGGAACGTGGTCAGACAGGGACAAAACACCCCAAGGCCTCCAAATCGGCCCCCATGAGGAGACACCATACTGTGCCATGAAGGCAACCATTTGCTGGCACAAGAACCCGCCATGAAGCAAATCGACCAAGGAGAGGAAAGAGGCGGGACCGTCCACAAATGTGCTCCCGTATTCCCTCCCTACACGTGCCTCCAGATGCTCCTGAGGGAATCCCAAATGTGTTCCGGGAACCCCATGGCCACCGTCGATCTATCCACCCACCAGTAAACCTGTGGGCTTAGCCAGCCATCTCACGTGTCTCTTTCACTCGCCTTGCCTTACTCTCTCTCCACCGGGATCCCAACGTGTCACGGCAAGATGCCAGAGCCACCCCTCACCAAAGAAGCTTGCCGTGACCAAGTTTGACTAAGGCATTTTCCAGCCCCTTCACACAGCACACACAAGAAGGACACAACCCGAGGAGGAGCCATCAGATTGGCCAAACTCCCAGGAACAGTGGTCCATTTGATTTCTCCCCTCATCAGGAGAAACCTAAACTGCATCTGGTCTCCCAAGCAGAACATGACAAAGAAGCCTGCCCTAGGCCTGGAATCCTGTTCTGACCCTGAGCCTACAGACCTCTGTTTCTTTGAGGCCACAAGGCAATGACCAGCAGGTGGGGCAGCCTGTAGAACTCAAGTGCAGGTGGCAGGACGAGCAATGGCTCACGCTTCCTCTCCTACCTGCATGCTGAACCGTGGCAGGGGACAGCAGTCCTGGCTAGACCAAGGAACCCAGAGACGGCACGCTGTCCCAAGCCTTCCCACCTGGATTGGCATCCCAGGCTCCTTTCCCAATGGCTCTTCTCCCCAGGAGATGACCACAACCCTCAACTTGAACAACGTGGCTGTAGACACCCACGGCCGCAAATGCAACGTGAACCTCTCCCTACTTTCCTTTTGGGAGCCACGTGCTGGACCTCAGTTCCAACGAGGAGACGGTAGGGATTTCTCACTCATTTTGTTCAGATTTCCAAGGAATGCATTTGTGGGAGTCATCATCGATCCAAGTACATGCTCAAACGGTGGACATGCAAAGTTGCAGATTCCACCATGGGACGGCCAGCGAGCTGAATCATATCAGCGTACGGAAGTGGCCAGAGCCGAGCCACGGGTCAGGAAATGCAGCCAGTTCTCAGGGCATCAAAGCTCGTGTTCCCCGAGAAAAGACCAGAAGGTGAGGGTGTAGCCCCGGTGCACACATTCCCATCGCCAAACCTTTAGGTTTAGCAAAGAAGTGTCGCTTACCGCAACAAGGGTTAAAGCAGGATCCTCATGGAATGCACGCCAACACCCCTCTGAGACTCCTTCGGCTGGCCTCGCCTTGCCACACCGTCCTCACTTCAACAGGTATCAGGGATTATACGGATGGCCCCAGGCTGCTGCTGGCATTCCTTCCCTGGCATTCCACCTGGCTCGGGGTGAGAGAACACACGCATGCTTGAGGAGGGTGCACAGGCGCACCGAGGGGAAGGGCGATACCACCCAGCATTGTGTGTTCTATCTCTCCTCAACATTTCATTTACTGTCCATCTTGCCTGTGTGTCCGCAGGCAAACGTGAAAGCATCGTGGCACTGGCGCCTTCAGAGCGTGCGGCCATCAGGACAAAGAGTGCCACCGACCAACAACCCCCTGGTCTCGGGCCCTGAAATTCCTCTCCTGAGCAATCTACCATCCATCACAGCAAAAGGATGTCTTCCTGATCCCCTGAGACACCCTCAGGACAACTGTGCCCCCTCAGCCTAAGAGCAAGTGCCCTCTATGGGAACAAACACGCGTTTGGCCCTTATGATTAAACACAGTGGACACGCCCTCAAGGGGAGAGATCTTCCATAAGGGAAGGGCCCTTGGCTGAATAAGACGACCTCCATCAAAAGCGGCTCGTAGGGACCCGTGACAAAGGGCACCTGAAGAACCCCTGGACTGATCAAGGGAGACTCACCAGCAGGCATACTTCCTGGTCTCCTGCCAAGCCAGAGGAACTTCCCTAGGACCGCAACCAAAGCTAATGGCAAGGGAGCCATTCCAATGCCCAAAATGGCGGGCCAAACACTTGCAGCAACTGGGTAACTTATCGTAGCACCTTGCACATTCGCATTCTTCCCTTCAAGGACAAGACCTTGGAGAAACCATGAGACCCAGGTCCTCCAGAACCAACGTGTCACCCACAGCCGTGCAATGAGAGAACGCACCCAACATCCTGGACCCTTGAACCGGCATGGCTTCTCTGGCTTGAAGCCATGCATGCTGGAGATCACAGGCTCGCAGCACCAGAAGGTGGCAGGACAAAATGACCGCTGCAGCACACATTCACTCCAGCCCTTAAACCTGTAGCGTTGCCTTGGCAGCCGACTCCCTTCTTTCTGCATGGTTGGGCCCAAAGACCTCCGGGAAGAGCTCCAAACCTCAGGGAATGCTATGCCGACCTGGTATAGCAATGACGCTGGGCTGTCCTAAGGAACACCTTAACATCCTCAACATAGGGGCAATGAGGCCACACAGGGACAAAACATCCCAACGGCTCCAAATCGGTCCCAGTGAGAAGACACCATACTGTGCCGTGAAGGCACCATTCGCTGGAACAAGGACCCGCCGTGAAGCACATTGAGAAAGGAGAGGAAAAGTTTGGGATGGTCCACGAATGTGCACCTGTATTCCTTCCCTACACGGGGCTCCAAATGCTCCTGAAGATATCCCAAAAGAGTTCCGGGAACCCTATGTCCACCGACATATCCACCCATACCGATCTATCCACCCAACAGTAAGCCTGTGGGCTTAGCCAACACTCTCCCGTGTATTTCCCGCTCGCCTTGCCTTGCTCTCTCCACCAGGATCCAAACGAATCCACCCCTCACCTAAGTAGCTTGATATCCCCTGGATTTGCCTAAGGCACTTTGCAAACTCTCCACACACAACACACAAGCAGGACACAACCCAAGGAGGCGCCATCAGCGTCGCCCAAATCCCGGGGACAGTGGCCCATTTGATTTCCCCCGAACATCAGGGCAAACCTGAACTATATCCCACCTCCCAAGCTGAACCTGACATAGACGCCTGGCCTGGCCAGGACTCCTTCTCTGACCCTGAGTGCAGAGACTTCTGTTTCCTTGCGGGAACAAGGCAACGACCTGAGCTTGAGGGTGGCCTGTAGATCTCAATGGCAAGCCAGAGGAGTACCAGTGGCGCACACTTCCTTTCGCACCCGCACGCTGACCGCGGCAGGGGATAGCAGTACTGGCTAGACTCAGGTGCCCAGAGACGTCAAGTTGTCCTTAGCCTTCCCACGTAGATGGACATCCCTGGCTCCTTTCCACATGGCTCTTTCTGCATGAGAAGCCCGCCACCCTCCACTTGAACAATGTTGCTGCGCACGCCCACAGTAGCAAATGCAACATGGACCTCTCCCTAATTTTCCTTTGGGAGCCACGTGCTGGACCTCAGTTAGGATGAGAAGACGGTAGGTATTGCTCATTCATTTTGTTTAGATTTCCAAGGAATGCATTTATGGGAGTCCTCACTGATCCACGCTCCTGCTCAAAGGCTGGACGTGCAAAGTCGCGGACTGTCAGCAAGCTCAATCCTCTCAGCAGTAGGGAGCGGCCAGACTCGAGCCACGGGGCAGGAAGTGCACCCACGTCTCAGGGCATCGGAGCTCGGGTGCCCCAGGAAGAGCCCAGAATGTGACGGTGTAGTCTCGCGGCACAAGTCCCCGTGGCCAAACTTCTAGGTTTCTTCAAAGAAGTTCCGTTTACCCCCACAAGGTTTCTACCAGGAACCTTGTCGAGCCAGAGGCGATGCCCTTGGATCACACAGAAAGCTATGGGCATTGGAGATATTCCGATGCCCAAACTGGCAGGGCAAACCCTTGCAGCAACTGGGTTACTTGCCCTGGCGCCTTGTATTTTCGCCCCCAGGCCCGTCAGTGACATGACCGCGGAGAAACCTGAGACCCATTCATTTGTTCAGAGTTCCAAGCAGTGCATTTATGGGAGTCATCATCAATCCACCTGCTCAAAGGCTGCACGTTCAAAGTCACAGGCTCCACCGCGGGGCAGCCACCGATCTCAATCATGTCAGCAGTCAGCAGTGGCCAGAGGCGACCCACGGGGCTGCAAATGGAGCTAAGGATCATGGCATCAGATCTGGGGTTCCCCTGCAAGAGCCAAGAAGGTGAGGGTGTAGTCTCAGTGCACAAGTCCCCATGGCCAATCATCTAGGTTTCTGCAAAGAAGTTCCACTCACCACCACAAGGTTCCTACGAGGATCCTCAAGGACTTCACGCCAAAACCACGCTGAGACTCTTTTGCCTTGACTTGCCTCACCTTGCCGCACTCTCCTCACTTCGCCAGGTATCATGGACTATACAGAGGGCCCAATGCTGCTGCAGGTGTTTGTTCCCTGGCACTCCACCACATGCCTCAGGGTGACAGAACACAGGGATGTTTGAGAAAAGTGAACGGGCGCACAGAGGCAAAGGGTGATACCGCCCACCGATGTGCGCTATATCTCCCCACAACATTTCATTTGCAGTCCATCATGTCTGTGTGTCCACAGCCAAACGTGAATGCATCGTGGCACAGATGCCTTCAGAGCGCACGGGCATCAGCACAAAGAGCACGGCCGTCCATCAACCCCCCGGTATGGGCCTTGAACTTTCCTGCCTGAGCCACCTCCCCGCCGACACAGCATAAGGATGTCATCCTGAACTGCTGAGACACCCTCAGGGGAACTGGGATTACTCAGCATAAGAGCCACTGCCCTCTGGGGAACCAAACCACTCCTGGCGCATACGCTTCCACACAATGGATTCACCCTCAAGGGGAAATGTGGTCCCTGAGATCTTCCACAAGGGAACGGCCCTTGGCCAAATGGGACGACCTCCAACAAAAGCAGCTTGTAGGGACCGGTGACAAAACGCACCAGAGGAACTCCTGGACTGAACAATGGAGATTCACCTGCAGCCAGACTTCCTGGCCTGCTGCCAAGACTGGCAACCTACCCTTGGCCCACACACAAAGCTAATGGCATCGGAACCATTCCGACGCCCAACGTGGCGGGGCAAACCCTTGCAGCAATTGTGTAACTTGCAGTGGTGTCTGGTACTTTCACCCTCTGGGCCCATCAGTGACGTGACATTGGGGAAACCCTGAGGCCCAGGTCCTCTACAAGCAACTTGTTACCCACAGCCATGCAACGACAGAACCCAGACAACAGCCTAGACACTTGAACCGGTATGACTTGTCTAGCCTGTGGCCAGGCTCGCCGGTTACCACAGTCTCGACGCACCAGCGGGTGGCAGGAAAAATGACACCCACACCACACATCCTCTCCTGCCCTTAAACCTGCAGCCTTTCCTTGGCAGCCAACTCCCTTGTTTCTACACGGTTGCACCCAATGACCTCCGGGTAGAGCTCCAATCCTCCGGGAACGCTATGTGGCCTGGGTATAGAAACGATGCCTGGCTGTCCTCAGGAACACCTTCACATCTTCAACACAGGGGGAACGTGGTCAGACAGGGACAAAACACCCCAAGGCCTCCAAATCGGCCCCCATGAGGAGACACCATACTGTGCCATGAAGGCAACCATTTGCTGGCACAAGAACCCGCCATGAAGCAAATCGACCAGGGAGAGGAAAGAGGCGGGACAGTCCACAAATGTGCTCCCGTATTCCCTCCCTACACGTGCCTCCAGATGCTCCTGAGGGAATCCCAAATGTGTTCCGGGAACCCCATGGCCACCGTCGATCTATCCACCCACCAGTAAACCTGTGGGCTTAGCCAGCCATCTCACGTGGCTCTTTCACTCGCCTTGCCTTACTCTCTCTCCACCGGGATCCCAACGTGTCACGGCAAGATGCCAGAGCCACCCCTCACCAAAGAAGCTTGCCGTGACCAAGTTTGACTAAGGCATTTTCCAGCCCCTTCACACAGCACACACAAGAAGGACACAACCCGAGGAGGAGCCATCAGATTGGCCAAACTCCCAGGAACAGTGGTCCATTTGATTTCTCCCCTCATCAGGAGAAACCTAAACTGCATCTGGTCTCCCAAGCAGAACATGACAAAGAAGCCTGCCCTAGGCCTGGAATCCTGTTCTGACCCTGAGCCTACAGACCTCTGTTTCTTTGAGGCCACAAGGCAATGACCAGCAGGTGGGGCAGCCTGTAGAACTCAAGTGCAGGTGGCAGGACGAGCAATGGCTCACGCTTCCTCTCCTACCTGCATGCTGAACCGTGGCAGGGGACAGCAGTCCTGGCTAGACCAAGGAACCCAGAGACGGCACGCTGTCCCAAGCCTTCCCACCTGGATTGGCATCCCAGGCTCCTTTCCCAATGGCTCTTCTCCCCAGGAGATGACCACAACCCTCAACTTGAACAACGTGGCTGTAGACACCCACGGCCGCAAATGCAACGTGAACCTCTCCCTACTTTCCTTTTGGGAGCCACGTGCTGGACCTCAGTTCCAACGAGGAGACGGTAGGGATTTCTCACTCATTTTGTTCAGATTTCCAAGGAATGCATTTGTGGGAGTCATCATCGATCCAAGTACATGCTCAAACGGTGGACATGCAAAGTTGCAGATTCCACCATGGGACGGCCAGCGAGCTGAATCATATCAGCGTACGGAAGTGGCCAGAGCCGAGCCACGGGTCAGGAAATGCAGCCAGTTCTCAGGGCATCAAAGCTCGTGTTCCCCGAGAAAAGACCAGAAGGTGAGGGTGTAGCCCCGGTGCACACATTCCCATCGCCAAACCTTTAGGTTTAGCAAAGAAGTGTCGCTTACCGCAACAAGGGTTAAAGCAGGATCCTCATGGAATGCACGCCAACACCCCTCTGAGACTCCTTCGGCTGGCCTCGCCTTGCCACACCGTCCTCACTTCAACAGGTATCAGGGATTATACGGATGGCCCCAGGCTGCTGCTGGCATTCCTTCCCTGGCATTCCACCTGGCTCGGGGTGAGAGAACACACGCATGCTTGAGGAGGGTGCACAGGCGCACCGAGGGGAAGGGCGATACCACCCAGCATTGTGTGTTCTATCTCTCCTCAACATTTCATTTACTGTCCATCTTGCCTGTGTGTCCGCAGGCAAACGTGAAAGCATCGTGGCACTGGCGCCTTCAGAGCGTGCGGCCATCAGGACAAAGAGTGCCACCGACCAACAACCCCCTGGTCTCGGGCCCTGAAATTCCTCTCCTGAGCAATCTACCATCCATCACAGCAAAAGGATGTCTTCCTGATCCCCTGAGACACCCTCAGGACAACTGTGCCCCCTCAGCCTAAGAGCAAGTGCCCTCTATGGGAACAAACACGCGTTTGGCCCTTATGATTAAACACAGTGGACACGCCCTCAAGGGGAGAGATCTTCCATAAGGGAAGGGCCCTTGGCTGAATAAGACGACCTCCATCAAAAGCGGCTCGTAGGGACCCGTGACAAAGGGCACCTGAAGAACCCCTGGACTGATCAAGGGAGACTCACCAGCAGGCATACTTCCTGGTCTCCTGCCAAGCCAGAGGAACTTCCCTAGGACCGCAACCAAAGCTAATGGCAAGGGAGCCATTCCAATGCCCAAAATGGCGGGCCAAACACTTGCAGCAACTGGGTAACTTATCGTAGCACCTTGCACATTCGCATTCTTCCCTTCAAGGACAAGACCTTGGAGAAACCATGAGACCCAGGTCCTCCAGAACCAACGTGTCACCCACAGCCGTGCAATGAGAGAACGCACCCAACATCCTGGACCCTTGAACCGGCATGGCTTCTCTGGCTTGAAGCCATGCATGCTGGAGATCACAGGCTCGCAGCACCAGAAGGTGGCAGGACAAAATGACCGCTGCAGCACACATTCACTCCAGCCCTTAAACCTGTAGCGTTGCCTTGGCAGCCGACTCCCTTCTTTCTGCATGGTTGGGCCCAAAGACCTCCGGGAAGAGCTCCAAACCTCAGGGAATGCTATGCCGACCTGGTATAGCAATGACGCTGGGCTGTCCTAAGGAACACCTTAACATCCTCAACATAGGGGCAATGAGGCCACACAGGGACAAAACATCCCAACGGCTCCAAATCGGTCCCAGTGAGAAGACACCATACTGTGCCGTGAAGGCACCATTCGCTGGAACAAGGACCCGCCGTGAAGCACATTGAGAAAGGAGAGGAAAAGTTTGGGATGGTCCACGAATGTGCACCTGTATTCCTTCCCTACACGGGGCTCCAAATGCTCCTGAAGATATCCCAAAAGAGTTCCGGGAACCCTATGTCCACCGACATATCCACCCATACCGATCTATCCACCCAACAGTAAGCCTGTGGGCTTAGCCAACACTCTCCCGTGTATTTCCCACTCGCCTTGCCTTGCTCTCTCCACCAGGATCCAAACGAATCCACCCCTCACCTAAGTAGCTTGATATCCCCTGGATTTGCCTAAGGCACTTTGCAAACTCTCCACACACAACACACAAGCAGGACACAACCCAAGGAGGCGCCATCAGCGTCGCCCAAATCCCGGGGACAGTGGCCCATTTGATTTCCCCCGAACATCAGGGCAAACCTGAACTATATCCCACCTCCCAAGCTGAACCTGACATAGACGCCTGGCCTGGCCAGGACTCCTTCTCTGACCCTGAGTGCAGAGACTTCTGTTTCCTTGCGGGAACAAGGCAACGACCTGAGCTTGAGGGTGGCCTGTAGATCTCAATGGCAAGCCAGAGGAGTACCAGTGGCGCACACTTCCTTTCGCACCCGCACGCTGACCGCGGCAGGGGATAGCAGTACTGGCTAGACTCAGGTGCCCAGAGACGTCAAGTTGTCCTTAGCCTTCCCACGTAGATGGACATCCCTGGCTCCTTTCCACATGGCTCTTTCTGCACGAGAAGCCCGCCACCCTCCACTTGAACAATGTTGCTGCGCACGCCCACAGTAGCAAATGCAACATGGACCTCTCCCTAATTTTCCTTTGGGAGCCACGTGCTGGACCTCAGTTAGGATGAGAAGACGGTAGGTATTGCTCATTCATTTTGTTTAGATTTCCAAGGAATGCATTTATGGGAGTCCTCACTGATCCACGCTCCTGCTCAAAGGCTGGACGTGCAAAGTCGCGGACTGTCAGCAAGCTCAATCCTCTCAGCAGTAGGGAGCGGCCAGACTCGAGCCACGGGGCAGGAAGTGCACCCACGTCTCAGGGCATCGGAGCTCGGGTGCCCCAGGAAGAGCCCAGAATGTGACGGTGTAGTCTCGCGGCACAAGTCCCCGTGGCCAAACTTCTAGGTTTCTTCAAAGAAGTTCCGTTTACCCCCACAAGGTTTCTACCAGGAACCTTGTCGAGCCAGAGGCGATGCCCTTGGATCACACAGAAAGCTATGGGCATTGGAGATATTCCGATGCCCAAACTGGCAGGGCAAACCCTTGCAGCAACTGGGTTACTTGCCCTGGCGCCTTGTATTTTCGCCCCCAGGCCCGTCAGTGACATGACCGCGGAGAAACCTGAGACCCATTCATTTGTTCAGAGTTCCAAGCAGTGCATTTATGGGAGTCATCATCAATCCACCTGCTCAAAGGCTGCACGTTCAAAGTCACAGGCTCCACCACGGGGCAGCCACCGATCTCAATCATGTCAGCAGTCAGCAGTGGCCAGAGGCGACCCACGGGGCTGCAAATGGAGCTAAGGATCATGGCATCAGATCTGGGGTTCCCCTGCAAGAGCCAAGAAGGTGAGGGTGTAGTCTCAGTGCACAAGTCCCCATGGCCAATCATCTAGGTTTCTGCAAAGAAGTTCCACTCACCACCACAAGGTTCCTACGAGGATCCTCAAGGACTTCACGCCAAAACCACGCTGAGACTCTTTTGCCTTGACTTGCCTCACCTTGCCGCACTCTCCTCACTTCGCCAGGTATCATGGACTATACAGAGGGCCCAATGCTGCTGCAGGTGTTTGTTCCCTGGCACTCCACCACATGCCTCAGGGTGACAGAACACAGGGATGTTTGAGAAAAGTGAACGGGCGCACAGAGGCAAAGGGTGATACCGCCCACCGATGTGCGCTATATCTCCCCTCAACATTTCATTTGCAGTCCATCATGTCTGTGTGTCCACAGCCAAACGTGAATGCATCGTGGCACAGATGCCTTCAGAGCGCACGGGCATCAGCACAAAGAGCACGGCCGTCCATCAACCCCCCGGTATGGGCCTTGAACTTTCCTGCCTGAGCCACCTCCCCGCCGACACAGCATAAGGATGTCATCCTGAACTGCTGAGACACCCTCAGGGGAACTGGGATTACTCAGCGTAAGAGCCACTGCCCTCTGGGGAACCAAACCACTCCTGGCGCATACGCTTCCACACAATGGATTCACCCTCAAGGGGAAATGTGGTCCCTGAGATCTTCCACAAGGGAACGGCCCTTGGCCAAATGGGACGACCTCCAACAAAAGCAGCTTGTAGGGACCGGTGACAAAACGCACCAGAGGAACTCCTGGACTGAACAATGGAGATTCACCTGCAGCCAGACTTCCTGGCCTGCTGCCAAGACTGGCAACCTACCCTTGGCCCACACACAAAGCTAATGGCATCGGAACCATTCCGACGCCCAACGTGGCGGGGCAAACCCTTGCAGCAATTGTGTAACTTGCAGTGGTGTCTGGTACTTTCACCCTCTGGGCCCATCAGTGACGTGACATTGGGGAAACCCTGAGGCCCAGGTCCTCTACAAGCAACTTGTTACCCACAGCCATGCAACGACAGAACCCAGACAACAGCCTAGACACTTGAACCGGTATGACTTGTCTAGCCTGTGGCCAGGCTCGCCGGTTACCACAGTCTCGACGCACCAGCGGGTGGCAGGAAAAATGACACCCACACCACACATCCTCTCCTGCCCTTAAACCTGCAGCCTTTCCTTGGCAGCCAACTCCCTTGTTTCTGCACGGTTGCACCCAATGACCTCCGGGTAGAGCTCCAATCCTCAGGGAACGCTATGTGGGCCGGGTATAGAAACGATGCCTGGCTGTCCTCAGGAACACCTTCACATCTTCAACACAGGGGGAACGTGGTCAGACAGGGACAAAACACCCCAAGGCCTCCAAATCGGCCCCCATGAGGAGACACCATACTGTGCCATGAAGGCAACCATTCGCTGGCACAGGAACCCGCCATGAAGCAAATCGACCAGGGAGAGGAAAGAGGCGGGACAGTCCACAAATGTGCTCCCGTATTCCCTCCCTACACGTGCCTCCAGATGCTCCTGAGGGAATCCCAAATGTGTTCCGGGAACCCCATGGCCACCGTCGATCTATCCACCCACCAGTAAACCTGTGGGCTTAGCCAGCCATCTCACGTGGCTCTTTCACTCGCCTTGCCTTACTCTCTCTCCACCGGGATCCCAACGTGTCACGGCAAGATGCCAGAGCCACCCCTCACCAAAGAAGCTTGCCGTGACCAAGTTTGACTAAGGCATTTTCCAGCCCCTTCACACAGCACACACAAGCAGGACACAACCCGAGGAGGAGCCATCAGATTGGCCAAACTCCCAGGAACAGTGGCCCATTTGATTTCTCCCCTCATCAGGAGAAACCTAAACTGCATCTGGTCTCCCAAGCAGAACATGACAAAGAAGCCTGCCCCAGGCCTGGAATCCTGTTCTGACCCTGAGCCTACAGACTTCTGTTTCTTTGAGGCCACAAGGCAATGACCAGCAGGTGGGGGCAGCCTGTAGAACTCAAGTGCAGGTGGCAGGACGAGCAATGGCTCACGCTTCCTCTCCTACCTGCATGCTGAACCGTGGCAGGGGACAGCAGTCCTGGCTAGACCAAGGAACCCAGAGACGGCACGCTGTCCCAAGCCTTCCCACCTGGATTGGCATCCCAGGCTCCTCTCCCAATGGCTCTTCTCCCCAGGAGATGACCACAACCCTCAACTTGAACAACGTGGCTGTAGACACCCACGGCCGCAAATGCAACGTGAACCTCTCCTTACTTATCTTTTGGGAGCCACGTGCTGGACCTCAGTTCCAACGAGGAGACGGTAGGGATTTCTCACTCATTTTGTTCAGGTTTCCAAGGAATGCATTTGTGGGAGTCATCATCGATCCAAGCACATGCTCAAACGGTGGACATGCAAAGTTGCAGATTCCACCATGGGACGGCCAGTGAGCTGAATCATATCAGCGTACGGAAGTGGCCAGCAGAGCCGAGCCACAGGTCAGGAAATGCAGCCAGTTCTCAGGACATCAAAGCTCGTGTTCCCCGAGAAAAGACCAGAAGGTGAGGGTGTAGCCCCGGTGCACACGTTCCCATCGCCAAACCTTTAGGTTTAGCAAAGAAGTGTCGCTTACCGCAACAAGGGTTAAAGCAGGATCCTCATGGAATGCACGCCAACACCCCTCTGAGACTCCTTCGGCTGGCCTCGCCTTGCCACACCGTCCTCACTTCAACGGGTATCAGGGATTATACGGATGGCCCCAGGCTGCTGCTGGCATTCCTTCCCTGGCATTCCACCTGGCTCGGGGTGAGAGAACACACGCATGCTTGATGAGGGTGCACAGGCGCACCGAGGGAAAGGGCGATACCACCCGGCATTGTGTGTTCTATCTCTCCTCAACATTTCATTTGCAGTCCATCATGTCTGTGTGTCCACAGCCAAACGTGAATGCATCGTGGCACAGATGCCTTCAGAGCGCACGGGCATCAGCACAAAGAGCACGGCCGTCCATCAACCCCCTGGTATGGGCCTTGAACTTTCCTGCGTGAGCCACCTCCCTGCCGACACAGCATAAGGATGTCATCCTGAACTGCTGAGACACCCTCAGGGGAACTGGGATTACTCAGCGTAAAAGCCACTGCCCTCTGGGGAACCAAACCACTCCTGGCGCATACGCTTCCACACAATGGATTCACCCGCAAGGGGAAATGTGGTCCCTGAGATCTTCCACAAGGGAACGGCCCTTGGCCAAATGGGACGACCTCCAACAAAAGCAGCTTGTAGGGACCGGTGACAAAACGCACCAGAGGAACTCCTGGACTGAACAATGGAGATTCACCTGCAGCCAGACTTCCTGGCCTGCTGCCAAGACTGGCAACCTACCCTTGGCCCACACACAAAGCTAATGGCATCGGAACCATTCCGACGCCCAACGTGGCGGGGCAAACCCTTGCAGCAATTGTGTAACTTGCAGTGGTGTCTGGTACTTTCACCCTCTGGGCCCATCAGTGACGTGACATTGGGGAAACCCTGAGGCCCAGGTCCTCTACAAGCAACTTGTTACCCACAGCCATGCAACGACAGAACCCAGACAACAGCCTAGACACTTGAACCGGTATGACTTGTCTAGCCTGTGGCCAGGCTCGCCGGTTACCACAGTCTCGACGCACCAGCGGGTGGCAGGAAAAATGACACCCACACCACACATCCTCTCCTGCCCTTAAACCTGCAGCCTTTCCTTGGCAGCTAACTCCCTTGTTTCTGCACGGTTGCACCCAATGACCTCCGGGTAGAGCTCCAATCCTCAGGGAACGCTATGTGGGCCGGGTATAGAAACGATGCCTGGCTGTCCTCAGGAACACCTTCACATCTTCAACACAGGGGGAACGTGGTCAGACAGGGACAAAACACCCCAAGGCCTCCAAATCGGCCCCCATGAGGAGACACCATACTGTGCCATGAAGGCAACCATTTGCTGGCACAAGAACCCGCCATGAAGCAAATCGACCAAGGAGAGGAAAGAGGCGGGACCGTCCACAAATGTGCTCCCGTATTCCCTCCCTACACGTGCCTCCAGATGCTCCTGAGGGAATCCCAAATGTGTTCCGGGAACCCCATGGCCACCGTCGATCTATCCACCCACCAGTAAACCTGTGGGCTTAGCCAGCCATCTCACGTGGCTCTTTCACTCGCCTTGCCTTACTCTCTCTCCACCGGGATCCCAACGTGTCACGGCAAGATGCCAGAGCCACCCCTCACCAAAGAAGCTTGCCGTGACCAAGTTTGACTAAGGCATTTTCCAGCCCCTTCACACAGCACACACAAGAAGGACACAACCCGAGGAGGAGCCATCAGATTGGCCAAACTCCCAGGAACAGTGGTCCATTTGATTTCTCCCCTCATCAGGAGAAACCTAAACTGCATCTGGTCTCCCAAGCAGAACATGACAAAGAAGCCTGCCCTAGGCCTGGAATCCTGTTCTGACCCTGAGCCTACAGACCTCTGTTTCTTTGAGGCCACAAGGCAATGACCAGCAGGTGGGGCAGCCTGTAGAACTCAAGTGCAGGTGGCAGGACGAGCAATGGCTCACGCTTCCTCTCCTACCTGCATGCTGAACCGTGGCAGGGGACAGCAGTCCTGGCTAGACCAAGGAACCCAGAGACGGCACGCTGTCCCAAGCCTTCCCACCTGGATTGGCATCCCAGGCTCCTTTCCCAATGGCTCTTCTCCCCAGGAGATGACCACAACCCTCAACTTGAACAACGTGGCTGTAGACACCCACGGCCGCAAATGCAACGTGAACCTCTCCCTACTTTCCTTTTGGGAGCCACGTGCTGGACCTCAGTTCCAACGAGGAGACGGTAGGGATTTCTCACTCATTTTGTTCAGATTTCCAAGGAATGCATTTGTGGGAGTCATCATCGATCCAAGTACATGCTCAAACGGTGGACATGCAAAGTTGCAGATTCCACCATGGGACGGCCAGCGAGCTGAATCATATCAGCGTACGGAAGTGGCCAGAGCCGAGCCACGGGTCAGGAAATGCAGCCAGTTCTCAGGGCATCAAAGCTCGTGTTCCCCGAGAAAAGACCAGAAGGTGAGGGTGTAGCCCCGGTGCACACATTCCCATCGCCAAACCTTTAGGTTTAGCAAAGAAGTGTCGCTTACCGCAACAAGGGTTAAAGCAGGATCCTCATGGAATGCACGCCAACACCCCTCTGAGACTCCTTCGGCTGGCCTCGCCTTGCCACACCGTCCTCACTTCAACAGGTATCAGGGATTATACGGATGGCCCCAGGCTGCTGCTGGCATTCCTTCCCTGGCATTCCACCTGGCTCGGGGTGAGAGAACACACGCATGCTTGAGGAGGGTGCACAGGCGCACCGAGGGGAAGGGCGATACCACCCAGCATTGTGTGTTCTATCTCTCCTCAACATTTCATTTACTGTCCATCTTGCCTGTGTGTCCGCAGGCAAACGTGAAAGCATCGTGGCACTGGCGCCTTCAGAGCGTGCGGCCATCAGGACAAAGAGTGCCACCGACCAACAACCCCCTGGTCTCGGGCCCTGAAATTCCTCTCCTGAGCAATCTACCATCCATCACAGCAAAAGGATGTCTTCCTGATCCCCTGAGACACCCTCAGGACAACTGTGCCCCCTCAGCCTAAGAGCAAGTGCCCTCTATGGGAACAAACACGCGTTTGGCCCTTATGATTAAACACAGTGGACACGCCCTCAAGGGGAGAGATCTTCCATAAGGGAAGGGCCCTTGGCTGAATAAGACGACCTCCATCAAAAGCGGCTCGTAGGGACCCGTGACAAAGGGCACCTGAAGAACCCCTGGACTGATCAAGGGAGACTCACCAGCAGGCATACTTCCTGGTCTCCTGCCAAGCCAGAGGAACTTCCCTAGGACCGCAACCAAAGCTAATGGCAAGGGAGCCATTCCAATGCCCAAAATGGCGGGCCAAACACTTGCAGCAACTGGGTAACTTATCGTAGCACCTTGCACATTCGCATTCTTCCCTTCAAGGACAAGACCTTGGAGAAACCATGAGACCCAGGTCCTCCAGAACCAACGTGTCACCCACAGCCGTGCAATGAGAGAACGCACCCAACATCCTGGACCCTTGAACCGGCATGGCTTCTCTGGCTTGAAGCCATGCATGCTGGAGATCACAGGCTCGCAGCACCAGAAGGTGGCAGGACAAAATGACCGCTGCAGCACACATTCACTCCAGCCCTTAAACCTGTAGCGTTGCCTTGGCAGCCGACTCCCTTCTTTCTGCATGGTTGGGCCCAAAGACCTCCGGGAAGAGCTCCAAACCTCAGGGAATGCTATGCCGACCTGGTATAGCAATGACGCTGGGCTGTCCTAAGGAACACCTTAACATCCTCAACATAGGGGCAATGAGGCCACACAGGGACAAAACATCCCAACGGCTCCAAATCGGTCCCAGTGAGAAGACACCATACTGTGCCGTGAAGGCACCATTCGCTGGAACAAGGACCCGCCGTGAAGCACATTGAGAAAGGAGAGGAAAAGTTTGGGATGGTCCACGAATGTGCACCTGTATTCCTTCCCTACACGGGGCTCCAAATGCTCCTGAAGATATCCCAAAAGAGTTCCGGGAACCCTATGTCCACCGACATATCCACCCATACCGATCTATCCACCCAACAGTAAGCCTGTGGGCTTAGCCAACACTCTCCCGTGTATTTCCCACTCGCCTTGCCTTGCTCTCTCCACCAGGATCCAAACGAATCCACCCCTCACCTAAGTAGCTTGATATCCCCTGGATTTGCCTAAGGCACTTTGCAAACTCTCCACACACAACACACAAGCAGGACACAACCCAAGGAGGCGCCATCAGCGTCGCCCAAATCCCGGGGACAGTGGCCCATTTGATTTCCCCCGAACATCAGGGCAAACCTGAACTATATCCCACCTCCCAAGCTGAACCTGACAT
Source organism: Balaenoptera borealis (assembly GCF_965194805.1). NCBI lineage: Eukaryota > Metazoa > Chordata > Mammalia > Artiodactyla > Balaenopteridae > Balaenoptera > Balaenoptera borealis. Next base: position 130,225,751 of record NC_138866.1, on the reverse strand, counting down.
AGACGCCTGGCCTGGCCAGGACTCCTTCTCTGACCCTGAGTGCAGAGACTTCTGTTTCCTTGCGGGAACAAGGCAACGACCTGAGCTTGAGGGTGGCCTGTAGATCTCAATGGCAAGCCAGAGGAGTACCAGTGGCGCACACTTCCTTTCGCACCCGCACGCTGACCGCGGCAGGGGATAGCAGTACTGGCTAGACTCAGGTGCCCAGAGACGTCAAGTTGTCCTTAGCCTTCCCACGTAGATGGACATCCCTGGCTCCTTTCCACATGGCTCTTTCTGCACGAGAAGCCCGCCACCCTCCACTTGAACAATGTTGCTGCACACGCCCACAGTAGCAAATGCAACATGGACCTCTCCCTAATTTTCCTTTGGGAGCCACGTGCTGGACCTCAGTTAGGATGAGAAGACGGTAGGTATTGCTCATTCATTTTGTTTAGATTTCCAAGGAATGCATTTATGGGAGTCCTCACTGATCCACGCTCCTGCTCAAAGGCTGGACGTGCAAAGTCGCGGACTGTCAGCAAGCTCAATCCTCTCAGCAGTAGGGAGCGGCCAGACTCGAGCCACGGGGCAGGAAGTGCACCCACGTCTCAGGGCATCGGAGCTCGGGTGCCCCAGGAAGAGCCCAGAATGTGACGGTGTAGTCTCGCGGCACAAGTCCCCGTGGCCAAACTTCTAGGTTTCTTCAAAGAAGTTCCGTTTACCCCCACAAGGTTTCTACCAGGAACCTTGTCGAGCCAGAGGCGATGCCCTTGGATCACACAGAAAGCTATGGGCATTGGAGATATTCCGATGCCCAAACTGGCAGGGCAAACCCTTGCAGCAACTGGGTTACTTGCCCTGGCGCCTTGTATTTTCGCCCCCAGGCCCGTCAGTGACATGACCGCGGAGAAACCTGAGACCCATTCATTTGTTCAGAGTTCCAAGCAGTGCATTTATGGGAGTCATCATCAATCCACCTGCTCAAAGGCTGCACGTTCAAAGTCACAGGCTCCACCACGGGGCAGCCACCGATCTCAATCATGTCAGCAGTCAGCAGTGGCCAGAGGCGACCCACGGGGCTGCAAATGGAGCTAAGGATCATGGCATCAGATCTGGGGTTCCCCTGCAAGAGCCAAGAAGGTGAGGGTGTAGTCTCAGTGCACAAGTCCCCATGGCCAATCATCTAGGTTTCTGCAAAGAAGTTCCACTCACCACCACAAGGTTCCTACGAGGATCCTCAAGGACTTCACGCCAAAACCACGCTGAGACTCTTTTGCCTTGACTTGCCTCACCTTGCCGCACTCTCCTCACTTCGCCAGGTATCATGGACTATACAGAGGGCCCAATGCTGCTGCAGGTGTTTGTTCCCTGGCACTCCACCACATGCCTCAGGGTGACAGAACACAGGGATGTTTGAGAAAAGTGAACGGGCGCACAGAGGCAAAGGGTGATACCGCCCACCGATGTGCGCTATATCTCCCCACAACATTTCATTTGCAGTCCATCATGTCTGTGTGTCCACAGCCAAACGTGAATGCATCGTGGCACAGATGCCTTCAGAGCGCACGGGCATCAGCACAAAGAGCACGGCCGTCCATCAACCCCCCGGTATGGGCCTTGAACTTTCCTGCCTGAGCCACCTCCCCGCCGACACAGCATAAGGATGTCATCCTGAACTGCTGAGACACCCTCAGGGGAACTGGGATTACTCAGCGTAAGAGCCACTGCCCTCTGGGGAACCAAACCACTCCTGGCGCATACGCTTCCACACAATGGATTCACCCTCAAGGGGAAATGTGGTCCCTGAGATCTTCCACAAGGGAACGGCCCTTGGCCAAATGGGACGACCTCCAACAAAAGCAGCTTGTAGGGACCGGTGACAAAACGCACCAGAGGAACTCCTGGACTGAACAATGGAGATTCACCTGCAGCCAGACTTCCTGGCCTGCTGCCAAGACTGGGAACCTACCCTTGGCCCACACACAAAGCTAATGGCATCGGAACCATTGCGACGCCCAACGTGGCGGGGCAAACCCTTGCAGCAATTGTGTAACTTGCAGTGGTGTCTGGTACTTTCACCCTCTGGGCCCATCAGTGACGTGACATTGGGGAAACCCTGAGGCCCAGGTCCTCTACAAGCAACTTGTTACCCACAGCCATGCAACGACAGAACCCAGACAACAGCCTAGACACTTGAACCGGTATGACTTGTCTAGCCTGTGGCCAGGCTCGCCGGTTACCACAGTCTCGACGCACCAGCGGGTGGCAGGAAAAATGACACCCACACCACACATCCTCTCCTGCCCTTAAACCTGCAGCCTTTCCTTGGCAGCCAACTCCCTTGTTTCTACACGGTTGCACCCAATGACCTCCGGGTAGAGCTCCAATCCTCCGGGAGCGCTATGTGGGCCGGGTATAGAAACGATGCCTGGCTGTCCTCAGGAACACCTTCACATCTTCAACACAGGGGGAACGTGGTCAGACAGGGACAAAACACCCCAAGGCCTCCAAATCGGCCCCCATGAGGAGACACCATACTGTGCCATGAAGGCAACCATTCGCTGGCACAAGAACCCGCCATGAAGCAAATCGACCAGGGAGAGGAAAGAGGCGGGACAGTCCACAAATGTGCTCCCGTATTCCCTCCCTACACGTGCCTCCAGATGCTCCTGAGGGAATCCCAAATGTGTTCCGGGAACCCCATGGCCACCGTCGATCTATCCACCCACCAGTAAACCTGTGGGCTTAGCCAGCCATCTCACGTGGCTCTTTCACTCGCCTTGCCTTACTCTCTCTCCACCGGGATCCCAACGTGTCACGGCAAGATGCCAGAGCCACCCCTCACCAAAGAAGCTTGCCGTGACCAAGTTTGACTAAGGCATTTTCCAGCCCCTTCACACAGCACACACAAGAAGGACACAACCCGAGGAGGAGCCATCAGATTGGCCAAACTCCCAGGAACAGTGGCCCATTTGATTTCTCCCCTCATCAGGAGAAACCTAAACTGCATCTGGTCTCCCAAGCAGAACATGACAAAGAAGCCTGCCCCAGGCCTGGAATCCTGTTCTGACCCTGAGCCTACAGACTTCTGTTTCTTTGAGGCCACAAGGCAATGACCAGCAGGTGGGGGCAGCCTGTAGAACTCAAGTGCAGGTGGCAGGACGAGCAATGGCTCACGCTTCCTCTCCTACCTGCATGCTGAACCGTGGCAGGGGACAGCAGTCCTGGCTAGACCAAGGAACCCAGAGACGGCACGCTGTCCCAAGCCTTCCCACCTGGATTGGCATCCCAGGCTCCTCTCCCAATGGCTCTTCTCCCCAGGAGATGACCACAACCCTCAACTTGAACAACGTGGCTGTAGACACCCACGGCCGCAAATGCAACGTGAACCTCTCCCTACTTTCCTTTTGGGAGCCACGTGCTGGACCTCAGTTCCAACGAGGAGACGGTAGGGATTTCTCACTCATTTTGTTCAGGTTTCCAAGGAATGCATTTGTGGGAGTCATCATCGATCCAAGCACATGCTCAAACGGTGGACATGCAAAGTTGCAGATTCCACCATGGGACGGCCAGCGAGCTGAATCATATCAGCGTACGGAAGTGGCCAGAGCCGAGCCACGGGTCAGGAAATGCAGCCAGTTCTCAGGGCATCAAAGCTCGTGTTCCCCGAGAAAAGACCAGAAGGTGAGGGTGTAGCCCCGGTGCACACGTTCCCATCGCCAAACCTTTAGGTTTAGCAAAGAAGTGTCGCTTACCGCAACAAGGGTTAAAGCAGGATCCTCATGGAATGCACGCCAACACCCCTCTGAGACTCCTTCGGCTGGCCTCGCCTTGCCACACCGTCCTCACTTCAACGGGTATCAGGGATTATACGGATGGCCCCAGGCTGCTGCTGGCATTCCTTCCCTGGCATTCCACCTGGCTCGGGGTGAGAGAACACACGCATGCTTGAGGAGGGTGCACAGGCGCACCGAGGGAAAGGGCGATACCACCCGGCATTGTGTGTTCTATCTCTCCTCAACATTTCATTTACTGTCCATCTTGCCTGTGTGTCCGCAGGCAAACGTGAAAGCATCGTGGCACTGGCGCCTTCAGAGCGTGCGGCCATCAGGACAAAGAGTGCCACCGACCAACAACCCCCTGGTCTCGGGCCCTGAAATTCCTCTCCTGAGCAATCTGCCCTCCATCACAGCAAAAGGATGTCTTCCTGATCCCCTGAGACACCCTCAGGACAACTGTGCCCCCTCAGCCTAAGAGCAAGTGCCCTCTATGGGAACAAAGACGCGTTTGGCCCTTATGATTAAACACAGTGGACACGCCCTCAAGGGGAGAGATCTTCCATAAGGGAAGGGCCCTTGGCTGAGTAAGACGACCTCCATCAAAAGCGGCTCGTAGGGACCCGTGACAAAGGGCACCTGAAGAACCCCTGGACTGATCAAGGGAGACTCACCAGCAGGCATACTTCCTGGTCTCCTGCCAAGCCAGAGGAACTTCCCTAGGACCGCAACCAAAGCTAATGGCAAGGGAGCCATTCCAATGCCCAAAATGGCGGGCCAAACACTTGCAGCAACTGGGTAACTTATCGTAGCACCTTGCACATTCGCATTCTCCCCTTCAAGGACAAGACCTTGGAGAAACCATGAGACCCAGGTCCTCCAGAACCAACGTGTCACCCACAGCCGTGCAATGAGAGAACGCACCCAACATCCTGGACCCTTGAACCAGCATGGCTTCTCTGGCTTGAAGCCATGCATGCTGGAGATCACAGGCTCGCAGCACCAGAAGGTGGCAGGACAAAATGACCCCTGCAGCACACATTCACTCCAGCCCTTAAACCTGTAGCGTTTCCTTGGCGGCCGACTCCCTTCTTTCTGCATGGTTGGGCCCAAAGACCTCCGGGAAGAGCTCCAAACCTCAGGGAATGCTATGCCGACCTGGTATAGCAATGACGCTGGGCTGTCCTAAGGAACACCTTAACATCCTCAACATAGGGGCAATGAGGCCACACAGGGACAAAACATCCCAACGGCTCCAAATCGGTCCCAGTGAGAAAACACCATACTGTGCCGTGAAGGCACCATTCGCTGGAACAAGGACCCGCCGTGAAGCACATTGAGAAAGGAGAGGAAAAGGTTGGGATGGTCCACGAATGTGCACCTGTATTCCTTCCCTACACGGGGCTCCAAATGCTCCTGAAGATATCCCAAAAGAGTTCCGGGAACCCTATGTCCACCGACATATCCACCCATACCGATCTATCCACCCAACAGTAAGCCTGTGGGCTTAGCCAACACTCTCCCGTGTATTTCCCACTCGCCTTGCCTTGCTCTCTCCACCAGGATCCAAACGAATCCACCCCTCACCTAAGTAGCTTGATATCCCCTGGATTTGCCTAAGGCACTTTGCAAACTCTCCACACACAACACACAAGCAGGACACAACCCAAGGAGGCGCCATCAGCGTCGCCCAAATCCCGGGGACAGTGGCCCATTTGATTTCCCCCGAACATCAGGGCAAACCTGAACTATATCCCACCTCCCAAGCTGAACCTGACATAGACGCCTGGCCTGGCCAGGACTCCTTCTCTGACCCTGAGTGCAGAGACTTCTGTTTCCTTGCGGGAACAAGGCAACGACCTGAGCTTGAGGGTGGCCTGTAGATCTCAATGGCAAGCCAGAGGAGTACCAGTGGCTCACGCTTCCTTTCGCACCCGCACGCTGACCGCGGCAGGGGATAGCAGTTCTGGCTAGACTCAGGTGCCCAGAGACGTCAAGTTGTCCTTAGCCTTCCCACGTAGATGGACATCCCAGGCTCCTTTCCACATGGCTCTTTCTGCACGAGAAGCCCGCCACCCTCCACTTGAACAATGTTGCTGCGCACGCCCACAGTAGCAAATGCAACATGGAGCTCTCCCTAATTTTCCTTTGGGAGCCACGTGCTGGACCTCAGTTAGGATGAGAAGACGGTAGGTATTGCTCATTCATTTTGTTTAGATTTCCAAGGAATGCATTTATGGGAGTCCTCACTGATCCACGCTCCTGCTGAAAGGCTGGACGTGCAAAGTCGCGGACTGTCAGCAAGCTCAATCCTCTCAGCAGTAGGGAGCGGCCAGACTCGAGCCACGGGGCAGGAAGTGCACCCACGTCTCAGGGCATCGGAGCTCGGGTGCCCCAGGAAGAGCCCAGAATGTGACGGTGTAGTCTCGCGGCACAAGTCCCCGTGGCCAAACTTCTAGGTTTCTTCAAAGAAGTTCCGTTTACCCCCACAAGGTTTCTACCAGGAACCTTGTCGAGCCAGAGGCGATGCCCTTGGATCACACAGAAAGCTATTGGCATCGGAGATATTCCAATGTCCAAACTGGCAGGGCAAACCCTTGCAGCAACTGGGTTACTTGCCCTGGCGCCTTGTATTTTCGCCCCCAGGCCCGTCAGTGATATAACCGCGGAGAAACCTGAGACCCATTCATTTGTTCAGAGTTCCAAGCAGTGCATTTATGGGAGTCATCATCAATCCACCTGCTCAAAGGCTGCACGTTCAAAGTCACAGGCTCCAGCGCGGGGCAGCCACCGATCTCAATCATGTCAGCAGTCAGGAGTGGCCAGAGGCGACCCACGGGGCTGCAAATGGAGCTAAGGATCATGGCATCAGATCTGGGGTTCCCCTGCAAGAGCCAAGAAGGTGAGGGTGTAGTCTCAGTGCACAAGTCCCCGTGGCCAAACATCTAGGTTTCTGCAAAGAAGTTCCACTCACCACCACAAGGTTCCTACGAGGATCCTCAAGGACTTCACGCTAAAACCACTCTGAGACTCTTTTGCCTTGACTTGCCTCACCTTGCCACACTCTCCTCACTTCGCCAGGTATCATGGACTATACAGAGGGCCCAATGCTGCTGCAGGTGTTTGTTCCCTGGCACTCCACCACATGCCTCAGGGTGACAGAACACAGGGATGTTTGAGAAAAGTGAACGGGTGCACAGAGGCAAAGGGTGATACCGCCCACCGATGTGCGCTATATCTCCCCTCAACATTTCATTTGCAGTCCATCATGTCTGTGTGTCCACAGCCAAACGTGAATGCATCGTGGCACAGATGCCTTCAGAGCGCACGGGCATCAGCACAAAGAGCACGGCCGTCCATCAACCCCCTGGTATGGGCCTTGAACTTTCCTGCCTGAGCCACCTCCCCGCCGACACAGCATAAGGATGTCATCCTGAACTGCTGAGACACCCTCAGGGGAACTGGGATTACTCAGCGTAAAAGCCACTGCCCTCTGGGGAACCAAACCACTCCTGGCGCATACGCTTCCACACAATGGATTCACCCGCAAGGGGAAATGTGGTCCCTGAGATCTTCCACAAGGGAACGGCCCTTGGCCAAATGGGACGACCTCCAACAAAAGCAGCTTGTAGGGACCGGTGACAAAACGCACCAGAGGAACTCCTGGACTGAACAATGGAGATTCACCTGCAGCCAGACTTCCTGGCCTGCTGCCAAGACTGGCAACCTACCCTTGGCCCACACACAAAGCTAATGGCATCGGAACCATTCCGACGCCCAACGTGACGGGGCAAACCCTTGCAGCAATTGTGTAACTTGCAGTGGTGTCTGGTACTTTCACCCTCTGGGCCCATCAGTGACGTGACATTGGGGAAACCCTGAGGCCCAGGTCCTCTACAAGCAACTTGTTACCCACAGCCATGCAACGACAGAACCCAGACAACAGCCTAGACACTTGAACCGGTATGACTTGTCTAGCCTGTGGCCAGGCTCGCCGGTTACCACAGTCTCGACGCACCAGCGGGTGGCAGGAAAAATGACACCCACACCACACATCCTCTCCTGCCCTTAAACCTGCAGCCTTTCCTTGGCAGCTAACTCCCTTGTTTCTGCACAGTTGCACCCAATGACCTCCGGGTAGAGCTCCAATCCTCAGGGAACGCTATGTGGGCCGGGTATAGAAACGATGCCTGGCTGTCCTCAGGAACACCTTCACATCTTCAACACAGGGGGAACGTGGTCAGACAGGGACAAAACACCCCAAGGCCTCCAAATCGGCCCCCATGAGGAGACACCATACTGTGCCATGAAGGCAACCATTCGCTGGCACAAGAACCCGCCATGAAGCAAATCGACCAGGGAGAGGAAAGAGGCGGGACCGTCCACAAATGTGCTCCCGTATTCCCTCCCTACACGTGCCTCCAGATGCTCCTGAGGGAATCCCAAATGTGTTCCGGGAACCCCATGGCCACCGTCGATCTATCCACCCACCAGTAAACCTGTGGGCTTAGCCAGCCATCTCACGTGGCTCTTTCACTCGCCTTGCCTTACTCTCTCTCCACCGGGACCCAACGTGTCACGGCAAGATGCCAGAGCCACCCCTCACCAAAGAAGCTTGCCGTGACCAAGTTTGACTAAGGCATTTTCCAGCCCCTTCACACAGCACACACAAGCAGGACACAACCCGAGGAGGAGCCATCAGATTGGCCAAACTCCCAGGAACAGTGGCCCATTTGATTTCTCCCCTCATCAGGAGAAACCTAAACTGCATCTGGTCTCCCAAGCAGAACATGACAAAGAAGCCTGCCCCAGGCCTGGAATCCTGTTCTGACCCTGAGCCTACAGACTTCTGTTTCTTTGAGGCCACAAGGCAATGACCAGCAGGTGGGGCAGCCTGTAGAACTCAAGTGCAGGTGGCAGGACGAGCAATGGCTCACGCTTCCTCTCCTACCTGCATGCTGAACCGTGGCAGGGGACAGCAGTCCTGGCTAGACCAAGGAACCCAGAGACGGCACGCTGTCCCAAGCCTTCCCACCTGGATTGGCATCCCAGGCTCCTCTCCCAATGGCTCTTCTCCCCAGGAGATGACCACAACCCTCAACTTGAACAACGTGGCTGTAGACACCCACGGCCGCAAATGCAACGTGAACCTCTCCCTACTTTCCTTTTGGGAGCCACGTGCTGGACCTCAGTTCCAACGAGGAGACGGTAGGGATTTCTCACTCATTTTGTTCAGGTTTCCAAGGAATGCATTTGTGGGAGTCATCATCGATCCAAGCACATGCTCAAACGGTGGACATGCAAAGTTGCAGATTCCACCATGGGACGGCCAGCGAGCTGAATCATATCAGCGTACGGAAGTGGCCAGCAGAGCCGAGCCACGGGTCAGGAAATGCAGCCAGTTCTCAGGGCATCAAAGCTCGTGTTCCCCGAGAAAAGACCAGAAGGTGAGGGTGTAGCCCCGGTGCACACGTTCCCATCGCCAAACCTTTAGGTTTAGCAAAGAAGTGTCGCTTACCGCAACAAGGGTTAAAGCAGGATCCTCATGGAATGCACGCCAACACCCCTCTGAGACTCCTTCGGCTGGTCTCGCCTTGCCACACCGTCCTCACTTCAACGGGTATCAGGGATTATACGGATGGCCCCAGGCAGCTGCTGGCATTCCTTCCCTGGCATTCCACCTGGCTCGGGGTGAGAGAACACACGCATGCTTGAGGAGGGTGCACAGGCGCACCGAGGGAAAGGGCGATACCACCCGGCATTGTGTGTTCTATCTCTCCTCAACATTTCATTTACTGTCCATCTTGCCTGTGTGTCCGCAGGCAAACGTGAAAGCATCGTGGCAGTGGCGCCTTCAGAGCGTGCGGCCATCAGGACAAAGAGTGCCACCGACCAACAACCCCCTGGTCTCGGGCCCTGAAATTCCTCTCCTGAGCAATCTGCCCTCCATCACAGCAAAAGGATGTCTTCCTGATCCCCTGAGACACCCTCAGGACAACTGTGCCCCCTCAGCCTAAGAGCAAGTGCCCTCTATGGGAACAAACACGCGTTTGGCCCTTATGATTAAACACAGTGGACACGCCCTCAAGGGGAGAGATCTTCCATAAGGGAAGGGCCCTTGGTTGAATAAGACGACCTCCATCAAAAGCGGCTCGTAGGGACCCGTGACAAAGGGCACCTGAAGAACCCCTGGACTGATCAAGGGAGACTCACCAGCAGGCATACTTCCTGGTCTCCTGCCAAGCCAGAGGAACTTCCCTAGGACCGCAACCAAAGCTAATGGCAAGGGAGCCATTCCAATGCCCCAAATGGCGGGCCAAACACTTGCAGCAACTGGGTAACTTATCGTAGCACCTTGCACATTCGCATTCTCCCCTTCAAGGACAAGACCTTGGAGAAACCATGAGACCCAGGTCCTCCAGAACCAACGTGTCACCCACAGCCGTGCAATGAGAGAACGCACCCAACATCCTGGACCCTTGAACCGGCATGGCTTCTCTGGCTTGAAGCCATGCATGCTGGAGATCACAGGCTCGCAGCACCAGAAGGTGGCAGGACAAAATGACCCCTGCAGCACACATTCACTCCAGCCCTTAAACCTGTAGCGTTTCCTTGTCGGCCGACTCCCTTCTTTCTGCATGGTTGGGCCCAAAGACCTCCGGGAAGAGCTCCAAACCTCAGGGAATGCTATGCCGACCTGGTATAGCAATGACGCTGGGCTGTCCTAAGGAACACCTTAACATCCTCAACATAGGGGCAATGAGGCCACACAGGGACAAAACATCCCAACGGCTCCAAATCGGTCCCAGTGAGAAAACACCATACTGTGCCGTGAAGGCACCATTCGCTGGAACAAGGACCCGCCGTGAAGCACATTGAGAAAGGAGAGGAAAAGGTTGGGATGGTCCACGAATGTGCACCTGTATTCCTTCCCTACACGGGGCTCCAAGTGCTCCTGAAGATATCCCAAAAGAGTTCCGGGAACCCTATGTCCACCGACATATCCACCCATACCGATCTATCCACCCAACAGTAAGCCTGTGGGCTTAGCCAACACTCTCCCGTGTATTTCCCACTCGCCTTGCCTTGCTCTCTCCACCAGGATCCAAACGAATCCACCCCTCACCTAAGTAGCTTGATATCCCCTGGATTTGCCTAAGGCACTTTGCAAACTCTCCACACACAACACACAAGCAGGACACAACCCAAGGAGGCGCCATCAGCGTCGCCCAAATCCCGGGGACAGTGGCCCATTTGATTTCCCCCGAACATCAGGGCAAACCTGAACTATATCCCACCTCCCAAGCTGAACCTGACATAGACGCCTGGCCTGGCCAGGACTCCTTCTCTGACCCTGAGTGCAGAGACTTCTGTTTCCTTGCGGGAACAAGGCAACGACCTGAGCTTGAGGGTGGCCTGTAGATCTCAATGGCAAGCCAGAGGAGTACCAGTGGCTCACGCTTCCTTTCGCACCCGCACGCTGACCGCGGCAGGGGATAGCAGTTCTGGCTAGACTCAGGTGCCCAGAGACGTCAAGTTGTCCTTAGCCTTCCCACGTAGATGGACATCCCAGGCTCCTTTCCACATGGCTCTTTCTGCACGAGAAGCCCGCCACCCTCCACTTGAACAATGTTGCTGCGCACGCCCACAGTAGCAAATGCAACATGGAGCTCTCCCTAATTTTCCTTTGGGAGCCACGTGCTGGACCTCAGTTAGGATGAGAAGACGGTAGGTATTGCTCATTCATTTTGTTTAGATTTCCAAGGAATGCATTTATGGGAGTCCTCACTGATCCACGCTCCTGCTCAAAGGCTGGACGTGCAAAGTCGCGGACTGTCAGCAAGCTCAATCCTCTCAGCAGTAGGGAGCGGCCAGACTCGAGCCACGGGGCAGGAAGTGCACCCACGTCTCAGGGCATCGGAGCTCGGGTGCCCCAGGAAGAGCCCAGAATGTGACGGTGTAGTCTCGCGGCACAAGTCCCCGTGGCCAAACTTCTAGGTTTCTTCAAAGAAGTTCCGTTTACCCCCACAAGGTTTCTACCAGGAACCTTGTCGAGCCAGAGGCGATGCCCTTGGATCACACAGAAAGCTATTGGCATCGGAGATATTCCAATGTCCAAACTGGCAGGGCAAACCCTTGCAGCAACTGGGTTACTTGCCCTGGCGCCTTGTATTTTCGCCCCCAGGCCCGTCAGTGATATGACCGCGGAGAAACCTGAGACCCATTCATTTGTTCAGAGTTCCAAGCAGTGCATTTATGGGAGTCATCATCAATCCACCTGCTCAAAGGCTGCACGTTCAAAGTCACAGGCTCCAGCGCGGGGCAGCCACCGATCTCAATCATGTCAGCAGTCAGGAGTGGCCAGAGGCGACCCACGGGGCTGCAAATGGAGCTAAGGATCATGGCATCAGATCTGGGGTTCCCCTGCAAGAGCCAAGAAGGTGAGGGTGTAGTCTCAGTGCACAAGTCCCCGTGGCCAAACATCTAGGTTTCTGCAAAGAAGTTCCACTCACCACCACAAGGTTCCTACGAGGATCCTCAAGGACTTCACGCTAAAACCACTCTGAGACTCTTTTGCCTTGACTTGCCTCACCTTGCCACACTCTCCTCACTTCGCCAGGTATCATGGACTATACAGAGGGCCCAATGCTGCTGCAGGTGTTTGTTCCCTGGCACTCCACCACATGCCTCAGGGTGACAGAACACAGGGATGTTTGAGAAAAGTGAACGGGTGCACAGAGGCAAAGGGTGATACCGCCCACCGATGTGCGCTATATCTCCCCTCAACATTTCATTTGCAGTCCATCATGTCTGTGTGTCCACAGCCAAACGTGAATGCATCGTGGCACAGATGCCTTCAGAGCGCACGGGCATCAGCACAAAGAGCACGGCCGTCCATCAACCCCCTGGTATGGGCCTTGAACTTTCCTGCCTGAGCCACCTCCCCGCCGACACAGCATAAGGATGTCATCCTGAACTGCTGAGACACCCTCAGGGGAACTGGGATTACTCAGCGTAAAAGCCACTGCCCTCTGGGGAACCAAACCACTCCTGGCGCATACGCTTCCACACAATGGATTCACCCGCAAGGGGAAATGTGGTCCCTGAGATCTTCCACAAGGGAACGGCCCTTGGCCAAATGGGACGACCTCCAACAAAAGCAGCTTGTAGGGACCGGTGACAAAACGCACCAGAGGAACTCCTGGACTGAACAATGGAGATTCACCTGCAGCCAGACTTCCTGGCCTGCTGCCAAGACTGGCAACCTACCCTTGGCCCACACACAAAGCTAATGGCATCGGAACCATTCCGACGCCCAACGTGACGGGGCAAACCCTTGCAGCAATTGTGTAACTTGCAGTGGTGTCTGGTACTTTCACCCTCTGGGCCCATCAGTGACGTGACATTGGGGAAACCCTGAGGCCCAGGTCCTCTACAAGCAACTTGTTACCCACAGCCATGCAACGACAGAACCCAGACAACAGCCTAGACACTTGAACCGGTATGACTTGTCTAGCCTGTGGCCAGGCTCGCCGGTTACCACAGTCTCGACGCACCAGCGGGTGGCAGGAAAAATGACACCCACACCACACATCCTCTCCTGCCCTTAAACCTGCAGCCTTTCCTTGGCAGCTAACTCCCTTGTTTCTGCACGGTTGCACCCAATGACCTCCGGGTAGAGCTCCAATCCTCAGGGAACGCTATGTGGGCCGGGTATAGAAACGATGCCTGGCTGTCCTCAGGAACACCTTCACATCTTCAACACAGGGGGAACGTGGTCAGACAGGGACAAAACACCCCAAGGCCTCCAAATCGGCCCCCATGAGGAGACACCATACTGTGCCATGAAGGCAACCATTCGCTGGCACAAGAACCCGCCATGAAGCAAATCGACCAGGGAGAGGAAAGAGGCGGGACCGTCCACAAATGTGCTCCCGTATTCCCTCCCTACACGTGCCTCCAGATGCTCCTGAGGGAATCCCAAATGTGTTCCGGGAACCCCATGGCCACCGTCGATCTATCCACCCACCAGTAAACCTGTGGGCTTAGCCAGCCATCTCACGTGGCTCTTTCACTCGCCTTGCCTTACTCTCTCTCCACCGGGACCCAACGTGTCACGGCAAGATGCCAGAGCCACCCCTCACCAAAGAAGCTTGCCGTGACCAAGTTTGACTAAGGCATTTTCCAGCCCCTTCACACAGCACACACAAGCAGGACACAACCCGAGGAGGAGCCATCAGATTGGCCAAACTCCCAGGAACAGTGGCCCATTTGATTTCTCCCCTCATCAGGAGAAACCTAAACTGCATCTGGTCTCCCAAGCAGAACATGACAAAGAAGCCTGCCCCAGGCCTGGAATCCTGTTCTGACCCTGAGCCTACAGACTTCTGTTTCTTTGAGGCCACAAGGCAATGACCAGCAGGTGGGGCAGCCTGTAGAACTCAAGTGCAGGTGGCAGGACGAGCAATGGCTCACGCTTCCTCTCCTACCTGCATGCTGAACCGTGGCAGGGGACAGCAGTCCTGGCTAGACCAAGGAACCCAGAGACGGCACGCTGTCCCAAGCCTTCCCACCTGGATTGGCATCCCAGGCTCCTCTCCCAATGGCTCTTCTCCCCAGGAGATGACCACAACCCTCAACTTGAACAACGTGGCTGTAGACACCCACGGCCGCAAATGCAACGTGAACCTCTCCCTACTTTCCTTTTGGGAGCCACGTGCTGGACCTCAGTTCCAACGAGGAGACGGTAGGGATTTCTCACTCATTTTGTTCAGGTTTCCAAGGAATGCATTTGTGGGAGTCATCATCGATCCAAGCACATGCTCAAACGGTGGACATGCAAAGTTGCAGATTCCACCATGGGACGGCCAGCGAGCTGAATCATATCAGCGTACGGAAGTGGCCAGCAGAGCCGAGCCACGGGTCAGGAAATGCAGCCAGTTCTCAGGGCATCAAAGCTCGTGTTCCCCGAGAAAAGACCAGAAGGTGAGGGTGTAGCCCCGGTGCACACGTTCCCATCGCCAAACCTTTAGGTTTAGCAAAGAAGTGTCGCTTACCGCAACAAGGGTTAAAGCAGGATCCTCATGGAATGCACGCCAACACCCCTCTGAGACTCCTTCGGCTGGTCTCGCCTTGCCACACCGTCCTCACTTCAACGGGTATCAGGGATTATACGGATGGCCCCAGGCAGCTGCTGGCATTCCTTCCCTGGCATTCCACCTGGCTCGGGGTGAGAGAACACACGCATGCTTGAGGAGGGTGCACAGGCGCACCGAGGGAAAGGGCGATACCACCCGGCATTGTGTGTTCTATCTCTCCTCAACATTTCATTTACTGTCCATCTTGCCTGTGTGTCCGCAGGCAAACGTGAAAGCATCGTGGCAGTGGCGCCTTCAGAGCGTGCGGCCATCAGGACAAAGAGTGCCACCGACCAACAACCCCCTGGTCTCGGGCCCTGAAATTCCTCTCCTGAGCAATCTGCCCTCCATCACAGCAAAAGGATGTCTTCCTGATCCCCTGAGACACCCTCAGGACAACTGTGCCCCCTCAGCCTAAGAGCAAGTGCCCTCTATGGGAACAAACACGCGTTTGGCCCTTATGATTAAACACAGTGGACACGCCCTCAAGGGGAGAGATCTTCCATAAGGGAAGGGCCCTTGGTTGAATAAGACGACCTCCATCAAAAGCGGCTCGTAGGGACCCGTGACAAAGGGCACCTGAAGAACCCCTGGACTGATCAAGGGAGACTCACCAGCAGGCATACTTCCTGGTCTCCTGCCAAGCCAGAGGAACTTCCCTAGGACCGCAACCAAAGCTAATGGCAAGGGAGCCATTCCAATGCCCCAAATGGCGGGCCAAACACTTGCAGCAACTGGGTAACTTATCGTAGCACCTTGCACATTCGCATTCTCCCCTTCAAGGACAAGACCTTGGAGAAACCATGAGACCCAGGTCCTCCAGAACCAACGTGTCACCCACAGCCGTGCAATGAGAGAACGCACCCAACATCCTGGACCCTTGAACCGGCATGGCTTCTCTGGCTTGAAGCCATGCATGCTGGAGATCACAGGCTCGCAGCACCAGAAGGTGGCAGGACAAAATGACCCCTGCAGCACACATTCACTCCAGCCCTTAAACCTGTAGCGTTTCCTTGTCGGCCGACTCCCTTCTTTCTGCATGGTTGGGCCCAAAGACCTCCGGGAAGAGCTCCAAACCTCAGGGAATGCTATGCCGACCTGGTATAGCAATGACGCTGGGCTGTCCTAAGGAACACCTTAACATCCTCAACATAGGGGCAATGAGGCCACACAGGGACAAAACATCCCAACGGCTCCAAATCGGTCCCAGTGAGAAAACACCATACTGTGCCGTGAAGGCACCATTCGCTGGAACAAGGACCCGCCGTGAAGCACATTGAGAAAGGAGAGGAAAAGGTTGGGATGGTCCACGAATGTGCACCTGTATTCCTTCCCTACACGGGGCTCCAAGTGCTCCTGAAGATATCCCAAAAGAGTTCCGGGAACCCTATGTCCACCGACATATCCACCCATACCGATCTATCCACCCAACAGTAAGCCTGTGGGCTTAGCCAACACTCTCCCGTGTATTTCCCACTCGCCTTGCCTTGCTCTCTCCACCAGGATCCAAACGAATCCACCCCTCACCTAAGTAGCTTGATATCCCCTGGATTTGCCTAAGGCACTTTGCAAACTCTCCACACACAACACACAAGCAGGACACAACCCAAGGAGGCGCCATCAGCGTCGCCCAAATCCCGGGGACAGTGGCCCATTTGATTTCCCCCGAACATCAGGGCAAACCTGAACTATATCCCACCTCCCAAGCTGAACCTGACATAGACGCCTGGCCTGGCCAGGACTCCTTCTCTGACCCTGAGTGCAGAGACTTCTGTTTCCTTGCGGGAACAAGGCAACAACCTGAGCTTGAGGGTGGCCTGTAGATCTCAATGGCAAGCCAGAGGAGTACCAGTGGCTCACGCTTCCTTTCGCACCCGCACGCTGACCGCGGCAGGGGATAGCAGTTCTGGCTAGACTCAGGTGCCCAGAGACGTCAAGTTGTCCTTAGCCTTCCCACGTAGATGGACATCCCAGGCTCCTTTCCACATGGCTCTTTCTGCACGAGAAGCCCGCCACCCTCCACTTGAACAATGTTGCTGCGCACGCCCACAGTAGCAAATGCAACATGGAGCTCTCCCTAATTTTCCTTTGGGAGCCACGTGCTGGACCTCAGTTAGGATGAGAAGACGGTAGGTATTGCTCATTCATTTTGTTTAGATTTCCAAGGAATGCATTTATGGGAGTCCTCACTGATCCACGCTCCTGCTCAAAGGCTGGACGTGCAAAGTCGCGGACTGTCAGCAAGCTCAATCCTCTCAGCAGTAGGGAGCGGCCAGACTCGAGCCACGGGGCAGGAAGTGCACCCACGTCTCAGGGCATCGGAGCTCGGGTGCCCCAGGAAGAGCCCAGAATGTGACGGTGTAGTCTCGCGGCACAAGTCCCCGTGGCCAAACTTCTAGGTTTCTTCAAAGAAGTTCCGTTTACCCCCACAAGGTTTCTACCAGGAACCTTGTCGAGCCAGAGGCGATGCCCTTGGATCACACAGAAAGCTATTGGCATCGGAGATATTCCAATGTCCAAACTGGCAGGGCAAACCCTTGCAGCAACTGGGTTACTTGCCCTGGCGCCTTGTATTTTCGCCCCCAGGCCCGTCAGTGATATGACCGCGGAGAAACCTGAGACCCATTTATTTGTTCAGAGTTCCAAGCAGTGCATTTATGGGAGTCATCATCAATCCACCTGCTCAAAGGCTGCACGTTCAAAGTCACAGGCTCCAGCGCGGGGCAGCCACCGATCTCAATCATGTCAGCAGTCAGGAGTGGCCAGAGGCGACCCACGGGGCTGCAAATGGAGCTAAGGATCATGGCATCAGATCTGGGGTTCCCCTGCAAGAGCCAAGAAGGTGAGGGTGTAGTCTCAGTGCACAAGTCCCCGTGGCCAAACATCTAGGTTTCTGCAAAGAAGTTCCACTCACCACCACAAGGTTCCTACGAGGATCCTCAAGGACTTCACGCTAAAACCACTCTGAGACTCTTTTGCCTTGACTTGCCTCACCTTGCCACACTCTCCTCACTTCGCCAGGTATCATGGACTATACAGAGGGCCCAATGCTGCTGCAGGTGTTTGTTCCCTGGCACTCCACCACATGCCTCAGGGTGACAGAACACAGGGATGTTTGAGAAAAGTGAACGGGTGCACAGAGGCAAAGGGTGATACCGCCCACCGATGTGCGCTATATCTCCCCTCAACATTTCATTTGCAGTCCATCATGTCTGTGTGTCCACAGCCAAACGTGAATGCATCGTGGCACAGATGCCTTCAGAGCGCACGGGCATCAGCACAAAGAGCACGGCCGTCCATCAACCCCCTGGTATGGGCCTTGAACTTTCCTGCCTGAGCCACCTCCCCGCCGACACAGCATAAGGATGTCATCCTGAACTGCTGAGACACCCTCAGGGGAACTGGGATTACTCAGCGTAAAAGCCACTGCCCTCTGGGGAACCAAACCACTCCTGGCGCATACGCTTCCACACAATGGATTCACCCGCAAGGGGAAATGTGGTCCCTGAGATCTTCCACAAGGGAACGGCCCTTGGCCAAATGGGACGACCTCCAACAAAAGCAGCTTGTAGGGACCGGTGACAAAACGCACCAGAGGAACTCCTGGACTGAACAATGGAGATTCACCTGCAGCCAGACTTCCTGGCCTGCTGCCAAGACTGGCAACCTACCCTTGGCCCACACACAAAGCTAATGGCATCGGAACCATTCCGACGCCCAACGTGACGGGGCAAACCCTTGCAGCAATTGTGTAACTTGCAGTGGTGTCTGGTACTTTCACCCTCTGGGCCCATCAGTGACGTGACATTGGGGAAACCCTGAGGCCCAGGTCCTCTACAAGCAACTTGTTACCCACAGCCATGCAACGACAGAACCCAGACAACAGCCTAGACACTTGAACCGGTATGACTTGTCTAGCCTGTGGCCAGGCTCGCCGGTTACCACAGTCTCGACGCACCAGCGGGTGGCAGGAAAAATGACACCCACACCACACATCCTCTCCTGCCCTTAAACCTGCAGCCTTTCCTTGGCAGCTAACTCCCTTGTTTCTGCACGGTTGCACCCAATGACCTCCGGGTAGAGCTCCAATCCTCAGGGAACGCTATGTGGGCCGGGTATAGAAACGATGCCTGGCTGTCCTCAGGAACACCTTCACATCTTCAACACAGGGGGAACGTGGTCAGACAGGGACAAAACACCCCAAGGCCTCCAAATCGGCCCCCATGAGGAGACACCATACTGTGCCATGAAGGCAACCATTCGCTGGCACAAGAACCCGCCATGAAGCAAATCGACCAGGGAGAGGAAAGAGGCGGGACCGTCCACAAATGTGCTCCCGTATTCCCTCCCTACACGTGCCTCCAGATGCTCCTGAGGGAATCCCAAATGTGTTCCGGGAACCCCATGGCCACCGTCGATCTATCCACCCACCAGTAAACCTGTGGGCTTAGCCAGCCATCTCACGTGGCTCTTTCACTCGCCTTGCCTTACTCTCTCTCCACCGGGACCCAACGTGTCACGGCAAGATGCCAGAGCCACCCCTCACCAAAGAAGCTTGCCGTGACCAAGTTTGACTAAGGCATTTTCCAGCCCCTTCACACAGCACACACAAGCAGGACACAACCCGAGGAGGAGCCATCAGATTGGCCAAACTCCCAGGAACAGTGGCCCATTTGATTTCTCCCCTCATCAGGAGAAACCTAAACTGCATCTGGTCTCCCAAGCAGAACATGACAAAGAAGCCTGCCCCAGGCCTGGAATCCTGTTCTGACCCTGAGCCTACAGACTTCTGTTTCTTTGAGGCCACAAGGCAATGACCAGCAGGTGGGGCAGCCTGTAGAACTCAAGTGCAGGTGGCAGGACGAGCAATGGCTCACGCTTCCTCTCCTACCTGCATGCTGAACCGTGGCAGGGGACAGCAGTCCTGGCTAGACCAAGGAACCCAGAGACGGCACGCTGTCCCAAGCCTTCCCACCTGGATTGGCATCCCAGGCTCCTCTCCCAATGGCTCTTCTCCCCAGGAGATGACCACAACCCTCAACTTGAACAACGTGGCTGTAGACACCCACGGCCGCAAATGCAACGTGAACCTCTCCCTACTTTCCTTTTGGGAGCCACGTGCTGGACCTCAGTTCCAACGAGGAGACGGTAGGGATTTCTCACTCATTTTGTTCAGGTTTCCAAGGAATGCATTTGTGGGAGTCATCATCGATCCAAGCACATGCTCAAACGGTGGACATGCAAAGTTGCAGATTCCACCATGGGACGGCCAGCGAGCTGAATCATATCAGCGTACGGAAGTGGCCAGCAGAGCCGAGCCACGGGTCAGGAAATGCAGCCAGTTCTCAGGGCATCAAAGCTCGTGTTCCCCGAGAAAAGACCAGAAGGTGAGGGTGTAGCCCCGGTGCACACGTTCCCATCGCCAAACCTTTAGGTTTAGCAAAGAAGTGTCGCTTACCGCAACAAGGGTTAAAGCAGGATCCTCATGGAATGCACGCCAACACCCCTCTGAGACTCCTTCGGCTGGTCTCGCCTTGCCACACCGTCCTCACTTCAACGGGTATCAGGGATTATACGGATGGCCCCAGGCAGCTGCTGGCATTCCTTCCCTGGCATTCCACCTGGCTCGGGGTGAGAGAACACACGCATGCTTGAGGAGGGTGCACAGGCGCACCGAGGGAAAGGGCGATACCACCCGGCATTGTGTGTTCTATCTCTCCTCAACATTTCATTTACTGTCCATCTTGCCTGTGTGTCCGCAGGCAAACGTGAAAGCATCGTGGCAGTGGCGCCTTCAGAGCGTGCGGCCATCAGGACAAAGAGTGCCACCGACCAACAACCCCCTGGTCTCGGGCCCTGAAATTCCTCTCCTGAGCAATCTGCCCTCCATCACAGCAAAAGGATGTCTTCCTGATCCCCTGAGACACCCTCAGGACAACTGTGCCCCCTCAGCCTAAGAGCAAGTGCCCTCTATGGGAACAAACACGCGTTTGGCCCTTATGATTAAACACAGTGGACACGCCCTCAAGGGGAGAGATCTTCCATAAGGGAAGGGCCCTTGGTTGAATAAGACGACCTCCATCAAAAGCGGCTCGTAGGGACCCGTGACAAAGGGCACCTGAAGAACCCCTGGACTGATCAAGGGAGACTCACCAGCAGGCATACTTCCTGGTCTCCTGCCAAGCCAGAGGAACTTCCCTAGGACCGCAACCAAAGCTAATGGCAAGGGAGCCATTCCAATGCCCCAAATGGCGGGCCAAACACTTGCAGCAACTGGGTAACTTATCGTAGCACCTTGCACATTCGCATTCTCCCCTTCAAGGACAAGACCTTGGAGAAACCATGAGACCCAGGTCCTCCAGAACCAACGTGTCACCCACAGCCGTGCAATGAGAGAACGCACCCAACATCCTGGACCCTTGAACCGGCATGGCTTCTCTGGCTTGAAGCCATGCATGCTGGAGATCACAGGCTCGCAGCACCAGAAGGTGGCAGGACAAAATGACCCCTGCAGCACACATTCACTCCAGCCCTTAAACCTGTAGCGTTTCCTTGTCGGCCGACTCCCTTCTTTCTGCATGGTTGGGCCCAAAGACCTCCGGGAAGAGCTCCAAACCTCAGGGAATGCTATGCCGACCTGGTATAGCAATGACGCTGGGCTGTCCTAAGGAACACCTTAACATCCTCAACATAGGGGCAATGAGGCCACACAGGGACAAAACATCCCAACGGCTCCAAATCGGTCCCAGTGAGAAAACACCATACTGTGCCGTGAAGGCACCATTCGCTGGAACAAGGACCCGCCGTGAAGCACATTGAGAAAGGAGAGGAAAAGGTTGGGATGGTCCACGAATGTGCACCTGTATTCCTTCCCTACACGGGGCTCCAAGTGCTCCTGAAGATATCCCAAAAGAGTTCCGGGAACCCTATGTCCACCGACATATCCACCCATACCGATCTATCCACCCAACAGTAAGCCTGTGGGCTTAGCCAACACTCTCCCGTGTATTTCCCACTCGCCTTGCCTTGCTCTCTCCACCAGGATCCAAACGAATCCACCCCTCACCTAAGTAGCTTGATATCCCCTGGATTTGCCTAAGGCACTTTGCAAACTCTCCACACACAACACACAAGCAGGACACAACCCAAGGAGGCGCCATCAGCGTCGCCCAAATCCCGGGGACAGTGGCCCATTTGATTTCCCCCGAACATCAGGGCAAACCTGAACTATATCCCACCTCCCAAGCTGAACCTGACATAGACGCCTGGCCTGGCCAGGACTCCTTCTCTGACCCTGAGTGCAGAGACTTCTGTTTCCTTGCGGGAACAAGGCAACGACCTGAGCTTGAGGGTGGCCTGTAGATCTCAATGGCAAGCCAGAGGAGTACCAGTGGCTCACGCTTCCTTTCGCACCCGCACGCTGACCGCGGCAGGGGATAGCAGTTCTGGCTAGACTCAGGTGCCCAGAGACGTCAAGTTGTCCTTAGCCTTCCCACGTAGATGGACATCCCAGGCTCCTTTCCACATGGCTCTTTCTGCACGAGAAGCCCGCCACCCTCCACTTGAACAATGTTGCTGCGCACGCCCACAGTAGCAAATGCAACATGGAGCTCTCCCTAATTTTCCTTTGGGAGCCACGTGCTGGACCTCAGTTAGGATGAGAAGACGGTAGGTATTGCTCATTCATTTTGTTTAGATTTCCAAGGAATGCATTTATGGGAGTCCTCACTGATCCACGCTCCTGCTCAAAGGCTGGACGTGCAAAGTCGCGGACTGTCAGCAAGCTCAATCCTCTCAGCAGTAGGGAGCGGCCAGACTCGAGCCACGGGGCAGGAAGTGCACCCACGTCTCAGGGCATCGGAGCTCGGGTGCCCCAGGAAGAGCCCAGAATGTGACGGTGTAGTCTCGCGGCACAAGTCCCCGTGGCCAAACTTCTAGGTTTCTTCAAAGAAGTTCCGTTTACCCCCACAAGGTTTCTACCAGGAACCTTGTCGAGCCAGAGGCGATGCCCTTGGATCACACAGAAAGCTATTGGCATCGGAGATATTCCAATGTCCAAACTGGCAGGGCAAACCCTTGCAGCAACTGGGTTACTTGCCCTGGCGCCTTGTATTTTCGCCCCCAGGCCCGTCAGTGATATGACCGCGGAGAAACCTGAGACCCATTCATTTGTTCAGAGTTCCAAGCAGTGCATTTATGGGAGTCATCATCAATCCACCTGCTCAAAGGCTGCACGTTCAAAGTCACAGGCTCCAGCGCGGGGCAGCCACCGATCTCAATCATGTCAGCAGTCAGGAGTGGCCAGAGGCGACCCACGGGGCTGCAAATGGAGCTAAGGATCATGGCATCAGATCTGGGGTTCCCCTGCAAGAGCCAAGAAGGTGAGGGTGTAGTCTCAGTGCACAAGTCCCCGTGGCCAAACATCTAGGTTTCTGCAAAGAAGTTCCACTCACCACCACAAGGTTCCTACGAGGATCCTCAAGGACTTCACGCTAAAACCACTCTGAGACTCTTTTGCCTTGACTTGCCTCACCTTGCCACACTCTCCTCACTTCGCCAGGTATCATGGACTATACAGAGGGCCCAATGCTGCTGCAGGTGTTTGTTCCCTGGCACTCCACCACATGCCTCAGGGTGACAGAACACAGGGATGTTTGAGAAAAGTGAACGGGTGCACAGAGGCAAAGGGTGATACCGCCCACCGATGTGCGCTATATCTCCCCTCAACATTTCATTTGCAGTCCATCATGTCTGTGTGTCCACAGCCAAACGTGAATGCATCGTGGCACAGATGCCTTCAGAGCGCACGGGCATCAGCACAAAGAGCACGGCCGTCCATCAACCCCCTGGTATGGGCCTTGAACTTTCCTGCCTGAGCCACCTCCCCGCCGACACAGCATAAGGATGTCATCCTGAACTGCTGAGACACCCTCAGGGGAACTGGGATTACTCAGCGTAAAAGCCACTGCCCTCTGGGGAACCAAACCACTCCTGGCGCATACGCTTCCACACAATGGATTCACCCGCAAGGGGAAATGTGGTCCCTGAGATCTTCCACAAGGGAACGGCCCTTGGCCAAATGGGACGACCTCCAACAAAAGCAGCTTGTAGGGACCGGTGACAAAACGCACCAGAGGAACTCCTGGACTGAACAATGGAGATTCACCTGCAGCCAGACTTCCTGGCCTGCTGCCAAGACTGGCAACCTACCCTTGGCCCACACACAAAGCTAATGGCATCGGAACCATTCCGACGCCCAACGTGACGGGGCAAACCCTTGCAGCAATTGTGTAACTTGCAGTGGTGTCTGGTACTTTCACCCTCTGGGCCCATCAGTGACGTGACATTGGGGAAACCCTGAGGCCCAGGTCCTCTACAAGCAACTTGTTACCCACAGCCATGCAACGACAGAACCCAGACAACAGCCTAGACACTTGAACCGGTATGACTTGTCTAGCCTGTGGCCAGGCTCGCCGGTTACCACAGTCTCGACGCACCAGCGGGTGGCAGGAAAAATGACACCCACACCACACATCCTCTCCTGCCCTTAAACCTGCAGCCTTTCCTTGGCAGCTAACTCCCTTGTTTCTGCACGGTTGCACCCAATGACCTCCGGGTAGAGCTCCAATCCTCAGGGAACGCTATGTGGGCCGGGTATAGAAACGATGCCTGGCTGTCCTCAGGAACACCTTCACATCTTCAACACAGGGGGAACGTGGTCAGACAGGGACAAAACACCCCAAGGCCTCCAAATCGGCCCCCATGAGGAGACACCATACTGTGCCATGAAGGCAACCATTCGCTGGCACAAGAACCCGCCATGAAGCAAATCGACCAGGGAGAGGAAAGAGGCGGGACCGTCCACAAATGTGCTCCCGTATTCCCTCCCTACACGTGCCTCCAGATGCTCCTGAGGGAATCCCAAATGTGTTCCGGGAACCCCATGGCCACCGTCGATCTATCCACCCACCAGTAAACCTGTGGGCTTAGCCAGCCATCTCACGTGGCTCTTTCACTCGCCTTGCCTTACTCTCTCTCCACCGGGACCCAACGTGTCACGGCAAGATGCCAGAGCCACCCCTCACCAAAGAAGCTTGCCGTGACCAAGTTTGACTAAGGCATTTTCCAGCCCCTTCACACAGCACACACAAGCAGGACACAACCCGAGGAGGAGCCATCAGATTGGCCAAACTCCCAGGAACAGTGGCCCATTTGATTTCTCCCCTCATCAGGAGAAACCTAAACTGCATCTGGTCTCCCAAGCAGAACATGACAAAGAAGCCTGCCCCAGGCCTGGAATCCTGTTCTGACCCTGAGCCTACAGACTTCTGTTTCTTTGAGGCCACAAGGCAATGACCAGCAGGTGGGGCAGCCTGTAGAACTCAAGTGCAGGTGGCAGGACGAGCAATGGCTCACGCTTCCTCTCCTACCTGCATGCTGAACCGTGGCAGGGGACAGCAGTCCTGGCTAGACCAAGGAACCCAGAGACGGCACGCTGTCCCAAGCCTTCCCACCTGGATTGGCATCCCAGGCTCCTCTCCCAATGGCTCTTCTCCCCAGGAGATGACCACAACCCTCAACTTGAACAACGTGGCTGTAGACACCCACGGCCGCAAATGCAACGTGAACCTCTCCCTACTTTCCTTTTGGGAGCCACGTGCTGGACCTCAGTTCCAACGAGGAGACGGTAGGGATTTCTCACTCATTTTGTTCAGGTTTCCAAGGAATGCATTTGTGGGAGTCATCATCGATCCAAGCACATGCTCAAACGGTGGACATGCAAAGTTGCAGATTCCACCATGGGACGGCCAGCGAGCTGAATCATATCAGCGTACGGAAGTGGCCAGCAGAGCCGAGCCACGGGTCAGGAAATGCAGCCAGTTCTCAGGGCATCAAAGCTCGTGTTCCCCGAGAAAAGACCAGAAGGTGAGGGTGTAGCCCCGGTGCACACGTTCCCATCGCCAAACCTTTAGGTTTAGCAAAGAAGTGTCGCTTACCGCAACAAGGGTTAAAGCAGGATCCTCATGGAATGCACGCCAACACCCCTCTGAGACTCCTTCGGCTGGTCTCGCCTTGCCACACCGTCCTCACTTCAACGGGTATCAGGGATTATACGGATGGCCCCAGGCAGCTGCTGGCATTCCTTCCCTGGCATTCCACCTGGCTCGGGGTGAGAGAACACACGCATGCTTGAGGAGGGTGCACAGGCGCACCGAGGGAAAGGGCGATACCACCCGGCATTGTGTGTTCTATCTCTCCTCAACATTTCATTTACTGTCCATCTTGCCTGTGTGTCCGCAGGCAAACGTGAAAGCATCGTGGCAGTGGCGCCTTCAGAGCGTGCGGCCATCAGGACAAAGAGTGCCACCGACCAACAACCCCCTGGTCTCGGGCCCTGAAATTCCTCTCCTGAGCAATCTGCCCTCCATCACAGCAAAAGGATGTCTTCCTGATCCCCTGAGACACCCTCAGGACAACTGTGCCCCCTCAGCCTAAGAGCAAGTGCCCTCTATGGGAACAAACACGCGTTTGGCCCTTATGATTAAACACAGTGGACACGCCCTCAAGGGGAGAGATCTTCCATAAGGGAAGGGCCCTTGGTTGAATAAGACGACCTCCATCAAAAGCGGCTCGTAGGGACCCGTGACAAAGGGCACCTGAAGAACCCCTGGACTGATCAAGGGAGACTCACCAGCAGGCATACTTCCTGGTCTCCTGCCAAGCCAGAGGAACTTCCCTAGGACCGCAACCAAAGCTAATGGCAAGGGAGCCATTCCAATGCCCCAAATGGCGGGCCAAACACTTGCAGCAACTGGGTAACTTATCGTAGCACCTTGCACATTCGCATTCTCCCCTTCAAGGACAAGACCTTGGAGAAACCATGAGACCCAGGTCCTCCAGAACCAACGTGTCACCCACAGCCGTGCAATGAGAGAACGCACCCAACATCCTGGACCCTTGAACCGGCATGGCTTCTCTGGCTTGAAGCCATGCATGCTGGAGATCACAGGCTCGCAGCACCAGAAGGTGGCAGGACAAAATGACCCCTGCAGCACACATTCACTCCAGCCCTTAAACCTGTAGCGTTTCCTTGTCGGCCGACTCCCTTCTTTCTGCATGGTTGGGCCCAAAGACCTCCGGGAAGAGCTCCAAACCTCAGGGAATGCTATGCCGACCTGGTATAGCAATGACGCTGGGCTGTCCTAAGGAACACCTTAACATCCTCAACATAGGGGCAATGAGGCCACACAGGGACAAAACATCCCAACGGCTCCAAATCGGTCCCAGTGAGAAAACACCATACTGTGCCGTGAAGGCACCATTCGCTGGAACAAGGACCCGCCGTGAAGCACATTGAGAAAGGAGAGGAAAAGGTTGGGATGGTCCACGAATGTGCACCTGTATTCCTTCCCTACACGGGGCTCCAAGTGCTCCTGAAGATATCCCAAAAGAGTTCCGGGAACCCTATGTCCACCGACATATCCACCCATACCGATCTATCCACCCAACAGTAAGCCTGTGGGCTTAGCCAACACTCTCCCGTGTATTTCCCACTCGCCTTGCCTTGCTCTCTCCACCAGGATCCAAACGAATCCACCCCTCACCTAAGTAGCTTGATATCCCCTGGATTTGCCTAAGGCACTTTGCAAACTCTCCACACACAACACACAAGCAGGACACAACCCAAGGAGGCGCCATCAGCGTCGCCCAAATCCCGGGGACAGTGGCCCATTTGATTTCCCCCGAACATCAGGGCAAACCTGAACTATATCCCACCTCCCAAGCTGAACCTGACATAGACGCCTGGCCTGGCCAGGACTCCTTCTCTGACCCTGAGTGCAGAGACTTCTGTTTCCTTGCGGGAACAAGGCAACAACCTGAGCTTGAGGGTGGCCTGTAGATCTCAATGGCAAGCCAGAGGAGTACCAGTGGCTCACGCTTCCTTTCGCACCCGCACGCTGACCGCGGCAGGGGATAGCAGTTCTGGCTAGACTCAGGTGCCCAGAGACGTCAAGTTGTCCTTAGCCTTCCCACGTAGATGGACATCCCAGGCTCCTTTCCACATGGCTCTTTCTGCACGAGAAGCCCGCCACCCTCCACTTGAACAATGTTGCTGCGCACGCCCACAGTAGCAAATGCAACATGGACCTCTCCCTAATTTTCCTTTGGGAGCCACGTGCTGGACCTCAGTTAGGATGAGAAGACGGTAGGTATTGCTCATTCATTTTGTTTAGATTTCCAAGGAATGCATTTATGGGAGTCCTCACTGATCCACGCTCCTGCTCAAAGGCTGGACGTGCAAAGTCGCGGACTGTCAGCAAGCTCAATCCTCTCAGCAGTAGGGAGCGGCCAGACTCGAGCCACGGGGCAGGAAGTGCACCCACGTCTCAGGGCATCGGAGCTCGGGTGCCCCAGGAAGAGCCCAGAATGTGACGGTGTAGTCTCGCGGCACAAGTCCCCGTGGCCAAACTTCTAGGTTTCTTCAAAGAAGTTCCGTTTACCCCCACAAGGTTTCTACCAGGAACCTTGTCGAGCCAGAGGCGATGCCCTTGGATCACACAGAAAGCTATTGGCATCGGAGATATTCCAATGTCCAAACTGGCAGGGCAAACCCTTGCAGCAACTGGGTTACTTGCCCTGGCGCCTTGTATTTTCGCCCCCAGGCCCGTCAGTGATATGACCGCGGAGAAACCTGAGACCCATTTATTTGTTCAGAGTTCCAAGCAGTGCATTTATGGGAGTCATCATCAATCCACCTGCTCAAAGGCTGCACGTTCAAAGTCACAGGCTCCAGCGCGGGGCAGCCACCGATCTCAATCATGTCAGCAGTCAGGAGTGGCCAGAGGCGACCCACGGGGCTGCAAATGGAGCTAAGGATCATGGCATCAGATCTGGGGTTCCCCTGCAAGAGCCAAGAAGGTGAGGGTGTAGTCTCAGTGCACAAGTCCCCGTGGCCAAACATCTAGGTTTCTGCAAAGAAGTTCCACTCACCACCACAAGGTTCCTACGAGGATCCTCAAGGACTTCACGCTAAAACCACTCTGAGACTCTTTTGCCTTGACTTGCCTCACCTTGCCACACTCTCCTCACTTCGCCAGGTATCATGGACTATACAGAGGGCCCAATGCTGCTGCAGGTGTTTGTTCCCTGGCACTCCACCACATGCCTCAGGGTGACAGAACACAGGGATGTTTGAGAAAAGTGAACGGGTGCACAGAGGCAAAGGGTGATACCGCCCACCGATGTGCGCTATATCTCCCCTCAACATTTCATTTGCAGTCCATCATGTCTGTGTGTCCACAGCCAAACGTGAATGCATCGTGGCACAGATGCCTTCAGAGCGCACGGGCATCAGCACAAAGAGCACGGCCGTCCATCAACCCCCTGGTATGGGCCTTGAACTTTCCTGCCTGAGCCACCTCCCCGCCGACACAGCATAAGGATGTCATCCTGAACTGCTGAGACACCCTCAGGGGAACTGGGATTACTCAGCGTAAAAGCCACTGCCCTCTGGGGAACCAAACCACTCCTGGCGCATACGCTTCCACACAATGGATTCACCCGCAAGGGGAAATGTGGTCCCTGAGATCTTCCACAAGGGAACGGCCCTTGGCCAAATGGGACGACCTCCAACAAAAGCAGCTTGTAGGGACCGGTGACAAAACGCACCAGAGGAACTCCTGGACTGAACAATGGAGATTCACCTGCAGCCAGACTTCCTGGCCTGCTGCCAAGACTGGCAACCTACCCTTGGCCCACACACAAAGCTAATGGCATCGGAACCATTCCGACGCCCAACGTGACGGGGCAAACCCTTGCAGCAATTGTGTAACTTGCAGTGGTGTCTGGTACTTTCACCCTCTGGGCCCATCAGTGACGTGACATTGGGGAAACCCTGAGGCCCAGGTCCTCTACAAGCAACTTGTTACCCACAGCCATGCAACGACAGAACCCAGACAACAGCCTAGACACTTGAACCGGTATGACTTGTCTAGCCTGTGGCCAGGCTCGCCGGTTACCACAGTCTCGACGCACCAGCGGGTGGCAGGAAAAATGACACCCACACCACACATCCTCTCCTGCCCTTAAACCTGCAGCCTTTCCTTGGCAGCTAACTCCCTTGTTTCTGCACAGTTGCACCCAATGACCTCCGGGTAGAGCTCCAATCCTCAGGGAACGCTATGTGGGCCGGGTATAGAAACGATGCCTGGCTGTCCTCAGGAACACCTTCACATCTTCAACACAGGGGGAACGTGGTCAGACAGGGACAAAACACCCCAAGGCCTCCAAATCGGCCCCCATGAGGAGACACCATACTGTGCCATGAAGGCAACCATTCGCTGGCACAAGAACCCGCCATGAAGCAAATCGACCAGGGAGAGGAAAGAGGCGGGACCGTCCACAAATGTGCTCCCGTATTCCCTCCCTACACGTGCCTCCAGATGCTCCTGAGGGAATCCCAAATGTGTTCCGGGAACCCCATGGCCACCGTCGATCTATCCACCCACCAGTAAACCTGTGGGCTTAGCCAGCCATCTCACGTGGCTCTTTCACTCGCCTTGCCTTACTCTCTCTCCACCGGGACCCAACGTGTCACGGCAAGATGCCAGAGCCACCCCTCACCAAAGAAGCTTGCCGTGACCAAGTTTGACTAAGGCATTTTCCAGCCCCTTCACACAGCACACACAAGCAGGACACAACCCGAGGAGGAGCCATCAGATTGGCCAAACTCCCAGGAACAGTGGCCCATTTGATTTCTCCCCTCATCAGGAGAAACCTAAACTGCATCTGGTCTCCCAAGCAGAACATGACAAAGAAGCCTGCCCCAGGCCTGGAATCCTGTTCTGACCCTGAGCCTACAGACTTCTGTTTCTTTGAGGCCACAAGGCAATGACCAGCAGGTGGGGCAGCCTGTAGAACTCAAGTGCAGGTGGCAGGACGAGCAATGGCTCACGCTTCCTCTCCTACCTGCATGCTGAACCGTGGCAGGGGACAGCAGTCCTGGCTAGACCAAGGAACCCAGAGACGGCACGCTGTCCCAAGCCTTCCCACCTGGATTGCCATCCCAGGCTCCTCTCCCAATGGCTCTTCTCCCCAGGAGATGACCACAACCCTCAACTTGAACAACGTGGCTGTAGACACCCACGGCCGCAAATGCAACGTGAACCTCTCCCTACTTTCCTTTTGGGAGCCACGTGCTGGACCTCAGTTCCAACGAGGAGACGGTAGGGATTTCTCACTCATTTTGTTCAGGTTTCCAAGGAATGCATTTGTGGGAGTCATCATCGATCCAAGCACATGCTCAAACGGTGGACATGCAAAGTTGCAGATTCCACCATGGGACGGCCAGCGAGCTGAATCATATCAGCGTACGGAAGTGGCCAGCAGAGCCGAGCCACGGGTCAGGAAATGCAGCCAGTTCTCAGGGCATCAAAGCTCGTGTTCCCCGAGAAAAGACCAGAAGGTGAGGGTGTAGCCCCGGTGCACACGTTCCCATCGCCAAACCTTTAGGTTTAGCAAAGAAGTGTCGCTTACCGCAACAAGGGTTAAAGCAGGATCCTCATGGAATGCACGCCAACACCCCTCTGAGACTCCTTCGGCTGGTCTCGCCTTGCCACACCGTCCTCACTTCAACGGGTATCAGGGATTATACGGATGGCCCCAGGCAGCTGCTGGCATTCCTTCCCTGGCATTCCACCTGGCTCGGGGTGAGAGAACACACGCATGCTTGAGGAGGGTGCACAGGCGCACCGAGGGAAAGGGCGATACCACCCGGCATTGTGTGTTCTATCTCTCCTCAACATTTCATTTACTGTCCATCTTGCCTGTGTGTCCGCAGGCAAACGTGAAAGCATCGTGGCAGTGGCGCCTTCAGAGCGTGCGGCCATCAGGACAAAGAGTGCCACCGACCAACAACCCCCTGGTCTCGGGCCCTGAAATTCCTCTCCTGAGCAATCTGCCCTCCATCACAGCAAAAGGATGTCTTCCTGATCCCCTGAGACACCCTCAGGACAACTGTGCCCCCTCAGCCTAAGAGCAAGTGCCCTCTATGGGAACAAACACGCGTTTGGCCCTTATGATTAAACACAGTGGACACGCCCTCAAGGGGAGAGATCTTCCATAAGGGAAGGGCCCTTGGTTGAATAAGACGACCTCCATCAAAAGCGGCTCGTAGGGACCCGTGACAAAGGGCACCTGAAGAACCCCTGGACTGATCAAGGGAGACTCACCAGCAGGCATACTTCCTGGTCTCCTGCCAAGCCAGAGGAACTTCCCTAGGACCGCAACCAAAGCTAATGGCAAGGGAGCCATTCCAATGCCCAAAATGGCGGGCCAAACACTTGCAGCAACTGGGTAACTTATCGTAGCACCTTGCACATTCGCATTCTCCCCTTCAAGGACAAGACCTTGGAGAAACCATGAGACCCAGGTCCTCCAGAACCAACGTGTCACCCACAGCCGTGCAATGAGAGAACGCACCCAACATCCTGGACCCTTGAACCAGCATGGCTTCTCTGGCTTGAAGCCATGCATGCTGGAGATCACAGGCTCGCAGCACCAGAAGGTGGCAGGACAAAATGACCCCTGCAGCACACATTCACTCCAGCCCTTAAACCTGTAGCGTTTCCTTGTCGGCCGACTCCCTTCTTTCTGCATGGTTGGGCCCAAAGACCTCCGGGAAGAGCTCCAAACCTCAGGGAATGCTATGCCGACCTGGTATAGCAATGACGCTGGGCTGTCCTAAGGAACACCTTAACATCCTCAACATAGGGGCAATGAGGCCACACAGGGACAAAACATCCCAACGGCTCCAAATCGGTCCCAGTGAGAAAACACCATACTGTGCCGTGAAGGCACCATTCGCTGGAACAAGGACCCGCCGTGAAGCACATTGAGAAAGGAGAGGAAAAGGTTGGGATGGTCCACGAATGTGCACCTGTATTCCTTCCCTACACGGGGCTCCAAGTGCTCCTGAAGATATCCCAAAAGAGTTCCGGGAACCCTATGTCCACCGACATATCCACCCATACCGATCTATCCACCCAACAGTAAGCCTGTGGGCTTAGCCAACACTCTCCCGTGTATTTCCCACTCGCCTTGCCTTGCTCTCTCCACCAGGATCCAAACGAATCCACCCCTCACCTAAGTAGCTTGATATCCCCTGGATTTGCCTAAGGCACTTTGCAAACTCTCCACACACAACACACAAGCAGGACACAACCCAAGGAGGCGCCATCAGCGTCGCCCAAATCCCGGGGACAGTGGCCCATTTGATTTCCCCCGAACATCAGGGCAAACCTGAACTATATCCCACCTCCCAAGCTGAACCTGACATAGACGCCTGGCCTGGCCAGGACTCCTTCTCTGACCCTGAGTGCAGAGACTTCTGTTTCCTTGCGGGAACAAGGCAACGACCTGAGCTTGAGGGTGGCCTGTAGATCTCAATGGCAAGCCAGAGGAGTACCAGTGGCTCACGCTTCCTTTCGCACCCGCACGCTGACCGCGGCAGGGGATAGCAGTTCTGGCTAGACTCAGGTGCCCAGAGACGTCAAGTTGTCCTTAGCCTTCCCACGTAGATGGACATCCCAGGCTCCTTTCCACATGGCTCTTTCTGCACGAGAAGCCCGCCACCCTCCACTTGAACAATGTTGCTGCGCACGCCCACAGTAGCAAATGCAACATGGAGCTCTCCCTAATTTTCCTTTGGGAGCCACGTGCTGGACCTCAGTTAGGATGAGAAGACGGTAGGTATTGCTCATTCATTTTGTTTAGATTTCCAAGGAATGCATTTATGGGAGTCCTCACTGATCCACGCTCCTGCTCAAAGGCTGGACGTGCAAAGTCGCGGACTGTCAGCAAGCTCAATCCTCTCAGCAGTAGGGAGCGGCCAGACTCGAGCCACGGGGCAGGAAGTGCACCCACGTCTCAGGGCATCGGAGCTCGGGTGCCCCAGGAAGAGCCCAGAATGTGACGGTGTAGTCTCGCGGCACAAGTCCCCGTGGCCAAACTTCTAGGTTTCTTCAAAGAAGTTCCGTTTACCCCCACAAGGTTTCTACCAGGAACCTTGTCGAGCCAGAGGCGATGCCCTTGGATCACACAGAAAGCTATTGGCATCGGAGATATTCCAATGTCCAAACTGGCAGGGCAAACCCTTGCAGCAACTGGGTTACTTGCCCTGGCGCCTTGTATTTTCGCCCCCAGGCCCGTCAGTGATATGACCGCGGAGAAACCTGAGACCCATTCATTTGTTCAGAGTTCCAAGCAGTGCATTTATGGGAGTCATCATCAATCCACCTGCTCAAAGGCTGCACGTTCAAAGTCACAGGCTCCAGCGCGGGGCAGCCACCGATCTCAATCATGTCAGCAGTCAGGAGTGGCCAGAGGCGACCCACGGGGCTGCAAATGGAGCTAAGGATCATGGCATCAGATCTGGGGTTCCCCTGCAAGAGCCAAGAAGGTGAGGGTGTAGTCTCAGTGCACAAGTCCCCGTGGCCAAACATCTAGGTTTCTGCAAAGAAGTTCCACTCACCACCACAAGGTTCCTACGAGGATCCTCAAGGACTTCACGCTAAAACCACTCTGAGACTCTTTTGCCTTGACTTGCCTCACCTTGCCACACTCTCCTCACTTCGCCAGGTATCATGGACTATACAGAGGGCCCAATGCTGCTGCAGGTGTTTGTTCCCTGGCACTCCACCACATGCCTCAGGGTGACAGAACACAGGGATGTTTGAGAAAAGTGAACGGGTGCACAGAGGCAAAGGGTGATACCGCCCACCGATGTGCGCTATATCTCCCCTCAACATTTCATTTGCAGTCCATCATGTCTGTGTGTCCACAGCCAAACGTGAATGCATCGTGGCACAGATGCCTTCAGAGCGCACGGGCATCAGCACAAAGAGCACGGCCGTCCATCAACCCCCTGGTATGGGCCTTGAACTTTCCTGCCTGAGCCACCTCCCCGCCGACACAGCATAAGGATGTCATCCTGAACTGCTGAGACACCCTCAGGGGAACTGGGATTACTCAGCGTAAAAGCCACTGCCCTCTGGGGAACCAAACCACTCCTGGCGCATACGCTTCCACACAATGGATTCACCCGCAAGGGGAAATGTGGTCCCTGAGATCTTCCACAAGGGAACGGCCCTTGGCCAAATGGGACGACCTCCAACAAAAGCAGCTTGTAGGGACCGGTGACAAAACGCACCAGAGGAACTCCTGGACTGAACAATGGAGATTCACCTGCAGCCAGACTTCCTGGCCTGCTGCCAAGACTGGCAACCTACCCTTGGCCCACACACAAAGCTAATGGCATCGGAACCATTCCGACGCCCAACGTGACGGGGCAAACCCTTGCAGCAATTGTGTAACTTGCAGTGGTGTCTGGTACTTTCACCCTCTGGGCCCATCAGTGACGTGACATTGGGGAAACCCTGAGGCCCAGGTCCTCTACAAGCAACTTGTTACCCACAGCCATGCAACGACAGAACCCAGACAACAGCCTAGACACTTGAACCGGTATGACTTGTCTAGCCTGTGGCCAGGCTCGCCGGTTACCACAGTCTCGACGCACCAGCGGGTGGCAGGAAAAATGACACCCACACCACACATCCTCTCCTGCCCTTAAACCTGCAGCCTTTCCTTGGCAGCTAACTCCCTTGTTTCTGCACGGTTGCACCCAATGACCTCCAGGTAGAGCTCCAATCCTCAGGGAACGCTATGTGGGCCGGGTATAGAAACGATGCCTGGCTGTCCTCAGGAACACCTTCACATCTTCAACACAGGGGGAACGTGGTCAGACAGGGACAAAACACCCCAAGGCCTCCAAATCGGCCCCCATGAGGAGACACCATACTGTGCCATGAAGGCAACCATTCGCTGGCACAAGAACCCGCCATGAAGCAAATCGACCAGGGAGAGGAAAGAGGCGGGACCGTCCACAAATGTGCTCCCGTATTCCCTCCCTACACGTGCCTCCAGATGCTCCTGAGGGAATCCCAAATGTGTTCCGGGAACGCCATGGCCACCGTCGATCTATCCACCCACCAGTAAACCTGTGGGCTTAGCCAGCCATCTCACGTGGCTCTTTCACTCGCCTTGCCTTACTCTCTCTCCACCGGGACCCAACGTGTCACGGCAAGATGCCAGAGCCACCCCTCACCAAAGAAGCTTGCCGTGACCAAGTTTGACTAAGGCATTTTCCAGCCCCTTCACACAGCACACACAAGCAGGACACAACCCGAGGAGGAGCCATCAGATTGGCCAAACTCCCAGGAACAGTGGCCCATTTGATTTCTCCCCTCATCAGGAGAAACCTAAACTGCATCTGGTCTCCCAAGCAGAACATGACAAAGAAGCCTGCCCCAGGCCTGGAATCCTGTTCTGACCCTGAGCCTACAGACTTCTGTTTCTTTGAGGCCACAAGGCAATGACCAGCAGGTGGGGCAGCCTGTAGAACTCAAGTGCAGGTGGCAGGACGAGCAATGGCTCACGCTTCCTCTCCTACCTGCATGCTGAACCGTGGCAGGGGACAGCAGTCCTGGCTAGACCAAGGAACCCAGAGACGGCACGCTGTCCCAAGCCTTCCCACCTGGATTGCCATCCCAGGCTCCTCTCCCAATGGCTCTTCTCCCCAGGAGATGACCACAACCCTCAACTTGAACAACGTGGCTGTAGACACCCACGGCCGCAAATGCAACGTGAACCTCTCCCTACTTTCCTTTTGGGAGCCACGTGCTGGACCTCAGTTCCAACGAGGAGACGGTAGGGATTTCTCACTCATTTTGTTCAGGTTTCCAAGGAATGCATTTGTGGGAGTCATCATCGATCCAAGCACATGCTCAAACGGTGGACATGCAAAGTTGCAGATTCCACCATGGGACGGCCAGCGAGCTGAATCATATCAGCGTACGGAAGTGGCCAGCAGAGCCGAGCCACGGGTCAGGAAATGCAGCCAGTTCTCAGGGCATCAAAGCTCGTGTTCCCCGAGAAAAGACCAGAAGGTGAGGGTGTAGCCCCGGTGCACACGTTCCCATCGCCAAACCTTTAGGTTTAGCAAAGAAGTGTCGCTTACCGCAACAAGGGTTAAAGCAGGATCCTCATGGAATGCACGCCAACACCCCTCTGAGACTCCTTCGGCTGGTCTCGCCTTGCCACACCGTCCTCACTTCAACGGGTATCAGGGATTATACGGATGGCCCCAGGCAGCTGCTGGCATTCCTTCCCTGGCATTCCACCTGGCTCGGGGTGAGAGAACACACGCATGCTTGAGGAGGGTGCACAGGCGCACCGAGGGAAAGGGCGATACCACCCGGCATTGTGTGTTCTATCTCTCCTCAACATTTCATTTACTGTCCATCTTGCCTGTGTGTCCGCAGGCAAACGTGAAAGCATCGTGGCAGTGGCGCCTTCAGAGCGTGCGGCCATCAGGACAAAGAGTGCCACCGACCAACAACCCCCTGGTCTCGGGCCCTGAAATTCCTCTCCTGAGCAATCTGCCCTCCATCACAGCAAAAGGATGTCTTCCTGATCCCCTGAGACACCCTCAGGACAACTGTGCCCCCTCAGCCTAAGAGCAAGTGCCCTCTATGGGAACAAACACGCGTTTGGCCCTTATGATTAAACACAGTGGACACGCCCTCAAGGGGAGAGATCTTCCATAAGGGAAGGGCCCTTGGTTGAATAAGACGACCTCCATCAAAAGCGGCTCGTAGGGACCCGTGACAAAGGGCACCTGAAGAACCCCTGGACTGATCAAGGGAGACTCACCAGCAGGCATACTTCCTGGTCTCCTGCCAAGCCAGAGGAACTTCCCTAGGACCGCAACCAAAGCTAATGGCAAGGGAGCCATTCCAATGCCCAAAATGGCGGGCCAAACACTTGCAGCAACTGGGTAACTTATCGTAGCACCTTGCACATTCGCATTCTCCCCTTCAAGGACAAGACCTTGGAGAAACCATGAGACCCAGGTCCTCCAGAACCAACGTGTCACCCACAGCCGTGCAATGAGAGAACGCACCCAACATCCTGGACCCTTGAACCAGCATGGCTTCTCTGGCTTGAAGCCATGCATGCTGGAGATCACAGGCTCGCAGCACCAGAAGGTGGCAGGACAAAATGACCCCTGCAGCACACATTCACTCCAGCCCTTAAACCTGTAGCGTTTCCTTGTCGGCCGACTCCCTTCTTTCTGCATGGTTGGGCCCAAAGACCTCCGGGAAGAGCTCCAAACCTCAGGGAATGCTATGCCGACCTGGTATAGCAATGACGCTGGGCTGTCCTAAGGAACACCTTAACATCCTCAACATAGGGGCAATGAGGCCACACAGGGACAAAACATCCCAACGGCTCCAAATCGGTCCCAGTGAGAAAACACCATACTGTGCCGTGAAGGCACCATTCGCTGGAACAAGGACCCGCCGTGAAGCACATTGAGAAAGGAGAGGAAAAGGTTGGGATGGTCCACGAATGTGCACCTGTATTCCTTCCCTACACGGGGCTCCAAGTGCTCCTGAAGATATCCCAAAAGAGTTCCGGGAACCCTATGTCCACCGACATATCCACCCATACCGATCTATCCACCCAACAGTAAGCCTGTGGGCTTAGCCAACACTCTCCCGTGTATTTCCCACTCGCCTTGCCTTTCTCTCTCCACCAGGATCCAAACGAATCCACCCCTCACCTAAGTAGCTTGATATCCCCTGGATTTGCCTAAGGCACTTTGCAAACTCTCCACACACAACACACAAGCAGGACACAACCCAAGGAGGCGCCATCAGCGTCGCCCAAATCCCGGGGACAGTGGCCCATTTGATTTCCCCCGAACATCAGGGCAAACCTGAACTATATCCCACCTCCCAAGCTGAACCTGACATAGACGCCTGGCCTGGCCAGGACTCCTTCTCTGACCCTGAGTGCAGAGACTTCTGTTTCCTTGCGGGAACAAGGCAACGACCTGAGCTTGAGGGTGGCCTGTAGATCTCAATGGCAAGCCAGAGGAGTACCAGTGGCTCACGCTTCCTTTCGCACCCGCACGCTGACCGCGGCAGGGGATAGCAGTTCTGGCTAGACTCAGGTGCCCAGAGACGTCAAGTTGTCCTTAGCCTTCCCACGTAGATGGACATCCCAGGCTCCTTTCCACATGGCTCTTTCTGCACGAGAAGCCCGCCACCCTCCACTTGAACAATGTTGCTGCGCACGCCCACAGTAGCAAATGCAACATGGAGCTCTCCCTAATTTTCCTTTGGGAGCCACGTGCTGGACCTCAGTTAGGATGAGAAGACGGTAGGTATTGCTCATTCATTTTGTTTAGATTTCCAAGGAATGCATTTATGGGAGTCCTCACTGATCCACGCTCCTGCTCAAAGGCTGGACGTGCAAAGTCGCGGACTGTCAGCAAGCTCAATCCTCTCAGCAGTAGGGAGCGGCCAGACTCGAGCCACGGGGCAGGAAGTGCACCCACGTCTCAGGGCATCGGAGCTCGGGTGCCCCAGGAAGAGCCCAGAATGTGACGGTGTAGTCTCGCGGCACAAGTCCCCGTGGCCAAACTTCTAGGTTTCTTCAAAGAAGTTCCGTTTACCCCCACAAGGTTTCTACCAGGAACCTTGTCGAGCCAGAGGCGATGCCCTTGGATCACACAGAAAGCTATTGGCATCGGAGATATTCCAATGTCCAAACTGGCAGGGCAAACCCTTGCAGCAACTGGGTTACTTGCCCTGGCGCCTTGTATTTTCGCCCCCAGGCCCGTCAGTGATATGACCGCGGAGAAACCTGAGACCCATTCATTTGTTCAGAGTTCCAAGCAGTGCATTTATGGGAGTCATCATCAATCCACCTGCTCAAAGGCTGCACGTTCAAAGTCACAGGCTCCAGCGCGGGGCAGCCACCGATCTCAATCATGTCAGCAGTCAGGAGTGGCCAGAGGCGACCCACGGGGCTGCAAATGGAGCTAAGGATCATGGCATCAGATCTGGGGTTCCCCTGCAAGAGCCAAGAAGGTGAGGGTGTAGTCTCAGTGCACAAGTCCCCGTGGCCAAACATCTAGGTTTCTGCAAAGAAGTTCCACTCACCACCACAAGGTTCCTACGAGGATCCTCAAGGACTTCACGCTAAAACCACTCTGAGACTCTTTTGCCTTGACTTGCCTCACCTTGCCACACTCTCCTCACTTCGCCAGGTATCATGGACTATACAGAGGGCCCAATGCTGCTGCAGGTGTTTGTTCCCTGGCACTCCACCACATGCCTCAGGGTGACAGAACACAGGGATGTTTGAGAAAAGTGAACGGGTGCACAGAGGCAAAGGGTGATACCGCCCACCGATGTGCGCTATATCTCCCCTCAACATTTCATTTGCAGTCCATCATGTCTGTGTGTCCACAGCCAAACGTGAATGCATCGTGGCACAGATGCCTTCAGAGCGCACGGGCATCAGCACAAAGAGCACGGCCGTCCATCAACCCCCTGGTATGGGCCTTGAACTTTCCTGCCTGAGCCACCTCCCCGCCGACACAGCATAAGGATGTCATCCTGAACTGCTGAGACACCCTCAGGGGAACTGGGATTACTCAGCGTAAAAGCCACTGCCCTCTGGGGAACCAAACCACTCCTGGCGCATACGCTTCCACACAATGGATTCACCCGCAAGGGGAAATGTGGTCCCTGAGATCTTCCACAAGGGAACGGCCCTTGGCCAAATGGGACGACCTCCAACAAAAGCAGCTTGTAGGGACCGGTGACAAAACGCACCAGAGGAACTCCTGGACTGAACAATGGAGATTCACCTGCAGCCAGACTTCCTGGCCTGCTGCCAAGACTGGCAACCTACCCTTGGCCCACACACAAAGCTAATGGCATCGGAACCATTCCGACGCCCAACGTGACGGGGCAAACCCTTGCAGCAATTGTGTAACTTGCAGTGGTGTCTGGTACTTTCACCCTCTGGGCCCATCAGTGACGTGACATTGGGGAAACCCTGAGGCCCAGGTCCTCTACAAGCAACTTGTTACCCACAGCCATGCAACGACAGAACCCAGACAACAGCCTAGACACTTGAACCGGTATGACTTGTCTAGCCTGTGGCCAGGCTCGCCGGTTACCACAGTCTCGACGCACCAGCGGGTGGCAGGAAAAATGACACCCACACCACACATCCTCTCCTGCCCTTAAACCTGCAGCCTTTCCTTGGCAGCTAACTCCCTTGTTTCTGCACGGTTGCACCCAATGACCTCCAGGTAGAGCTCCAATCCTCAGGGAACGCTATGTGGGCCGGGTATAGAAACGATGCCTGGCTGTCCTCAGGAACACCTTCACATCTTCAACACAGGGGGAACGTGGTCAGACAGGGACAAAACACCCCAAGGCCTCCAAATCGGCCCCCATGAGGAGACACCATACTGTGCCATGAAGGCAACCATTCGCTGGCACAAGAACCCGCCATGAAGCAAATCGACCAGGGAGAGGAAAGAGGCGGGACCGTCCACAAATGTGCTCCCGTATTCCCTCCCTACACGTGCCTCCAGATGCTCCTGAGGGAATCCCAAATGTGTTCCGGGAACGCCATGGCCACCGTCGATCTATCCACCCACCAGTAAACCTGTGGGCTTAGCCAGCCATCTCACGTGGCTCTTTCACTCGCCTTGCCTTACTCTCTCTCCACCGGGACCCAACGTGTCACGGCAAGATGCCAGAGCCACCCCTCACCAAAGAAGCTTGCCGTGACCAAGTTTGACTAAGGCATTTTCCAGCCCCTTCACACAGCACACACAAGCAGGACACAACCCGAGGAGGAGCCATCAGATTGGCCAAACTCCCAGGAACAGTGGCCCATTTGATTTCTCCCCTCATCAGGAGAAACCTAAACTGCATCTGGTCTCCCAAGCAGAACATGACAAAGAAGCCTGCCCCAGGCCTGGAATCCTGTTCTGACCCTGAGCCTACAGACTTCTGTTTCTTTGAGGCCACAAGGCAATGACCAGCAGGTGGGGCAGCCTGTAGAACTCAAGTGCAGGTGGCAGGACGAGCAATGGCTCACGCTTCCTCTCCTACCTGCATGCTGAACCGTGGCAGGGGACAGCAGTCCTGGCTAGACCAAGGAACCCAGAGACGGCACGCTGTCCCAAGCCTTCCCACCTGGATTGGCATCCCAGGCTCCTCTCCCAATGGCTCTTCTCCCCAGGAGATGACCACAACCCTCAACTTGAACAACGTGGCTGTAGACACCCACGGCCGCAAATGCAACGTGAACCTCTCCCTACTTTCCTTTTGGGAGCCACGTGCTGGACCTCAGTTCCAACGAGGAGACGGTAGGGATTTCTCACTCATTTTGTTCAGGTTTCCAAGGAATGCATTTGTGGGAGTCATCATCGATCCAAGCACATGCTCAAACGGTGGACATGCAAAGTTGCAGATTCCACCATGGGACGGCCAGCGAGCTGAATCATATCAGCGTACGGAAGTGGCCAGCAGAGCCGAGCCACGGGTCAGGAAATGCAGCCAGTTCTCAGGGCATCAAAGCTCGTGTTCCCCGAGAAAAGACCAGAAGGTGAGGGTGTAGCCCCGGTGCACACGTTCCCATCGCCAAACCTTTAGGTTTAGCAAAGAAGTGTCGCTTACCGCAACAAGGGTTAAAGCAGGATCCTCATGGAATGCACGCCAACACCCCTCTGAGACTCCTTCGGCTGGTCTCGCCTTGCCACACCGTCCTCACTTCAACGGGTATCAGGGATTATACGGATGGCCCCAGGCAGCTGCTGGCATTCCTTCCCTGGCATTCCACCTGGCTCGGGGTGAGAGAACACACGCATGCTTGAGGAGGGTGCACAGGCGCACCGAGGGAAAGGGCGATACCACCCGGCATTGTGTGTTCTATCTCTCCTCAACATTTCATTTACTGTCCATCTTGCCTGTGTGTCCGCAGGCAAACGTGAAAGCATCGTGGCAGTGGCGCCTTCAGAGCGTGCGGCCATCAGGACAAAGAGTGCCACCGACCAACAACCCCCTGGTCTCGGGCCCTGAAATTCCTCTCCTGAGCAATCTGCCCTCCATCACAGCAAAAGGATGTCTTCCTGATCCCCTGAGACACCCTCAGGACAACTGTGCCCCCTCAGCCTAAGAGCAAGTGCCCTCTATGGGAACAAACACGCGTTTGGCCCTTATGATTAAACACAGTGGACACGCCCTCAAGGGGAGAGATCTTCCATAAGGGAAGGGCCCTTGGTTGAATAAGACGACCTCCATCAAAAGCGGCTCGTAGGGACCCGTGACAAAGGGCACCTGAAGAACCCCTGGACTGATCAAGGGAGACTCACCAGCAGGCATACTTCCTGGTCTCCTGCCAAGCCAGAGGAACTTCCCTAGGACCGCAACCAAAGCTAATGGCAAGGGAGCCATTCCAATGCCCCAAATGGCGGGCCAAACACTTGCAGCAACTGGGTAACTTATCGTAGCACCTTGCACATTCGCATTCTCCCCTTCAAGGACAAGACCTTGGAGAAACCATGAGACCCAGGTCCTCCAGAACCAACGTGTCACCCACAGCCGTGCAATGAGAGAACGCACCCAACATCCTGGACCCTTGAACCGGCATGGCTTCTCTGGCTTGAAGCCATGCATGCTGGAGATCACAGGCTCGCAGCACCAGAAGGTGGCAGGACAAAATGACCCCTGCAGCACACATTCACTCCAGCCCTTAAACCTGTAGCGTTTCCTTGTCGGCCGACTCCCTTCTTTCTGCATGGTTGGGCCCAAAGACCTCCGGGAAGAGCTCCAAACCTCAGGGAATGCTATGCCGACCTGGTATAGCAATGACGCTGGGCTGTCCTAAGGAACACCTTAACATCCTCAACATAGGGGCAATGAGGCCGCACAGGGACAAAACATCCCAACGGCTCCAAATCGGTCCCAGTGAGAAAACACCATACTGTGCCGTGAAGGCACCATTCGCTGGAACAAGGACCCGCCGTGAAGCACATTGAGAAAGGAGAGGAAAAGGTTGGGATGGTCCACGAATGTGAACCTGTATTCCTTCCCTACACGGGGCTCCAAGTGCTCCTGAAGATATCCCAAAAGAGTTCCGGGAACCCTATGTCCACCGACATATCCACCCATACCGATCTATCCACCCAACAGTAAGCCTGTGGGCTTAGCCAACACTCTCCCGTGTATTTCCCACTCGCCTTGCCTTGCTCTCTCCACCAGGATCCAAACGAATCCACCCCTCACCTAAGTAGCTTGATATCCCCTGGATTTGCCTAAGGCACTTTGCAAACTCTCCACACACAACACACAAGCAGGACACAACCCAAGGAGGCGCCATCAGCGTCGCCCAAATCCCGGGGACAGTGGCCCATTT
Source organism: Balaenoptera borealis (assembly GCF_965194805.1). Classification (NCBI taxonomy): domain Eukaryota; kingdom Metazoa; phylum Chordata; class Mammalia; order Artiodactyla; family Balaenopteridae; genus Balaenoptera; species Balaenoptera borealis. The sequence goes on along the minus strand of NC_138866.1, from coordinate 130,181,503 downwards.
GATTTCCCCCGAACATCAGGGCAAACCTGAACTATATCCCACCTCCCAAGCTGAACCTGACATAGACGCCTGGCCTGGCCAGGACTCCTTCTCTGACCCTGAGTGCAGAGACTTCTGTTTCCTTGCGGGAACAAGGCAACGACCTGAGCTTGAGGGTGGCCTGTAGATCTCAATGGCAAGCCAGAGGAGTACCAGTGGCTCACGCTTCCTTTCGCACCCGCACGCTGACCGCGGCAGGGGATAGCAGTTCTGGCTAGACTCAGGTGCCCAGAGACGTCAAGTTGTCCTTAGCCTTCCCACGTAGATGGACATCCCAGGCTCCTTTCCACATGGCTCTTTCTGCACGAGAAGCCCGCCACCCTCCACTTGAACAATGTTGATGCGCACGCCCACAGTAGCAAATGCAACATGGACCTCTCCCTAATTTTCCTTTGGGAGCCACGTGCTGGACCTCAGTTAGGATGAGAAGACGGTAGGTATTGCTTATTCATTTTGTTTAGATTTCCAAGGAATGCATTTATGGGAGTCCTCACTGATCCACGCTCCTGCTCAAAGGCTGGACGTGCAAAGTCGCGGACTGTCAGCAAGCTCAATCCTCTCAGCAGTAGGGAGCGGCCAGACTCGAGCCACGGGGCAGGAAGTGCACCCACGTCTCAGGGCATCGGAGCTCGGGTGCCCCAGGAAGAGCCCAGAATGTGACGGTGTAGTCTCGCGGCACAAGTCCCCGTGGCCAAACTTCTAGGTTTCTTCAAAGAAGTTCCGTTTACCCCCACAAGGTTTCTACCAGGAACCTTGTCGAGCCAGAGGCGATGCCCTTGGATCACACAGAAAGCTATTGGCATCGGAGATATTCCAATGTCCAAACTGGCAGGGCAAACCCTTGCAGCAACTGGGTTACTTGCCCTGGCGCCTTGTATTTTCGCCCCCAGGCCCGTCAGTGATATGACCGCGGAGAAACCTGAGACCCATTCATTTGTTCAGAGTTCCAAGCAGTGCATTTATGGGAGTCATCATCAATCCACCTGCTCAAAGGCTGCACGTTCAAAGTCACAGGCTCCAGCGCGGGGCAGCCACCGATCTCAATCATGTCAGCAGTCAGGAGTGGCCAGAGGCGACCCACGGGGCTGCAAATGGAGCTAAGGATCATGGCATCAGATCTGGGGTTCCCCTGCAAGAGCCAAGAAGGTGAGGGTGTAGTCTCAGTGCACAAGTCCCCGTGGCCAAACATCTAGGTTTCTGCAAAGAAGTTCCACTCACCACCACAAGGTTCCTACGAGGATCCTCAAGGACTTCACGCTAAAACCACTCTGAGACTCTTTTGCCTTGACTTTCCTCACCTTGCCACACTCTCCTCACTTCGCCAGGTATCATGGACTATACAGAGGGCCCAATGCTGCTGCAGGTGTTTGTTCCCTGGCACTCCACCACATGCCTCAGGGTGACAGAACACAGGGATGTTTGAGAAAAGTGAACGGGTGCACAGAGGCAAAGGGTGATACCGCCCACCGATGTGCGCTATATCTCCCCTCAACATTTCATTTGCAGTCCATCATGTCTGTGTGTCCACAGCCAAACGTGAATGCATCGTGGCACAGATGCCTTCAGAGCGCATGGGCATCAGCACAAAGAGCACGGCCGTCCATCAACCCCCTGGTATGGGCCTTGAACTTTCCTGCCTGAGCCACCTCCCCGCCGACACAGCATAAGGATGTCATCCTGAACTGCTGAGACACCCTCAGGGGAACTGGGATTACTCAGCGTAAAAGCCACTGCCCTCTGGGGAACCAAACCACTCCTGGCGCATACGCTTCCACACAATGGATTCACCCGCAAGGGGAAATGTGGTCCCTGAGATCTTCCACAAGGGAACGGCCCTTGGCCAAATGGGACGACCTCCAACAAAAGCAGCTTGTAGGGACCGGTGACAAAACGCACCAGAGGAACTCCTGGACTGAACAATGGAGATTCACCTGCAGCCAGACTTCCTGGCCTGCTGCCAAGACTGGCAACCTACCCTTGGCCCACACACAAAGCTAATGGCATCGGAACCATTCCGACGCCCAACGTGGCGGGGCAAACCCTTGCAGCAATTGTGTAACTTGCAGTGGTGTCTGGTACTTTCACCCTCTGGGCCCATCAGTGACGTGACATTGGGGAAACCCTGAGGCCCAGGTCCTCTACAAGCAACTTGTTACCCACAGCCATGCAACGACAGAACCCAGACAACAGCCTAGACACTTGAACTGGTACGACTTGTCTAGCCTGTGGCCAGGCTCGCCGGTTACCACAGTCTCAACGCACCAGCGGGTGGCAGGAAAAATGACACCCACACCACACATCCTCTCCTGCCCTTAAACCTGCAGCCTTTCCTTGGCAGCTAACTCCCTTGTTTCTGCACGGTTGCACCCAATGACCTCCGGGTAGAGCTCCAATCCTCAGGGAACGCTATGTGGGCCGGGTATAGAAACGATGCCTGGCTGTCCTCAGGAACACCTTCACATCTTCAACACAGGGGGAACGTGGTCAGACAGGGACAAAACACCCCAAGGCCTCCAAATCGGCCCCCATGAGGAGACACCATACTGTGCCATGAAGGCAACCATTTGCTGGCACAAGAACCCGCCATGAAGCAAATCGACCAAGGAGAGGAAAGAGGCGGGACCGTCCACAAATGTGCTCCCGTATTCCCTCCATACACGTGCCTCCAGATGCTCCTGAGGGAATCCCAAATGTGTTCCGGGAACCCCATGGCCACCGTCGATCTATCCACCCACCAGTAAACCTGTGGGCTTAGCCAGCCATCTCACGTGTCTCTTTCACTCGCCTTGCCTTACTCTCTCTCCACCGGGATCCCAACGTGTCACGGCAAGATGCCAGAGCCACCCCTCACCAAAGAAGCTTGCCGTGACCAAGTTTGACTAAGGCATTTTCCAGCCCCTTCACACAGCACACACAAGCAGGACACAACCCGAGGAGGAGCCATCAGATTGGCCAAACTCCCAGGAACAGTGGCCCATTTGATTTCTCCCCTCAGCAGGAGAAACCTAAACTGCATCTGGTCTCCCAAGCAGAACATGACAAAGAAGCCTGCCCCAGGCCTGGAATCCTGTTCTGACCCTGAGCCTACAGACTTCTGTTTCTTTGAGGCCACAAGGCAATGACCAGCAGGTGGGGCAGCCTGTAGAACTCAAGTGCAGGTGGCAGGACGAGCAATGGCTCACGCTTCCTCTCCTACCTGCATGCTGAACCGTGGCAGGGGACAGCAGTCCTGACTAGACCAAGAAACCCAGAGACGGCACGCTGTCCCAAGCCTTCCCACCTGGATTGGCATCCCAGGCTCCTTTCCCAATGGCTCTTCTCCCCAGGAGATGACCACAACCCTCAACTTGAACAACGTGGCTGTAGACACCCACGGCCGCAAATGCAACGTGAACCTCTCCCTACTTTCCTTTGGGGAGCCACGTGCTGGACCTCAGTTCCAACGAGGAGACGGTAGGGATTTCTCACTCATTTTGTTCAGATTTCCAAGGAATGCATTTGTGGGAGTCATCATCGATCCAAGTACATGCTCAAACGGTGGACATGCAAAGTTGCAGATTCCACCATGGGACGGCCAGCGAGCTGAATCATATCAGCGTACGGAAGTGGCCAGAGCCGAGCCACGGGTCAGGAAATGCAGCCAGTTCTCAGGGCATCAAAGCTCGTGTTCCCCGAGAAAAGACCAGAAGGTGAGGGTGTAGCCCCGGTGCACACATTCCCATCGCCAAACCTTTAGGTTTAGCAAAGAAGTGTCGCTTACCGCAACAAGGGTTAAAGCAGGATCCTCATGGAATGCACGCCAACACCCCTCTGAGACTCCTTCGGCTGGCCTCGCCTTGCCACACCGTCCTCACTTCAACAGGTATCAGGGATTATACGGATGGCCCCAGGCTGCTGCTGGCATTCCTTCCCTGGCATTCCACCTGGCTCGGGGTGAGAGAACACACGCATGCTTGAGGAGGGTGCACAGGCGCACCGAGGGAAAGGGCGATACCACCCAGCATTGTGTGTTCTATCTCTCCTCAACATTTCATTTACTGTCCATATTGCCTGTGTGTCCGCAGGCAAACGTGAAAGCATCGTGGCACTGGCGCCTTCAGAGCGTGCGGCCATCAGGACAAAGAGTGCCACCGACCAACAACCCCCTGGTCTCGGGCCCTGAAATTCCTCTCCTGAGCAATCTACCATCCATCACAGCAAAAGGATGTCTTCCTGATCCCCTGAGACACCCTCAGGACAACTGTGCCCCCTCAGCCTAAGAGCAAGTGCCCTCTATGGGAACAAAGACGCTTTTGGCCCTTATGATTAAACACAGTGGACACGCCCTCAAGGGGAGAGATCTTCCATAAGGGAAGGGCCCTTGGCTGAATAAGACGACCTCCATCAAAAGTGGCTCGAAGGGACCCGTGACAAAGGGCACCTGAAGAACCCCTGGACTGATCAAGGGAGACTCACCAGCAGGCATACTTCCTGGTCTCCTGCCAAGCCAGAGGAACTTCCCTAGGACCGCAACCAAAGCTAATGGCAAGGGAGCCATTCCAATGCCCAAAATGGCGGGCCAAATACTTGCAGCAACTGGGTAACTTATCGTAGCACCTTGCACATTCGCATTCTTCCCTTCAAGGACAAGACCTTGGAGAAACCATGAGACCCAGGTCCTCCAGAACCAACGTGTCACCCACAGCCGTGCAATGAGAGAACGCACCCAACATCCTGGACCCTTGAACCGGCATGGCTTCTCTGGCTTGAAGCCATGCTTGCTGGAGATCACAGGCTCGCAGCACCAGAAGGTGGCAGGACAAAATGACCGCTGCAGCACACATTCACTCCAGCCCTTAAACCTGTAGCGTTGCCTTGGCAGCCGACTCCCTTCTTTCTGCATGGTTGGGCCCAAAGACCTCCGGGAAGAGCTCCAAACCTCAGGGAATGCTATGCCGACCTGGTATAGCAATGACGCTGGGCTGTCCTAAGGAACACCTTAACATCCTCAACATAGGGGCAATGAGGCCACACAGGGACAAAACATCCCAACGGCTCCAAATCGGTCCCAGTGAGAAGACACCATACTGTGCCGTGAAGGCACCATTCGCTGGAACAAGGACCCGCCGTGAAGCACATTGAGAAAGGAGAGGAAAAGGTTGGGATGGTCCACGAATGTGCACCTGTATTCCTTCCCTACACGGGGCTCCAAATGCTCCTGAAGATATCCCAAAAGAGTTCCGGGAACCCTATGTCCACCGACATATCCACCCATACCGATCTATCCACCCAACAGTAAGCCTGTGGGCTTAGCCAACACTCTCCCGTGTATTTCCCGCTCGCCTTGCCTTGCTCTCTCCACCAGGATCCAAACGAATCCACCCCTCACCTAAGTAGCTTGATATCCCCTGGATTTGCCTAAGGCACTTTCCAAACTCTCCACACACAACACACAAGCAGGACACAACCCAAGGAGGCGCCATCAGCGTCGCCCAAATCCCGGGGACAGTGGCCCATTTGATTTCCCCCGACCATCAGGGCAAACCTAAACTATATCCCACCTCCCAAGCTGAACATGACATAGACGCCTGGCCTGGCCAGGACTCCTTCTCTGACCCTGAGTGCAGAGACTTCTGTTTCCTTGCGGGAACAAGGCAACGACCTGAGCTTGAGGGTGGCCTGTAGATCTCAATGGCAAGCCAGAGGAGTACCAGTGGCTCACGCTTCCTTTCGCACCCGCACGCTGACCGCGGCAGGGGATAGCAGTTCTGGCTAGACTCAGGTGCCCAGAGACGTCAAGTTGTCCTTAGCCTTCCCACGTAGATGGACATCCCAGGCTCCTTTCCACATGGCTCTTTCTGCACGAGAAGCCCGCCACCCTCCACTTGAACAATGTTGCTGCGCACGCCCACAGTAGCAAATGCAACATGGAGCTCTCCCTAATTTTCCTTTGGGGGCCACGTGCTGGACCTCAGTTAGGATGAGAAGACGGTAGGTATTGCTCATTCATTTTGTTTAGATTTCCAAGGAATGCATTTATGGGAGTCCTCACTGATCCACGCTCCTGCTCAAAGGCTGGACGTGCAAAGTCGCGGACTGTCAGCAAGCTCAATCCTCTCAGCAGTAGGGAGCGGCCAGACTCGAGCCACGGGGCAGGAAGTGCACCCACGTCTCAGGGCATCGGAGCTCGGGTGCCCCAGGAAGAGCCCAGAATGTGACGGTGTAGTCTCGCGGCACAAGTCCCCGTGGCCAAACTTCTAGGTTTCTTCAAAGAAGTTCCGTTTACCCCCACAAGGTTTCTACCAGGAACCTTGTCGAGCCAGAGGCGATGCCCTAGGATCACACAGAAAGCTATTGGCATCGGAGATATTCCAATGCCCAAACTGGCAGGGCAAACCCTTGCAGCAACTGGGTTACTTGCCCTGGCGCCTTGTATTTTCGCCGCCAGGCCCGTCAGTGATATGACCGCGGAGAAACCTGAGACCCATTCATTTGTTCAGAGTTCCAAGCAGTGCATTTATGGGAGTCATCATCAATCCACCTGCTCAAAGGCTGCACGTTCAAAGTCACAGGCTCCAGCGCGGGGCAGCCACCGATCTCAATCATGTCAGCAGTCAGGAGTGGCCAGAGGCGACCCACGGGGCTGCAAATGGAGCTAAGGATCATGGCATCAGATCTGGGGTTCCCCTGCAAGAGCCAAGAAGGTGAGGGTGTAGTCTCAGTGCACAAGTCCCCGTGGCCAAACATCTAGGTTTCTGCAAAGAAGTTCCACTCACCACCACAAGGTTCCTACGAGGATCCTCAAGGAATTCACGCTAAAACCACTCTGAGACTCTTTTGCCTTGACTTTCCTCACCTTGCCACACTCTCCTCACTTCGCCAGGTATCATGGACTATACAGAGGGCCCAATGCTGCTGCAGGTGTTTGTTCCCTGGCACTCCACCACATGCCTCAGGGTGACAGAACACAGGGATGTTTGAGAAAAGTGAACGGGCGCACAGAGGCAAAGGGTGATACCGCCCACCGATGTGCGCTATATCTCCCCTCAACATTTCATTTGCAGTCCATCATGTCTGTGTGTCCACAGCCAAACGTGAATGCATCGTGGCACAGATGCCTTCAGAGCGCACGGGCATCAGCACAAAGAGCACGGCCGTCCATCAACCCCCTGGTATGGGCCTTGAACTTTCCTGCCTGAGCCACCTCCCCGCCGACACAGCATAAGGATGTCATCCTGAACTGCTGAGACACCCTCAGGGGAACTGGGATTACTCAGCGTAAAAGCCACTGCCCTCTGGGGAACCAAACCACTCCTGGCGCATACGCTTCCACACAATGGATTCACCCGCAAGGGGAAATGTGGTCCCTGAGATCTTCCACAAGGGAACGGCCCTTGGCCAAATGGGACGACCTCCAACAAAAGCAGCTTGTAGGGACCGGTGACAAAACGCACCAGAGGAACTCCTGGACTGAACAATGGAGATTCACCTGCAGCCAGACTTCCTGGCCTGCTGCCAAGACTGGCAACCTACCCTTGGCCCACACACAAAGCTAATGGCATCGGAACCATTCCGACGCCCAACGTGGCGGGGCAAACCCTTGCAGCAATTGTGTAACTTGCAGTGGTGTCTGGTACTTTCACCCTCTGGGCCCATCAGTGACGTGACATTGGGGAAACCCTGAGGCCCAGGTCCTCTACAAGCAACTTGTTACCCACAGCCATGCAACGACAGAACCCAGACAACAGCCTAGACACTTGAACTGGTATGACTTGTCTAGCCTGTGGCCAGGCTCGCCGGTTACCACAGTCTCAACGCACCAGCGGGTGGCAGGAAAAATGACACCCACACCACACATCCTCTCCTGCCCTTAAACCTGCAGCCTTTCCTTGGCAGCTAACTCCCTTGTTTCTGCACGGTTGCACCCAATGACCTCCGGGTAGAGCTCCAATCCTCAGGGAACGCTATGTGGGCCGGGTATAGAAACGATGCCTGGCTGTCCTCAGGAACACCTTCACATCTTCAACACAGGGGGAACGTGGTCAGACAGGGACAAAACACCCCAAGGCCTCCAAATCGGCCCCCATGAGGAGACACCATACTGTGCCATGAAGGCAACCATTTGCTGGCACAAGAACCTGCCATGAAGCAAATCGACCAAGGAGAGGAAAGAGGCGGGACCGTCCACAAATGTGCTCCCGTATTCCCTCCCTACACGTGCCTCCAGATGCTCCTGAGGGAATCCCAAATGTGTTCCGGGAACCCCATGGCCACCGTCGATCTATCCACCCACCAGTAAACCTGTGGGCTTAGCCAGCCATCTCACGTGTCTCTTTCACTCGCCTTGCCTTACTCTCTCTCCACCGGGATCCCAACGTGTCACGGCAAGATGCCAGAGCCACCCCTCACCAAAGAAGCTTGCTGTGACCAAGTTTGACTAAGGCATTTTCCAGCCCCTTCACACAGCACACACAAGCAGGACACAACCCGAGGAGGAGCCATCAGATTGGCCAAACTCCCAGGAACAGTGGCCCATTTGATTTCTCCCCTCAGCAGGAGAAACCTAAACTGCATCTGGTCTCCCAAGCAGAACATGACAAAGAAGCCTGCCCTAGGCCTGGAATCCTGTTCTGACCCTGAGCCTACAGACTTCTGTTTCTTTGAGGCCACAAGGCAATGACCAGCAGGTGGGGCAGCCTGTAGAACTCAAGTGCAGGTGGCAGGACGAGCAATGGCTCACGCTTCCTCTCCTACCTGCATGCTGAACCGTGGCAGGGGACAGCAGTCCTGGCTAGACCAAGAAACCCAGAGACGGCACGCTGTCCCAAGCCTTCCCACCTGGATTGGCATCCCAGGCTCCTTTCCCAATGGCTCTTCTCCCCAGGAGATGACCACAACCCTCAACTTGAACAACGTGGCTGTAGACACCCACGGCCGCAAATGCAACGTGAACCTCTCCCTACTTTCCTTTGGGGAGCCACGTGCTGGACCTCAGTTCCAACGAGGAGACGGTAGGGATTTCTCACTCATTTTGTTCAGATTTCCAAGGAATGCATTTGTGGGAGTCATCATCGATCCAAGTACATGCTCAAACGGTGGACATGCAAAGTTGCAGATTCCACCATGGGACGGCCAGCGAGCTGAATCATATCAGCGTACGGAAGTGGCCAGAGCCGAGCCATGGGTCAGGAAATGCAGCCAGTTCTCAGGGCATCAAAGCTCGTGTTCCCCGAGAAAAGACCAGAAGGTGAGGGTGTAGCCCCGGTGCACACATTCCCATCGCCAAACCTTTAGGTTTAGCAAAGAAGTGTCGCTTACCGCAACAAGGGTTAAAGCAGGATCCTCATGGAATGCACGCCAACACCCCTCTGAGACTCCTTCGGCTGGCCTCGCCTTGCCACACCGTCCTCACTTCAACAGGTATCAGGGATTATACGGATGGCCCCAGGCTGCTGCTGGCATTCCTTCCCTGGCATTCCACCTGGCTCGGGGTGAGAGAACACACGCATGTTTGAGGAGGGTCCACAGGCGCACCGAGGGGAAGGGCGATACCACCCAGCATTGTGTGTTCTATCTCTCCTCAACATTTCATTTACTGTCCATCTTGCCTGTGTGTCCGCAGGCAAACGTGAAAGCATCGTGGCACTGGCGCCTTCAGAGCGTGCGGCCATCAGGACAAAGAGTGCCACCGACCAACAACCCCCTGGTCTCGGGCCCTGAAATTCCTCTCCTGAGCAATCTACCATCCATCACAGCAAAAGGATGTCTTCCTGATCCCCTGAGACACCCTCAGGACAACTGTGCCCCCTCAGCCTAAGAGCAAGTGCCCTCTATGGGAACAAACACGCGTTTGGCCCTTATGATTAAACACAGTGGACACGCCCTCAAGGGGAGAGATCTTCCATAAGGGAAGGGCCCTTGGCTGAATAAGACGACCTCCATCAAAAGTGGCTCGAAGGGACCCGTGACAAAGGGCACCTGAAGAACCCCTGGACTGATCAAGGGAGACTCACCAGCAGGCATACTTCCTGGTCTCCTGCCAAGCCAGAGGAACTTCCCTAGGACCGCAACCAAAGCTAATGGCAAGGGAGCCATTCCAATGCCCAAAATTGCGGGCCAAATACTTGCAGCAACTGGGTAACTTATCGTAGCACCTTGCACATTCGCATTCTTCCCTTCAAGGACAAGACCTTGGAGAAACCATGAGACCCAGGTCCTCCAGAACCAACGTGTCACCCACAGCCGTGCAATGAGAGAACGCACCCAACATCCTGGACCCTTGAACCGGCATGGCTTCTCTGGCTTGAAGCCATGCATGCTGGAGATCACAGGCTCGCAGCACCAGAAGGTGGCAGGACAAAATGACCGCTGCAGCACACATTCACTCCAGCCCTTAAACCTGTAGCGTTTCCTTGGCGGCCGACTCCCTTCTTTCTGCATGGTTGGGCCCAAAGACCTCCGGGAAGAGCTCCAAACCTCAGGGAATGCTATGCCGACCTGGTATAGCAATGACGCTGGGCTGTCCTAAGGAACACCTTAACATCCTCAACATAGGGGCAATGAGGCCACACAGGGACAAAACATCCCAACGGCTCCAAATCGGTCCCAGTGAGAAGACACCATACTGTGCCGTGAAGGCACCATTCGCTGGAACAAGGACCCGCCGTGAAGCACATTGAGAAAGGAGAGGAAAAGGTTGGGATGGTCCACGAATGTGCACCTGTATTCCTTCCCTACACGGGGCTCCAAATGCTCCTGAAGATATCCCAAAAGAGTTCCGGGAACCCTATGTCCACCGACATATCCACCCATACCGATCTATCCACCCAACAGTAAGCCTGTGGGCTTAGCCAACACTCTCCCGTGTATTTCCCGCTCGCCTTGCCTTGCTCTCTCCACCAGGATCCAAACGAATCCACCCCTCACCTAAGTAGCTTGATATCCCCTGGATTTGCCTAAGGCACTTTCCAAACTCTCCACACACAACACACAAGCAGGACACAACCCAAGGAGGCGCCATCAGCGTCGCCCAAATCCCGGGGACAGTGGCCCATTTGATTTCCCCCGACCATCAGGGCAAACCTAAACTATATCCCACCTCCCAAGCTGAACATGACATAGACGCCTGGCCTGGCCAGGACTCCTTCTCTGACCCTGAGTGCAGAGACTTCTGTTTCCTTGCGGGAACAAGGCAACGACCTGAGCTTGAGGGTGGCCTGTAGATCTCAATGGCAAGCCAGAGGAGTACCAGTGGCTCACGCTTCCTTTCGCACCCGCACGCTGACCGCGGCAGGGGATAGCAGTTCTGGCTAGACTCAGGTGCCCAGAGACGTCAAGTTGTCCTTAGCCTTCCCACGTAGATGGACATCCCAGGCTCCTTTCCACATGGCTCTTTCTGCACGAGAAGCCCGCCACCCTCCACTTGAACAATGTTGCTGCGCACGCCCACAGTAGCAAATGCAACATGGAGCTCTCCCTAATTTTCCTTTGGGAGCCACGTGCTGGACCTCAGTTAGGATGAGAAGACGGTAGGTATTGCTCATTCATTTTGTTTAGATTTCCAAGGAATGCATTTATGGGAGTCCTCACTGATCCACGCTCCTGCTCAAAGGCTGGACGTGCAAAGTCGCGGACTGTCAGCAAGCTCAATCCTCTCAGCAGTAGGGAGCGGCCAGACTCGAGCCACGGGGCAGGAAGTGCACCCACGTCTCAGGGCATCGGAGCTCGGGTGCCCCAGGAAGAGCCCAGAATGTGACGGTGTAGTCTCGCGGCACAAGTCCCCGTGGCCAAACTTCTAGGTTTCTTCAAAGAAGTTCCGTTTACCCCCACAAGGTTTCTACCAGGAACCTTGTCGAGCCAGAGGCGATGCCCTTGGATCACACAGAAAGCTATTGGCATCGGAGATATTCCAATGTCCAAACTGGCAGGGCAAACCCTTGCAGCAACTGGGTTACTTGCCCTGGCGCCTTGTATTTTCGCCCCCAGGCCCGTCAGTGACATGACCGCGGAGAAACCTGAGACCCATTCATTTGTTCAGAGTTCCAAGCAGTGCATTTATGGGAGTCATCATCAATCCACCTGCTCAAAGGCTGCACGTTCAAAGTCGCAGGCTCCACTGCGGGGCAGCCACCGATCTCAATCATGTCAGCAGTCAGGAGTGGCCAGAGGCGACCCACGGGGCTGCAAATGGAGCTAAGGATCATGGCATCAGATCTGGGGTTCCCCTGCAAGAGCCAAGAAGGTGAGGGTGTAGTCTCAGTGCACAAGTCCCCGTGGCCAAACATCTAGGTTTCTGCAAAGAAGTTCCACTCACCACCACAAGGTTCCTACGAGGATCCTCAAGGACTTCACGCTAAAACCACTCTGAGACTCTTTTGCCTTGACTTTCCTCACCTTGCCACACTCTCCTCACTTCGCCAGGTATCATGGACTATACAGAGGGCCCAATGCTGCTGCAGGTGTTTGTTCCCTGGCACTCCACCACATGCCTCAGGGTGACAGAACACAGGGATGTTTGAGAAAAGTGAACGGGCGCACAGAGGCAAAGGGTGATACCGCCCACCGATGTGCGCTATATCTCCCCTCAACATTTCATTTGCAGTCCATCATGTCTGTGTGTCCACAGCCAAACGTGAATGCATCGTGGCACAGATGCCTTCAGAGCGCACGGGCATCAGCACAAAGAGCACGGCCGTCCATCAACCCCCTGGTATGGGCCTTGAACTTTCCTGCCTGAGCCACCTCCCCGCCGACACAGCATAAGGATGTCATCCTGAACTGCTGAGACACCCTCAGGGGAACTGGGATTACTCAGCGTAAAAGCCACTGCCCTCTGGGGAACCAAACCACTCCTGGCGCATACGCTTCCACACAATGGATTCACCCGCAAGGGGAAATGTGGTCCCTGAGATCTTCCACAAGGGAACGGCCCTTGGCCAAATGGGACGACCTCCAACAAAAGCAGCTTGTAGGGACCGGTGACAAAACGCACCAGAGGAACTCCTGGACTGAACAATGGAGATTCACCTGCAGCCAGACTTCCTGGCCTGCTGCCAAGACTGGCAACCTACCCTTGGCCCACACACAAAGCTAATGGCATCGGAACCATTCCGACGCCCAACGTGGCGGGGCAAACCCTTGCAGCAATTGTGTAACTTGCAGTGGTGTCTGGTACTTTCACCCTCTGGGCCCATCAGTGACGTGACATTGGGGAAACCCTGAGGCCCAGGTCCTCTACAAGCAACTTGTTACCCACAGCCATGCAACGACAGAACCCAGACAACAGCCTAGACACTTGAACTGGTATGACTTGTCTAGCCTGTGGCCAGGCTCGCCGGTTACCACAGTCTCGACGCACCAGCGGGTGGCAGGAAAAAGGACACCCACACCACACATCCTCTCCTGCCCTTAAACCTGCAGCCTTTCCTTGGCAGCTAACTCCCTTGTTTCTGCACGGTTGCACCCAATGACCTCCGGGTAGAGCTCCAATCCTCAGGGAACGCTATGTGGGCCGGGTATAGAAACGATGCCTGGCTGTCCTCAGGAACACCTTCACATCTTCAACACAGGGGGAACGTGGTCAGACAGGGACAAAACACCCCAAGGCCTCCAAATCGGCCCCCATGAGGAGACACCATACTGTGCCATGAAGGCAACCATTCGCTGGTACAAGAACCCGCCATGTAGCAAATCGACCAAGGAGAGGAAAGAGGCGCGACAGTCCACAAATGTGCTCCCGTATTCCCTCCCTACACGTGCCTCCAGATGCTCCTGAGGGAATCCCAAATGTGTTCCGGGAACCCCATGGCCACCGTCGATCTATCCACCCACCAGTAAACCTGTGGGCTTAGCCAGCCATCTCACGTGTCTCTTTCACTCGCCTTGCCTTACTCTCTCTCCACCGGGATCCCAACGTGTCACGGCAAGATGCCAGAGCCACCCCTCACCAAAGAAGCTTGCCGTGACCAAGTTTGACTAAGGCATTTTCCAGCCCCTTCACACAGCACACACAAGCAGGACACAACCCGAGGAGGAGCCATCAGATTGGCCAAACTCCCAGGAACAGTGGCCCATTTGATTTCTCCCCTCAGCAGGAGAAACCTAAACTGCATCTGGTCTCCCAAGCAGAACATGACAAAGAAGCCTGCCCTAGGCCTGGAATCCTGTTCTGACCCTGAGCCTACAGACTTCTGTTTCTTTGAGGCCACAAGGCAATGACCAGCAGGTGGGGCAGCCTGTAGAACTCAAGTGCAGGTGGCAGGACGAGCAATGGCTCACGCTTCCTCTCCTACCTGCATGCTGAACCGTGGCAGGGGACAGCAGTCCTGGCTAGACCAAGGAACCCAGAGACGGCACGCTGTCCCAAGCCTTCCCACCTGGATTGGCATCCCAGGCTCCTTTCCCAATGGCTCTTCTCCCCAGGAGATGACCACAACCCTCAACTTGAACAACGTGGCTGTAGACACCCACGGCCGCAAATGCAACGTGAACCTCTCCCTACTTTCCTTTGGGGAGCCACGTGCTGGACCTTAGTTCCAACGAGGAGACGGTAGGGATTTCTCACTCATTTTGTTCAGATTTCCAAGGAATGCATTTGTGGGAGTCATCATCGATCCAAGCACATGCTCAAACGGTGGACATGCAAAGTTGCAGATTCCACCATGGGACGGCCAGCGAGCTGAATCATATCAGCGTACGGAAGTGGCCAGAGTCGAGCCACGGGTCAGGAAATGCAGCCAGTTCTCAGGGCATCAAAGCTCGTGTTCCCCGAGAAAAGACCAGAAGGTGAGGGTGTAGCCCCGGTGCACACGTTCCCATCGCCAAACCTTTAGGTTTAGCAAAGAAGTGTCGCTTACCGCAACAAGGGTTAAAGCAGGATCCTCATGGAATGCACGCCAACACCCCTCTGAGACTCCTTCGGCTGGCCTCGCCTTGCCACACCGTCCTCACTTCAACGGGTATCAGGGATTATACGGATGGCCCCAGGCTGCTGCTGGCATTCCTTCCCTGGCATTCCACCTGGCTCGGGGTGAGAGAACACACGCATGCTTGAGGAGGGTGCACAGGCGCACCGAGGGAAAGGGCGATACCACCCAGCATTGTGTGTTCTATCTCTCCTCAACATTTCATTTACTGTCCATCTTGCCTGTGTGTCCGCAGGCAAACGTGAAAGCATCGTGGCACTGGCGCCTTCAGAGCGTGCGGCCATCAGGACAAAGAGTGCCACCGACCAACAACCCCCTGGTCTCGGGCCCTGAAATTCCTCTCCTGAGCAATCTGCCCTCCATCACAGCAAAAGGATGTCTTCCTGATCCCCTGAGACACCCTCAGGACAACTGTGCCCCCTCAGCCTAAGAGCAAGTGCCCTCTATGGGAACAAAGACGCGTTTGGCCCTTATGATTAAACACAGTGGACACGCCCTCAAGGGGAGAGATCTTCCATAAGGGAAGGGCCCTTGGCTGAATAAGACGACCTCCATCAAAAGCGGCTCGAAGGGACCCGTGACAAAGGGCACCTGAAGAACCCCTGGACTGATCAAAGGAGACTCACCAGCAGGCATACTTCCTGGTCTCCTGCCAAGCCAGAGGAACTTCCCTAGGACCGCAACCAAAGCTAATGGCAAGGGAGCCATTCCAATGCCCAAAATGGCGGGCCAAACACTTGCAGCAACTGGGTAACTTATCGTAGCACCTTGCACATTCGCATTCTTCCCTTCAAGGACAAGACCTTGGAGAAACCATGAGACCCAGGTCTTCCAGAACCAACGTGTCACCCCCAGCCGTGCAATGAGAGAACACACCCAACATCCTGGACACTTGAACCGGCATGGCTTCTCTGGCTTGAAGCCATGCATGCTGGAGATCACAGGCTCGCAGCACCAGAAGGTGGCAGGACAAAATGACCCCTGCAGCACACATTCACTCCAGCCCTTAAACCTGTAGCGTTACCTTGGCGGCCGACTCCCTTCTTTCTGCATGGTTGGGCCCAAAGACCTCCGGGAAGAGCTCCAAACCTCAGGGAATGCTATGCCGACCTGGTATAGCAATGACGCTGGGCTGTCCTAAGGAACACCTTAACATCCTCAACATAGGGGCAATGAGGCCACACAGGGACAAAACATCCCAACGGCTCCAAATCGGTCCCAGTGAGAAGACACCATACTGTGCCGTGAAGGCACCATTCGCTGGAACAAGGACCCGCCGTGAAGCACATTGAGAAAGGAGAGGAAAAGGTTGGGATGGTCCACGAATGTGCACCTCTATTCCTTCCCTACACGGGGCTCCAAATGCTCCTGAAGATATCCCAAAAGAGTTCCGGGAACCCTATGTCCACCGACATATCCACCCATACCGATCTATCCACCCAACAGTAAGCCTGTGGGCTTAGCCAACACTCTCCCGTGTATTTCCCGCTCGCCTTGCCTTGCTCTCTCCACCAGGATCCAAACGAATCCACCCCTCACCTAAGTAGCTTGATATCCCCTGGATTTGCCTAAGGCACTTTGCAAACTCTCCACACACAACACACAAGGAGGACACAACCCAAGGAGGCGCCATCAGCGTCGCCCAAATCCCGGGGACAGTGGCCCATTTGATTTCCCCCGACCATCAGGGCAAACCTAAACTATATCCCACCTCCCAAGCTGAACAAGACATAGATGCCTGGCCTGGCCAGGACTCCTTCTCTGACCCTGAGTGCAGAGACTTCTGTTTCCTTGCGGGAACAAGGCAACGACCTGAGCTTGAGGGTGGCCTGTAGATCTCAATGGCAAGCCAGAGGAGTACCAGTGGCTCACGCTTCCTTTCGCACCCGCACGCTGACCGCGGCAGGGGATAGCAGTTCTGGCTAGACTCAGGTGCCCAGAGACGTGAAGTTGTCCTTAGCCTTCCCACGTAGATGGACATCCCAGGCTCCTTTCCACATGGCTCTTTCTGCACGAGAAGCCCGCCACCCTCCACTTGAACAATGTTGCTGCGCATGCCCACAGAAGCAAATGCAACATGGAGCTCTCCCTAATTTTCCTTTGGGAGCCACGTGCTGGACCTCAGTTAGGATGAGAAGACGGTAGGTATTGCTCATTCATTTTGTTTAGATTTCCAAGGAATGCACTTATGGGAGTCCTCACTGATCCACGCTCCTGCTGAAAGGCTGGACGTGCAAAGTCGCGGACTGTCAGCAAACTCAATCCTCTCAGCAGTAGGGAGCGGCCAGACTCGAGCCACGGGGCAGGAAGTGCACCCACGTCTCAGGGCATCGGAGCTCGGGTGCCCCAGGAAGAGCCCAGAATGTGACGGTGTAGTCTCGTGGCACAAGTCCCCGTGGCCAAACTTCTAGGTTTCTTCAAAGAAGTTCCGTTTACCCCCACAAGGTTTCTACCAGGAACCTTGTCGAGCCAGAGGCGATGCCCTTGGATCACACAGAAAGCTATTGGCATTGGAGATATTCCAATGCCCAAACTGGCAGGGCAAACCCTTGCAGCAACTGGGTTACTTGCCCTGGCGCCTTGTATTTTCGCCCCCAGGCCCGTCAGTGACATGACCGCGGAGAAACCTGAGACCCATTCATTTGTTCAGAGTTCCAAGCAGTGCATTTATGGGAGTCATCATCAATCCACCTGCTCAAAGGCTGCACGTTCAAAGTCGCAGGCTCCACCGTGGGGCAGCCACCGATCTCAATCATGTCAGCAGTCAGGAGTGGCCAGAGGCGACCCACGGGGCTGCAAATGGAGCTAAGGATCATGGCATCAGATCTGGGGTTCCCCTGCAAGAGCCAAGAAGGTGAGGGTGTAGTCTAAGTGCACAAGTCCCCGTGGCCAAACATCTAGGTTTCTGCAAAGAAGTTCCACTCACCACCACAAGGTTCCTACGAGGATCCTCAAGGACTTCACGCCAAAACCACTCTGAGACTCTTTTGCCTTGACTTGCCTCACCTTGCCGCACTCTCCTCACTTCGCCAGGTATCATGGACTATACAGAGGGCCCAATGCTGCTGCAGGTGTTTGTTCCCTGGCACTCCACCACATGCCTCAGGGTGACAGAACACAGGGATGTTTGAGAAAAGTGAACGGGCGCACAGAGGCAAAGGGTGATACCGCCCACCGATGTGCGCTATATCTCCCCTCAACATTTCATTTGCAGTCCATCATGTCTGTGTGTCCACAGCCAAACGTGAATGCATCGTGGCACAGATGCCTTCAGAGCGCACGGGCATCAGCACAAAGAGCACGGCCGTCCATCAACCCCCCGGTATGGGCCTTGAACTTTCCTGCCTGAGCCACCTCCCCGCCGACACAGCATAAGGATGTCATCCTGAACTGCTGAGACACCCTCAGGGGAACTGGGATTACTCAGCGTAAAAGCCACTACCCTCTGGGGAACCAAACCACTCCTGGCGCATACGCTTCCACACAATGGATTCACCCGCAAGGGGAAATGTGGTCCCTGAGATCTTCCACAAGGGAACGGCCCTTGGCCAAATGGGACGACCTCCAACAAAAGCAGCTTGTAGGGACCGGTGACAAAACGCACCAGAGGAACTCCTGGACTGAACAATGGAGATTCACCTGCAGCCAGACTTCCTGGCCTGCTGCCAAGACTGGCAACCTACCCTTGGCCCACACACAAAGCTAATGGCATCGGAACCATTCCGACGCCCAACGTGGCGGGGCAAACCCTTGCAGCAATTGTGTAACTTGCAGTGGTGTCTGGTACTTTCACCCTCTGGGCCCATCAGTGACGTGACATTGGGGAAACCCTGAGGCCCAGGTCCTCTACAAGCAACTTGTTACCCACAGCCATGCAACAACAGAACCCAGACAACAGCCTAGACACTTGAACCGGTATGACTTGTCTAGCCTGTGGCCAGGCTCGCCGGTTACCACAGTTTCGACGCACCAGCGGGTGGCAGGAAAAATGACACCCACACCACACATCCTCTCCTGCCCTTAAACCTGCAGCCTTTCCTTGGCAGCCAACTCCCTTGTTTCTGCACGGTTGCACCCAATGACCTCTGGGTAGAGCTCCAATCCTCAGGGAACGCTATGTGGGCCGGGTATAGAAACGATGCCTGGCTGTCCTCAGGAACACCTTCACATCTTCAACACAGGGGGAACGTGGTCAGACAGGGACAAAACACCCCAAGGCCTCCAAATCGGCCCCCATGAGGAGACACCATACTGTGCCATGAAGGCAACCATTCGCTGGTACAAGAACCCGCCATGTAGCAAATCGACCAAGGAGAGGAAAGAGGCGCGACAGACCACAAATGTGCTCCCGTATTCCCTCCCTACACGTGCCTCCAGATGCTCCTGAGGGAATCCCAAATGTGTTCCGGGAACCCCATGGCCACCGTCGATCTATCCACCCACCAGTAAACCTGTGGGCTTAGCCAGCCATCTCACGTGGCTCTTTCACTCGCCTTGCCTTACTCTCTCTCCACCGGGATCCCAACGTGTCACGGCAAGATGCCAGAGCCACCCCTCACCAAAGAAGCTTGCCGTGACCAAGTTTGACTAAGGCATTTTCCAGCCCCTTCACACAGCACACACAAGCAGGACACAACCCGAGGAGGAGCCATCAGATTGGCCAAACTCCCAGGAACAGTGGCCCATTTGATTTCTCCCCTCAGCAGGAGAAACCTAAACTGCATCTGGTCTCCCAAGCAGAACATGACAAAGAAGCCTGCCCTAGGCCTGGAATCCTGTTCTGACCCTGAGCCTACAGACTTCTGTTTCTTTGAGGCCACAAGGCAATGACCAGCAGGTGGGGCAGCCTGTAGAACTCAAGTGCAGGTGGCAGGACGAGCAATGGCTCATGCTTCCTCTCCTACCTGCATGCTGAACCGTGGCAGGGGACAGCAGTCCTGGCTAGACCAAGAAACCCAGAGACGGCACGCTGTCCCAAGCCTTCCCACCTGGATTGGCATCCCAGGCTCCTTTCCCAATGGCTCTTCTCCCCAGGAGATGACCACAACCCTCAACTTGAACAACGTGGCTGTAGACACCCACGGCCGCAAATGCAACGTCAACCTCTCCCTACTTTCCTTTGGGGAGCCACGTGCTGGACCTCAGTTCCAACGAGGAGATGGTAGGGATTTCTCACTCATTTTGTTCAGATTTCCAAGGAATGCATTTGTGGGAGTCATCATCGATCCAAGCACATGCTCAAACGGTGGACATGCAAAGTTGCAGATTCCACCATAGGACGGCCAGCGAGCTGAATCATATCAGCGTACAGAAGTGGCCAGCAGAGCCGAGCCACGGGTCAGGAAATGCAGCCAGTTCTCAGGGCATCAAAGCTCGTGTTCCCCGAGAAAAGACCAGAAGGTGAGGGTGTAGCCCCGGTGCACACGTTCCCATCGCCAAACCTTTAGGTTTAGCAAAGAAGTGTCGCTTACCGCAACAAGGGTTAAAGCAGGATCCTCATGGAATGCACGCCAACACCCCTCTGAGACTCCTTCGGCTGGCCTCGCCTTGCCACACCGTCCTCACTTCAACGGGTATCAGGGATTATACGGATGGCCCCAGGCTGCTGCTGGCATTCCTTCCCTGGCATTCCACCTGGCTCGGGGTGAGAGAACACACGCATGCTTGAGGAGGGTGCACAGGCGCACCGAGGGAAAGGGCGATACCACCCAGCATTGTGTGTTCTATCTCTCCTCAACATTTCATTCACTGTCCATCTTGCCTGTGTGTCCGCAGGCAAACGTGAAAGCATCGTGGCACTGGCGCCTTCAGAGCGTGCGGCCATCAGGACAAAGAGTGCCACCGACCAACAACCCCCTGGTCTCGGGCCCTGAAATTCCTCTCCTGAGCAATCTGCCCTCCATCACAGCAAAAGGATGTCTTCCTGATCCCCTGAGACACCCTCAGGACAACTGTGCCCCCTCAGCCTAAGAGCAAGTGCCCTCTATGGGAACAAAGACGCGTTTGGCCCTTATGATTAAACACAGTGGACACGCCCTCAAGGGGAGAGATCTTCCATAAGGGAAGGGCCCTTGGCTGAATAAGACGACCTCCATCAAAAGCGGCTCGAAGGGACCCGTGACAAAGGGCACCTGAAGAACCGCTGGACTGATCAAGGGAGACTCACCAGCAGGCATACTTCCTGGTCTCCTGCCAAGCCAGAGGAACTTCCCTAGGACCGCAACCAAAGCTAATGGCAAGGGAGCCATTCCAATGCCCAAAATGGCGGGCCAAACACTTGCAGCAACTGGGTAACTTATCGTAGCACCTTGCACATTCGCATTCTTCCCTTCAAGGACAAGACCTTGGAGAAACCATGAGACCCAGGTCCTCCAGAACCAACGTGTCACCCACAGCCGTGCAATGAGAGAACGCACCCAACATCCTGGACCCTTGAACCGGCATGGCTTCATTGGCTTGAAGCCATGCATGCTGGAGATCACAGGCTCGCAGCACCAGAAGGTGGCAGGACAAAATGACCCCTGCAGCACACATTCACTCCAGCCCTTAAACCTGTAGCGTTTCCTTGGCGGCCGACTCCCTTCTTTCTGCATGGTTGGGCCCAAAGACCTCCGGGAAGAGCTCCAAACCTCAGGGAATGCTATGCCGACCTGGTATAGCAATGACGCTGGGCTGTCCTAAGGAACACCTTAACATCCTCAACATAGGGGCAATGAGGCCACACAGGGACAAAACATCCCAACGGCTCCAAATCGGTCCCAGTGAGAAGACACCATACTGTGCCGTGAAGGCACCATTCGCTGGAACAAGGACCCGCCGTGAAGCACATTGAGAAAGGAGAGGAAAAGGTTGGGATGGTCCACGAATGTGCACCTGTATTCCTTCCCTACACGGGGCTCCAAATGCTCCTGAAGATATCCCAAAAGAGGTCTGGGAACCCTATGTCCACCGACATATCCACCCATACCGATCTATCCACCCAACAGTAAGCCTGTGGGCTTAGCCAACACTCTCCCGTGTATTACCCGCTCGCCTTGCCTTGCTCTCTCCACCAGGATCCAAACGAATCCACCCCTCACCTAAGTAGCTTGATATCCCCTGGATTTGCCTAAGGCACTTTCCAAACTCTCCACACACAACACACAAGCAGGACACAACCCAAGGAGGCGCCATCAGCGTTGCCCAAATCCCGGGGACAGTGGCCCATTTGATTTCCCCCGACCATCAGGGCAAACCTAAACTATATCCCACCTCCCAAGCTGAACATGACATAGACGCCTGGCCTGGCCAGGACTCCTTCTCTGACCCTGAGTGCAGAGACTTCTGTTTCCTTGCGGGAACAAGGCAACGACCTGAGCTTGAGGGTGGCCTGTAGATCTCAATGGCAAGCCAGAGGAGTACCAGTGGCTCACGCTTCCTTTCGCACCCGCACGCTGACCGCGGCAGGGGATAGCAGTTCTGGCTAGACTCAGGTGCCCAGAGACGTCAAGTTGTCCTTAGCCTTCCCACGTAGATGGACATCCCAGGCTCCTTTCCACATGGCTCTTTCTGCACGAGAAGCCCGCCACCCTCCACTTGAACAATGTTGCTGCGCACGCCCACAGTAGCAAATGCAACATGGACCTCTCCCTAATTTTCCTTTGGGAGCCACGTGCTGGACCTCAGTTAGGATGAGAAGACGGTAGGTATTGCTCATTCATTTTGTTTAGATTTCCAAGGAATGCACTTATGGGAGTCCTCACTGATCCACGCTCCTGCTGAAAGGCTGGACGTGCAAAGTCGCGGACTGTCAGCAAGCTCAATCCTCTCAGCAGTAGGGAGCGGCCAGACTCGAGCCACGGGGCAGGAAGTGCACCCACGTCTCAGGGCATCGGAGCTCGGGTGCCCCAGGAAGAGCCCAGAATGTGACGGTGTAGTCTCGCGGCACAAGTCCCCGTGGCCAAACTTCTAGGTTTCTTCAAAGAAGTTCCGTTTACCCCCACAAGGTTTCTACCAGGAACCTTGTCGAGCCAGAGGCGATGCCCTTGGATCACACAGAAAGCTATTGGCATTGGAGATATTCCAATGCCCAAACTGGCAGGGCAAACCCTTGCAGCAACTGGGTTACTTGCCCTGGCGCCTTGTATTTTCGCCCCCAGGCCCGTCAGTGACATGACCGTGGAGAAACCTGAGACCCATTCATTTGTTCAGAGTTCCAAGCAGTGCATTTATGGGAGTCATCATCAATCCACCTGCTCAAAGGCTGCACGTTCAAAGTCGCAGGCTCCACCGCGGGGCAGCCACCGATCTCAATCATGTCAGCAGTCAGGAGTGGCCAGAGGCGACCCACGGGGCTGCAAATGGAGCTAAGGATCATGGCATCAGATCTGGGGTTCCCCTTCAAGAGCCAAGAAGGTGAGGGTGTAGTCTCAGTGCACAAGTCCCCGTGGCCAAACATCTAGGTTTCTGCAAAGACGTTCCACTCACCACCACAAGGTTCCTACGAGGAGCCTCAAGGACTTCACGCCAAAACCACTCTGAGACTCTTTTGCCTTGACTTGCCTCACCTTGCCGCACTCTCCTCACTTCGCCAGGTATCATGGACTATACAGAGGGCCCAATGCTGCTGCAGGTGTTTGTTCCCTGGCACTCCACCACATGCCTCAGGGTGACAGAACACAGGGATGTTTGAGAAAAGTGAACGGGCGCACAGAGGCAAAGGGTGATACCGCCCACCGATGTGCGCTATATCTCCCCTCAACATTTCATTTGCAGTCCATCATGTCTGTGTGTCCACAGCCAAACGTGAATGCATCGTGGCACAGATGCCTTCAGAGCGCACGGGCATCAGCACAAAGAGCACGGCCGTCCATCAACGCCCCGGTATGGGCCTTGAACTTTCCTGCCTGAGCCACCTCCCCGCCGACACAGCATAAGGATGTCATCCTGAACTGCTGAGACACCCTCAGGGGAACTGGGATTACTCAGCGTAAGAGCCACTGCCCTCTGGGGAACCAAACCACTCCTGGCGCATACGCTTCCACACAATGGATTCACCCGCAAGGGGAAATGTGGTCCCTGAGATCTTCCACAAGGGAACGGCCCTTGGCCAAATGGGACGACCTCCAACAAAAGCAGCTTGTAGGGACCGGTGACAAAACGCACCAGAGGAACTCCTGGACTGAACAATGGAGATTCACCTGCAGCCAGACTTCCTGGCCTGCTGCCAAGACTGGCAACCTACCCTTGGCCCACACACAAAGCTAATGGCATCGGAACCATTCCGACGCACAACGTGGCGGGGCAAACCCTTGCAGCAATTGTGTAACTTGCAGTGGTGTCTGGTACTTTCACCCTCTGGGCCCATCAGTGACGTGACATTGGGGAAACCCTGAGGCCCAGGTCCTCTACAAGCAACTTGTTACCCACAGCCATGCAACAACAGAACTCAGACAACAGCCTAGACACTTGAACCGGTATGACTTGTCTAGCCTGTGGCCAGGCTCGCCGGTTACCACAGTTTCGACGCACCAGCGGGTGGCAGGAAAAATGACACCCACACCACACATCCTCTCCTGCCCTTAAACCTGCAGCCTTTCCTTGGCAGCCAACTCCCTTGTTTCTGCACGGTTGCACCCAATGACCTCTGGGTAGAGCTCCAATCCTCAGGGAACGCTATGTGGGCCGGGTATAGAAACGATGCCTGGCTGTCCTCAGGAACACCTTCACATCTTCAACACAGGGGGAACGTGGTCAGACAGGGACAAAACACCCCAAGGCCTCCAAATCGGCCCCCATGAGGAGACACCATACTGTGCCATGAAGGCAACCATTCGCTGGTACAAGAACCCGCCATGTAGCAAATCGACCAAGGAGAGGAAAGAGGCGCGACAGACCACAAATGTGCTCCCGTATTCCCTCCCTACACGTGCCTCCAGATGCTCCTGAGGGAATCCCAAATGTGTTCCGGGAACCCCATGGCCACCGTCGATCTATCCACCCACCAGTAAACCTGTGGGCTTAGCCAGCCATCTCACGTGGCTCTTTCACTCGCCTTGCCTTACTCTCTCTCCACCGGGATCCCAACGTGTCACGGCAAGATGCCAGAGCCACCCCTCACCAAAGAAGCTTGCCGTGACCAAGTTTGACTAAGGCATTTTCCAGCCCCTTCACACAGCACACACAAGCAGGACACAACCCGAGGAGGAGCCATCAGATTGGCCAAACTCCCAGGAACAGTGGCCCATTTGATTTCTCCCCTCAGCAGGAGAAACCTAAACTGCATCTGGTCTCCCAAGCAGAACATGACAAAGAAGCCTGCCCTAGGCCTGGAATCCTGTTCTGACCCTGAGCCTACAGACTTCTGTTTCTTTGAGGCCACAAGGCAATGACCAGCAGGTGGGGCAGCCTGTAGAACTCAAGTGCAGGTGGCAGGACGAGCAATGGCTCATGCTTCCTCTCCTACCTGCATGCTGAACCGTGGCAGGGGACAGCAGTCCTGGCTAGACCAAGAAACCCAGAGACGGCACGCTGTCCCAAGCCTTCCCACCTGGATTGGCATCCCAGGCTCCTTTCCCAATGGCTCTTCTCCCCAGGAGATGACCACAACCCTCAACTTGAACAACGTGGCTGTAGACACCCACGGCCGCAAATGCAACGTCAACCTCTCCCTACTTTCCTTTGGGGAGCCACGTGCTGGACCTCAGTTCCAACGAGGAGACGGTAGGGATTTCTCACTCATTTTGTTCAGATTTCCAAGGAATGCATTTGTGGGAGTCATCATCGATCCAAGCACATGCTCAAACGGTGGACATGCAAAGTTGCAGATTCCACCATAGGACGGCCAGCGAGCTGAATCATATCAGCGTACAGAAGTGGCCAGCAGAGCCGAGCCACGGGTCAGGAAATGCAGCCAGTTCTCAGGGCATCAAAGCTCGTGTTCCCCGAGAAAAGACCAGAAGGTGAGGGTGTAGCCCCGGTGCACACGTTCCCATCGCCAAACCTTTAGGTTTAGCAAAGAAGTGTCGCTTACCGCAACAAGGGTTAAAGCAGGATCCTCATGGAATGCACGCCAACACCCCTCTGAGACTCCTTCGGCTGGCCTCGCCTTGCCACACCGTCCTCACTTCAACGGGTATCAGGGATTATACGGATGGCCCCAGGCTGCTGCTGGCATTCCTTCCCTGGCATTCCACCTGGCTCGGGGTGAGAGAACACACGCATGCTTGAGGAGGGTGCACAGGCGCACCGAGGGAAAGGGCGATACCACCCAGCATTGTGTGTTCTATCTCTCCTCAACATTTCATTCACTGTCCATCTTGCCTGTGTGTCCGCAGGCAAACGTGAAAGCATCGTGGCACTGGCGCCTTCAGAGCGTGCGGCCATCAGGACAAAGAGTGCCACCGACCAACAACCCCCTGGTCTCGGGCCCTGAAATTCCTCTCCTGAGCAATCTGCCCTCCATCACAGCAAAAGGATGTCTTCCTGATCCCCTGAGACACCCTCAGGACAACTGTGCCCCCTCAGCCTAAGAGCAAGTGCCCTCTATGGGAACAAAGACGCGTTTGGCCCTTATGATTAAACACAGTGGACACGCCCTCAAGGGGAGAGATCTTCCATAAGGGAAGGGCCCTTGGCTGAATAAGACGACCTCCATCAAAAGCGGCTCGAAGGGACCCGTGACAAAGGGCACCTGAAGAACCGCTGGACTGATCAAGGGAGACTCACCAGCAGGCATACTTCCTGGTCTCCTGCCAAGCCAGAGGAACTTCCCTAGGACCGCAACCAAAGCTAATGGCAAGGGAGCCATTCCAATGCCCAAAATGGCGGGCCAAACACTTGCAGCAACTGGGTAACTTATCGTAGCACCTTGCACATTCGCATTCTTCCCTTCAAGGACAAGACCTTGGAGAAACCATGAGACCCAGGTCCTCCAGAACCAACGTGTCACCCACAGCCGTGCAATGAGAGAACGCACCCAACATCCTGGACCCTTGAACCGGCATGGCTTCATTGGCTTGAAGCCATGCATGCTGGAGATCACAGGCTCGCAGCACCAGAAGGTGGCAGGACAAAATGACCCCTGCAGCACACATTCACTCCAGCCCTTAAACCTGTAGCGTTTCCTTGGCGGCCGACTCCCTTCTTTCTGCATGGTTGGGCCCAAAGACCTCCGGGAAGAGCTCCAAACCTCAGGGAATGCTATGCCGACCTGGTATAGCAATGACGCTGGGCTGTCCTAAGGAACACCTTAACATCCTCAACATAGGGGCAATGAGGCCACACAGGGACAAAACATCCCAACGGCTCCAAATCGGTCCCAGTGAGAAGACACCATACTGTGCCGTGAAGGCACCATTCGCTGGAACAAGGACCCGCCGTGAAGCACATTGAGAAAGGAGAGGAAAAGGTTGGGATGGTCCACGAATGTGCACCTGTATTCCTTCCCTACACGGGGCTCCAAATGCTCCTGAAGATATCCCAAAAGAGGTCTGGGAACCCTATGTCCACCGACATATCCACCCATACCGATCTATCCACCCAACAGTAAGCCTGTGGGCTTAGCCAACACTCTCCCGTGTATTACCCGCTCGCCTTGCCTTGCTCTCTCCACCAGGATCCAAACGAATCCACCCCTCACCTAAGTAGCTTGATATCCCCTGGATTTGCCTAAGGCACTTTCCAAACTCTCCACACACAACACACAAGCAGGACACAACCCAAGGAGGCGCCATCAGCGTTGCCCAAATCCCGGGGACAGTGGCCCATTTGATTTCCCCCGACCATCAGGGCAAACCTAAACTATATCCCACCTCCCAAGCTGAACATGACATAGACGCCTGGCCTGGCCAGGACTCCTTCTCTGACCCTGAGTGCAGAGACTTCTGTTTCCTTGCGGGAACAAGGCAACGACCTGAGCTTGAGGGTGGCCTGTAGATCTCAATGGCAAGCCAGAGGAGTACCAGTGGCTCACGCTTCCTTTCGCACCCGCACGCTGACCGCGGCAGGGGATAGCAGTTCTGGCTAGACTCAGGTGCCCAGAGACGTCAAGTTGTCCTTAGCCTTCCCACGTAGATGGACATCCCAGGCTCCTTTCCACATGGCTCTTTCTGCACGAGAAGCCCGCCACCCTCCACTTGAACAATGTTGCTGCGCACGCCCACAGTAGCAAATGCAACATGGACCTCTCCCTAATTTTCCTTTGGGAGCCACGTGCTGGACCTCAGTTAGGATGAGAAGACGGTAGGTATTGCTCATTCATTTTGTTTAGATTTCCAAGGAATGCACTTATGGGAGTCCTCACTGATCCACGCTCCTGCTGAAAGGCTGGACGTGCAAAGTCGCGGACTGTCAGCAAGCTCAATCCTCTCAGCAGTAGGGAGCGGCCAGACTCGAGCCACGGGGCAGGAAGTGCACCCACGTCTCAGGGCATCGGAGCTCGGGTGCCCCAGGAAGAGCCCAGAATGTGACGGTGTAGTCTCGCGGCACAAGTCCCCGTGGCCAAACTTCTAGGTTTCTTCAAAGAAGTTCCGTTTACCCCCACAAGGTTTCTACCAGGAACCTTGTCGAGCCAGAGGCGATGCCCTTGGATCACACAGAAAGCTATTGGCATTGGAGATATTCCAATGCCCAAACTGGCAGGGCAAACCCTTGCAGCAACTGGGTTACTTGCCCTGGCGCCTTGTATTTTCGCCCCCAGGCCCGTCAGTGACATGACCGTGGAGAAACCTGAGACCCATTCATTTGTTCAGAGTTCCAAGCAGTGCATTTATGGGAGTCATCATCAATCCACCTGCTCAAAGGCTGCACGTTCAAAGTCGCAGGCTCCACCGCGGGGCAGCCACCGATCTCAATCATGTCAGCAGTCAGGAGTGGCCAGAGGCGACCCACGGGGCTGCAAATGGAGCTAAGGATCATGGCATCAGATCTGGGGTTCCCCTTCAAGAGCCAAGAAGGTGAGGGTGTAGTCTCAGTGCACAAGTCCCCGTGGCCAAACATCTAGGTTTCTGCAAAGACGTTCCACTCACCACCACAAGGTTCCTACGAGGAGCCTCAAGGACTTCACGCCAAAACCACTCTGAGACTCTTTTGCCTTGACTTGCCTCACCTTGCCGCACTCTCCTCACTTCGCCAGGTATCATGGACTATACAGAGGGCCCAATGCTGCTGCAGGTGTTTGTTCCCTGGCACTCCACCACATGCCTCAGGGTGACAGAACACAGGGATGTTTGAGAAAAGTGAACGGGCGCACAGAGGCAAAGGGTGATACCGCCCACCGATGTGCGCTATATCTCCCCTCAACATTTCATTTGCAGTCCATCATGTCTGTGTGTCCACAGCCAAACGTGAATGCATCGTGGCACAGATGCCTTCAGAGCGCACGGGCATCAGCACAAAGAGCACGGCCGTCCATCAACGCCCCGGTATGGGCCTTGAACTTTCCTGCCTGAGCCACCTCCCCGCCGACACAGCATAAGGATGTCATCCTGAACTGCTGAGACACCCTCAGGGGAACTGGGATTACTCAGCGTAAGAGCCACTGCCCTCTGGGGAACCAAACCACTCCTGGCGCATACGCTTCCACACAATGGATTCACCCGCAAGGGGAAATGTGGTCCCTGAGATCTTCCACAAGGGAACGGCCCTTGGCCAAATGGGACGACCTCCAACAAAAGCAGCTTGTAGGGACCGGTGACAAAACGCACCAGAGGAACTCCTGGACTGAACAATGGAGATTCACCTGCAGCCAGACTTCCTGGCCTGCTGCCAAGACTGGCAACCTACCCTTGGCCCACACACAAAGCTAATGGCATCGGAACCATTCCGACGCACAACGTGGCGGGGCAAACCCTTGCAGCAATTGTGTAACTTGCAGTGGTGTCTGGTACTTTCACCCTCTGGGCCCATCAGTGACGTGACATTGGGGAAACCCTGAGGCCCAGGTCCTCTACAAGCAACTTGTTACCCACAGCCATGCAACGACAGAACCCAGACAACAGCCTAGACACTTGAACCAGTATGACTTGTCTAGCCTGTGGCCAGGCTCGCCGGTTACCACAGTCTCGACGCACCAGCGGGTGGCAGGAAAAATGACACCCACACCACACATCCTCTCCTGCCCTTAAACCTGCAGCCTTTCCTTGGCAGCCAACTCCCTTGTTTCTGCACGGTTGCACCCAATGACCTCCGGGTAGAGCTCCAATCCTCAGGGAACGCTATGTGGGCCGGGTATAGAAACGATGCCTGGCTGTCCTCAGGAACACCTTCACATCTTCAACACAGGGGGAACGTGGTCAGACAGGGACAAAACACCCCAAGGCCTCCAAATCGGCCCCCATGAGGAGACACCTTACTGTGCCATGAAGGCAACCATTCGCTGGTACAAGAACCCGCCATGTAGCAAATCGACCAAGGAGAGGAAAGAGGCGCGACAGACCACAAATGTGCTCCCGTATTCCCTCCCTACACGTGCCTCCAGATGCTCCTGAGGGAATCCCAAATGTGTTCCGGGAACCCCATGGCCACCGTCGATCTATCCACCCACCAGTAAACCTGTGGGCTTAGCCAGCCATCTCACGTGGCTCTTTCACTCGCCTTGCCTTACTCTCTCTCCACCGGGATCCCAACGTGTCACGGCAAGATGCCAGAGCCACCCCTCACCAAAGAAGCTTGCCGTGACCAAGTTTGACTAAGGCATTTTCCAGCCCCTTCACACAGCACACACAAGCAGGACACAACCCGAGGAGGAGCCATCAGATTGGCCAAACTCCCAGGAACAGTGGCCCATTTGATTTCTCCCCTCAGCAGGAGAAACCTAAACTGCATCTGGTCTCCCAAGCAGAACATGACAAAGAAGCCTGCCCTAGGCCTGGAATCCTGTTCTGACCCTGAGCCTACAGACTTCTGTTTCTTTGAGGCCACAAGGCAATGACCAGCAGGTGGGGCAGCCTGTAGAACTCAAGTGCAGGTGGCAGGACGAGCAATGGCTCATGCTTCCTCTCCTACCTGCATGCTGAACCGTGGCAGGGGACAGCAGTCCTGGCTAGACCAAGAAACCCAGAGACGGCACGCTGTCCCAAGCCTTCCCACCTGGATTGGCATCCCAGGCTCCTTTCCCAATGGCTCTTCTCCCCAGGAGATGACCACAACCCTCAACTTGAACAACGTGGCTGTAGACACCCACGGCCGCAAATGCAACGTGAACCTCTCCCTACTTTCCTTTTGGGAGCCACGTGCTGGACCTCAGTTCCAACGAGGAGACGGTAGGGATTTCTCACTCATTTTGTTCAGATTTCCAAGGAATGCATTTGTGGGAGTCATCATCGATCCAAGCACATGCTCAAACGGTGGACATGCAAAGTTGCAGATTCCACCATGGGACGGCCAGCGAGCTGAATCATATCAGCGTACAGAAGTGGCCAGCAGAGCCGAGCCACGGGTCAGGAAATGCAGCCAGTTCTCAGGGCATCAAAGCTCGTGTTCCCCGAGAAAAGACCAGAAGGTGAGGGTGTAGCCCCGGTGCACACGTTCCCATCGCCAAACCTTTAGGTTTAGCAAAGAAGTGTCGCTTACCGCAACAAGGGTTAAAGCAGGATCCTCATGGAATGCACGCCAACACCCCTCTGAGACTCCTTCGGCTGGCCTCGCCTTGCCACACCGTCCTCACTTCAACGGGTATCAGGGATTATACGGATGGCCCCAGGCTGCTGCTGGCATTCCTTCCCTGGCATTCCACCTGGCCCGGGTGAGAGAACACACGCATGCTTGAGGAGGGTGCACAGGCGCACCGAGGGAAAGGGCGATACCACCCAGCATTGTGTGTTCTATCTCTCCTCAACATTTCATTCACTGTCCATCTTGCCTGTGTGTCCGCAGGCAAACGTGAAAGCATCGTGGCACTGGCGCCTTCAGAGCGTGCGGCCATCAGGACAAAGAGTGCCACCGACCAACAACCCCCTGGTCTCGGGCCCTGAAATTCCTCTCCTGAGCAATCTGCCCTCCATCACAGCAAAAGGATGTCTTCCTGATCCCCTGAGACACCCTCAGGACAACTGTGCCCCCTCAGCCTAAGAGCAAGTGCCCTCTATGGGAACAAAGACGCGTTTGGCCCTTATGATTAAACACAGTGGACACGCCCTCAAGGGGAGAGATCTTCCATAAGGGAAGGGCCCTTGGCTGAATAAGACGACCTCCATCAAAAGCGGCTCGAAGGGACCCGTGACAAAGGGCACCTGAAGAACCCCTGGACTGATCAAGGGAGACTCACCAGCAGGCATACTTCCTGGTCTCCTGCCAAGCCAGAGGAACTTCCCTAGGACCGCAACCAAAGCTAATGGCAAGGGAGCCATTCCAATGCCCAAAATGGCGGGCCAAACACTTGCAGCAACTGGGTAACTTATCGTAGCACCTTGCACATTCGCATTCTTCCCTTCAAGGACAAGACCTTGGAGAAACCATGAGACCCAGGTCCTCCAGAACCAACGTGTCACCCCCAGCCGTGCAATGAGAGAACGCACCCAACATCCTGGACCCTTGAACCGGCATGGCTTCATTGGCTTGAAGCCATGCATGCTGGAGATCACAGGCTCGCAGCACCAGAAGGTGGCAGGACAAAATGACCCCTGCAGCACACATTCACTCCAGCCCTTAAACCTGTAGCGTTTCCTTGGCGGCCGACTCCCTTCTTTCTGCATGGTTGGGCCCAAAGACCTCCGGGAAGAGCTCCAAACCTCAGGGAATGCTATGCCGACCTGGTATAGCAATGACGCTGGGCTGTCCTAAGGAACACCTTAACATCCTCAACATAGGGGCAATGAGGCCACACAGGGACAAAACATCCCAACGGCTCCAAATCGGACCCAGTGAGAAGACACCATACTGTGCCGTGAAGGCACCATTCGCTGGAACAAGGACCCGCCGTGAAGCACATTGAGAAAGGAGAGGAAAAGGTTGGGATGGTCCACGAATGTGCACCTGTATTCCTTCCCTACACGGGGCTCCAAATGCTCCTGAAGATATCCCAAAAGAGGTCTGGGAACCCTATGTCCACCGACATATCCACCCATACCGATCTATCCACCCAACAGTAAGCCTGTGGGCTTAGCCAACACTCTCCCGTGTATTACCCGCTCGCCTTGCCTTGCTCTCTCCACCAGGATCCAAACGAATCCACCCCTCACCTAAGTAGCTTGATATCCCCTGGATTTGCCTAAGGCACTTTCCAAACTCTCCACACACAACACACAAGCAGGACACAACCCAAGGAGGCGCCATCAGCGTCGCCCAAATCCCGGGGACAGTGGCCCATTTGATTTCCCCCGACCATCAGGGCAAACCTAAACTATATCCCACCTCCCAAGCTGAACATGACATAGACGCCTGGCCTGGCCAGGACTCCTTCTCTGACCCTGAGTGCAGAGACTTCTGTTTCCTTGCGGGAACAAGGCAACGACCTGAGCTTGAGGGTCGCCTGTAGATCTCAATGGCAAGCCAGAGGAGTACCAGTGGCTCACGCTTCCTTTCGCACCCGCACGCTGACCGCGGTAGGGGATAGCAGTTCTGGCTAGACTCAGGTGCCCAGAGACGTCAAGTTGTCCTTAGCCTTCCCACGTAGATGGACATCCCAGGCTCCTTTCCACATGGCTCTTTCTGCACGAGAAGCCCGCCACCCTCCACTTGAACAATGTTGCTGCGCACGCCCACAGTAGCAAATGCAACATGGACCTCTCCCTAATTTTCCTTTGGGAGCCACGTGCTGGACCTCAGTTAGGATGAGAAGACGGTAGGTATTGCTCATTCATTCTGTTTAGATTTCCAAGGAATGCATTTATGGGAGTCCTCACTGATCCACGCTCCTGCTCAAAGGCTGGACGTGCAAAGTCGCGGACTGTCAGCAAGCTCAATCCTCTCAGCAGTAGGGAGCGGCCAGACTCGAACCACGGGGCAGGAAGTGCACCCACGTCTCAGGGCATCGGAGCTCGGGTGCCCCAGGAAGAGCCCAGAATGTGACGGTGTAGTCTCGCGGCACAAGTCCCCGTGGCCAAACTTCTAGGTTTCTTCAAAGAAGTTCCGTTTACCCCCACAAGGTTTCTACCAGGAACCTTGTCGAGCCAGAGGCGATGCCCTTGGATCACACAGAAAGCTATTGGCATTGGAGATATTCCAATGCCCAAACTGGCAGGGCAAACCCTTGCAGCAACTGGGTTACTTGCCCTGGCGCCTTGTATTTTCGCCCCCAGGCCCGTCAGTGACATGACCACGGAGAAACCTGAGACCCATTCATTTGTTCAGAGTTCCAAGCAGTGCATTTATGGGAGTCATCATCAATCCACCTGCTCAAAGGCTGCACGTTCAAAGTCGCAGGCTCCACTGCGGGGCAGCCACCGATCTCAATCATGTCAGCAGTCAGGAGTGGCCAGAGGCGACCCACGGGGCTGCAAATGGAGCTAAGGATCATGGCATCAGATCTGGGGTTCCCCTGCAAGAGCCAAGAAGGTGAGGGTGTAGTCTCAGTGCACAAGTCCCCGTGGCCAAACATCTAGGTTTCTGCAAAGAAGTTCCACTCACCACCACAAGGTTCCTACGAGGAGCCTCAAGGACTTCACGCCAAAACCACTCTGAGACTCTTTTGCCTTGACTTGCCTCACCTTGCCGCACTCTCCTCACTTCGCCAGGTATCATGGACTATACAGAGGGCCCAATGCTGCTGCAGGTGTTTGTTCCCTGGCACTCCACCACATGCCTCAGGGTGACAGAACACAGGGATGTTTGAGAAAAGTGAACGGGCGCACAGAGGCAAAGGGTGATACCGCCCACCGATGTGCGCTATATCTCCCCTCAACATTTCATTTGCGGTCCATCATGTCTGTGTGTCCACAGCCAAACGTGAATGCATCGTGGCACAGATGCCTTCAGAGCGCACGGGCATCAGCACAAAGAGCACGGCCGTCCATCAACGCCCCGGTATGGGCCTTGAACTTTCCTGCCTGAGCCACCTCCCCGCCGACACAGCATAAGGATGTCATCCTGAACTGCTGAGACACCCTCAGGGGAACTGGGATTACTCAGCGTAAAAGCCACTGCCCTCTGGGGAACCAAACCACTCCTGGCGCATACGCTTCCACACAATGGATTCACCCGCAAGGGGAAATGTGGTCCCTGAGATCTTCCACAAGGGAACGGCCCTTGGCCAAATGGGACGACCTCCAACAAAAGCAGCTTGTAGGGACCGGTGACAAAACGCACCAGAGGAACTCCTGGACTGAACAATGGAGATTCACCTGCAGCCAGACTTCCTGGCCTGCTGCCAAGACTGGCAACCTACCCTTGGCCCACACACAAAGCTAATGGCATCGGAACCATTCCGACACCCAACGTGGCGGGGCAAACCCTTGCAGCAATTGTGTAACTTGCAGTGGTGTCTGGTACTTTCACCCTCTGGGCCCATCAGTGACGTGACATTGGGGAATCCCTGAGGCCCAGGTCCTCTACAAGCAACTTGTTACCCACAGCCATGCAAGGACAGAACCCAGACAACAGCCTAGACACTTGAACCGGTATGACTTGTCTAGCCTGTGGCCAGGCTCTCCGGATACCACAGTCTCGACGCACCAGCGGGTGGCAGGAAAAATGACACCCACACCACACATCCTCTCCTGCCCTTAAACCTGCAGCCTTTCCTTGGCAGCCAACTCTCTTGTTTCTGCACGGTTGCACCCAATGACCGCCGGGTACAGCTCCAATCCTCAGGGAACGCTGTGTGGGCCGGGTATAGAAACGATGCCTGGCTGTCCTCAGGAACACCTTCACATCTTCAACACAGGGGGAACGTGGTCAGACAGGGACAAAACACCCCAAGGCCTCCAAATCGGCCCCCATGAGGAGACACCATACTGTGCCATGAAGGCAACCATTCGCTGGCACAAGAACCCGCCATGAAGCAAATCGACCAAGGAGAGGAAAGAGGCGGGACCGTCCACAAATGTGCTCCCGTATTCCCTCCCTACACGTGCCTCCAGATGCTCCTGAGGGAATCCCAAATGTGTTCCGGGAACCCCATGGCCACCGTCGATCTATCCACCCACCAGTAAACCTGTGGGCTTAGCCAGCCATCTCACGTGTCTCTTTCACTCGCCTTGCCTTACTCTCTCTCCACTGGGATCCCAACGTGTCACGGCAAGATGCCAGAGCCACCCCTCACCAAAGAAGCTTGCCGTGACCAAGTTTGACTAAGGCATTTTCCAGCCCCTTCACACAGCACACACAAGCAGGACACAACCCGAGGAGGAGCCATCAGATTGGCCAAACTCCCAGGAACAGTGGCCCATTTGATTTCTCCCCTCAGCAGGAGAAACCTAAACTGCATCTGGTCTCCCAAGCAGAACATGACAAAGAAGCCTGCCCTAGGCCTGGAATCCTGTTCTGACCCTGAGCCTACAGACTTCTGTTTCTTTGAGGCCACAAGGCAATGACCAGCAGGTGGGGGCAGCCTGTAGAACTCAAGTGCAGGTGGCAGGACGAGCAATGGCTCACGCTTCCTCTCCTACCTGCATGCTGAACCGTGGCAGGGGACAGCAGTCCTGGCTAGACCAAGGAACCCAGAGACGGCACGCTGTCCCAAGCCTTCCCACCTGGATTGGCATCCCAGGCTCCTTTCCCAATGGCTCTTCTCCCCAGGAGATGACCACAACCCTCAACTTGAACAACGTGGCTGTAGACACCCACGGCCGCAAATGCAACGTGAACCTCTCCCTACTTTCCTTTGGGGAGCCACGTGCTGGACCTCAGTTCCAATGAGGAGACGGTAGGGATTTCTCACTCATTTTGTTCAGATTTCCAAGGAATGCATTTGTGGGAGTCATCATCGATCCAAGCACATGCTCAAACGGTGGACATGCAAAGTTGCAGATTCCACCATGGGACGGCCAGCGAGCTGAATCATATCAGCGTACGGAAGTGGCCAGCAGAGCCGAGCCACGGGTCAGGAAATGCAGCCAGTTCTCAGGGCATCAAAGCTCGTGTTCCCCGAGAAAAGACCAGAAGGTGAGGGTGTAGCCCCGGTGCACACGTTCCCATCGCCAAACCTTTAGGTTTAGCAAAGAAGTGTCGCTTACCGCAACAAGGGTTAAAGCAGGATCCTCATGGAATGCACGCCAACACCCCTCTGAGACTCCTTCGGCTGGCCTCGCCTTGCCACACCGTCCTCACTTCAACGGGTATCAGGGATTATACGGATGGCCCCAGGCTGCTGCTGGCATTCCTTCCCTGGCATTCCACCTGGCTCGGGGTGAGAGAACACACGCATGCTTGAGGAGGGTGCACAGGCGCACCGAGGGAAAGGGCGATACCACCCGGCATTGTGTGTTCTATCTCTCCTCAACATTTCATTTACTGTCCATCTTGCCTGTGTGTCCGCAGGCAAACGTGAAAGCATCGTGGCACTGGCGCCTTCAGAGCGTGCGGCCATCAGGACAAAGAGTGCCACCGACCAACAACCCCCTGGTCTCGGGCCCTGAAATTCCTCTCCTGAGCAATCTGCCCTCCATCACAGCAAAAGGATGTCTTCCTGATCCCCTGAGACACCCTCAGGACAACTGTGCCCCCTCAGCCTAAGAGCAAGTGCCCTCTATGGGAAAAAAGACGCGTTTGGCCCTTATGATTAAACACAGTGGACACGCCCTCAAGGGGAGAGATCTTCCATAAGGGAAGGGCCCTTGGCTGAATAAGACGACCTCCATCAAAAGCGGCTCGTAGGGACCCGTGACAAAGGGCACCTGAAGAACCCCTGGACTGATCAAGGGAGACTCACCAGCAGGCATACTTCCTGGTCTCCTGCCAAGCCAGAGGAACTTCCCTAGGACCGCAACCAAAGCTAATGGCAAGGGAGCCATTCCAATGCCCAAAATGGCGGGCCAAACACTTGCAGCAACTGGGTAACTTATCGTAGCACCTTGCACATTCGCATTCTTCCCTTCAAGGACAAGACCTTGGAGAAACCATGAGACCCAGGTCCTCCAGAACCAACGTGTCACCCACAGCCGTGCAATGAGAGAACGCA
The DNA here is from genome assembly GCF_965194805.1 of Balaenoptera borealis. Lineage (NCBI taxonomy): Eukaryota > Metazoa > Chordata > Mammalia > Artiodactyla > Balaenopteridae > Balaenoptera > Balaenoptera borealis. The sequence continues at coordinate 130,143,526 of NC_138866.1, read as the reverse complement.
CCCAACATCCCGGACCCTTGAACCGGCATGGCTTCTCTGGCTTGAAGCCATGCATGCTGGAGATCACAGGCTCGCAGCACCAGAAGGTGGCAGGACAAAATGACCCCTGCAGCACACATTCACTCCAGCCCTTAAACCTGTAGCGTTGCCTTGGCGGCCGACTCCCTTCTTTCTGCATGGTTGGTCCCAAAGACCTCCGGGAAGAGCTCCAAACCTCAGGGAATGCTATGCCGACCTGGTATAGCAATGACGCTGGGCTGTCCTAAGGAACACCTTAACATCCTCAACATAGGGGCAATGAGGCCACACAGGGACAAAACATCCCAACGGCTCCAAATCGGTCCCAGTGAGAAGACACCATACTGTGCCGTGAAGGCACCATTCGCTGGAACAAGTACCCGCCGTGAAGCACATTGAGAAAAGAGAGGAAAAGGTTGGGATGGTCCACGAATGTGCACCTGTATTCCTTCCCTACACGGGGCTCCAAATGCTCCTGAAGATATCCCAAAAGAGTTCCGGGAACCCTATGTCCACCGACATATCCACCCATACCGATCTATCCACCCAACAGTAAGCCTGTGGGCTTAGCCAACACTCTCCCGTGTATTTCCCGCTCGCCTTGCCTTGCTCTCTCCACCAGGATCCAAACGAATCCACCCCTCACCTAAGTAGCTTGATATCCCCTGGATTTGCCTAAGGCACTTTCCAAACTCTCCACACACAACACACAAGCAGGACACAACCCAAGGAGGCGCCATCAGCGTCGCCCAAATCCCGGGGACAGTGGCCCATTTGATTTCCCCCGACCATCAGGGCAAACCTAAACTATATCCCACCTCCCAAGCTGAACATGACATAGACGCCTGGCCTGGCCAGGACTCCTTCTCTGACCCTGAGTGCAGAGACTTCTGTTTCCTTGCGGGAACAAGGCAACGACCTGAGCTTGAGGGTCGCCTGTAGATCTCAATGGCAAGCCAGAGGAGTACCAGTGGCTCACGCTTCCTTTCGCACCCGCACGCTGACCGCGGTAGGGGATAGCAGTTCTGGCTAGACTCAGGTGCCCAGAGACGTCAAGTTGTCCTTAGCCTTCCCACGTAGATGGACATCCCAGGCTCCTTTCCACATGGCTCTTTCTGCACGAGAAGCCCGCCACCCTCCACTTGAACAATGTTGCTGCGCACGCCCACAGTAGCAAATGCAACATGGACCTCTCCCTAATTTTCCTTTGGGAGCCACGTGCTGGACCTCAGTTAGGATGAGAAGACGGTAGGTATTGCTCATTCATTCTGTTTAGATTTCCAAGGAATGCATTTATGGGAGTCCTCACTGATCCACGCTCCTGCTAAAAGGCTGGACGTGCAAAGTCGCGGACTGTCAGCAAGCTCAATCCTCTCAGCAGTAGGGAGCGGCCAGACTCGAACCACGGGGCAGGAAGTGCACCCACGTCTCAGGGCATCGGAGCTCGGGTGCCCCAGGAAGAGCCCAGAATGTGACGGTGTAGTCTCGCGGCACAAGTCCCCGTGGCCAAACTTCTAGGTTTCTTCAAAGAAGTTCCGTTTACCCCCACAAGGTTTCTACCAGGAACCTTGTCGAGCCAGAGGCGATGCCCTTGGATCACACAGAAAGCTATTGGCATTGGAGATATTCCAATGCCCAAACTGGCAGGGCAAACCCTTGCAGCAACTGGGTTACTTGCCCTGGCGCCTTGTATTTTCGCCCCCAGGCCCGTCAGTGACATGACCGCGGAGAAACCTGAGACCCATTCATTTGTTCAGAGTTCCAAGCAGTGCATTTATGGGAGTCATCATCAATCCACCTGCTCAAAGGCTGCACGTTCAAAGTCACAGGCTCCACCGCGGGGCAGCCACCGATCTCAATCATGTCAGCAGTCAGCAGTGGCCAGAGGCGACCCACGGGGCTGCAAATGGAGCTAAGGATCATGGCATCAGATCTGGGGTTCCCCTGCAAGAGCCAAGAAGGTGAGGGTGTAGTCTCAGTGCACAAGTCCCCGTGGCCAAACATCTAGGTTTCTGCAAAGAAGTTCCACTCACCACCACAAGGTTCCTACGAGGATCCTCAAGGACTTCACGCCAAAACCACGCTGAGACTCTTTTGCCTTGACTTGCCTCACCTTGCCGCACTCTCCTCACTTCGCCAGGTATCATGGACTATACAGAGGGCCCAATGCTGCTGCAGGTGTTTGTTCCCTGGCACTCCACCACATGCCTCAGGGTGACAGAACACAGGGATGTTTGAGAAAAGTGAACGGGCGCACAGAGGCAAAGGGTGATACCGCCCACCGATGTGCGCTATATCTCCCCTCAACATTTCATTTGCAGTCCATCATGTCTGTGTGTCCACAGCCAAACGTGAATGCATCGTGGCACAGATGCCTTCAGAGCGCACGGGCATCAGCACAAAGAGCACGGCCGTCCATCAACGCCCCGGTATGGGCCTTGAACTTTCCTGCCTGAGCCACCTCCCCGCCGACACAGCATAAGGATGTCATCCTGAACTGCTGAGATACCCTCAGGGGAACTGGGATTACTCAGCGTAAAAGCCACTGCCCTCTGGGGAACCAAACCACTCCTGGCGCATACGCTTCCACACAATGGATTCACCCTCAAGGGGAAATGTGGTCCCTGAGATCTTCCACAAGGGAACGGCCCTTGGCCAAATGGGACGACCTCCAACAAAAGCAGCTTGTAGGGACCGGTGACAAAACGCACCAGAGGAACTCCTGGACTGAACAATGGAGATTCACCTGCAGCCAGACTTCCTGGCCTGCTGCCAAGACTGGCAACCTACCCTTGGCCCACACACAAAGCTAATGGCATCGGAACCATTCCGACGCACAACGTGGCGGGGCAAACCCTTGCAGCAATTGTGTAACTTGCAGTGGTGTCTGGTACTTTCACCCTCTGGGCCCATCAGTGACGTGACATTGGGGAAACCCTGAGGCCCAGGTCCTCTACAAGCAACTTGTTACCCACAGCCATGCAACGACAGAACCCAGACAACAGCCTAGACACTTGAACCGGTATGACTTGTCTAGCCTGTGGCCAGGCTCGCCGGTTACCACAGTCTCGACGCACCAGCGGGTGGCAGGAAAAATGACACCCACACCACACATCCTCTCCTGCCCTTAAACCTGCAGCCTTTCCTTGGCAGCCAACTCCCTTGTTTCTGCACGGTTGCACCCAATGACCTCTGGGTAGAGCTCCAATCCTCAGGGAACGCTATGTGGGCCGGGTATAGAAACGATGCCTGGCTGTCCTCAGGAACACCTTCACATCTTCAACACAGGGGGAACGTGGTCAGACAGGGACAAAACACCCCAAGGCCTCCAAATCGGCCCCCATGAGGAGACACCATACTGTGCCATGAAGGCAACCATTCGCTGGTACAAGAACCCGCCATGTAGCAAATCGACCAAGGAGAGGAAAGAGGCGCGACAGACCACAAATGTGCTCCCTTATTCCCTCCCTACACGTGCCTCCAGATGCTCCTGAGGGAATCCCAAATGTGTTCCGGGAACCCCATGGCCACCGTCGATCTATCCACCCACCAGTAAACCTGTGGGCTTAGCCAGCCATCTCACGTGGCTCTTTCACTCGCCTTGCCTTACTCTCTCTCCACCGGGATCCCAACGTGTCACGGCAAGATGCCAGAGCCACCCCTCACCAAAGAAGCTTGCCGTGACCAAGTTTGACTAAGGCATTTTCCAGCCCCTTCACACAGCACACACAAGCAGGACACAACCCGAGGAGGAGCCATCAGATTGGCCAAACTCCCAGGAACAGTGGCCCATTTGATTTCTCCCCTCAGCAGGAGAAACCTAAACTGCATCTGGTCTCCCAAGCAGAACATGACAAAGAAGCCTGCCCTAGGCCTGGAATCCTGTTCTGACCCTGAGCCTACAGACTTCTGTTTCTTTGAGGCCACAAGGCAATGACCAGCAGGTGGGGCAGCCTGTAGAACTCAAGTGCAGGTGGCAGGACGAGCAATGGCTCATGCTTCCTCTCCTACCTGCATGCTGAACCGTGGCAGGGGACAGCAGTCCTGGCTAGACCAAGAAACCCAGAGACGGCACGCTGTCCCAAGCCTTCCCACCTGGATTGGCATCCCAGGCTCCTTTCCCAATGGCTCTTCTCCCCAGGAGATGACCACAACCCTCAACTTGAACAACGTGGCTGTAGACACCCACGGCCGCAAATGCAACGTCAACCTCTCCCTACTTTCCTTTGGGGAGCCACGTGCTGGACCTCAGTTCCAACGAGGAGACGGTAGGGATTTCTCACTCATTTTGTTCAGATTTCCAAGGAATGCATTTGTGGGAGTCATCATCGATCCAAGCACATGCTCAAACGGTGGACATGCAAAGTTGCAGATTCCACCATGGGACGGCCAGCGAGCTGAATCATATCAGCGTACAGAAGTGGCCAGCAGAGCCGAGCCACGGGTCAGGAAATGCAGCCAGTTCTCAGGGCATCAAAGCTCGTGTTCCCCGAGAAAAGACCAGAAGGTGAGGGTGTAGCCCCGGTGCACACGTTCCCATCGCCAAACCTTTAGGTTTAGCAAAGAAGTGTCGCTTACCGCAACAAGGGTTAAAGCAGGATCCTCATGGAATGCACGCCAACACCCCTCTGAGACTCCTTCGGCTGGCCTCGCCTTGCCACACCGTCCTCACTTCAACGGGTATCAGGGATTATACGGATGGCCCCAGGCTGCTGCTGGCATTCCTTCCCTGGCATTCCACCTGGCTCGGGGTGAGAGAACACACGCATGCTTGAGGAGGGTGCACAGGCGCACCGAGGGAAAGGGCGATACCACCCAGCATTGTGTGTTCTATCTCTCCTCAACATTTCATTCACTGTCCATCTTGCCTGTGTGTCCGCAGGCAAACGTGAAAGCATCGTGGCACTGGCGCCTTCAGAGCGTGCGGCCATCAGGACAAAGAGTGCCACCGACCAACAACCCCCTGGTCTCGGGCCCTGAAATTCCTCTCCTGAGCAATCTGCCCTCCATCACAGCAAAAGGATGTCTTCCTGATCCCCTGAGACACCCTCAGGACAACTGTGCCCCCTCAGCCTAAGAGCAAGTGCCCTCTATGGGAACAAAGACGCGTTTGGCCCTTATGATTAAACACAGTGGACACGCCCTCAAGGGGAGAGATCTTCCATAAGGGAAGGGCCCTTGGCTGAATAAGACGACCTCCATCAAAAGCGGCTCGAAGGGACCCGTGACAAAGGGCACCTGAAGAACCCCTGGACTGATCAAGGGAGACTCACCAGCAGGCATACTTCCTGGTCTCCTGCCAAGCCAGAGGAACTTCCCTAGGACCGCAACCAAAGCTAATGGCAAGGGAGCCATTCCAATGCCCAAACTGGCGGGCCAAACACTTGCAGCAACTGGGTAACTTATCGTAGCACCTTGCACATTCGCATTCTTCCCTTCAAGGACAAGACCTTGGAGAAACCATGAGACCCAGGTCCTCCAGAACCAACGTGTCACCCACAGCCGTGCAATGAGAGAACGCACCCAACATCCTGGACCCTTGAACCGGCATGGCTTCATTGGCTTGAAGCCATGCATGCTGGAGATCACAGGCTCGCAGCACCAGAAGGTGGCAGGACAAAATGACCCCTGCAGCACACATTCACTCCAGCCCTTAAACCTGTAGCGTTGCCTTGGCGGCCGACTCCCTTCTTTCTGCATGGTTGGGCCCAAAGACCTCCGGGAAGAGCTCCAAACCTCAGGGAATGCTATGCCGACCTGGTATAGCAATGACGCTGGGCTGTCCTAAGGAACACCTTAACATCCTCAACATAGGGGCAATGAGGCCACACAGGGACAAAACATCCCAACGGCTCCAAATCGGTCCCAGTGAGAAGACACCATACTGTGCCGTGAAGGCACCATTCGCTGGAACAAGGACCCGCCGTGAAGCACATTGAGAAAGGAGAGGAAACGGTTGGGATGGTCCACGAATGTGCACCTGTATTCCTTCCCTACACGGGGCTCCAAATGCTCCTGAAGATATCCCAAAAGAGGTCTGGGAACCCTATGTCCACCGACATATCCACCCATACCGATCTATCCACCCAACAGTAAGCCTGTGGGCTTAGCCAACACTCTCCCGTGTATTACCCGCTCGCCTTGCCTTGCTCTCTCCACCAGGATCCAAACGAATCCACCCCTCACCTAAGTAGCTTGATATCCCCTGGATTTGCCTAAGGCACTTTCCAAACTCTCCACACACAACACACAAGCAGGACACAACCCAAGGAGGCGCCATCAGCGTTGCCCAAATCCCGGGGACAGTGGCCCATTTGATTTCCCCCGACCATCAGGGCAAACCTAAACTATATCCCACCTCCCAAGCTGAACATGACATAGACGCCTGGCCTGGCCAGGACTCCTTCTCTGACCCTGAGTGCAGAGACTTCTGTTTCCTTGCGGGAACAAGGCAACGACCTGAGCTTGAGGGTGGCCTGTAGATCTCAATGGCAAGCCAGAGGAGTACCAGTGGCTCACGCTTCCTTTCGCACCCGCACGCTGACCGCGGCAGGGGATAGCAGTTCTGGCTAGACTCAGGTGCCCAGAGACGTCAAGTTGTCCTTAGCCTTCCCACGTAGATGGACATCCCAGGCTCCTTTCCACATGGCTCTTTCTGCACGAGAAGCCCGCCACCCTCCACTTGAACAATGTTGCTGCGCACGCCCACAGTAGCAAATGCAACATGGACCTCTCCCTAATTTTCCTTTGGGAGCCACGTGCTGGACCTCAGTTAGGATGAGAAGACGGTAGGTATTGCTCATTCATTTTGTTTAGATTTCCAAGGAATGCACTTATGGGAGTCCTCACTGATCCACGCTCCTGCTGAAAGGCTGGACGTGCAAAGTCGCGGACTGTCAGCAAGCTCAATCCTCTCAGCAGTAGGGAGCGGCCAGACTCGAGCCACGGGGCAGGAAGTGCACCCACGTCTCAGGGCATCGGAGCTCGGGTGCCCCAGGAAGAGCCCAGAATGTGACGGTGTAGTCTCGCGGCACAAGTCCCCGTGGCCAAACTTCTAGGTTTCTTCAAAGAAGTTCCGTTTACCCCCACAAGGTTTCTACCAGGAACCTTGTCGAGCCAGAGGCGATGCCCTTGGATCACACAGAAAGCTATTGGCATTGGAGATATTCCAATGCCCAAACTGGCAGGGCAAACCCTTGCAGCAACTGGGTTACTTGCCCTGGCGCCTTGTATTTTCGCCCCCAGGCCCGTCAGTGACATGACCGCGGAGAAACCTGAGACCCATTCATTTGTTCAGAGTTCCAAGCAGTGCATTTATGGGAGTCATCATCAATCCACCTGCTCAAAGGCTGCACGTTCAAAGTCGCAGGCTCCACCGTGGGGCAGCCACCGATCTCAATCATGTCAGCAGTCAGGAGTGGCCAGAGGCGACCCACGGGGCTGCAAATGGAGCTAAGGATCATGGCATCAGATCTGGGGTTCCCCTGCAAGAGCCAAGAAGGTGAGGGTGTAGTCTCAGTGCACAAGTCCCCGTGGCCAAACATCTAGGTTTCTGCAAAGAAGTTCCACTCACCACCACAAGGTTCCTACGAGGATCCTCAAGGACTTCACGCCAAAACCACTCTGAGACTCTTTTGCCTTGACTTGCCTCACCTTGCCGCACTCTCCTCACTTCGCCAGGTATCATGGACTATACAGAGGGCCCAATGCTGCTGCAGGTGTTTGTTCCCTGGCACTCCACCACATGCCTCAGGGTGACAGAACACAGGGATGTTTGAGAAAAGTGAACGGGCGCACAGAGGCAAAGGGTGATACCGCCCACCGATGTGCGCTATATCTCCCCTCAACATTTCATTTGCAGTCCATCATGTCTGTGTGTCCACAGCCAAACGTGAATGCATCGTGGCACAGATGCCTTCAGAGCGCACGGGCATCAGCACAAAGAGCACGGCCGTCCATCAACCCCCCGGTATGGGCCTTGAACTTTCCTGCCTGAGCCACCTCCCCGCCGACACAGCATAAGGATGTCATCCTGAACTGCTGAGACACCCTCAGGGGAACTGGGATTACTCAGCGTAAAAGCCACTGCCCTCTGGGGAACCAAACCACTCCTGGCGCATACGCTTCCACACAATGGATTCACCCACAAGGGGAAATGTGGTCCCTGAGATCTTCCACAAGGGAACGGCCCTTGGCCAAATGGGACGACCTCCAACAAAAGCAGCTTGTAGGGACCGGTGACAAAACGCACCAGAGGAACTCCTGGACTGAACAATGGAGATTCACCTGCAGCCAGACTTCCTGGCCTGCTGCCAAGACTGGCAACCTACCCTTGGCCCACACACAAAGCTAATGGCATCGGAACCATTCCGACGCCCAACGTGGCGGGGCAAACCCTTGCAGCAATTGTGTAACTTGCAGTGGTGTCTGGTACTTTCACCCTCTGGGCCCATCAGTGACGTGACATTGGGGAAACCCTGAGGCCCAGGTCCTCTACAAGCAACTTGTTACCCACAGCCATGCAACGACAGAACCCAGACAACAGCCTAGACACTTGAACCGGTATGACTTGTCTAGCCTGTGGCCAGGCTCGCCGGTTACCACAGTCTCGACGCACCAGCGGGTGGCAGGAAAAATGACACCCACACCACACATCCTCTCCTGCCCTTAAACCTGCAGCCTTTCCTTGGCAGCCAACTCCCTTGTTTCTGCACGGTTGCACCCAATGACCTCCGGGTAGAGCTCCAATCCTCAGGGAACGCTATGTGGGCCGGGTATAGAAACGATGCCTGGCTGTCCTCAGGAACACCTTCACATCTTCAACACAGGGGGAACGTGGTCAGACAGGGACAAAACACCCCAAGGCCTCCAAATCGGCCCCCATGAGGAGACACCTTACTGTGCCATGAAGGCAACCATTCGCTGGTACAAGAACCCGCCATGTAGCAAATCGACCAAGGAGAGGAAAGAGGCGCGACAGACCACAAATGTGCTCCCGTATTCCCTCCCTACACGTGCCTCCAGATGCTCCTGAGGGAATCCCAAATGTGTTCCGGGAACCCCATGGCCACCGTCGATCTATCCACCCACCAGTAAACCTGTGGGCTTAGCCAGCCATCTCACGTGGCTCTTTCACTCGCCTTGCCTTACTCTCTCTCCACTGGGATCCCAACGTGTCACGGCAAGATGCCAGAGCCACCCCTCACCAAAGAAGCTTGCCGTGACCAAGTTTGACTAAGGCATTTTCCAGCCCCTTCACACAGCACACACAAGCAGGACACAACCCGAGGAGGAGCCATCAGATTGGCCAAACTCCCAGGAACAGTGGCCCATTTGATTTCTCCCCTCAGCAGGAGAAACCTAAACTGCATCTGGTCTCCCAAGCAGAACATGACAAAGAAGCCTGCCCTAGGCCTGGAATCCTGTTCTGACCCTGAGCCTACAGACTTCTGTTTCTTTGAGGCCACAAGGCAATGACCAGCAGGTGGGGCAGCCTGTAGAACTCAAGTGCAGGTGGCAGGACGAGCAATGGCTCATGCTTCCTCTCCTACCTGCATGCTGAACCGTGGCAGGGGACAGCAGTCCTGGCTAGACCAAGAAACCCAGAGACGGCACGCTGTCCCAAGCCTTCCCACCTGGATTGGCATCCCAGGCTCCTTTCCCAATGGCTCTTCTCCCCAGGAGATGACCACAACCCTCAACTTGAACAACGTGGCTGTAGACACCCACGGCCGCAAATGCAACGTGAACCTCTCCCTACTTTCCTTTGGGGAGCCACGTGCTGGACCTCAGTTCCAACGAGGAGACGGTAGGGATTTCTCACTCATTTTGTTCAGATTTCCAAGGAATGCATTTGTGGGAGTCATCATCGATCCAAGCACATGCTCAAACGGTGGACATGCAAAGTTGCAGATTCCACCATGGGACGGCCAGCGAGCTGAATCATATCAGCGTACAGAAGTGGCCAGCAGAGCCGAGCCACGGGTCAGGAAATGCAGCCAGTTCTCAGGGCATCAAAGCTCGTGTTCCCCGAGAAAAGACCAGAAGGTGAGGGTGTAGCCCCGGTGCACACGTTCCCATCGCCAAACCTTTAGGTTTAGCAAAGAAGTGTCGCTTACCGCAACAAGGGTTAAAGCAGGATCCTCATGGAATGCACGCCAACACCCCTCTGAGACTCCTTCGGCTGGCCTCGCCTTGCCACACCGTCCTCACTTCAACGGGTATCAGGGATTATACGGATGGCCCCAGGCTGCTGCTGGCATTCCTTCCCTGGCATTCCACCTGGCTCGGGGTGAGAGAACACACGCATGCTTGAGGAGGGTGCACAGGCGCACCGAGGGAAAGGGCGATACCACCCAGCATTGTGTGTTCTATCTCTCCTCAACATTTCATTCACTGTCCATCTTGCCTGTGTGTCCGCAGGCAAACGTGAAAGCATCGTGGCACTGGCGCCTTCAGAGCATGCAGCCATCAGGACAAAGAGTGACACCGACCAACAACCCCCTGGTCTCGGGCCCTGAAATTCCTCTCCTGAGCAATCTGCCCTCCATCACAGCAAAAGGATGTCTTCCTGATCCCCTGAGACACCCTCAGGACAACTGTGCCCCCTCAGCCTAAGAGCAAGTGCCCTCTATGGGAACAAAGACGCGTTTGGCCCTTATGATTAAACACAGTGGACACGCCCTCAAGGGGAGAGATCTTCCATAAGGGAAGGGCCCTTGGCTGAATAAGACGACCTCCATCAAAAGCGGCTCGAAGGGACCCGTGACAAAGGGCACCTGAAGAACCCCTGGACTGATCAAGGGAGACTCACCAGCAGGCATACTTCCTGGTCTCCTGCCAAGCCAGAGGAACTTCCCTAGGACCGCAACCAAAGCTAATGGCAAGGGAGCCATTCCAATGCCCAAAATGGCGGGCCAAATACTTGCAGCAACTGGGTAACTTATCGTAGCACCTTGCACATTCGCATTCTTCCCTTCAAGGACAAGACCTTGGAGAAACCATGAGACCCAGGTCTTCCAGAACCAACGTGTCACCCCCAGCCGTGCAATGAGAGAACACACCCAACATCCTGGACCCTTGAACCGGCATGGCTTCTCTGGCTTGAAGCCATGCATGCTGGAGATCACAGGCTCGCAGCACCAGAAGGTGGCAGGACAAAATGACCCCTGCAGCACACATTCACTCCAGCCCTTAAACCTGTAGCGTTACCTTGGCGGCCGACTCCCTTCTTTCTGCATGGTTGGGCCCAAAGACCTCCGGGAAGAGCTCCAAACCTCAGGGAATGCTATGCCGACCTGGTATAGCAATGACGCTGGGCTGTCCTAAGGAACACCTTAACATCCTCAACATAGGGGCAATGAGGCCACACAGGGACAAAACATCCCAACGGCTCCAAATCGGTCCCAGTGAGAAGACACCATACTGTGCCGTGAAGGCACCATTCGCTGGAACAAGGACCCGCCGTGAAGCACATTGAGAAAGGAGAGGAAAAAGTTGGGATGGTCCACGAATGTGCACCTCTATTCCTTCCCTACACGGGGCTCCAAATGCTCCTGAAGATATCCCAAAAGAGTTCCGGGAACCCTATGTCCACCGACATATCCACCCATACCGATCTATCCACCCAACAGTAAGCCTGTGGGCTTAGCCAACACTCTCCCGTGTATTTCCCGCTCGCCTTGCCTTGCTCTCTCCACCAGGATCCAAACGAATCCACCCCTCACCTAAGTAGCTTGATATCCCCTGGATTTGCCTAAGGCACTTTCCAAACTCTCCACACACAACACACAAGCAGGACACAACCCAAGGAGGCGCCATCAGCGTCGCCCAAATCCCGGGGACAGTGGCCCATTTGATTTCCCCCGACCATCAGGGCAAACCTAAACTATATCCCACCTCCCAAGCTGAACATGACATAGACGCCTGGCCTGGCCAGGACTCCTTCTCTGACCCCGAGTGCAGAGACTTCTGTTTCCTTGCGGGAACAAGGCAACGACCTGAGCTTGAGGGTGGCCTGTAGATCTCAATGGCAAGCCAGAGGAGTACCAGTGGCTCACGCTTCCTTTCGCACCCGCACGCTGACCGCGGCAGGGGATAGCAGTTCTGGCTAGACTCAGGTGCCCAGAGACGTCAAGTTGTCCTTAGCCTTCCCACGTAGATGGACATCCCAGGCTCCTTTCCACATGGCTCTTTCTGCACGAGAAGCCCGCCACCCTCCACTTGAACAATGTTGCTGCGCATGCCCACAGTAGCAAATGCAACATGGACCTCTCCCTAATTTTCCTTTGGGAGCCACGTGCTGGACCTCAGTTAGGATGAGAAGATGGTAGGTATTGCTCATTCATTTTGTTTAGATTTCCAAGGAATGCACTTATGGGAGTCCTCACTGATCCACGCTCCTGCTGAAAGGCTGGACGTGCAAAGTCGCGGACTGTCAGCAAACTCAATCCTCTCAGCAGTAGGGAGCGGCCAGACTCGAGCCACGGGGCAGGAAGTGCACCCACGTCTCAGGGCATCGGAGCTCGGGTGCCCCAGGAAGAGCCCAGAATGTGACGGTGTAGTCTCGTGGCACAAGTCCCCGTGGCCAAACTTCTAGGTTTCTTCAAAGAAGTTCCGTTTACCCCCACAAGGTTTCTACCAGGAACCTTGTCGAGCCAGAGGCGATGCCCTTGGATCACACAGAAAGCTATTGGCATTGGAGATATTCCAATGCCCAAACTGGCAGGGCAAACCCTTGCAGCAACTGGGTTACTTGCCCTGGCGCCTTGTATTTTCGCCCCCAGGCCCGTCAGTGACATGACTGCGGAGAAACCTGAGACCCATTCATTTGTTCAGAGTTCCAAGCAGTGCATTTATGGGAGTCATCATCAATCCACCTGCTCAAAGGCTGCACGTTCAAAGTCGCAGGCTCCACCGTGGGGCAGCCACCGATCTCAATCATGTCAGCAGTCAGGAGTGGCCAGAGGCGACCCACGGGGCTGCAAATGGAGCTAAGGATCATGGCATCAGATCTGGGGTTCCCCTGCAAGAGCCAAGAAGGTGAGGGTGTAGTCTAAGTGCACAAGTCCCCGTGGCCAAACATCTAGGTTTCTGCAAAGAAGTTCCACTCACCACCACAAGGTTCCTACGAGGATCCTCAAGGACTTCACGCCAAAACCACTCTGAGACTCTTTTGCCTTGACTTGCCTCACCTTGCCGCACTCTCCTCACTTCGCCAGGTATCATGGACTATACAGAGGGCCCAATGCTGCTGCAGGTGTTTGTTCCCTGGCACTCCACCACATGCCTCAGGGTGACAGAACACAGGGATGTTTGAGAAAAGTGAACGGGCGCACAGAGGCAAAGGGTGATACCGCCCACCGATGTGCGCTATATCTCCCCTCAACATTTCATTTGCAGTCCATCATGTCTGTGTGTCCACAGCCAAACGTGAATGCATCGTGGCACAGATGCCTTCAGAGCGCACGGGCATCAGCACAAAGAGCACGGCCGTCCATCAACCCCCCGGTATGGGCCTTGAACTTTCCTGCCTGAGCCACCTCCCCGCCGACACAGCATAAGGATGTCATCCTGAACTGCTGAGACACCCTCAGGGGAACTGGGATTACTCAGCGTAAAAGCCACTGCCCTCTGGGGAACCAAACCACTCCTGGCGCATACGCTTCCACACAATGGATTCACCCGCAAGGGGAAATGTGGTCCCTGAGATCTTCCACAAGGGAACGGCCCTTGGCCAAATGGGACGACCTCCAACAAAAGCAGCTTGTAGGGACCGGTGACAAAACGCACCAGAGGAACTCCTGGACTGAACAATGGAGATTCACCTGCAGCCAGACTTCCTGGCCTGCTGCCAAGACTGGCAACCTACCCTTGGCCCACACACAAAGCTAATGGCATCGGAACCATTCCGACGCCCAACGTGGCGGGGCAAACCCTTGCAGCAATTGTGTAACTTGCAGTGGTGTCTGGTACTTTCACCCTCTGGGCCCATCAGTGACGTGACATTGGGGAAACCCTGAGGCCCAGGTCCTCTACAAGCAACTTGTTACCCACAGCCATGCAACGACAGAACCCAGACAACAGCCTAGACACTTGAACCGGTATGACTTGTCTAGCCTGTGGCCAGGCTCGCCGGTTACCACAGTCTCGACGCACCAGCGGGTGGCAGGAAAAATGACACCCACACCACACATCCTCTCCTGCCCTTAAACCTGCAGCCTTTCCTTGGCAGCCAACTCCCTTGTTTCTGCACGGTTGCACCCAATGACCTCTGGGTAGAGCTCCAATCCTCAGGGAACGCTATGTGGGCCGGGTATAGAAACGATGCCTGGCTGTCCTCAGGAACACCTTCACATCTTCAACACAGGGGGAACGTGGTCAGACAGGGACAAAACACCCCAAGGCCTCCAAATCGGCCCCCATGAGGAGACACCATACTGTGCCATGAAGGCAACCATTCGCTGGTACAAGAACCCGCCATGTAGCAAATCGACCAAGGAGAGGAAAGAGGCGCGACAGACCACAAATGTGCTCCCGTATTCCCTCCCTACACGTGCCTCCAGATGCTCCTGAGGGAATCCCAAATGTGTTCCGGGAACCCCATGGCCACCGTCGATCTATCCACCCACCAGTAAACCTGTGGGCTTAGCCAGCCATCTCACGTGGCTCTTTCACTCGCCTTGCCTTACTCTCTCTCCACCGGGATCCCAACGTGTCACGGCAAGATGCCAGAGCCACCCCTCACCAAAGAAGCTTGCCGTGACCAAGTTTGACTAAGGCATTTTCCAGCCCCTTCACACAGCACACACAAGCAGGACACAACCCGAGGAGGAGCCATCAGATTGGCCAAACTCCCAGGAACAGTGGCCCATTTGATTTCTCCCCTCAGCAGGAGAAACCTAAACTGCATCTGGTCTCCCAAGCAGAACATGACAAAGAAGCCTGCCCTAGGCCTGGAATCCTGTTCTGACCCTGAGCCTACAGACTTCTGTTTCTTTGAGGCCACAAGGCAATGACCAGCAGGTGGGGCAGCCTGTAGAACTCAAGTGCAGGTGGCAGGACGAGCAATGGCTCATGCTTCCTCTCCTACCTGCATGCTGAACCGTGGCAGGGGACAGCAGTCCTGGCTAGACCAAGAAACCCAGAGACGGCACGCTGTCCCAAGCCTTCCCACCTGGATTGGCATCCCAGGCTCCTTTCCCAATGGCTCTTCTCCCCAGGAGATGACCACAACCCTCAACTTGAACAACGTGGCTGTAGACACCCACGGCCGCAAATGCAACGTGAACCTCTCCCTACTTTCCTTTGGGGAGCCACGTGCTGGACCTCAGTTCCAACGAGGAGACGGTAGGGATTTCTCACTCATTTTGTTCAGATTTCCAAGGAATGCATTTGTGGGAGTCATCATCGATCCAAGCACATGCTCAAACGGTGGACATGCAAAGTTGCAGATTCCACCATGGGACGGCCAGCGAGCTGAATCATATCAGCGTACAGAAGTGGCCAGCAGAGCCGAGCCACGGGTCAGGAAATGCAGCCAGTTCTCAGGGCATCAAAGCTCGTGTTCCCCGAGAAAAGACCAGAAGGTGAGGGTGTAGCCCCGGTGCACACGTTCCCATCGCCAAACCTTTAGGTTTAGCAAAGAAGTGTCGCTTACCGCAACAAGGGTTAAAGCAGGATCCTCATGGAATGCACGCCAACACCCCTCTGAGACTCCTTCGGCTGGCCTCGCCTTGCCACACCGTCCTCACTTCAACGGGTATCAGGGATTATACGGATGGCCCCAGGCTGCTGCTGGCATTCCTTCCCTGGCATTCCACCTGGCTCGGGGTGAGAGAACACACGCATGCTTGAGGAGGGTGCACAGGCGCACCGAGGGAAAGGGCGATACCACCCAGCATTGTGTGTTCTATCTCTCCTCAACATTTCATTCACTGTCCATCTTGCCTGTGTGTCCGCAGCCAAACGTGAAAGCATCGTGGCACTGGCGCCTTCAGAGCGTGCGGCCATCAGGACAAAGAGTGCCACCGACCAACAACCCCCTGGTCTCGGGCCCTGAAATTCCTCTCCTGAGCAATCTGCCCTCCATCACAGCAAAAGGATGTCTTCCTGATCCCCTGAGACACCCTCAGGACAACTGTGCCCCCTCAGCCTAAGAGCAAGTGCCCTCTATGGGAACAAAGACGCGTTTGGCCCTTATGATTAAACACAGTGGACACGCCCTCAAGGGGAGAGATCTTCCATAAGGGAAGGGCCCTTGGCTGAATAAGACGACCTCCATCAAAAGCGGCTCGAAGGGACCCGTGACAAAGGGCACCTGAAGAACCCCTGGACTGATCAAGGGAGACTCACCAGCAGGCATACTTCCTGGTCTCCTGCCAAGCCAGAGGAACTTCCCTAGGACCGCAACCAAAGCTAATGGCAAGGGAGCCATTCCAATGCCCAAAATGGCGGGCCAAACACTTGCAGCAACTGGGTAACTTATCGTAGCACCTTGCACATTCGCATTCTTCCCTTCAAGGACAAGACCTTGGAGAAACCATGAGACCCAGGTCCTCCAGAACCAACGTGTCACCCACAGCCGTGCAATGAGAGAACGCACCCAACATCCTGGACCCTTGAACCGGCATGGCTTCATTGGCTTGAAGCCATGCATGCTGGAGATCACAGGCTCGCAGCACCAGAAGGTGGCAGGACAAAATGACCCCTGCAGCACACATTCACTCTAGCCCTTAAACCTGTAGCGTTGCCTTGGCGGCCGACTCCCTTCTTTCTGCATGGTTGGGCCCAAAGACCTCCAGGAAGAGCTCCAAACCTCAGGGAATGCTATGCCGACCTGGTATAGCAATGACGCTGGGCTGTCCTAAGGAACACCTTAACATCCTCAACATAGGGGCAATGAGGCCACACAGGGACAAAACATCCCAACGGCTCCAAATCGGTCCCAGTGAGAAGACACCATACTGTGCCGTGAAGGCACCATTCGCTGGAACAAGGACCCGCCGTGAAGCACATTGAGAAAGGAGAGGAAAAGGTTGGGATGGTCCACGAATGTGCACCTGTATTCCTTCCCTACACGGGGCTCCAAATGCTCCTGAAGATATCCCAAAAGAGTTCCGGGAACCCTATGTTCACTGACATATCCACCCATACCGATCTATCCACCCAACAGTAAGCCTGTGGGCTTAGCCAACACTCTCCCGTGTATTACCCGCTCGCCTTGCCTTGCTCTCTCCACCAGGATCCAAACGAATCCACCCCTCACCTAAGTAGCTTGATATCCCCTGGATTTGCCTAAGGCACTTTCCAAACTCTCCACACACAACACACAAGCAGGACACAACCCAAGGAGGCGCCATCAGCGTTGCCCAAATCCCGGGGACAGTGGCCCATTTGATTTCCCCCGACCATCAGGGCAAACCTAAACTATATCCCACCTCCCAAGCTGAACATGACATAGACGCCTGGCCTGGCCAGGACTCCTTCTCTGACCCTGAGTGCAGAGACTTCTGTTTCCTTGCGGGAACAAGGCAACGACCTGAGCTTGAGGGTGGCCTGTAGATCTCAATGGCAAGCCAGAGGAGTACCAGTGGCTCACGCTTCCTTTCGCACCCGCACGCTGACCGCGGCAGGGGATAGCAGTTCTGGCTAGACTCAGGTGCCCAGAGACGTCAAGTTGTCCTTAGCCTTCCCACGTAGATGGACATCCCAGGCTCCTTTCCACATGGCTCTTTCTGCACGAGAAGCCCGCCACCCTCCACTTGAACAATGTTGCTGCGCACGCCCACAGTAGCAAATGCAACATGGACCTCTCCCTAATTTTCCTTTGGGAGCCACGTGCTGGACCTCAGTTAGGATGAGAAGACGGTAGGTATTGCTCATTCATTCTGTTTAGATTTCCAAGGAATGCATTTACGGGAGTCCTCACTGATCCACGCTCCTGCTGAAAGGCTGGACGTGCAAAGTCGCGGACTGTCAGCAAGCTCAATCCTCTCAGCAGTAGGGAGCGGCCAGACTCGAGCCACGGGGCAGGAAGTGCACCCACGTCTCAGGGCATCGGAGCTCGGGTGCCCCAGGAAGAGCCCAGAATGTGACGGTGTAGTCTCGTGGCACAAGTCCCCGTGGCCAAACTTCTAGGTTTCTTCAAAGAAGTTCCGTTTACCCCCACAAGGTTTCTACCAGGAACCTTGTCGAGCCAGAGGCGATGCCCTTGGATCACACAGAAAGCTATTGGCATTGGAGATATTCCAATGCCCAAACTGGCAGGGCAAACCCTTGCAGCAACTGGGTTACTTGCCCTGGCGCCTTGTATTTTCGCCCCCAGGCCCGTCAGTGACATGACCGCGGATAAACCTGAGACCCATTCATTTGTTCAGAGTTCCAAGCAGTGCATTTATGGGAGTCATCATCAATCCACCTGCTCAAAGGCTGCACGTTCAAAGTCGCAGGCTCCACCGCGGGGCAGCCACCGATCTCAATCATGTCAGCAGTCAGGAGTGGCCAGAGGCGACCCACGGGGCTGCAAATGGAGCTAAGGATCATGGCATCAGATCTGGGGTTCCCCTGCAAGAGCCAAGAAGGTGAGGGTGTAGTCTCAGTGCACAAGTCCCCGTGGCCAAACATCTAGGTTTCTGCAAAGACGTTCCACTCACCACCACAAGGTTCCTACGAGGATCCTCAAGGACTTCACGCCAAAACCACTCTGAGACTCTTTTGCCTTGACTTGCCTCACCTTGCCGCACTCTCCTCACTTCGCCAGGTATCATGGACTATACAGAGGGCCCAATGCTGCTGCAGGTGTTTGTTCCCTGGCACTCCACCACATGCCTCAGGGTGACAGAACACAGGGATGTTTGAGAAAAGTGAACGGGCGCACAGAGGCAAAGGGTGATACCGCCCACTGATGTGCGCTATATCTCCCCTCAACATTTCATTTGCAGTCCATCATGTCTGTGTGTCCACAGCCAAACGTGAATGCATCGTGGCACAGATGCCTTCAGAGCGCACGGGCATCAGCACAAAGAGCACGGCCGTCCATCAACCCCCTGGTATGGGCCTTGAACTTTCCTGCCTGAGCCACCTCCCCGCCGACACAGCATAAGGATGTCATCCTGAACTGCTGAGACACCCTCAGGGGAACTGGGATTACTCAGCGTAAAAGCCACTGCCCTCTGGGGAACCAAACCACTCCTGGCGCATACGCTTCCACACAATGGATTCACCCGCAAGGGGAAATGTGGTCCCTGAGATCTTCCACAAGGGAACGGCCCTTGGCCAAATGGGACGACCTCCAACAAAAGCAGCTTGTAGGGACCGGTGACAAAACGCACCAGAGGAACTCCTGGACTGAACAATGGAGATTCACCTGCAGCCAGACTTCCTGGCCTGCTGCCAAGACTGGGAACCTACCCTTGGCCCACACACAAAGCTAATGGCATCGGAACCATTCCGACGCCCAACGTGGCGGGGCAAACCCTTGCAGCAATTGTGTAACTTGCAGTGGTGTCTGGTACTTTCACCCTCTGGGCCCATCAGTGACGTGACATTGGGGAAACCCTGAGGCCCAGGTCCTCTACAAGCAACTTGTTACCCACAGCCATGCAACGACAGAACCCAGACAACAGCCTAGACACTTGAACCGGTATGACTTGTCTAGCCTGTGGCCAGGCTCGCCGGTTACCACAGTCTCGACGCACCAGCGGGTGGCAGGAAAAATGACACCCACACCACACATCCTCTCCTGCCCTTAAACCTGCAGCCTTTCCTTGGCAGCCAACTCCCTTGTTTCTGCACGGTTGCACCCAATGACCTCCGGGTAGAGCTCCAATCCTCAGGGAACGCTATGTGGGCCGGGTATAGAAACGATGCCTGGCTGTCCTCAGGAACACCTTCACATCTTCAACACAGGGGGAACGTGGTCAGACAGGGACAAAACACCCCAAGGCCTCCAAATCGGCCCCCATGAGGAGACACCTTACTGTGCCATGAAGGCAACCATTCGCTGGTACAAGAACCCGCCATGTAGCAAATCGACCAAGGAGAGGAAAGAGGCGCGACAGACCACAAATGTGCTCCCGTATTCCCTCCCTACACGTGCCTCCAGATGCTCCTGAGGGAATCCCAAATGTGTTCCGGGAACCCCATGGCCACCGTCGATCTATCCACCCACCAGTAAACCTGTGGGCTTAGCCAGCCATCTCACGTGGCTCTTTCACTCGCCTTGCCTTACTCTCTCTCCACCGGGATCCCAACGTGTCACGGCAAGATGCCAGAGCCACCCCTCACCAAAGAAGCTTGCCGTGACCAAGTTTGACTAAGGCATTTTACAGCCCCTTCACACAGCACACACAAGCAGGACACAACCCGAGGAGGAGCCATCAGATTGGCCAAACTCCCAGGAACAGTGGCCCATTTGATTTCTCCCCTCAGCAGGAGAAACCTAAACTGCATCTGGTCTCCCAAGCAGAACATGACAAAGAAGCCTGCCCTAGGCCTGGAATCCTGTTCTGACCCTGAGCCTACAGACTTCTGTTTCTTTGAGGCCACAAGGCAATGACCAGCAGGTGGGGCAGCCTGTAGAACTCAAGTGCAGGTGGCAGGACGAGCAATGGCTCACGCTTCCTCTCCTACCTGCATGCTGAACCGTGGCAGGGGACAGCAGTCCTGGCTAGACCAAGAAACCCAGAGACGGCACGCTGTCCCAAGCCTTCCCACCTGGATTGGCATCCCAGGCTCCTTTCCCAATGGCTCTTCTCCCCAGGAGATGACCACAACCCTCAACTTGAACAACGTGGCTGTAGACACCCACGGCCGCAAATGCAACGTGAACCTCTCCCTACTTTCCTTTGGGGAGCCACGTGCTGGACCTCAGTTCCAACGAGGAGACGGTAGGGATTTCTCACTCATTTTGTTCAGATTTCCAAGGAATGCATTTGTGGGAGTCATCATCGATCCAAGCACATGCTCAAACGGTGGACATGCAAAGTTGCAGATTCCACCATGGGACGGCCAGCGAGCTGAATCATATCAGCGTACAGAAGTGGCCAGCAGAGCCGAGCCACGGGTCAGGAAATGCAGCCAGTTCTCAGGGCATCAAAGCTCGTGTTCCCCGAGAAAAGACCAGAAGGTGAGGGTGTAGCCCCGGTGCACACGTTCCCATCGCCAAACCTTTAGGTTTAGCAAAGAAGTGTCGCTTACCGCAACAAGGGTTAAAGCAGGATCCTCATGGAATGCACGCCAACACCCCTCTGAGACTCCTTCGGCTGGCCTCGCCTTGCCACACCGTCCTCACTTCAACGGGTATCAGGGATTATACGGATGGCCCCAGGCTGCTGCTGGCATTCCTTCCCTGGCATTCCACCTGGCTCGGGGTGAGAGAACACACGCATGCTTGAGGAGGGTGCACAGGCGCACCGAGGGAAAGGGCGATACCACCCAGCATTGTGTGTTCTATCTCTCCTCAACATTTCATTCACTGTCCATCTTGCCTGTGTGTCCGCAGGCAAACGTGAAAGCATCGTGGCACTGGCGCCTTCAGAGCGTGCGGCCATCAGGACAAAGAGTGCCACCGACCAACAACCCCCTGGTCTCGGGCCCTGAAATTCCTCTCCTGAGCAATCTGCCCTCCATCACAGCAAAAGGATGTCTTCCTGATCCCCTGAGACACCCTCAGGACAACTGTGCCCCCTCAGCCTAAGAGCAAGTGCCCTCTATGGGAACAAAGACGCGTTTGGCCCTTATGATTAAACACAGTGGACACGCCCTCAAGGGGAGAGATCTTCCATAAGGGAAGGGCCCTTGGCTGAATAAGACGACCTCCATCAAAAGCGGCTCGAAGGGACCCGTGACAAAGGGCACCTGAAGAACCCCTGGACTGATCAAGGGAGACTCACCAGCAGGCATACTTCCTGGTCTCCTGCCAAGCCAGAGGAACTTCCCTAGGACCGCAACCAAAGCTAATGGCAAGGGAGCCATTCCAATGCCCAAAATGGCGGGCCAAACACTTGCAGCAACTGGGTAACTTATCGTAGCACCTTGCACATTCGCATTCTTCCCTTCAAGGACAAGACCTTGGAGAAACCATGAGACCCAGGTCCTCCAGAACCAACGTGTCACCCACAGCCGTGCAATGAGAGAACGCACCCAACATCCTGGACCCTTGAACCGGCATGGCTTCTCTGGCTTGAAGCCATGCATGCTGGAGATCACAGGCTCGCAGCACCAGAAGGTGGCAGGACAAAATGACCCCTGCAGCACACATTCACTCCAGCCCTTAAACCTGTAGCGTTGCCTTGGCAGCCGACTCCCTTCTTTCTGCATGGTTGGGCCCAAAGACCTCCGGGAAGAGCTCCAAACCTCAGGGGATGCTATGCCGACCTGGTATAGCAATGACGCTGGGCTGTCCTAAGGAACACCTTAACATCCTCAACATAGGGGCAATGAGGCCACACAGGGACAAAACATCCCAACGGCTCCAAATCGGTCCCAGTGAGAAGACACCATACTGTGCCATGAAGGCACCATTCGCTGGAACAAGGACCCGCCGTGAAGCACATTGAGAAAGGAGAGGAAAAGGTTGGGATGGTCCACGAATGTGCACCTGTATTCCTTCCCTACACGGGGCTCCAAATGCTCCTGAAGATATCCCAAAAGAGGTCGGGGAAACCTATGTCCACCGACATATCCACCCAAACCGATCTATCCACCCAACAGTAAGCCTGTGGGCTTAGCCAACACTCTCCCGTGTATTACCCGCTCGCCTTGCCTTGCTCTCTCCACCAGGATCCAAACGAATCCACCCCTCACCTAAGTAGCTTGATATCCCCTGGATTTGCCTAAGGCACTTTCCAAACTCTCCACACACAACACACAAGCAGGACACAACCCAAGGAGGCGCCATCAGCGTTGCCCAAATCCCGGGGACAGTGGCCCATTTGATTTCCCCCGACCATCAGGGCAAACCTAAACTATATCCCACCTCCCAAGCTGAACATGACATAGACGCCTGGCCTGGCCAGGACTCCTTCTCTGACCCTGAGTGCAGAGACTTCTGTTTCCTTGCGGGAACAAGGCAACGACCTGAGCTTGAGGGTGGCCTGTAGATCTCAATGGCAAGCCAGAGGAGTACCAGTGGCTCACGCTTCCTTTCGCACCCGCACGCTGACCGCGGCAGGGGATAGCAGTTCTGGCTAGACTCAGGTGCCCAGAGACGTCAAGTTGTCCTTAGCCTTCCCACGTAGATGGACATCCCAGGCTCCTTTCCACATGGCTCTTTCTGCACGAGAAGCCCGCCACCCTCCACTTGAACAATGTTGCTGCGCACGCCCACAGTAGCAAATGCAACATGGACCTCTCCCTAATTTTCCTTTGGGAGCCACGTGCTGGACCTCAGTTAGGATGAGAAGACGGTAGGTATTGCTCATTCATTTTGTTTAGATTTCCAAGGAATGCACTTATGGGAGTCCTCACTGATCCACGCTCCTGCTCAAAGGCTGGACGTGCAAAGTCGCGGACTGTCAGCAAGCTCAATCCTCTCAGCAGTAGGGAGCGGCCAGACTCGAGCCACGGGGCAGGAAGTGCACCCACGTCTCAGGGCATCGGAGCTCGGGTGCCCCAGGAAGAGCCCAGAATGTGACGGTGTAGTCTCGCGGCACAAGTCCCCGTGGCCAAACTTCTAGGTTTCTTCAAAGAAGTTCCGTTTACCCCCACAAGGTTTCTACCAGGAACCTTGTCGAGCCAGAGGCGATGCCCTTGGATCACACAGAAAGCTATTGGCATTGGAGATATTCCAATGCCCAAACTGGCAGGGCAAACCCTTGCAGCAACTGGGTTACTTGCCCTGGCGCCTTGTATTTTCGCCCCCAGGCCCGTCAGTGACATGACCGCGGAGAAACCTGAGACCCATTCATTTGTTCAGAGTTCCAAGCAGTGCATTTATGGGAGTCATCATCAATCCACCTGCTCAAAGGCTGCACGTTCAAAGTCGCAGGCTCCACCGCGGGGCAGCCACCGATCTCAATCATGTCAGCAGTCAGGAGTGGCCAGAGGCGACCCACGGGGCTGCAAATGGAGCTAAGGATCATGGCATCAGATCTGGGGTTCCCCTTCAAGAGCCAAGAAGGTGAGGGTGTAGTCTCAGTGCACAAGTCCCCGTGGCCAAACATCTAGGTTTCTGCAAAGACGTTCCACTCACCACCACAAGGTTCCTACGAGGATCCTCAAGGACTTCACGCCAAAACCACTCTGAGACTCTTTTGCCTTGACTTGCCTCACCTTGCCGCACTCTCCTCACTTCGCCAGGTATCATGGACTATACAGAGGGCCCAATGCTGCTGCAGGTGTTTGTTCCCTGGCACTCCACCACATGCCTCAGGGTGACAGAACACAGGGATGTTTGAGAAAAGTGAACGGGCGCACAGAGGCAAAGGGTGATACCGCCCACCGATGTGCGCTATATCTCCCCTCAACATTTCATTTGCAGTCCATCATGTCTGTGTGTCCACAGCCAAACGTGAATGCATCGTGGCACAGATGCCTTCAGAGCGCACGGGCATCAGCACAAAGAGCACGGCCGTCCATCAACCCCGTGGTATGGGCCTTGAACTTTCCTGCCTGAGCCACCTCCCCGCCGACACAGCATAAGGATGTCATCCTGAACTGCTGAGACACCCTCAGGGGAACTGGGATTACTCAGCGTAAAAGCCACTGCCCTCTGGGGAACCAAACCACTCCTGGCGCATACGCTTCCACACAATGGATTCACCCGCAAGGGGAAATGTGGTCCCTGAGATCTTCCACAAGGGAACGGCCCTTGGCCAAATGGGACGACCTCCAACAAAAGCAGCTTGTAGGGACCGGTGACAAAACGCACCAGAGGAACTCCTGGACTGAACAATGGAGATTCACCTGCAGCCAGACTTCCTGGCCTGCTGCCAAGACTGGGAACCTACCCTTGGCCCACACACAAAGCTAATGGCATCGGAACCATTCCGACGCCCAACGTGGCGGGGCAAACCCTTGCAGCAATTGTGTAACTTGCAGTGGTGTCTGGTACTTTCACCCTCTGGGCCCATCAGTGACGTGACATTGGGGAAACCCTGAGGCCCAGGTCCTCTACAAGCAACTTGTTACCCACAGCCATGCAACGACAGAACCCAGACAACAGCCTAGACACTTGAACCGGTATGACTTGTCTAGCCTGTGGCCAGGCTCGCCGGTTACCACAGTCTCGACGCACCAGCGGGTGGCAGGAAAAATGACACCCACACCACACATCCTCTCCTGCCCTTAAACCTGCAGCCTTTCCTTGGCAGCCAACTCCCTTGTTTCTGCACGGTTGCACCCAATGACCTCCGGGTAGAGCTCCAATCCTCAGGGAACGCTATGTGGGCCGGGTATAGAAACGATGCCTGGCTGTCCTCAGGAACACCTTCACATCTTCAACACAGGGGGAACGTGGTCAGACAGGGACAAAACACCCCAAGGCCTCCAAATCGGCCCCCATGAGGAGACACCTTACTGTGCCATGAAGGCAACCATTCGCTGGTACAAGAACCCGCCATGTAGCAAATCGACCAAGGAGAGGAAAGAGGCGCGACAGACCACAAATGTGCTCCCGTATTCCCTCCCTACACGTGCCTCCAGATGCTCCTGAGGGAATCCCAAATGTGTTCCGGGAACCCCATGGCCACCGTCGATCTATCCACCCACCAGTAAACCTGTGGGCTTAGCCAGCCATCTCACGTGGCTCTTTCACTCGCCTTGCCTTACTCTCTCTCCACCGGGATCCCAACGTGTCACGGCAAGATGCCAGAGCCACCCCTCACCAAAGAAGCTTGCCGTGACCAAGTTTGACTAAGGCATTTTACAGCCCCTTCACACAGCACACACAAGCAGGACACAACCCGAGGAGGAGCCATCAGATTGGCCAAACTCCCAGGAACAGTGGCCCATTTGATTTCTCCCCTCAGCAGGAGAAACCTAAACTGCATCTGGTCTCCCAAGCAGAACATGACAAAGAAGCCTGCCCTAGGCCTGGAATCCTGTTCTGACCCTGAGCCTACAGACTTCTGTTTCTTTGAGGCCACAAGGCAATGACCAGCAGGTGGGGCAGCCTGTAGAACTCAAGTGCAGGTGGCAGGACGAGCAATGGCTCATGCTTCCTCTCCTACCTGCATGCTGAACCGTGGCAGGGGACAGCAGTCCTGGCTAGACCAAGGAACCCAGAGACGGCACGCTGTCCCAAGCCTTCCCACCTGGATTGGCATCCCAGGCTCCTTTCCCAATGGCTCTTCTCCCCAGGAGATGACCACAACCCTCAACTTGAACAACGTGGCTGTAGACACCCACGGCCGCAAATGCAACGTGAACCTCTCCCTACTTTCCTTTGGGGAGCCACGTGCTGGACCTCAGTTCCAACGAGGAGACGGTAGGGATTTCTCACTCATTTTGTTCAGATTTCCAAGGAATGCATTTGTGGGAGTCATCATCGATCCAAGCACATGCTCAAACGGTGGACATGCAAAGTTGCAGATTCCACCATGGGACGGCCAGCGAGCTGAATCATATCAGCGTACAGAAGTGGCCAGCAGAGCCGAGCCACGGGTCAGGAAATGCAGCCAGTTCTCAGGGCATCAAAGCTCGTGTTCCCCGAGAAAAGACCAGAAGGTGAGGGTGTAGCCCCGGTGCACACGTTCCCATCGCCAAACCTTTAGGTTTAGCAAAGAAGTGTCGCTTACCGCAACAAGGGTTAAAGCAGGATCCTCATGGAATGCACGCCAACACCCCTCTGAGACTCCTTCGGCTGGCCTCGCCTTGCCACACCGTCCTCACTTCAACGGGTATCAGGGATTATACGGATGGCCCCAGGCTGCTGCTGGCATTCCTTCCCTGGCATTCCACCTGGCTCGGGGTGAGAGAACACACGCATGCTTGAGGAGGGTGCACAGGCGCACCGAGGGAAAGGGCGATACCACCCAGCATTGTGTGTTCTATCTCTCCTCAACATTTCATTCACTGTCCATCTTGCCTGTGTGTCCGCAGGCAAACGTGAAAGCATCGTGGCACTGGCGCCTTCAGAGCGTGCGGCCATCAGGACAAAGAGTGCCACCGACCAACAACCCCCTGGTCTCGGGCCCTGAAATTCCTCTCCTGAGCAATCTGCCCTCCATCACAGCAAAAGGATGTCTTCCTGATCCCCTGAGACACCCTCAGGACAACTGTGCCCCCTCAGCCTAAGAGCAAGTGCCCTCTATGGGAACAAAGACGCGTTTGGCCCTTATGATTAAACACAGTGGACACGCCCTCAAGGGGAGAGATCTTCCATAAGGGAAGGGCCCTTGGCTGAATAAGACGAACTCCATCAAAAGCGGCTCGAAGGGACCCGTGACAAAGGGCACCTGAAGAACCCCTGGACTGATCAAGGGAGACTCACCAGCAGGCATACTTCCTGGTCTCCTGCCAAGCCAGAGGAACTTCCCTAGGACCGCAACCAAAGCTAATGGCAAGGGAGCCATTCCAATGCCCAAAATGGTGGGCCAAACACTTGCAGCAACTGGGTAACTTATCGTAGCACCTTGCACATTCGCATTCTTCCCTTCAAGGACAAGACCTTGGAGAAACCATGAGACCCAGGTCCTCCAGAACCAACGTGTCACCCACAGCCGTGCAATGAGAGAACGCACCCAACATCCTGGACCCTTGAACCGGCATGGCTTCTCTGGCTTGAAGCCATGCATGCTGGAGATCACAGGCTCGCAGCACCAGAAGGTGGCAGGACAAAATGACCGCTGCAGCACACATTAACTCCAGCCCTTAAACCTGTAGCGTTGCCTTGGCAGCCGACTCCCTTCTTTCTGCATGGTTGGGCCCAAAGACCTCCGGGAAGAGCTCCAAACCTCAGGGAATGCTATGCCGACCTGGTATAGCAATGACGCTGGGCTGTCCTAAGGAACACCTTAACATCCTCAACATAGGGGCAATGAGGCCACACAGGGACAAAACATCCCAACGGCTCCAAATCGGTCCCAGTGAGAAGACACCATACTGTGCCGTGAAGGCACCATTCGCTGGAACAAGGACCCGCCGTGAAGCACATTGAGAAAGGAGAGGAAAAGGTTGGGATGGTCCACGAATGTGCACCTGTATTCCTTCCCTACACGGGGCTCCAAATGCTCCTGAAGATATCCCAAAAGAGGTTTGGGAACCCTATGTCCACCGACATATCCACCCATACCGATCTATCCACCCAACAGTAAGCCTGTGGGCTTAGCCAACACTCTCCCGTGTATTACCCGCTCGCCTTGCCTTGCTCTCTCCACCAGGATCCAAACGAATCCACCCCTCACCTAAGTAGCTTGATATCCCCTGGATTTGCCTAAGGCACTTTCCAAACTCTCCACACACAACACACAAGCAGGACACAACCCAAGGAAGCGCCATCAGCGTTGCCCAAATCCCGGGGAGAGTGGCCCATTTGATTTCCCCCGACCATCAGGGCAAACCTAAACTATATCCCACCTCCCAAGCTGAACATGACATAGACGCCTGGCCTGGCCAGGACTCCTTCTCTGACCCTGAGTGCAGAGACTTCTGTTTCCTTGCGGGAACAAGGCAACGACCTGAGCTTGAGGGTGGCCTGTAGATCTCAATGGCAAGCCAGAGGAGTACCAGTGGCTCACGCTTCCTTTCGCACCCGCACGCTGACCGCGGCAGGGGATAGCAGTTCTGGCTAGACTCAGGTGCCCAGAGACGTCAAGTTGTCCTTAGCCTTCCCACGTAGATGGACATCCCAGGCTCCTTTCCACATGGCTCTTTCTGCACGAGAAGCCCGCCACCCTCCACTTGAACAATGTTGCTGCGCACGCCCACAGTAGCAAATGCAACATGGACCTCTCCCTAATTTTCCTTTGGGAGCCACGTGCTGGACCTCAGTTAGGATGAGAAGACGGTAGGTATTGCTCATTCATTTTGTTTAGATTTCCAAGGAATGCACTTATGGGAGTCCTCACTGATCCACGCTCCTGCTGAAAGGCTGGACGTGCAAAGTCGCGGACTGTCAGCAAGCTCAATCCTCTCAGCAGTAGGGAGCGGCCAGACTTGAGCCACGGGGCAGGAAGTGCACCCACGTCTCAGGGCATCGGAGCTCGGGTGCCCCAGGAAGAGCCCAGAATGTGACGGTGTAGTCTCGCGGCACAAGTCCCCGTGGCCAAACTTCTAGGTTTCTTCAAAGAAGTTCCGTTTACCCCCACAAGGTTTCTACCAGGAACCTTGTCGAGCCAGAGGCGATGCCCTTGGATCACACAGAAAGCTATTGGCATTGGAGATATTCCAATGCCCAAACTGGCAGGGCAAACCCTTGCAGCAACTGGGTTACTTGCCCTGGCGCCTTGTATTTTCGCCCCCAGGCCCGTCAGTGACATGACCGCGGAGAAACCTGAGACCCATTCATTTGTTCAGAGTTCCAAGCAGTGCATTTATGGGAGTCATCATCAATCCACCTGCTCAAAGGCTGCACGTTCAAAGTCGCAGGCTCCACCGCGGGGCAGCCACCGATCTCAATCATGTCAGCAGTCAGGAGTGGCCAGAGGCGACCCACGGGGCTGCAAATGGAGCTAAGGATCATGGCATCAGATCTGGGGTTCCCCTTCAAGAGCCAAGAAGGTGAGGGTGTAGTCTCAGTGCACAAGTCCCCGTGGCCAAACATCTAGGTTTCTGCAAAGACGTTCCACTCACCACCACAAGGTTCCTACGAGGATCCTCAAGGACTTCACGCCAAAACCACTCTGAGACTCTTTTGCCTTGACTTGCCTCACCTTGCCGCACTCTCCTCACTTCGCCAGGTATCATGGACTATACAGAGGGCCCAATGCTGCTGCAGGTGTTTGTTCCCTGGCACTCCACCACATGCCTCAGGGTGACAGAACACAGGGATGTTTGAGAAAAGTGAACGGGCGCACAGAGGCAAAGGGTGATACCGCCCACCGATGTGCGCTATATCTCCCCTCAACATTTCATTTGCAGTCCATCATGTCTGTGTGTCCACAGCCAAACGTGAATGCATCGTGGCACAGATGCCTTCAGAGCGCACGGGCATCAGCACAAAGAGCACGGCCGTCCATCAACCCCGTGGTATGGGCCTTGAACTTTCCTGCCTGAGCCACCTCCCCGCCGACACAGCATAAGGATGTCATCCTGAACTGCTGAGACACCCTCAGGGGAACTGGGATTACTCAGCGTAAAAGCCACTGCCCTCTGGGGAACCAAACCACTCCTGGCGCATACGCTTCCACACAATGGATTCACCCGCAAGGGGAAATGTGGTCCCTGAGATCTTCCACAAGGGAACGGCCCTTGGCCAAATGGGACGACCTCCAACAAAAGCAGCTTGTAGGGACCGGTGACAAAACGCACCAGAGGAACTCCTGGACTGAACAATGGAGATTCACCTGCAGCCAGACTTCCTGGCCTGCTGCCAAGACTGGGAACCTACCCTTGGCCCACACACAAAGCTAATGGCATCGGAACCATTCCGACGCCCAACGTGGCGGGGCAAACCCTTGCAGCAATTGTGTAACTTGCAGTGGTGTCTGGTACTTTCACCCTCTGGGCCCATCAGTGACGTGACATTGGGGAAACCCTGAGGCCCAGGTCCTCTACAAGCAACTTGTTACCCACAGCCATGCAACGACAGAACCCAGACAACAGCCTAGACACTTGAACCGGTATGACTTGTCTAGCCTGTGGCCAGGCTCGCCGGTTACCACAGTCTCGACGCACCAGCGGGTGGCAGGAAAAATGACACCCACACCACACATCCTCTCCTGCCCTTAAACCTGCAGCCTTTCCTTGGCAGCCAACTCCCTTGTTTCTGCACGGTTGCACCCAATGACCTCCGGGTAGAGCTCCAATCCTCAGGGAACGCTATGTGGGCCGGGTATAGAAACGATGCCTGGCTGTCCTCAGGAACACCTTCACATCTTCAACACAGGGGGAACGTGGTCAGACAGGGACAAAACACCCCAAGGCCTCCAAATCGGCCCCCATGAGGAGACACCTTACTGTGCCATGAAGGCAACCATTCGCTGGTACAAGAACCCGCCATGTAGCAAATCGACCAAGGAGAGGAAAGAGGCGCGACAGACCACAAATGTGCTCCCGTATTCCCTCCCTACACGTGCCTCCAGATGCTCCTGAGGGAATCCCAAATGTGTTCCGGGAACCCCATGGCCACCGTCGATCTATCCACCCACCAGTAAACCTGTGGGCTTAGCCAGCCATCTCACGTGGCTCTTTCACTCGCCTTGCCTTACTCTCTCTCCACCGGGATCCCAACGTGTCACGGCAAGATGCCAGAGCCACCCCTCACCAAAGAAGCTTGCCGTGACCAAGTTTGACTAAGGCATTTTACAGCCCCTTCACACAGCACACACAAGCAGGACACAACCCGAGGAGGAGCCATCAGATTGGCCAAACTCCCAGGAACAGTGGCCCATTTGATTTCTCCCCTCAGCAGGAGAAACCTAAACTGCATCTGGTCTCCCAAGCAGAACATGACAAAGAAGCCTGCCCTAGGCCTGGAATCCTGTTCTGACCCTGAGCCTACAGACTTCTGTTTCTTTGAGGCCACAAGGCAATGACCAGCAGGTGGGGCAGCCTGTAGAACTCAAGTGCAGGTGGCAGGACGAGCAATGGCTCATGCTTCCTCTCCTACCTGCATGCTGAACCGTGGCAGGGGACAGCAGTCCTGGCTAGACCAAGGAACCCAGAGACGGCACGCTGTCCCAAGCCTTCCCACCTGGATTGGCATCCCAGGCTCCTTTCCCAATGGCTCTTCTCCCCAGGAGATGACCACAACCCTCAACTTGAACAACGTGGCTGTAGACACCCACGGCCGCAAATGCAACGTGAACCTCTCCCTACTTTCCTTTGGGGAGCCACGTGCTGGACCTCAGTTCCAACGAGGAGACGGTAGGGATTTCTCACTCATTTTGTTCAGATTTCCAAGGAATGCATTTGTGGGAGTCATCATCGATCCAAGCACATGCTCAAACGGTGGACATGCAAAGTTGCAGATTCCACCATGGGACGGCCAGCGAGCTGAATCATATCAGCGTACAGAAGTGGCCAGCAGAGCCGAGCCACGGGTCAGGAAATGCAGCCAGTTCTCAGGGCATCAAAGCTCGTGTTCCCCGAGAAAAGACCAGAAGGTGAGGGTGTAGCCCCGGTGCACACGTTCCCATCGCCAAACCTTTAGGTTTAGCAAAGAAGTGTCGCTTACCGCAACAAGGGTTAAAGCAGGATCCTCATGGAATGCACGCCAACACCCCTCTGAGACTCCTTCGGCTGGCCTCGCCTTGCCACACCGTCCTCACTTCAACGGGTATCAGGGATTATACGGATGGCCCCAGGCTGCTGCTGGCATTCCTTCCCTGGCATTCCACCTGGCTCGGGGTGAGAGAACACACGCATGCTTGAGGAGGGTGCACAGGCGCACCGAGGGAAAGGGCGATACCACCCAGCATTGTGTGTTCTATCTCTCCTCAACATTTCATTCACTGTCCATCTTGCCTGTGTGTCCGCAGGCAAACGTGAAAGCATCGTGGCACTGGCGCCTTCAGAGCGTGCGGCCATCAGGACAAAGAGTGCCACCGACCAACAACCCCCTGGTCTCGGGCCCTGAAATTCCTCTCCTGAGCAATCTGCCCTCCATCACAGCAAAAGGATGTCTTCCTGATCCCCTGAGACACCCTCAGGACAACTGTGCCCCCTCAGCCTAAGAGCAAGTGCCCTCTATGGGAACAAAGACGCGTTTGGCCCTTATGATTAAACACAGTGGACACGCCCTCAAGGGGAGAGATCTTCCATAAGGGAAGGGCCCTTGGCTGAATAAGACGAACTCCATCAAAAGCGGCTCGAAGGGACCCGTGACAAAGGGCACCTGAAGAACCCCTGGACTGATCAAGGGAGACTCACCAGCAGGCATACTTCCTGGTCTCCTGCCAAGCCAGAGGAACTTCCCTAGGACCGCAACCAAAGCTAATGGCAAGGGAGCCATTCCAATGCCCAAAATGGTGGGCCAAACACTTGCAGCAACTGGGTAACTTATCGTAGCACCTTGCACATTCGCATTCTTCCCTTCAAGGACAAGACCTTGGAGAAACCATGAGACCCAGGTCCTCCAGAACCAACGTGTCACCCACAGCCGTGCAATGAGAGAACGCACCCAACATCCTGGACCCTTGAACCGGCATGGCTTCTCTGGCTTGAAGCCATGCATGCTGGAGATCACAGGCTCGCAGCACCAGAAGGTGGCAGGACAAAATGACCGCTGCAGCACACATTAACTCCAGCCCTTAAACCTGTAGCGTTGCCTTGGCAGCCGACTCCCTTCTTTCTGCATGGTTGGGCCCAAAGACCTCCGGGAAGAGCTCCAAACCTCAGGGAATGCTATGCCGACCTGGTATAGCAATGACGCTGGGCTGTCCTAAGGAACACCTTAACATCCTCAACATAGGGGCAATGAGGCCACACAGGGACAAAACATCCCAACGGCTCCAAATCGGTCCCAGTGAGAAGACACCATACTGTGCCGTGAAGGCACCATTCGCTGGAACAAGGACCCGCCGTGAAGCACATTGAGAAAGGAGAGGAAAAGGTTGGGATGGTCCACGAATGTGCACCTGTATTCCTTCCCTACACGGGGCTCCAAATGCTCCTGAAGATATCCCAAAAGAGGTTTGGGAACCCTATGTCCACCGACATATCCACCCATACCGATCTATCCACCCAACAGTAAGCCTGTGGGCTTAGCCAACACTCTCCCGTGTATTACCCGCTCGCCTTGCCTTGCTCTCTCCACCAGGATCCAAACGAATCCACCCCTCACCTAAGTAGCTTGATATCCCCTGGATTTGCCTAAGGCACTTTCCAAACTCTCCACACACAACACACAAGCAGGACACAACCCAAGGAAGCGCCATCAGCGTTGCCCAAATCCCGGGGAGAGTGGCCCATTTGATTTCCCCCGACCATCAGGGCAAACCTAAACTATATCCCACCTCCCAAGCTGAACATGACATAGACGCCTGGCCTGGCCAGGACTCCTTCTCTGACCCTGAGTGCAGAGACTTCTGTTTCCTTGCGGGAACAAGGCAACGACCTGAGCTTGAGGGTGGCCTGTAGATCTCAATGGCAAGCCAGAGGAGTACCAGTGGCTCACGCTTCCTTTCGCACCCGCACGCTGACCGCGGCAGGGGATAGCAGTTCTGGCTAGACTCAGGTGCCCAGAGACGTCAAGTTGTCCTTAGCCTTCCCACGTAGATGGACATCCCAGGCTCCTTTCCACATGGCTCTTTCTGCACGAGAAGCCCGCCACCCTCCACTTGAACAATGTTGCTGCGCACGCCCACAGTAGCAAATGCAACATGGACCTCTCCCTAATTTTCCTTTGGGAGCCACGTGCTGGACCTCAGTTAGGATGAGAAGACGGTAGGTATTGCTCATTCATTTTGTTTAGATTTCCAAGGAATGCACTTATGGGAGTCCTCACTGATCCACGCTCCTGCTGAAAGGCTGGACGTGCAAAGTCGCGGACTGTCAGCAAGCTCAATCCTCTCAGCAGTAGGGAGCGGCCAGACTTGAGCCACGGGGCAGGAAGTGCACCCACGTCTCAGGGCATCGGAGCTCGGGTGCCCCAGGAAGAGCCCAGAATGTGACGGTGTAGTCTCGCGGCACAAGTCCCCGTGGCCAAACTTCTAGGTTTCTTCAAAGAAGTTCCGTTTACCCCCACAAGGTTTCTACCAGGAACCTTGTCGAGCCAGAGGCGATGCCCTTGGATCACACAGAAAGCTATTGGCATTGGAGATATTCCAATGCCCAAACTGGCAGGGCAAACCCTTGCAGCAACTGGGTTACTTGCCCTGGCGCCTTGTATTTTCGCCCCCAGGCCCGTCAGTGACATGACCGCGGAGAAACCTGAGACCCATTCATTTGTTCAGAGTTCCAAGCAGTGCATTTATGGGAGTCATCATCAATCCACCTGCTCAAAGGCTGCACGTTCAAAGTCGCAGGCTCCACCGCGGGGCAGCCACCGATCTCAATCATGTCAGCAGTCAGGAGTGGCCAGAGGCGACCCACGGGGCTGCAAATGGAGCTAAGGATCATGGCATCAGATCTGGGGTTCCCCTTCAAGAGCCAAGAAGGTGAGGGTGTAGTCTCAGTGCACAAGTCCCCGTGGCCAAACATCTAGGTTTCTGCAAAGACGTTCCACTCACCACCACAAGGTTCCTACGAGGATCCTCAAGGACTTCACGCCAAAACCACTCTGAGACTCTTTTGCCTTGACTTGCCTCACCTTGCCGCACTCTCCTCACTTCGCCAGGTATCATGGACTATACAGAGGGCCCAATGCTGCTGCAGGTGTTTGTTCCCTGGCACTCCACCACATGCCTCAGGGTGACAGAACACAGGGATGTTTGAGAAAAGTGAACGGGCGCACAGAGGCAAAGGGTGATACCGCCCACCGATGTGCGCTATATCTCCCCTCAACATTTCATTTGCAGTCCATCATGTCTGTGTGTCCACAGCCAAACGTGAATGCATCGTGGCACAGATGCCTTCAGAGCGCACGGGCATCAGCACAAAGAGCACGGCCGTCCATCAACCCCCTGGTATGGGCCTTGAACTTTCCTGCCTGAGCCATCTCCCCGCCGACACAGCATAAGGATGTCATCCTGAACTGCTGAGACACCCTCAGGGGAACTGGGATTACTCAGCGTAAAAGCCACTGCCCTCTGGGGAACCAAACCACTCCTGGCGCATACGCTTCCACAAAATGGATTCACCCGCAAGGGGAAATGTGGTCCCTGAGATCTTCCACAAGGGAACGGCCCTTGGCCAAATGGGACGACCTCCAACAAAAGCAGCTTGTAGGGACCGGTGACAAAACGCACCAGAGGAACTCCTGGACTGAACAATGGAGATTCACCTGCAGCCAGACTTCCTGGCCTGCTGCCAAGACTGGCAACCTACCCTTGGCCCACACACAAAGCTAATGGCATCGGAACCATTCCGACGCCCAACGTGGCGGGGCAAACCCTTGCAGCAATTGTGTAACTTGCAGTGGTGTCTGGTACTTTCACCCTCTGGGCCCATCAGTGACGTGACATTGGGGAAACCCTGAGGCCCAGGTCCTCTACAAGCAACTTGTTACCCACAGCCATGCAACGACAGAACCCAGACAACAGCCTAGACACTTGAACCGGTATGACTTGTCTAGCCTGTGGCCAGGCTCGCCGGTTACCACAGTCTCGACGCACCAGCGGGTGGCAGGAAAAATGACACCCACACCACACATCCTCTCCTGCCCTTAAACCTGCAGCCTTTCCTTGGCAGCCAACTCCCTTGTTTCTGCACGGTTGCACCCAATGACCTCCGGGTAGAGCTCCAATCCTCAGGGAACGCTATGTGGGCCGGGTATAGAAACGATGCCTGGCTGTCCTCAGGAACACCTTCACATCTTCAACACAGGGGGAACGTGGTCAGACAGGGACAAAACACCCCAAGGCCTCCAAATCGGCCCCCATGAGGAGACACCTTACTGTGCCATGAAGGCAACCATTCGCTGGTACAAGAACCCGCCATGTAGCAAATCGACCAAGGAGAGGAAAGAGGCGCGACAGACCACAAATGTGCTCCCGTATTCCCTCCCTACACGTGCCTCCAGATGCTCCTGAGGGAATCCCAAATGTGTTCCGGGAACCCCATGGCCACCGTCGATCTATCCACCCACCAGTAAACCTGTGGGCTTAGCCAGCCATCTCACGTGGCTCTTTCACTCGCCTTGCCTTACTCTCTCTCCACCGGGATCCCAACGTGTCACGGCAAGATGCCAGAGCCACCCCTCACCAAAGAAGCTTGCCGTGACCAAGTTTGACTAAGGCATTTTACAGCCCCTTCACACAGCACACACAAGCAGGACACAACCCGAGGAGGAGCCATCAGATTGGCCAAACTCCCAGGAACAGTGGCCCATTTGATTTCTCCCCTCAGCAGGAGAAACCTAAACTGCATCTGGTCTCCCAAGCAGAACATGACAAAGAAGCCTGCCCTAGGCCTGGAATCCTGTTCTGACCCTGAGCCTACAGACTTCTGTTTCTTTGAGGCCACAAGGCAATGACCAGCAGGTGGGGCAGCCTGTAGAACTCAAGTGCAGGTGGCAGGACGAGCAATGGCTCATGCTTCCTCTCCTACCTGCATGCTGAACCGTGGCAGGGGACAGCAGTCCTGGCTAGACCAAGAAACCCAGAGACGGCACGCTGTCCCAAGCCTTCCCACCTGGATTGGCATCCCAGGCTCCTTTCCCAATGGCTCTTCTCCCCAGGAGATGACCACAACCCTCAACTTGAACAACGTGGCTGTAGACACCCACGGCCGCAAATGCAACGTGAACCTCTCCCTACTTTCCTTTGGGGAGCCACGTGCTGGACCTCAGTTCCAACGAGGAGACGGTAGGGATTTCTCACTCATTTTGTTCAGATTTCCAAGGAATGCATTTGTGGGAGTCATCATCGATCCAAGCACATGCTCAAACGGTGGAAATGCAAAGTTGCAGATTCCACCATGGGACGGCCAGCGAGCTGAATCATATCAG
Organism: Balaenoptera borealis; assembly: GCF_965194805.1. Classification (NCBI taxonomy): domain Eukaryota; kingdom Metazoa; phylum Chordata; class Mammalia; order Artiodactyla; family Balaenopteridae; genus Balaenoptera; species Balaenoptera borealis. The sequence continues at coordinate 130,105,857 of NC_138866.1, read as the reverse complement.
CGTACAGAAGTGGCCAGCAGAGCCGAGCCACGGGTCAGGAAATGCAGCCAGTTCTCAGGGCATCAAAGCTCGTGTTCCCCGAGAAAAGACCAGAAGGTGAGGGTGTAGCCCCGGTGCACACGTTCCCATCGCCAAACCTTTAGGTTTAGCAAAGAAGTGTCGCTTACCGCAACAAGGGTTAAAGCAGGATCCTCATGGAATGCACGCCAACACCCCTCTGAGACTCCTTCGGCTGGCCTCGCCTTGCCACACCGTCCTCACTTCAACGGGTATCAGGGATTATACGGATGGCCCCAGGCTGCTGCTGGCATTCCTTCCCTGGCATTCCGCCTGGCTCGGGGTGAGAGAACACACGCATGCTTGAGGAGGGTGCACAGGCGCACCGAGGGAAAGGGCGATACCACCCAGCATTGTGTGTTCTATCTCTCCTCAACATTTCATTCACTGTCCATCTTGCCTGTGTGTCCGCAGGCAAACGTGAAAGCATCGTGGCACTGGCGCCTTCAGAGCGTGCGGCCATCAGGACAAAGAGTGCCACCGACCAACAACCCCCTGGTCTCGGGCCCTGAAATTCCTCTCCTGAGCAATCTGCCCTCCATCACAGCAAAAGGATGTCTTCCTGATCCCCTGAGACACCCTCAGGACAACTGTGCCCCCTCAGCCTAAGAGCAAGTGCCCTCTATGGGAACAAAGACGCGTTTGGCCCTTATGATTAAACACAGTGGACACGCCCTCAAGGGGAGAGATCTTCCATAAGGGAAGGGCCCTTGGCTGAATAAGACGACCTCCATCAAAAGTGGCTCGAAGGGACCCGTGACAAAGGGCACCTGAAGAACCCCTGGACTGATCAAGGGAGACTCACCAGCAGGCATACTTCCTGGTCTCCTGCCAAGCCAGAGGAACTTCCCTAGGACCGCAACCAAAGCTAATGGCAAGGGAGCCATTCCAATGCCCAAAATGGCGGGCCAAACACTTGTAGCAACTGGGTAACTTATCGTAGCACCTTGCACATTCGCATTCTTCCCTTCAAGGACAAGACCTTGGAGAAACCATGAGACCCAGGTCCTCCAGAACCAACGTGTCACCCACAGCCGTGCAATGAGAGAACGCACCCAACATCCTGGACCCTTGAACCGGCATGGCTTCTCTGGCTTGAAGCCATGCATGCTGGAGATCACAGGCTCGCAGCACCAGAAGGTGGCAGGACAAAATGACCGCTGCAGCACACATTAACTCCAGCCCTTAAACCTGTAGCGTTGCCTTGGCAGCCGACTCCCTTCTTTCTGCATGGTTGGGCCCAAAGACCTCCGGGAAGAGCTCCAAACCTCAGGGAATGCTATGCCGACCTGGTATAGCAATGACGCTGGGCTGTCCTAAGGAACACCTTAACATCCTCAACATAGGGGCAATGAGGCCACACAGGGACAAAACATCCCAACGGCTCCAAATCGGTCCCAGTGAGAAGACACCATACTGTGCCGTGAAGGCACCATTCGCTGGAACAAGGACCCGCCGTGAAGCACATTGAGAAAGGAGAGGAAAAGGTTGGGATGGTCCACGAATGTGCACCTGTATTCCTTCCCTACACGGGGCTCCAAATGCTCCTGAAGATATCCCAAAAGAGGTCTGGGAACCCTATGTCCACCGACATATCCACCCATACCGATCTATCCACCCAACAGTAAGCCTGTGGGCTTAGCCAACACTCTCCCGTGTATTACCCGCTCGCCTTGCCTTGCTCTCTCCACCAGGATCCAAACGAATCCACCCCTCACCTAAGTAGCTTGATATCCCCTGGATTTGCCTAAGGCACTTTCCAAACTCTCCACACACAACACACAAGCAGGACACAACCCAAGGAGGCGCCATCAGCATTGCCCAAATCCCGGGGACAGTGGCCCATTTGATTTCCCCCGACCATCAGGGCAAACCTAAACTATATCCCACCTCCCAAGCTGAACATGACATAGACGCCTGGCCTGGCCAGGACTCCTTCTCTGACCCTGAGTGCAGAGACTTCTGTTTCCTTGCGGGAACAAGGCAACGACCTGAGCTTGAGGGTGGCCTGTAGATCTCAATGGCAAGCCAGAGGAGTACCAGTGGCTCACGCTTCCTTTCGCACCCGCACACTGACCGCGGCAGGGGATAGCAGTTCTGGCTAGACTCAGGTGCCCAGAGACGTCAAGTTGTCCTTAGCCTTCCCACGTAGATGGACATCCCAGGCTCCTTTCCACATGGCTCTTTCTGCACGAGAAGCCCGCCACCCTCCACTTGAACAATGTTGCTGCGCACGCCCACAGTAGCAAATGCAACATGGACCTCTCCCTAATTTTCCTTTGGGAGCCACGTGCTGGACCTCAGTTAGGATGAGAAGACGGTAGGTATTGCTCATTCATTTTGTTTAGATTTCCAAGGAATGCACTTTTGGGAGTCCTCACTGATCCACGCTCCTGCTCAAAGGCTGGACGTGCAAAGTCGCGGACTGTCAGCAAGCTCAATCCTCTCAGCAGTAGGGAGCGGCCAGACTCGAGCCACGGGGCAGGAAGTGCACCCACGTCTCAGGGCATCGGAGCTCGGGTGCCCCAGGAAGAGCCCAGAATGTGACGGTGTAGTCTCGCGGCACAAGTCCCCGTGGCCAAACTTCTAGGTTTCTTCAAAGAAGTTCCGTTTACCCCCACAAGGTTTCTACCAGGAACCTTGTCGAGCCAGAGGCGATGCCCTTGGATCACACAGAAAGCTATTGGCATTGGAGATATTCCAATGCCCAAACTGGCAGGGCAAACCCTTGCAGCAACTGGGTTACTTGCCCTGGCGCCTTGTATTTTCGCCCCCAGGCCCGTCAGTGACATGACCGCGGAGAAACCTGAGACCCATTCATTTGTTCAGAGTTCCAAGCAGTGCATTTATGGGAGTCATCATCAATCCACCTGCTCAAAGGCTGCACGTTCAAAGTCGCAGGCTCCACCGCGGGGCAGCCACCGATCTCAATCATGTCAGCAGTCAGGAGTGGCCAGAGGCGACCCACGGGGCTGCAAATGGAGCTAAGGATCATGGCATCAGATCTGGGGTTCCCCTTCAAGAGCCAAGAAGGTGAGGGTGTAGTCTCAGTGCACAAGTCCCCGTGGCCAAACATCTAGGTTTCTGCAAAGAAGTTCCACTCACCACCACAAGGTTCCTACGAGGATCCTCAAGGACTTCACGCCAAAACCACTCTGAGACTCTTTTGCCTTGACTTGCCTCACCTTGCCGCACTCTCCTCACTTCGCCAGGTATCATGGACTATACAGAGGGCCCAATGCTGCTGCAGGTGTTTGTTCCCTGGCACTCCACCACATGCCTCAGGGTGACAGAACACAGGGATGTTTGAGAAAAGTGAACGGGCGCACAGAGGCAAAGGGTGATACCGCCCACCGATGTGCGCTATATCTCCCCTCAACATTTCATTTGCAGTCCATCATGTCTGTGTGTCCACAGCCAAACGTGAATGCATCGTGGCACAGATGCCTTCAGAGCGCACGGGCATCAGCACAAAGAGCACGGCCGTCCATCAACCCACTGGTATGGGCCTTGAACTTTCCTGCCTGAGCCACCTCCCCGCCGACACAGCATAAGGATGTCATCCTGAACTGCTGAGACACCCTCAGGGGAACTGGGATTACTCAGCGTAAAAGCCACTGCCCTCTGGGGAACCAAACCACTCCTGGCGCATACGCTTCCACACAATGGATTCACCCGCAAGGGGAAATGTGGTCCCTGAGATCTTCCACAAGGGAACGGCCCTTGGCCAAATGGGACGACCTCCAACAAAAGCAGCTTGTAGGGACCGGTGACAAAACGCACCAGAGGAACTCCTGGACTGAACAATGGAGATTCACCTGCAGCCAGACTTCCTGGCCTGCTGCCAAGACTGGGAACCTACCCTTGGCCCACACACAAAGCTAATGGCATCGGAACCATTCCGACGCACAACGTGGCGGGGCAAACCCTTGCAGCAATTGTGTAACTTGCAGTGGTGTCTGGTACTTTCACCCTCTGGGCCCATCAGTGACGTGACATTGGGGAAACCCTGAGGCCCAGGTCCTCTACAAGCAACTTGTTACCCACAGCCATGCAACGACAGAACCCAGACAACAGCCTAGACACTTGAACCGGTATGACTTGTCTAGCCTGTAGCCAGGCTCGCCGGTTACCACAGTCTCGACGCACCAGCGGGTGGCAGGAAAAATGACACCCACACCACACATCCTCTCCTGCCCTTAAACCTGCAGCCTTTCCTTGGCAGCCAACTCCCTTGTTTCTGCACGGTTGCACCCAATGACCTCCGGGTAGAGCTCCAATCCTCAGGGAACGCTATGTGGGCCGGGTATAGAAACGATGCCTGGCTGTCCTCAGGAACACCTTCACATCTTCAACACAGGGGGAACGTGGTCAGACAGGGACAAAACACCCCAAGGCCTCCAAATCGGCCCCCATGAGGAGACACCATACTGTGCCATGAAGGCAACCATTCGCTGGCACAAGAACCCGCCATGAAGCAAATCGACCAAGGAGAGGAAAGAGGCGGGACTGTCCACAAATGTGCTCCCGTATTCCCTCCCTACACGTGCCTCCAGATGCTCCTGAGGGAATCCCAAATGTGTTCCGGGAACCCCATGGCCACCGTCGATCTATCCACCCACCAGTAAACCTGTGGGCTTAGCCAGCCATCTCACGTGTCTCTTTCACTCGCCTTGCCTTACTCTCTCTCCACCGGGATCCCAACGTGTCACGGCAAGATGCCAGAGCCACCCCTCACCAAAGAAGCTTGCCGTGACCAAGTTTGACTAAGGCATTTTCCAGCCCCTTCACACAGCACACACAAGCAGGACACAACCCGAGGAGGAGCCATCAGATTGGCCAAACTCCCAGGAACAGTGGCCCATTTGATTTCTCCCCTCAGCAGGAGAAACCTAAACTGCATCTGGTCTCCCAAGCAGAACATGACAAAGAAGCCTGCCCTAGGCCTGGAATCCTGTTCTGACCCTGAGCCTACAGACTTCTGTTTCTTTGAGGCCACAAGGCAATGACCAGCAGGTGGGGCAGCCTGTAGAACTCAAGTGCAGGTGGCAGGACGAGCAATGGCTCATGCTTCCTCTCCTACCTGCATGCTGAACCGTGGCAGGGGACAGCAGTCCTGGCTAGACCAAGAAACCCAGAGACGGCACGCTGTCCCAAGCCTTCCCACCTGGATTGGCATCCCAGGCTCCTTTCCCAATGGCTCTTCTCCCCAGGAGATGACCACAACCCTCAACTTGAACAACGTGGCTGTAGACACCCACGGCCGCAAATGCAACGTGAACCTCTCCCTACTTTCCTTTGGGGAGCCACGTGCTGGACCTCAGTTCCAACGAGGAGACGGTAGGGATTTCTCACTCATTTTGTTCAGATTTCCAAGGAATGCATTTGTGGGAGTCATCATCGATCCAAGCACATGCTCAAACGGTGGACATGCAAAGTTGCAGATTCCACCATGGGACGGCCAGCGAGCTGAATCATATCAGCGTACGGAAGTGGCCAGCAGAGCCGAGCCACGGGTCAGGAAATGCAGCCAGTTCTCAGGGCATCAAAGCTCGTGTTCCCCGAGAAAAGACCAGAAGGTGAGGGTGTAGCCCCGGTGCACACGTTCCCATCGCCAAACCTTTAGGTTTAGCAAAGAAGTGTCGCTTACCGCAACAAGGGTTAAAGCAGGATCCTCATGGAATGCACGCCAACACTCCTCTGAGACTCCTTCGGCTGGCCTCGCCTTGCCACACCGTCCTCACTTCAACGGGTATCAGGGATTATACGGATGGCCCCAGGCTGCTGCTGGCATTCCTTCCCTGGCATTCCACCTGGCTCGGGGTGAGAGAACACACGCATGCTTGAGGAGGGTGCACAGGCGCACCGAGGGAAAGGGCGATACCACCCAGCATTGTGTGTTCTATCTCTCCTCAACATTTCATTCACTGTCCATCTTGCCTGTGTGTCCGCAGGCAAACGTGAAAGCATCGTGGCACTGGCGCCTTCAGAGCGTGCGGCCATCAGGACAAAGAGTGCCACCGACCAACAACCCCCTGGTCTCGGGCCCTGAAATTCCTCTCCTGAGCAATCTGCCCTCCATCACAGCAAAAGGATGTCTTCCTGATCCCCTGAGACATCCTCAGGACAACTGTGCCCCCTCAGCCTAAGAGCAAGTGCCCTCTATGGAAACAAAGACGCGTTTGGCCCTTATGATTAAACACAGTGGACACGCCCTCAAGGGGAGAGATCTTCCATAAGGGAAGGGCCCTTGGCTGAATAAGACGACCTCCATCAAAAGCGGCTCGTAGGGACCCGTGACAAAGGGCACCTGAAGAACCCCTGGACTGATCAAGGGAGACTCACCAGCAGGCATACTTCCTGGTCTCCTGCCAAGCCAGAGGAACTTCCCTAGGACCGCAACCAAAGCTAATGGCAAGGGAGCCATTCCAATGCCCAAAATGGCGGGCCAAACACTTGCAGCAACTGGGTAACTTATCGTAGCACCTTGCACATTCGCATTCTTCCCTTCAAGGACAAGACCTTGGAGAAACCATGAGACCCAGGTCCTCCAGAACCATTGTGTCACCCACAGCCGTGCAATGAGAGAACGCACCCAACATCCTGGACCCTTGAACCGGCATGGCTTCTCTGGCTTGAAGCCATGCATGCTGGAGATCACAGGCTCGCAGCACCAGAAGGTGGCAGGACAAAATGACCCCTGCAGCACACATTCACTCCAGCCCTTAAACCTGTAGCGTTGCCTTGGCGGCCGACTCCCTTCTTTCTGCATGGTTGGGCCCAAAGACCTCCGGGAAGAGCTCCAAACCTCAGGGAATGCTATGCCGACCTGGTATAGCAATGACGCTGGGCTGTCCTAAGGAACACCTTAATATCCTCAACATAGGGGCAATGAGGCCACACAGGGACAAAACATCCCAACGGCTCCAAATCGGTCCCAGTGAGAAGACACCATACTGTGCCGTGAAGGCACCATTCGCTGGAACAATGACCCGCCGTGAAGCACATTGAGAAAGGAGAGGAAAAGGTTGGGATGGTCCACGAATGTGCACCTGTATTCCTTCCCTACACGGGGCTCCAAATGCTCCTGAAGATATCCCAAAAGAGTTCCGGGAACCCTATGTCCACCGACATATCCACCCATACCGATCTATCCACCCAACAGTAAGCCTGTGGGCTTAGCCAACACTCTCCCGTGTATTTCCCGCTCGCCTTGCCTTGCTCTCTCCACCAGGATACAAACGAATCCACCCCTCACCTAAGTAGCTTGATATCCCCTGGATTTGCCTAAGGCACTTTCCAAACTCTCCACACACAACACACAAGCAGGACACAACCCAAGGAGGTGCCATCAGCGTCGCCCAAATCCCGGGGACAGTGGCCCATTTGATTTCCCCCGACCATCAGGGCAAACCTAAACTATATCCCACCTCCCAAGCTGAACATGACATAGACGCCTGGCCTGGCCAGGACTCCTTCTCTGACCCTGAGTGCAGAGACTTCTGTTTCCTTGCGGGAACAAGGCAACGACCTGAGCTTGAGGGTGGCCTGTAGATCTCAATGGCAAGCCAGAGGAGTACCAGTGGCTCACGCTTCCTTTCGCACCCGCACGCTGACCGCGGTAGGGGATAGCAGTTCTGGCTAGACTCAGGTGCCCAGAGACGTCAAGTTGTCCTTAGCCTTCCCACGTAGATGGACATCCCAGGCTCCTTTCCACATGGCTCTTTCTGCACGAGAAGCCCGCCACCCTCCACTTGAACAATGTTGCTGCGCACGCCCACAGTAGCAAATGCAACATGGACCTCTCCCTAATTTTCCTTTGGGAGCCACGTGCTGGACCTCAGTTAGGATGAGAAGACGGTAGGTATTGCTCATTCATTCTGTTTAGATTTCCAAGGAATGCATTTATGGGAGTCCTCACTGATCCACGCTCCTGCTCAAAGGCTGGACGTGCAAAGTCGCGGACTGTCAGCAAGCTCAATCCTCTCAGCAGTAGGGAGCGGCCAGACTCGAGCCACGGGGCAGGAAGTGCACCCACGTCTCAGGGCATCGGAGCTCGGGTGCCCCAGGAAGAGCCCAGAATGTGACGGTGTAGTCTCGCGGCACAAGTCCCCGTGGCCAAACTTCTAGGTTTCTTCAAAGAAGTTCCGTTTACCCCCACAAGGTTTCTACCAGGAACCTTGTCGAGCCAGAGGCGATGCCCTTGGATCACACAGAAAGCTATTGACATTGGAGATATTCCAATGCCCAAACTGGCAGGGCAAACCCTTGCAGCAACTGGGTTACTTGCCCTGGCGCCTTGTATTTTCGCCCCCAGGCCCGTCAGTGACATGACCACGGAGAAACCTGAGACCCATTCATTTGTTCAGAGTTCCAAGCAGTGCATTTATGGGAGTCATCATCAATCCACCTGCTCAAAGGCTGCACGTTCAAAGTCGCAGGCTCCACTGCGGGGCAGCCACCGATCTCAATCATGTCAGCAGACAAGAGTGGCCAGAGGCGACCCACGGGGCTGCAAATGGAGCTAAGGATCATGGCATCAGATCTGGGGTTCCCCTACAAGAGCCAAGAAGGTGAGGGTGTAGTCTCAGTGCACAAGTCCCCGTGGCCAAACATCTAGGTTTCTGCAAAGAAGTTCCACTCACCACCACAAGGTTCCTACGAGGAGCCTCAAGGACTTCACGCCAAAACCACTCTGAGACTCTTTTGCCTTGACTTGCCTCACCTTGCCGCACTCTCCTCACTTCACCAGGTATCATGGACTATACAGAGGGCCCAATGCTGCTGCAGGTGTTTGTTCCCTGGCACTCCACCACATGCCTCAGGGTGACAGAACACAGGGATGTTTGAGAAAAGTGAACGGGCGCACAGAGGCAAAGGGTGATACCGCCCACCGATGTGCGCTATATCTCCCCTCAACATTTCATTTGCAGTCCATCATGTCTGTGTGTCCACAGCCAAACGTGAATGCATCGTGGCACAGATGCCTTCAGAGCGCACGGACATCAGCACAAAGAGCACGGCCGTCCATCAACGCCCCGGTATGGGCCTTGAACTTTCCTGCCTGAGCCACCTCCCCGCCGACACAGCATAAGGATGTCATCCTGAACTGCTGAGACACCCTCAGGGGAACTGGGATTACTCAGCGTAAAAGCCACTGCCCTCTGGGGAACCAAACCACTCCTGGCGCATACGCTTCCACACAATGGATTCACCCGCAAGGGGAAATGTGGTCCCTGAGATCTTCCACAAGGGAACGGCCCTTGGCCAAATGGGACGACCTCCAACAAAAGCAGCTTGTAGGGACCGGTGACAAAACGCACCAGAGGAACTCCTGGACTGAACAATGGAGATTCACCTGCAGCCAGACTTCCTGGCCTGCTGCCAAGACTGGCAACCTACCCTTGGCCCACACACAAAGCTAATGGCATCGGAACCATTCCGACGCCCAACGTGGCGGGGCAAACCCTTGCAGCAATTGTGTAACTTGCAGTGGTGTCTGGTACTTTCACACTCTGGGCCCATCAGTGACGTGACATTGGGGAATCCCTGAGGCCCAGGTCCTCTACAAGCAACTTGTTACCCACAGCCATGCAACGACAGAACCCAGACAACAGCCTAGACACTTGAACCGGTATGACTTGTCTAGCCTGTGGCCAGGCTCTCCGGATACCACAGTCTCGACGCACCAGCGGGTGGCAGGAAAAATGACACCCACACCACACATCCTCTCCTGCCCTTAAACCTGCAGCCTTTCCTTGGCAGCCAACTCCCTTGTTTCTGCACGGTTGCACCCAATGACCTCCGGGTAGAGCTCCAATCCTCAGGGAACGCTATGTGGGCCGGGTATAGAAACGATGCCTGGCTGTCCTCAGGAACACCTTCACATCTTCAACACAGGGGGAACGTGGTCAGACAGGGACAAAACACCCCAAGGCCTCCAAATCGGCCCCCATGAGGAGACACCATACTGTGCCATGAAGGCAACCATTCGCTGGCACAAGAACCCGCCATGAAGCAAATCGACCAAGGAGAGGAAAGAGGCGGGACCGTCCACAAATGTGCTCCCGTATTCCCTCCCTACACGTGCCTCCAGATGCTCCTGAGGGAATCCCAAATGTGTTCCGGGAACCCCATGGCCACTGTCGATCTATCCACCCACCAGTAAACCTGTGGGCTTAGCCAGCCATCTCACGTGTCTCTTTCACTCGCCTTGCCTTACTCTCTCTCCACCGGGATCCCAACGTGTCACGGCAAGATGCCAGAGCCACCCCTCACCAAAGAAGCTTGCCGTGACCAAGTTTGACTAAGGCATTTTCCAGCCCCTTCACACAGCACACACAAGCAGGACACAACCCGAGGAGGAGCCATCAGATTGGCCAAACTCCCAGGAACAGTGGCCCATTTGATTTCTCCCCTCAGCAGGAGAAACCTAAACTGCATCTGGTCTCCCAAGCAGAACATGACAAAGAAGCCTGCCCTAGGCCTGGAATCCTGTTCTGACCCTGAGCCTACAGACTTCTGTTTCTTTGAGGCCACAAGGCAATGACCAGCAGGTGGGGGCAGCCTGTAGAACTCAAGTGCAGGTGGCAGGACGAGCAATGGCTCACGCTTCCTCTCCTACCTGCATGCTGAACCGTGGCAGGGGACAGCAGTCCTGGCTAGACCAAGGAACCCAGAGACGGCACGCTGTCCCAAGCCTTCCCACCTGGATTGGCATCCCAGGCTCCTTTCCCAATGGCTCTTCTCCCCAGGAGATGACCACAACCCTCAACTTGAACAACGTGGCTGTAGACACCCACGGCCGCAAATGCAACGTGAACCTCTCCCTACTTTCCTTTGGGGAGCCACGTGCTGGACCTCAGTTCCAATGAGGAGACGGTAGGGATTTCTCACTCATTTTGTTCAGATTTCCAAGGAATGCATTTGTGGGAGTCATCATCGATCCAGGCACATGCTCAAATGGTGGACATGCAAAGTTGCAGATTCCACCATGGGACAGCCAGCGAGCTGAATCATATCAGCGTACGGAAGTGGCCAGCAGAGCCGAGCCACGGGTCAGGAAATGCAGCCAGTTCTCAGGGCATCAAAGCTCGTGTTCCCCGAGAAAAGACCAGAAGGTGAGGGTGTAGCCCCGGTGCACACGTTCCCATCGCCAAACCTTTAGGTTTAGCAAAGAAGTGTCGCTTACCGCAACAAGGGTTAAAGCAGGATCCTCATGGAATGCACGCCAACACCCCTCTGAGACTCCTTCGGCTGGCCTCGCCTTGCCACACCGTCCTCACTTCAACGGGTATCAGGGATTATACGGATGGCCCCAGGCTGCTGCTGGCATTCCTTCCCTGGCATTCCACCTGGCTCGGGGTGAGAGAACACACGCATGCTTGAGGAGGGTGCACAGGCGCACCGAGGGAAAGGGCGATACCACCCAGCATTGTGTGTTCTATCTCTCCTCAACATTTCATTTACTGTCCATCTTGCCTGTGTGTCCGCAGGCAAACGTGAAAGCATCGTGGCACTGGCGCCTTCAGAGCATGCGGCCATCAGGACAAAGAGTGCCACCGACCAACAACCCCCTGGTCTCGGGCCCTGAAATTCCTCTCCTGAGCAATCTGCCCTCCATCACAGCAAAAGGATGTCTTCCTGATCCCCTGAGACACCCTCAGGACAACTGTGCCCCCTCAGCCTAAGAGCAAGTGCCCTCTATGGGAACAAACACGCGTTTGGCCCTTATGATTAAACACAGTGGACACGCCCTCAAGGGGAGAGATCTTCCATAAGGGAAGGGCCCTTGGCTGAATAAGACGACCTCCATCAAAAGCGGCTCGTAGGGACCCGTGACAAAGGGCACCTGAAGAACCCCTGGACTGATCAAGGGAGACTCACCAGCAGGCATACTTCCTGGTCTCCTGCCAAGCCAGAGGAACTTCCCTAGGACCGCAACCAAAGCTAATGGCAAGGGAGCCATTCCAATGCCCAAAATGGCGGGCCAAACACTTGCAGCAACTGGGTAACTTATCGTAGCACCTTGCACATTCGCATTCTTCCCTTCAAGGACAAGACCTTGGAGAAACCATGAGACCCAGGTCCTCCAGAACCAACGTGTCACCCACAGCCGTGCAATGAGAGAACGCACCCAACATCCTGGACCCTTGAACCGGCATGGCTTCTCTGGCTTGAAGCCATGCATGCTGGAGATCACAGGCTCGCAGCACCAGAAGGTGGCAGGACAAAATGACCCCTGCAGCACACATTCACTCCAGCCCTTAAACCTGTAGCGTTTCCTTGGCGGCCGACTCCCTTCTTTCTGCATGGTTGGGCCCAAAGACCTCCGGGAAGAGCTCCAAACCTCAGGGAATGCTATGCCGACCTGGTATAGCAATGACGCTGGGCTGTCCTAAGGAACACCTTAACATCCTCAACATAGGGGCAATGAGGCCACACAGGGACAAAACATCCCAACGGCTCCAAATCGGTCCCAGTGAGAAGACACCATACTGTGCCGTGAAGGCACCATTCGCTGGAACAAGGACCCGCCGTGAAGCACATTGAGAAAAGAGAGGAAAAGGTTGGGATGGTCCACGAATGTGCACCTGTATTCCTTCCCTACACGGGGCTCCAAATGCTCCTGAAGATATCCCAAAAGAGTTCCGGGAACCCTATGTCCACCGACATATCCACCCATACCGATCTATCCACCCAACAGTAAGCCTGTGGGCTTAGCCAACACTCTCCTGTGTATTTCCCGCTCGCCTTGCCTTGCTCTCTCCACCAGGATCCAAACGAATCCACCCCTCACCTAAGTAGCTTGATATCCCCTGGATTTGCCTAAGGCACTTTCCAAACTCTCCACACACAACACACAAGCAGGACACAACCCAAGGAGGCGCCATCAGCATCGCCCAAATCCCGGGGACAGTGGCCCATTTGATTTCCCCCGACCATCAGGGCAAACCTAAACTATATCCCACCTCCCAAGCTGAACATGACATAGACGCCTGGCCTGGCCAGGACTCCTTCTCTGACCCTGAGTGCAGAGACTTCTGTTTCCTTGCGGGAACAAGGCAACGACCTGAGCTTGAGGGTGGCCTGTAGATCTCAATGGCAAGCCAGAGGAGTACCAGTGGCTCACGCTTCCTTTCGCACCCGCACGCTGACCGCGGCAGGGGATAGCAGTTCTGGCTAGACTCAGGTGCCCAGAGACGTCAAGTTGTCCTTAGCCTTCCCACGTAGATGGACATCCCAGGCTCCTTTCCACATGGCTCTTTCTGCACGAGAAGCCCGCCACCCTCCACTTGAACAATGTTGCTGCGCACGCCCACAGTAGAAAATGCAACATGGACCTCTCCCTAATTTTCCTTTGGGAGCCACGTGCTGGACCTCAGTTAGGATGAGAAGACGGTAGGTATTGCTCATTCATTCTGTTTAGATTTCCAAGGAATGCATTTATGGGAGTCCTCACTGATCCACGCTCCTGCTCAAAGGCTGGACGTGCAAAGTCGCGGACTGTCAGCAAGCTCAATCCTCTCAGCAGTAGGGAGCGGCCAGACTCGAGCCACGGGGCAGGAAGTGCACCCACGTCTCAGGGCATCGGAGCTCGGGTGCCCCAGGAAGAGCCCAGAATGTGACGGTGTAGTCTCGCGGCACAAGTCCCCGTGGCCAAACTTCTAGGTTTCTTCAAAGAAGTTCCGTTTACCCCCACAAGGTTTCTACCAGGAACCTTGTCGAGCCAGAGGCGATGCCCTTGGATCACACAGAAAGCTATTGGCATTGGAGATATTCCAATGCCCAAACTGGCAGGGCAAACCCTTGCAGCAACTGGGTTACTTGCCCTGGCGCCTTGTATTTTCGCCCCCAGGCCCGTCAGTGACATGACCACGGAGAAACCTGAGACCCATTCATTTGTTCAGAGTTCCAAGCAGTGCATTTATGGGAGTCATCATCAATCCACCTGCTCAAAGGCTGCACGTTCAAAGTCGCAGGCTCCACTGCGGGGCAGCCACCGATCTCAATCATGTCAGCAGTCAGGAGTGGCCAGAGGCGACCCACGGGGCTGCAAATGGAGCTAAGGATCATGGCATCAGATCTGGGGTTCCCCTGCAAGAGCCAAGAAGGTGAGGGTGTAGTCTCAGTGCACAAGTCCCCGTGGCCAAACATCTAGGTTTCTGCAAAGAAGTTCCACTCACCACCACAAGGTTCCTACGAGGAGCCTCAAGGACTTCACGCCAAAACCACTCTGAGACTCTTTTGCCTTGACTTGCCTCACCTTGCCGCACTCTCCTCACTTCGCCAGGTATCATGGACTATACAGAGGGCCCAATGCTGCTGCAGGTGTTTGTTCCCTGGCACTCCACCACATGCCTCAGGGTGACAGAACACAGGGATGTTTGAGAAAAGTGAACGGGCGCACAGAGGCAAAGGGTGATACCGCCCACCGATGTGCGCTATATCTCCCCTCAACATTTCATTTGCGGTCCATCATGTCTGTGTGTCCACAGCCAAACGTGAATGCATCGTGGCACAGATGCCTTCAGAGCGCACGGGCATCAGCACAAAGAGCACGGCCGTCCGTCAGCGCCCCGGTATGGGCCTTGAACTTTCCTGCCTGAGCCACCTCCCCGCCGACACAGCATAAGGATGTCATCCTGAACTGCTGAGACACCCTCAGGGGAACTGGGATTACTCAGCGTAAAAGCCACTGCCCTCTGGGGAACCAAACCACTCCTGGCGCATACGCTTCCACACAATGGATTCACCCGCAAGGGGAAATGTGGTCCCTGAGATCTTCCACAAGGGAACGGCCCTTGGCCAAATGGGACGACCTCCAACAAAAGCAGCTTGTAGGGACCGGTGACAAAACGCACCAGAGGAACTCCTGGACTGAACAATGGAGATTCACCTGCAGCCAGACTTCCTGGCCTGCTGCCAAGACTGGCAACCTACCCTTGGCCCACACACAAAGCTAATGGCATCAGAACCATTCCGACACCCAACGTGGCGGGGCAAACCCTTGCAGCAATTGTGTAACTTGCAGTGGTGTCTGGTACTTTCACCCTCTGGGCCCATCAGTGACGTGACATTGGGGAATCCCTGAGGCCCAGGTCCTCTACAAGCAACTTGTTACCCACAGCCATGCAACGACAGAACCCAGACAACAGCCTAGACACTTGAACCGGTATGACTTGTCTAGCCTGTGGCCAGGCTCGCCGGATACCACAGTCTCGACGCACCAGCGGGTGGCAGGAAAAATGACACCCACACCACACATCCTCTCCTGCCCTTAAACCTGCAGCCTTTCCTTGGCAGCCAACTCCCTTGTTTCTGCACGGTTGCACCCAATGACCTCCGGGTAGAGCTCCAATCCTCAGGGAACGCTATGTGGGCCGGGTATAGAAACGATGCCTGGCTGTCCTCAGGAACACCTTCACATCTTCAACACAGGGGGAACGTGGTCAGACAGGGACAAAACACCCCAAGGCCTCCAAATCGGCCCCCATGAGGAGACACCATACTGTGCCATGAAGGCAACCATTCGCTGGCACAAGAACCCGCCATGAAGCAAATCGACCAAGGAGAGGAAAGAGGCGGGACCGTCCACAAATGTGCTCCCGTATTCCCTCCCTACACGTGCCTCCAGATGCTCCTGAGGGAATCCCAAATGTGTTCCGGGAACCCCATGGCCACCGTCGATCTATCCACCCACCAGTAAACCTGTGGGCTTAGCCAGCCATCTCACGTGTCTCTTTCACTCGCCTTGCCTTACTCTCTCTCCACCGGGATCCCAACGTGTCACGGCAAGATGCCAGAGCCACCCCTCACCAAAGAAGCTTGCCGTGACCAAGTTTGACTAAGGCATTTTCCAGCCCCTTCACACAGCACACACAAGCAGGACACAACCCGAGGAGGAGCCATCAGATTGGCCAAACTCCCAGGAACAGTGGCCCATTTGATTTCTCCCCTCAGCAGGAGAAACCTAAACTGCATCTGGTCTCCCAAGCAGAACATGACAAAGAAGCCTGCCCTAGGCCTGGAATCCTGTTCTGACCCTGAGCCTACAGACTTCTGTTTCTTTGAGGCCACAAGGCAATGACCAGCAGGTGGGGGCAGCCTGTAGAACTCAAGTGCAGGTGGCAGGACGAGCAATGGCTCACGCTTCCTCTCCTACCTGCATGCTGAACCGTGGCAGGGGACAGCAGTCCTGGCTAGACCAAGGAACCCAGAGACGGCACGCTGTCCCAAGCCTTCCCACCTGGATTGGCATCCCAGGCTCCTTTCCCAATGGCTCTTCTCCCCAGGAGATGACCACAACCCTCAACTTGAACAACGTGGCTGTAGACACCCACGGCCGCAAATGCAACGTGAACCTCTCCCTACTTTCCTTTGGGGAGCCACGTGCTGGACCTCAGTTCCAATGAGGAGACGGTAGGGATTTCTCACTCATTTTGTTCAGATTTCCAAGGAATGCATTTGTGGGAGTCATCATCGATCCAAGCACATGCTCAAACGGTGGACATGCAAAGTTGCAGATTCCACCATGGGACGGCCAGCGAGCTGAATCATATCAGCGTACGGAAGTGGCCAGCAGAGCCGAGCCACGGGTCAGGAAATGCAGCCAGTTCTCAGGGCATCAAAGCTCGTGTTCCCCGAGAAAAGACCAGAAGGTGAGGGTGTAGCCCCGGTGCACACGTTCCCATCGCCAAACCTTTAGGTTTAGCAAAGAAGTGTCGCTTACCGCAACAAGGGTTAAAGCAGGATCCTCATGGAATGCACGCCAACACCCCTCTGAGACTCCTTCGGCTGGCCTCGCCTTGCCACACCGTCCTCACTTCAACGGGTATCAGGGATTATACGGATGGCCCCAGGCTGCTGCTGGCATTCCTTCCCTGGCATTCCACCTGGCTCGGGGTGAGAGAACACACGCATGCTTGAGGAGGGTGCACAGGCGCACCGAGGGAAAGGGCGATACCACCCGGCATTGTGTGTTCTATCTCTCCTCAACATTTCATTTACTGTCCATCTTGCCTGTGTGTCCGCAGGCAAACGTGAAAGCATCGTGGCACTGGCGCCTTCAGAGCGTGCGGCCATCAGGACAAAGAGTGCCACCGACCAACAACCCCCTGGTCTCGGGCCCTGAAATTCCTCTCCTGAGCAATCTGCCCTCCATCACAGCAAAAGGATGTCTTCCTGATCCCCTGAGACACCCTCAGGACAACTGTGCCCCCTCAGCCTAAGAGCAAGTGCCCTCTATGGGAACAAACACGCGTTTGGCCCTTATGATTAAACACAGTGGACACGCCCTCAAGGGGAGAGATCTTCCATAAGGGAAGGGCCCTTGGCTGAATAAGACGACCTCCATCAAAAGCGGCTCGTAGGGACCCGTGACAAAGGGCACCTGAAGAACCCCTGGACTGATCAAGGGAGACTCACCAGCAGGCATACTTCCTGGTCTCCTGCCAAGCCAGAGGAACTTCCCTAGGACCGCAACCAAAGCTAATGGCAAGGGAGCCATTCCAATGCCCAAAATGGCGGGCCAAACACTTGCAGCAACTGGGTAACTTATCGTAGCACCTTGCACATTCGCATTCTTCCCTTCAAGGACAAGACCTTGGAGAAACCATGAGACCCAGGTCCTCCAGAACCAACGTGTCACCCACAGCCGTGCAATGAGAGAACGCACCCAACATCCCGGACCCTTGAACCGGCATGGCTTCTCTGGCTTGAAGCCATGCATGCTGGAGATCACAGGCTCGCAGCACCAGAAGGTGGCAGGACAAAATGACCCCTGCAGCACACATTCACTCCAGCCCTTAAACCTGTAGCGTTGCCTTGGCGGCCGACTCCCTTCTTTCTGCATGGTTGGTCCCAAAGACCTCCGGGAAGAGCTCCAAACCTCAGGGAATGCTATGCCGACCTGGTATAGCAATGACGCTGGGCTGTCCTAAGGAACACCTTAACATCCTCAACATAGGGGCAATGAGGCCACACAGGGACAAAACATCCCAACGGCTCCAAATCGGTCCCAGTGAGAAGACACCATACTGTGCCGTGAAGGCACCATTCGCTGGAACAAGGACCCGCCGTGAAGCACATTGAGAAAAGAGAGGAAAAGGTTGGGATGGTCCACGAATGTGCACCTGTATTCCTTCCCTACACGGGGCTCCAAATGCTCCTGAAGATATCCCAAAAGAGTTCCGGGAACCCTATGTCCACCGACATATCCACCCATACCGATCTATCCACCCAACAGTAAGCCTGTGGGCTTAGCCAACACTCTCCCGTGTATTTCCCGCTCGCCTTGCCTTGCTCTCTCCACCAGGATCCAAACGAATCCACCCCTCACCTAAGTAGCTTGATATCCCCTGGATTTGCCTAAGGCACTTTCCAAACTCTCCACACACAACACACAAGCAGGACACAACCCAAGGAGGCGCCATCAGCGTCGCCCAAATCCCGGGGACAGTGGCCCATTTGATTTCCCCCGACCATCAGGGCAAACCTAAACTATATCCCACCTCCCAAGCTGAACATGACATAGACGCCTGGCCTGGCCAGGACTCCTTCTCTGACCCTGAGTGCAGAGACTTCTGTTTCCTTGCGGGAACAAGGCAACGACCTGAGCTTGAGGGTCGCCTGTAGATCTCAATGGCAAGCCAGAGGAGTACCAGTGGCTCACGCTTCCTTTCGCACCCGCACGCTGACCGCGGTAGGGGATAGCAGTTCTGGCTAGACTCAGGTGCCCAGAGACGTCAAGTTGTCCTTAGCCTTCCCACGTAGATGGACATCCCAGGCTCCTTTCCACATGGCTCTTTCTGCACGAGAAGCCCGCCACCCTCCACTTGAACAATGTTGCTGCGCACGCCCACAGTAGCAAATGCAACATGGACCTCTCCCTAATTTTCCTTTGGGAGCCACGTGCTGGACCTCAGTTAGGATGAGAAGACGGTAGGTATTGCTCATTCATTCTGTTTAGATTTCCAAGGAATGCATTTATGGGAGTCCTCACTGATCCACGCTCCTGCTAAAAGGCTGGACGTGCAAAGTCGCGGACTGTCAGCAAGCTCAATCCTCTCAGCAGTAGGGAGCGGCCAGACTCGAACCACGGGGCAGGAAGTGCACCCACGTCTCAGGGCATCGGAGCTCGGGTGCCCCAGGAAGAGCCCAGAATGTGACGGTGTAGTCTCGCGGCACAAGTCCCCGTGGCCAAACTTCTAGGTTTCTTCAAAGAAGTTCCGTTTACCCCCACAAGGTTTCTACCAGGAACCTTGTCGAGCCAGAGGCGATGCCCTTGGATCACACAGAAAGCTATTGGCATTGGAGATATTCCAATGCCCAAACTGGCAGGGCAAACCCTTGCAGCAACTGGGTTACTTGCCCTGGCGCCTTGTATTTTCGCCCCCAGGCCCGTCAGTGACATGACCGCGGAGAAACCTGAGACCCATTCATTTGTTCAGAGTTCCAAGCAGTGCATTTATGGGAGTCATCATCAATCCACCTGCTCAAAGGCTGCACGTTCAAAGTCGCAGGCTCCACTGCGGGGCAGCCACCGATCTCAATCATGTCAGCAGTCAGGAGTGGCCAGAGGCGACCCACGGGGCTGCAAATGGAGCTAAGGATCATGGCATCAGATCTGGGGTTCCCCTGCAAGAGCCAAGAAGGTGAGGGTGTAGTCTCAGTGCACAAGTCCCCGTGGCCAAACATCTAGGTTTCTGCAAAGAAGTTCCACTCACCACCACAAGGTTCCTACGAGGATCCTCAAGGACTTCACGCCAAAACCACTCTGAGACTCTTTTGCCTTGACTTGCCTCACCTTGCCGCACTCTCCTCACTTCGCCAGGTATCATGGACTATACAGAGGGCCCAATGCTGCTGCAGGTGTTTGTTCCCTGGCACTCCACCACATGCCTCAGGGTGACAGAACACAGGGATGTTTGAGAAAAGTGAACGGGCGCACAGAGGCAAAGGGTGATACCGCCCACCGATGTGCGCTATATCTCCCCTCAACATTTCATTTGCGGTCCATCATGTCTGTGTGTCCACAGCCAAACGTGAATGCATCGTGGCACAGATGCCTTCAGAGCGCACGGGCATCAGCACAAAGAGCACGGCCGTCCATCAACGCCCCGGTATGGGCCTTGAACTTTCCTGCCTGAGCCACCTCCCCGCCGACACAGCATAAGGATGTCATCCTGAACTGCTGAGACACCCTCAGGGGAACTGGGATTACTCAGCGTAAAAGCCACTGCCCTCTGGGGAACCAAACCACTCCTGGCGCATACGCTTCCACACGATGGATTCACCCGCAAGGGGAAATGTGGTCCCTGAGATCTTCCACAAGGGAACGGCCCTTGGCCAAATGGGACGACCTCCAACAAAAGCAGCTTGTAGGGACCGGTGACAAAACGCACCAGAGGAACTCCTGGACTGAACAATGGAGATTCACCTGCAGCCAGACTTCCTGGCCTGCTGCCAAGACTGGCAACCTACCCTTGGCCCACACACAAAGCTAATGGCATCGGAACCATTCCGACACCCAACGTGGCGGGGCAAACCCTTGCAGCAATTGTGTAACTTGCAGTGGTGTCTGGTACTTTCACCCTCTGGGCCCATCAGTGACGTGACATTGGGGAATCCCTGAGGCCCAGGTCCTCTACAAGCAACTTGTTACCCACAGCCATGCAAGGACAGAACCCAGACAACAGCCTAGACACTTGAACCGGTATGACTTGTCTAGCCTGTGGCCAGGCTCTCCGGATACCACAGTCTCGACGCACCAGCGGGTGGCAGGAAAAATGACACCCACACCACACATCCTCTCCTGCCCTTAAACCTGCAGCCTTTCCTTGGCAGCCAACTCTCTTGTTTCTGCACGGTTGCACCCAATGACCGCCGGGTACAGCTCCAATCCTCAGGGAACGCTGTGTGGGCCGGGTATAGAAACGATGCCTGGCTGTCCTCAGGAACACCTTCACATCTTCAACACAGGGGGAACGTGGTCAGACAGGGACAAAACACCCCAAGGCCTCCAAATCGGCCCCCATGAGGAGACACCATACTGTGCCATGAAGGCAACCATTCGCTGGCACAAGAACCCGCCATGAAGCAAATCGACCAAGGAGAGGAAAGAGGCGGGACCGTCCACAAATGTGCTCCCGTATTCCCTCCCTACACGTGCCTCCAGATGCTCCTGAGGGAATCCCAAATGTGTTCCGGGAACCCCATGGCCACCGTCGATCTATCCACCCACCAGTAAACCTGTGGGCTTAGCCAGCCATCTCACGTGTCTCTTTCACTCGCCTTGCCTTACTCTCTCTCCACTGGGATCCCAACGTGTCACGGCAAGATGCCAGAGCCACCCCTCACCAAAGAAGCTTGCCGTGACCAAGTTTGACTAAGGCATTTTCCAGCCCCTTCACACAGCACACACAAGCAGGACACAACCCGAGGAGGAGCCATCAGATTGGCCAAACTCCCAGGAACAGTGGCCCATTTGATTTCTCCCCTCAGCAGGAGAAACCTAAACTGCATCTGGTCTCCCAAGCAGAACATGACAAAGAAGCCTGCCCTAGGCCTGGAATCCTGTTCTGACCCTGAGCCTACAGACTTCTGTTTCTTTGAGGCCACAAGGCAATGACCAGCAGGTGGGGGCAGCCTGTAGAACTCAAGTGCAGGTGGCAGGACGAGCAATGGCTCACGCTTCCTCTCCTACCTGCATGCTGAACCGTGGCAGGGGACAGCAGTCCTGGCTAGACCAAGGAACCCAGAGACGGCACGCTGTCCCAAGCCTTCCCACCTGGATTGGCATCCCAGGCTCCTTTCCCAATGGCTCTTCTCCCCAGGAGATGACCACAACCCTCAACTTGAACAACGTGGCTGTAGACACCCACGGCCGCAAATGCAACGTGAACCTCTCCCTACTTTCCTTTGGGGAGCCACGTGCTGGACCTCAGTTCCAATGAGGAGACGGTAGGGATTTCTCACTCATTTTGTTCAGATTTCCAAGGAATGCATTTGTGGGAGTCATCATCGATCCAAGCACATGCTCAAACGGTGGACATGCAAAGTTGCAGATTCCACCATGGGACGGCCAGCGAGCTGAATCATATCAGCGTACGGAAGTGGCCAGCAGAGCCGAGCCACGGGTCAGGAAATGCAGCCAGTTCTCAGGGCATCAAAGCTCGTGTTCCCCGAGAAAAGACCAGAAGGTGAGGGTGTAGCCCCGGTGCACACGTTCCCATCGCCAAACCTTTAGGTTTAGCAAAGAAGTGTCGCTTACCGCAACAAGGGTTAAAGCAGGATCCTCATGGAATGCACGCCAACACCCCTCTGAGACTCCTTCGGCTGGCCTCGCCTTGCCACACCGTCCTCACTTCAACGGGTATCAGGGATTATACGGATGGCCCCAGGCTGCTGCTGGCATTCCTTCCCTGGCATTCCACCTGGCTCGGGGTGAGAGAACACACGCATGCTTGAGGAGGGTGCACAGGCGCACCGAGGGAAAGGGCGATACCACCCGGCATTGTGTGTTCTATCTCTCCTCAACATTTCATTTACTGTCCATCTTGCCTGTGTGTCCGCAGGCAAACGTGAAAGCATCGTGGCACTGGCGCCTTCAGAGCGTGCGGCCATCAGGACAAAGAGTGCCACCGACCAACAACCCCCTGGTCTCGGGCCCTGAAATTCCTCTCCTGAGCAATCTGCCCTCCATCACAGCAAAAGGATGTCTTCCTGATCCCCTGAGACACCCTCAGGACAACTGTGCCCCCTCAGCCTAAGAGCAAGTGCCCTCTATGGGAACAAAGACGCGTTTGGCCCTTATGATTAAACACAGTGGACACGCCCTCAAGGGGAGAGATCTTCCATAAGGGAAGGGCCCTTGGCTGAATAAGACGACCTCCATCAAAAGCGGCTCGTAGGGACCCGTGACAAAGGGCACCTGAAGAACCCCTGGACTGATCAAGGGAGACTCACCAGCAGGCATACTTCCTGGTCTCCTGCCAAGCCAGAGGAACTTCCCTAGGACCGCAACCAAAGCTAATGGCAAGGGAGCCATTCCAATGCCCAAAATGGCGGGCCAAACACTTGCAGCAACTGGGTAACTTATCGTAGCACCTTGCACATTCGCATTCTTCCCTTCAAGGACAAGACCTTGGAGAAACCATGAGACCCAGGTCCTCCAGAACCAACGTGTCACCCACAGCCGTGCAATGAGAGAACGCACCCAACATCCCGGACCCTTGAACCGGCATGGCTTCTCTGGCTTGAAGCCATGCATGCTGGAGATCACAGGCTCGCAGCACCAGAAGGTGGCAGGACAAAATGACCCCTGCAGCACACATTCACTCCAGCCCTTAAACCTGTAGCGTTTCCTTGGCGGCCGACTCCCTTCTTTCTGCATGGTTGGTCCCAAAGACCTCCGGGAAGAGCTCCAAACCTCAGGGAATGCTATGCCGACCTGGTATAGCAATGACGCTGGGCTGTCCTAAGGAACACCTTAACATCCTCAACATAGGGGCAATGAGGCCACACAGGGACAAAACATCCCAACGGCTCCAAATCGGTCCCAGTGAGAAGACACCATACTGTGCCGTGAAGGCACCATTCGCTGGAACAAGGACCCGCCGTGAAGCACATTGAGAAAAGAGAGGAAAAGGTTGGGATGGTCCACGAATGTGCACCTGTATTCCTTCCCTACACGGGGCTCCAAATGCTCCTGAAGATATCCCAAAAGAGTTCCGGGAACCCTATGTCCACCGACATATCCACCCATACCGATCTATCCACCCAACAGTAAGCCTGTGGGCTTAGCCAACACTCTCCCGTGTATTTCCCGCTCGCCTTGCCTTGCTCTCTCCACCAGGATCCAAACGAATCCACCCCTCACCTAAGTAGCTTGATATCCCCTGGATTTGCCTAAGGCACTTTCCAAACTCTCCACACACAACACACAAGCAGGACACAACCCAAGGAGGCGCCATCAGCGTCGCCCAAATCCCGGGGACAGTGGCCCATTTGATTTCCCCCGACCATCAGGGCAAACCTAAACTATATCCCACCTCCCAAGCTGAACATGACATAGACGCCTGGCCTGGCCAGGACTCCTTCTCTGACCCTGAGTGCAGAGACTTCTGTTTCCTTGCGGGAACAAGGCAACGACCTGAGCTTGAGGGTCGCCTGTAGATCTCAATGGCAAGCCAGAGGAGTACCAGTGGCTCACGCTTCCTTTCGCACCCGCACGCTGACCGCGGTAGGGGATAGCAGTTCTGGCTAGACTCAGGTGCCCAGAGACGTCAAGTTGTCCTTAGCCTTCCCACGTAGATGGACATCCCAGGCTCCTTTCCACATGGCTCTTTCTGCACGAGAAGCCCGCCACCCTCCACTTGAACAATGTTGCTGCGCACGCCCACAGTAGCAAATGCAACATGGACCTCTCCCTAATTTTCCTTTGGGAGCCACGTGCTGGACCTCAGTTAGGATGAGAAGACGGTAGGTATTGCTCATTCATTCTGTTTAGATTTCCAAGGAATGCATTTATGGGAGTCCTCACTGATCCACGCTCCTGCTAAAAGGCTGGACGTGCAAAGTCGCGGACTGTCAGCAAGCTCAATCCTCTCAGCAGTAGGGAGCGGCCAGACTCGAACCACGGGGCAGGAAGTGCACCCACGTCTCAGGGCATCGGAGCTCGGGTGCCCCAGGAAGAGCCCAGAATGTGACGGTGTAGTCTCGCGGCACAAGTCCCCGTGGCCAAACTTCTAGGTTTCTTCAAAGAAGTTCCGTTTACCCCCACAAGGTTTCTACCAGGAACCTTGTCGAGCCAGAGGCGATGCCCTTGGATCACACAGAAAGCTATTGGCATTGGAGATATTCCAATGCCCAAACTGGCAGGGCAAACCCTTGCAGCAACTGGGTTACTTGCCCTGGCGCCTTGTATTTTCGCCCCCAGGCCCGTCAGTGACATGACCGCGGAGAAACCTGAGACCCATTCATTTGTTCAGAGTTCCAAGCAGTGCATTTATGGGAGTCATCATCAATCCACCTGCTCAAAGGCTGCACGTTCAAAGTCGCAGGCTCCACTGCGGGGCAGCCACCGATCTCAATCATGTCAGCAGTCAGGAGTGGCCAGAGGCGACCCACGGGGCTGCAAATGGAGCTAAGGATCATGGCATCAGATCTGGGGTTCCCCTGCAAGAGCCAAGAAGGTGAGGGTGTAGTCTCAGTGCACAAGTCCCCGTGGCCAAACATCTAGGTTTCTGCAAAGAAGTTCCACTCACCACCACAAGGTTCCTACGAGGAGCCTCAAGGACTTCACGCCAAAACCACTCTGAGACTCTTTTGCCTTGACTTGCCTCACCTTGCCGCACTCTCCTCACTTCGCCAGGTATCATGGACTATACAGAGGGCCCAATGCTGCTGCAGGTGTTTGTTCCCTGGCACTCCACCACATGCCTCAGGGTGACAGAACACAGGGATGTTTGAGAAAAGTGAACGGGCGCACAGAGGCAAAGGGTGATACCGCCCACCGATGTGCGCTATATCTCCCCTCAACATTTCATTTGCGGTCCATCATGTCTGTGTGTCCACAGCCAAACGTGAATGCATCGTGGCACAGATGCCTTCAGAGCGCACGGGCATCAGCACAAAGAGCACGGCCGTCCATCAACGCCCCGGTATGGGCCTTGAACTTTCCTGCCTGAGCCACCTCCCCGCCGACACAGCATAAGGATGTCATCCTGAACTGCTGAGACACCCTCAGGGGAACTGGGATTACTCAGCGTAAAAGCCACTGCCCTCTGGGGAACCAAACCACTCCTGGCGCATACGCTTCCACACAATGGATTCACCCTCAAGGGGAAATGTGGTCCCTGAGATCTTCCACAAGGGAACGGCCCTTGGCCAAATGGGACGACCTCCAACAAAAGCAGCTTGTAGGGACCGGTGACAAAACGCACCAGAGGAACTCCTGGACTGAACAATGGAGATTCACCTGCAGCCAGACTTCCTGGCCTGCTGCCAAGACTGGCAACCTACCCTTGGCCCACACACAAAGCTAATGGCATCGGAACCATTCCGACACCCAACGTGGCGGGGCAAACCCTTGCAGCAATTGTGTAACTTGCAGTGGTGTCTGGTACTTTCACCCTCTGGGCCCATCAGTGACGTGACATTGGGGAATCCCTGAGGCCCAGGTCCTCTACAAGCAACTTGTTACCCACAGCCATGCAAGGACAGAACCCAGACAACAGCCTAGACACTTGAACCGGTATGACTTGTCTAGCCTGTGGCCAGGCTCTCCGGATACCACAGTCTCGACGCACCAGCGGGTGGCAGGAAAAATGACACCCACACCACACATCCTCTCCTGCCCTTAAACCTGCAGCCTTTCCTTGGCAGCCAACTCTCTTGTTTCTGCACGGTTGCACCCAATGACCGCCGGGTACAGCTCCAATCCTCAGGGAACGCTGTGTGGGCCGGGTATAGAAACGATGCCTGGCTGTCCTCAGGAACACCTTCACATCTTCAACACAGGGGGAACGTGGTCAGACAGGGACAAAACACCCCAAGGCCTCCAAATCGGCCCCCATGAGGAGACACCATACTGTGCCATGAAGGCAACCATTCGCTGGCACAAGAACCCGCCATGAAGCAAATCGACCAAGGAGAGGAAAGAGGCGGGACCGTCCACAAATGTGCTCCCGTATTCCCTCCCTACACGTGCCTCCAGATGCTCCTGAGGGAATCCCAAATGTGTTCCGGGAACCCCATGGCCACCGTCGATCTATCCACCCACCAGTAAACCTGTGGGCTTAGCCAGCCATCTCACGTGTCTCTTTCACTCGCCTTGCCTTACTCTCTCTCCACTGGGATCCCAACGTGTCACGGCAAGATGCCAGAGCCACCCCTCACCAAAGAAGCTTGCCGTGACCAAGTTTGACTAAGGCATTTTCCAGCCCCTTCACACAGCACACACAAGCAGGACACAACCCGAGGAGGAGCCATCAGATTGGCCAAACTCCCAGGAACAGTGGCCCATTTGATTTCTCCCCTCAGCAGGAGAAACCTAAACTGCATCTGGTCTCCCAAGCAGAACATGACAAAGAAGCCTGCCCTAGGCCTGGAATCCTGTTCTGACCCTGAGCCTACAGACTTCTGTTTCTTTGAGGCCACAAGGCAATGACCAGCAGGTGGGGGCAGCCTGTAGAACTCAAGTGCAGGTGGCAGGACGAGCAATGGCTCACGCTTCCTCTCCTACCTGCATGCTGAACCGTGGCAGGGGACAGCAGTCCTGGCTAGACCAAGGAACCCAGAGACGGCACGCTGTCCCAAGCCTTCCCACCTGGATTGGCATCCCAGGCTCCTTTCCCAATGGCTCTTCTCCCCAGGAGATGACCACAACCCTCAACTTGAACAACGTGGCTGTAGACACCCACGGCCGCAAATGCAACGTGAACCTCTCCCTACTTTCCTTTGGGGAGCCACGTGCTGGACCTCAGTTCCAATGAGGAGACGGTAGGGATTTCTCACTCATTTTGTTCAGATTTCCAAGGAATGCATTTGTGGGAGTCATCATCGATCCAAGCACATGCTCAAACGGTGGACATGCAAAGTTGCAGATTCCACCATGGGACGGCCAGCGAGCTGAATCATATCAGCGTACGGAAGTGGCCAGCAGAGCCGAGCCACGGGTCAGGAAATGCAGCCAGTTCTCAGGGCATCAAAGCTCGTGTTCCCCGAGAAAAGACCAGAAGGTGAGGGTGTAGCCCCGGTGCACACGTTCCCATCGCCAAACCTTTAGGTTTAGCAAAGAAGTGTCGCTTACCGCAACAAGGGTTAAAGCAGGATCCTCATGGAATGCACGCCAACACCCCTCTGAGACTCCTTCGGCTGGCCTCGCCTTGCCACACCGTCCTCACTTCAACGGGTATCAGGGATTATACGGATGGCCCCAGGCTGCTGCTGGCATTCCTTCCCTGGCATTCCACCTGGCTCGGGGTGAGAGAACACACGCATGCTTGAGGAGGGTGCACAGGCGCACCGAGGGAAAGGGCGATACCACCCGGCATTGTGTGTTCTATCTCTCCTCAACATTTCATTTACTGTCCATCTTGCCTGTGTGTCCGCAGGCAAACGTGAAAGCATCGTGGCAGTGGCGCCTTCAGAGCGTGCGGCCATCAGGACAAAGAGTGCCACCGACCAACAACCCCCTGGTCTCGGGCCCTGAAATTCCTCTCCTGAGCAATCTGCCCTCCATCACAGCAAAAGGATGTCTTCCTGATCCCCTGAGACACCCTCAGGACAACTGTGCCCCCTCAGCCTAAGAGCAAGTGCCCTCTATGGGAACAAAGACGCGTTTGGCCCTTATGATTAAACACAGTGGACACGCCCTCAAGGGGAGAGATCTTCCATAAGGGAAGGGCCCTTGGCTGAATAAGACGACCTCCATCAAAAGCGGCTCGTAGGGACCCGTGACAAAGGGCACCTGAAGAACCCCTGGACTGATCAAGGGAGACTCACCAGCAGGCATACTTCCTGGTCTCCTGCCAAGCCAGAGGAACTTCCCTAGGACCGCAACCAAAGCTAATGGCAAGGGAGCCATTCCAATGCCCAAAATGGCGGGCCAAACACTTGCAGCAACTGGGTAACTTATCGTAGCACCTTGCACATTCGCATTCTTCCCTTCAAGGACAAGACCTTGGAGAAACCATGAGACCCAGGTCCTCCAGAACCAACGTGTCACCCACAGCCGTGCAATGAGAGAACGCACCCAACATCCTGGACCCTTGAACCGGCATGGCTTCTCTGGCTTGAAGCCATGCATGCTGGAGATCACAGGCTCGCAGCACCAGAAGGTGGCAGGACAAAATGACCCCTGCAGCACACATTCACTCCAGCCCTTAAACCTGTAGCGTTGCCTTGGCGGCCGACTCCCTTCTTTCTGCATGGTTGGTCCCAAAGACCTCCGGGAAGAGCTCCAAACCTCAGGGAATGCTATGCCGACCTGGTATAGCAATGACGCTGGGCTGTCCTAAGGAACACCTTAACATCCTCAACATAGGGGCAATGAGGCCACACAGGGACAAAACATCCCAACGGCTCCAAATCGGTCCCAGTGAGAAGACACCATACTGTGCCGTGAAGGCACCATTCGCTGGAACAAGGACCCGCCGTGAAGCACATTGAGAAAGGAGAGGAAAAGGTTGGGATGGTCCACGAATGTGCACCTGTATTCCTTCCCTACACGGGGCTCCAAATGCTCCTGAAGATATCCCAAAAGAGTTCCGGGAACCCTATGTCCACCGACATCTCCACCCATACCGATCTATCCACCCAACAGTAAGCCTGTGGGCTTAGCCAACACTCTCCCGTGTATTTCCCGCTCGCCTTGCCTTGCTCTCTCCACCAGGATCCAAACGAATCCACCCCTCACCTAAGTAGCTTGATATCCCCTGGATTTGCCTAAGGCACTTTCCAAACTCTCCACACACAACACACAAGCAGGACACAACCCAAGGAGGCGTCATCAGCGTCGCCCAAATCCCGGGGACAGTGGCCCATTTGATTTCCCCCGACCATCAGGGCAAACCTAAACTATATCCCTCCTCCCAAGCTGAACATGACATAGACGCCTGGCCTGGCCAGGACTCCTTCTCTGACCCTGAGTGCAGAGACTTCTGTTTCCTTGCGGGAACAAGGCAACGACCTGAGCTTGAGGGTGGCCTGTAGATCTCAATGGCAAGCCAGAGGAGTACCAGTGGCTCACGCTTCCTTTCGCACCCGCACGCTGACCGCGGCAGGGGATAGCAGTTCTGGCTAGACTCAGGTGCCCAGAGACGTCAAGTTGTCCTTAGCCTTCCCACGTAGATGGACATCCCAGGCTCCTTTCCACATGGCTCTTTCTGCACGAGAAGCCCGCCACCCTCCACTTGAACAATGTTGCTGCGCACGCCCACAGTAGCAAATGCAACATGGACCTCTCCCTAATTTTCCTTTGGGAGCCACGTGCTGGACCTCAGTTAGGATGAGAAGACGGTAGGTATTGCTCATTCATTCTGTTTAGATTTCCAAGGAATGCATTTATGGGAGTCCTCACTGATCCACGCTCCTGCTCAAAGGCTGGACGTGCAAAGTCGCGGACTGTCAGCAAGCTCAATCCTCTCAGCAGTAGGGAGCGGCCAGACTCGAGCCACGGGGCAGGAAGTGCACCCACGTCTCAGGGCATCGGAGCTCGGGTGCCCCAGGAAGAGCCCAGAATGTGACAGTGTAGTCTCGTGGCACAAGTCCCCGTGGCCAAACTTCTAGGTTTCTTCAAAGAAGTTCCGTTTACCCCCACAAGGTTTCTACCAGGAACCTTGTCGAGCCAGAGGCGATGCCCTTGGATCACACAGAAAGCTATTGGCATTGGAGATATTCCAATGCCCAAACTGGCAGGGCAAACCCTTGCAGCAACTGGGTTACTTGCCCTGGCGCCTTGTATTTTCGCCCCCAGGCCCGTCAGTGACATGACCGCGGAGAAACCTGAGACCCATTCATTTGTTCAGAGTTCCAAGCAGTGCATTTATGGGAGTCATCATCAATCCACCTGCTCAAAGGCTGCACGTTCAAAGTCGCAGGCTCCACCGCGGGGCAGCCACCGATCTCAATCATGTCAGCAGTCAGGAGTGGCCAGAGGCGACCCACGGGGCTGCAAATGGAGCTAAGGATCATGGCATCAGATCTGGGGTTCCCCTGCAAGAGCCAAGAAGGTGAGGGTGTAGTCTCAGTGCACAAGTCCCCGTGGCCAAACATCTAGGTTTCTGCAAAGAAGTTCCACTCACCACCACAAGGTTCCTACGAGGAGCCTCAAGGACTTCACGCCAAAACCACTCTGAGACTCTTTTGCCTTGACTTGCCTCACCTTGCCGCACTCTCCTCACTTCGCCAGGTATCATGGACTATACAGAGGGCCCAATGCTGCTGCAGGTGTTTGTTCCCTGGCACTCCACCACATGCCTCAGGGTGACAGAACACAGGGATGTTTGAGAAAAGTGAACGGGCGCACAGAGGCAAAGGGTGATACCGCCCACCGATGTGCGCTATATCTCCCCTCAACATTTCATTTGTGGTCCATCATGTCTGTGTGTCCACAGCCAAACGTGAATGCATCGTGGCACAGATGCCTTCAGAGCGCACGGGCATCAGCACAAAGAGCACGGCCGTCCATCAACGCCCCGGTATGGGCCTTGAACTTTCCTGCCTGAGCCACCTCCCCGCCGACACAGCATAAGGATGTCATCCTGAACTGCTGAGATACCCTCAGGGGAACTGGGATTACTCAGCGTAAAAGCCACTGCCCTCTGGGGAACCAAACCACTCCTGGCGCATACGCTTCCACACAATGGATTCACCCGCAAGGGGAAATGTGGTCCCTGAGATCTTCCACAAGGGAACGGCCCTTGGCCAAATGGGACGACCTCCAACAAAAGCAGCTTGTAGGGACCGGTGACAAAACGCACCAGAGGAACTCCTGGACTGAACAATGGAGATTCACCTGCAGCCAGACTTCCTGGCCTGCTGCCAAGACTGGCAACCTACCCTTGGCCCACACACAAAGCTAATGGCATCGGAACCATTCCGACACCCAACGTGGCGGGGCAAACCCTTGCAGCAATTGTGTAACTTGCAGTGGTGTCTGGTACTTTCACCCTCTGGGCCCATCAGTGACGTGACATTGGGGAATCCCTGAGGCCCAGGTCCTCTACAAGCAACTTGTTACCCACAGCCATGCAACGACAGAACCCAGACAACAGCCTAGACACTTGAACCGGTATGACTTGTCTAGCCTGTGGCCAGGCTCTCCGGATACCACAGTCTTGACGCACCAGCGGGTGGCAGGAAAAATGACACCCACACCACACATCCTCTCCTGCCCTTAAACCTGCAGCCTTTCCTTGGCAGCCAACTCTCTTGTTTCTGCACGGTTGCACCCAATGACCGCCGGGTACAGCTCCAATCCTCAGGGAACGCTGTGTGGGCCGGGTATAGAAACGATTCCTGGCTGTCCTCAGGAACACCTTCACATCTTCAACACAGGGGGAACGTGGTCAGACAGGGACAAAACACCCCAAGGCCTCCAAATCGGCCCCCATGAGGAGACACCATACTGTGCCATGAAGGCAACCATTCGCTGGCACAAGAACCCGCCATGAAGCAAATCGACCAAGGAGAGGAAAGAGGCGGGACCGTCCACAAATGTGCTCCCGTATTCCCTCCCTACACGTGCCTCCAGATGCTCCTGAGGGAATCCCAAATGTGTTCCGGGAACCCCATGGCCACCGTCGATCTATCCACCCACCAGTAAACCTGTGGGCTTAGCCAGCCATCTCACGTGTCTCTTTCACTCGCCTTGCCTTACTCTCTCTCCACTGGGATCCCAACGTGTCACGGCAAGATGCCAGAGCCACCCCTCACCAAAGAAGCTTGCTGTGACCAAGTTTGACTAAGGCATTTTCCAGCCCCTTCACACAGCACACACAAGCAGGACACAACCCGAGGAGGAGCCATCAGATTGGCCAAACTCCCAGGAACAGTGGCCCATTTGATTTCTCCCCTCAGCAGGAGAAACCTAAACTGCATCTGGTCTCCCAAGCAGAACATGACAAAGAAGCCTGCCCTAGGCCTGGAATCCTGTTCTGACCCTGAGCCTACAGACTTCTGTTTCTTTGAGGCCACAAGGCAATGACCAGCAGGTGGGGGCAGCCTGTAGAACTCAAGTGCAGGTGGCAGGACGAGCAATGGCTCACGCTTCCTCTCCTACCTGCATGCTGAACCGTGGCAGGGGACAGCAGTCCTGGCTAGACCAAGGAACCCAGAGACGGCACGCTGTCCCAAGCCTTCCCACCTGGATTGGCATCCCAGGCTCCTTTCCCAATGGCTCTTCTCCCCAGGAGATGACCACAACCCTCAACTTGAACAACGTGGCTGTAGACACCCACGGCCGCAAATGCAACGTGAACCTCTCCCTACTTTCCTTTGGGGAGCCACGTGCTGGACCTCAGTTCCAATGAGGAGACGGTAGGGATTTCTCACTCATTTTGTTCAGATTTCCAAGGAATGCATTTGTGGGAGTCATCATCGATCCAAGCACATGCTCAAACGGTGGACATGCAAAGTTGCAGATTCCACCATGGGACGGCCAGCGAGCTGAATCATATCAGCGTACGGAAGTGGCCAGCAGAGCCGAGCCACGGGTCAGGAAATGCAGCCAGTTCTCAGGGCATCAAAGCTCGTGTTCCCCGAGAAAAGACCAGAAGGTGAGGGTGTAGCCCCGGTGCACACGTTCCCATCGCCAAACCTTTAGGTTTAGCAAAGAAGTGTCGCTTACCGCAACAAGGGTTAAAGCAGGATCCTCATGGAATGCACGCCAACACCCCTCTGAGACTCCTTCGGCTGGCCTCGCCTTGCCACACCGTCCTCACTTCAACGGGTATCAGGGATTATACGGATGGCCCCAGGCTGCTGCTGGCATTCCTTCCCTGGCATTCCACCTGGCTCGGGGTGAGAGAACACACGCATGCTTGAGGAGGGTGCACAGGCGCACCGAGGGAAAGGGCGATACCACCCGGCATTGTGTGTTCTATCTCTCCTCAACATTTCATTTACTGTCCATCTTGCCTGTGTGTCCGCAGGCAAACGTGAAAGCATCGTGGCACTGGCGCCTTCAGAGCGTGCGGCCATCAGGACAAAGAGTGCCACCGACCAACAACCCCCTGGTCTCGGGCCCTGAAATTCCTCTCCTGAGCAATCTGCCCTCCATCACAGCAAAAGGATGTCTTCCTGATCCCCTGAGACACCCTCAGGACAACTGTGCCCCCTCAGCCTAAGAGCAAGTGCCCTCTATGGGAACAAAGACGCGTTTGGCCCTTATGATTAAACACAGTGGACACGCCCTCAAGGGGAGAGATCTTCCATAAGGGAAGGGCCCTTGGCTGAATAAGACGACCTCCATCAAAAGCGGCTCGTAGGGACCCGTGACAAAGGGCACCTGAAGAACCCCTGGACTGATCAAGGGAGACTCACCAGCAGGCATACTTCCTGGTCTCCTGCCAAGCCAGAGGAACTTCCCTAGGACCGCAACCAAAGCTAATGGCAAGGGAGCCATTCCAATGCCCAAAATGGCGGGCCAAACACTTGCAGCAACTGGGTAACTTATCGTAGCACCTTGCACATTCGCATTCTTCCCTTCAAGGACAAGACCTTGGAGAAACCATGAGACCCAGGTCCTCCAGAACCAACGTGTCACCCACAGCCGTGCAATGAGAGAATGCACCCAACATCCTGGACCCTTGAACCGGCATGGCTTCTCTGGCTTGAAGCCATGCATGCTGGAGATCACAGGCTCGCAGCACCAGAAGGTGGCAGGACAAAATGACCCCTGCAGCACACATTCACTCCAGCCCTTAAACCTGTAGCGTTGCCTTGGCGGCCGACTCCCTTCTTTCTGCATGGTTGGTCCCAAAGACCTCCGGGAAGAGCTCCAAACCTCAGGGAATGCTATGCCGACCTGGTATAGCAATGACGCTGGGCTGTCCTAAGGAACACCTTAACATCCTCAACATAGGGGCAATGAGGCCACACAGGGACAAAACATCCCAACGGCTCCAAATCGGTCCCAGTGAGAAGACACCATACTGTGCCGTGAAGGCACCATTCGCTGGAACAAGGACCCGCCGTGAAGCACATTGAGAAAGGAGAGGAAAAGGTTGGGATGGTCCACGAATGTGCACCTGTATTCCTTCCCTACACGGGGCTCCAAATGCTCCTGAAGATATCCCAAAAGAGTTCCGGGAACCCTATGTCCACCGACATCTCCACCCATACCGATCTATCCACCCAACAGTAAGCCTGTGGGCTTAGCCAACACTCTCCCGTGTATTTCCCGCTCGCCTTGCCTTGCTCTCTCCACCAGGATCCAAACGAATCCACCCCTCACCTAAGTAGCTTGATATCCCCTGGATTTGCCTAAGGCACTTTCCAAACTCTCCACACACAAGCAGGACACAACCCAAGGAGGCGTCATCAGCGTCGCCCAAATCCCGGGGACAGTGGCCCATTTGATTTCCCCCGACCATCAGGGCAAACCTAAACTATATCCCTCCTCCCAAGCTGAACATGACATAGACGCCTGGCCTGGCCAGGACTCCTTCTCTGACCCTGAGTGCAGAGACTTCTGTTTCCTTGCGGGAACAAGGCAACGACCTGAGCTTGAGGGTGGCCTGTAGATCTCAATGGCAAGCCAGAGGAGTACCAGTGGCTCACGCTTCCTTTCGCACCCGCACGCTGACCGCGGCAGGGGATAGCAGTTCTGGCTAGACTCAGGTGCCCAGAGACGTCAAGTTGTCCTTAGCCTTCCCACGTAGATGGACATCCCAGGCTCCTTTCCACATGGCTCTTTCTGCACGAGAAGCCCGCCACCCTCCACTTGAACAATGTTGCTGCGCACGCCCACAGTAGCAAATGCAACATGGACCTCTCCCTAATTTTCCTTTGGGAGCCACGTGCTGGACCTCAGTTAGGATGAGAAGACGGTAGGTATTGCTCATTCATTCTGTTTAGATTTCCAAGGAATGCATTTATGGGAGTCCTCACTGATCCACGCTCCTGCTCAAAGGCTGGACGTGCAAAGTCGCGGACTGTCAGCAAGCTCAATCCTCTCAGCAGTAGGGAGCGGCCAGACTCGAGCCACGGGGCAGGAAGTGCACCCACGTCTCAGGGCATCGGAGCTCGGGTGCCCCAGGAAGAGCCCAGAATGTGACAGTGTAGTCTCGTGGCACAAGTCCCCGTGGCCAAACTTCTAGGTTTCTTCAAAGAAGTTCCGTTTACCCCCACAAGGTTTCTACCAGGAACCTTGTCGAGCCAGAGGCGATGCCCTTGGATCACACAGAAAGCTATTGGCATTGGAGATATTCCAATGCCCAAACTGGCAGGGCAAACCCTTGCAGCAACTGGGTTACTTGCCCTGGCGCCTTGTATTTTCGCCCCCAGGCCCGTCAGTGACATGACCGCGGAGAAACCTGAGACCCATTCATTTGTTCAGAGTTCCAAGCAGTGCATTTATGGGAGTCATCATCAATCCACCTGCTCAAAGGCTGCACGTTCAAAGTCGCAGGCTCCACCGCGGGGCAGCCACCGATCTCAATCATGTCAGCAGTCAGGAGTGGCCAGAGGCGACCCACGGGGCTGCAAATGGAGCTAAGGATCATGGCATCAGATCTGGGGTTCCCCTGCAAGAGCCAAGAAGGTGAGGGTGTAGTCTCAGTGCACAAGTCCCCGTGGCCAAACATCTAGGTTTCTGCAAAGAAGTTCCACTCACCACCACAAGGTTCCTACGAGGAGCCTCAAGGACTTCACGCCAAAACCACTCTGAGACTCTTTTGCCTTGACTTGCCTCACCTTGCCGCACTCTCCTCACTTCGCCAGGTATCATGGACTATACAGAGGGCCCAATGCTGCTGCAGGTGTTTGTTCCCTGGCACTCCACCACATGCCTCAGGGTGACAGAACACAGGGATGTTTGAGAAAAGTGAACGGGCGCACAGAGGCAAAGGGTGATACCGCCCACCGATGTGCGCTATATCTCCCCTCAACATTTCATTTGTGGTCCATCATGTCTGTGTGTCCACAGCCAAACGTGAATGCATCGTGGCACAGATGCCTTCAGAGCGCACGGGCATCAGCACAAAGAGCACGGCCGTCCATCAACGCCCCGGTATGGGCCTTGAACTTTCCTGCCTGAGCCACCTCCCCGCCGACACAGCATAAGGATGTCATCCTGAACTGCTGAGATACCCTCAGGGGAACTGGGATTACTCAGCGTAAAAGCCACTGCCCTCTGGGGAACCAAACCACTCCTGGCGCATACGCTTCCACACAATGGATTCACCCGCAAGGGGAAATGTGGTCCCTGAGATCTTCCACAAGGGAACGGCCCTTGGCCAAATGGGACGACCTCCAACAAAAGCAGCTTGTAGGGACCGGTGACAAAACGCACCAGAGGAACTCCTGGACTGAACAATGGAGATTCACCTGCAGCCAGACTTCCTGGCCTGCTGCCAAGACTGGCAACCTACCCTTGGCCCACACACAAAGCTAATGGCATCGGAACCATTCCGACACCCAACGTGGCGGGGCAAACCCTTGCAGCAATTGTGTAACTTGCAGTGGTGTCTGGTACTTTCACCCTCTGGGCCCATCAGTGACGTGACATTGGGGAATCCCTGAGGCCCAGGTCCTCTACAAGCAACTTGTTACCCACAGCCATACAACGACAGAACCCAGACAACAGCCTAGACACTTGAACCGGTATGACTTGTCTAGCCTGTGGCCAGGCTCTCCGGATACCACAGTCTCGACGCACCAGCGGGTGGCAGGAAAAATGACACCCACACCACACATCCTCTCCTGCCCTTAAACCTGCAGCCTTTCCTTGGCAGCCAACTCTCTTGTTTCTGCACGGTTGCACCCAATGACCGCCGGGTACAGCTCCAATCCTCAGGGAACGCTGTGTGGGCCGGGTATAGAAACGATGCCTGGCTGTCCTCAGGAACACCTTCACATCTTCAACACAGGGGGAACGTGGTCAGACAGGGACAAAACACCCCAAGGCCTCCAAATCGGCCCCCATGAGGAGACACCATACTGTGCCATGAAGGCAACCATTCGCTGGCACAAGAACCCGCCATGAAGCAAATCGACCAAGGAGAGGAAAGAGGCGGGACCGTCCACAAATGTGCTCCCGTATTCCCTCCCTACACGTGCCTCCAGATGCTCCTGAGGGAATCCCAAATGTGTTCCGGGAACCCCATGGCCACCGTCGATCTATCCACCCACCAGTAAACCTGTGGGCTTAGCCAGCCATCTCACGTGTCTCTTTCACTCGCCTTGCCTTACTCTCTCTCCACCGGGATCCCAACGTGTCACGGCAAGATGCCAGAGCCACCCCTCACCAAAGAAGCTTGCCGTGACCAAGTTTGACTAAGGCATTTTCCAGCCCCTTCACACAGCACACACAAGCAGGACACAACCCGAGGAGGAGCCATCAGATTGGCCAAACTCCCAGGAACAGTGGCCCATTTGATTTCTCCCCTCAGCAGGAGAAACCTAAACTGCATCTGGTCTCCCAAGCAGAACATGACAAAGAAGCCTGCCCTAGGCCTGGAATCCTGTTCTGACCCTGAGCCTACAGACTTCTGTTTCTTTGAGGCCACAAGGCAATGACCAGCAGGTGGGGGCAGCCTGTAGAACTCAAGTGCAGGTGGCAGGACGAGCAATGGCTCACGCTTCCTCTCCTACCTGCATGCTGAACCGTGGCAGGGGACAGCAGTCCTGGCTAGACCAAGGAACCCAGAGACGGCACGCTGTCCCAAGCCTTCCCACCTGGATTGGCATCCCAGGCTCCTTTCCCAATGGCTCTTCTCCCCAGGAGATGACCACAACCCTCAACTTGAACAACGTGGCTGTAGACACCCACGGCCGCAAATGCAACGTGAACCTCTCCCTACTTTCCTTTGGGGAGCCACGTGCTGGACCTCAGTTCCAATGAGGAGACGGTAGGGATTTCTCACTCATTTTGTTCAGATTTCCAAGGAATGCATTTGTGGGAGTCATCATCGATCCAAGCACATGCTCAAACGGTGGACATGCAAAGTTGCAGATTCCACCATGGGACGGCCAGCGAGCTGAATCATATCAGCGTACGGAAGTGGCCAGCAGAGCCGAGCCACGGGTCAGGAAATGCAGCCAGTTCTCAGGGCATCAAAGCTCGTGTTCCCCGAGAAAAGACCAGAAGGTGAGGGTGTAGCCCCGGTGCACACGTTCCCATCGCCAAACCTTTAGGTTTAGCAAAGAAGTGTCGCTTACCGCAACAAGGGTTAAAGCAGGATCCTCATGGAATGCACGCCAACACCCCTCTGAGACTCCTTCGGCTGGCCTCGCCTTGCCACACCGTCCTCACTTCAACGGGTATCAGGGATTATACGGATGGCCCCAGGCTGCTGCTGGCATTCCTTCCCTGGCATTCCACCTGGCTCGGGGTGAGAGAACACACGCATGCTTGAGGAGGGTGCACAGGCGCACCGAGGGAAAGGGCGATACCACCCGGCATTGTGTGTTCTATCTCTCCTCAACATTTCATTTACTGTCCATCTTGCCTGTGTGTCCGCAGGCAAACGTGAAAGCATCGTGGCACTGGCGCCTTCAGAGCGTGCGGCCATCAGGACAAAGAGTGCCACCGACCAACAACCCCCTGGTCTCGGGCCCTGAAATTCCTCTCCTGAGCAATCTGCCCTCCATCACAGCAAAAGGATGTCTTCCTGATCCCCTGAGACACCCTCAGGACAACTGTGCCCCCTCAGCCTAAGAGCAAGTGCCCTCTATGGGAACAAAGACGCGTTTGGCCCTTATGATTAAACACAGTGGACACGCCCTCAAGGGGAGAGATCTTCCATAAGGGAAGGGCCCTTGGCTGAATAAGACGACCTCCATCAAAAGCGGCTCGTAGGGACCCGTGACAAAGGGCACCTGAAGAACCCCTGGACTGATCAAGGGAGACTCACCAGCAGGCATACTTCCTGGTCTCCTGCCAAGCCAGAGGAACTTCCCTAGGACCGCAACCAAAGCTAATGGCAAGGGAGCCATTCCAATGCCCAAAATGGCGGGCCAAACACTTGCAGCAACTGGGTAACTTATCGTAGCACCTTGCACATTCGCATTCTTCCCTTCAAGGACAAGACCTTGGAGAAACCATGAGACCCAGGTCCTCCAGAACCAACGTGTCACCCACAGCCGTGCAATGAGAGAACGCACCCAACATCCTGGACCCTTGAACCGGCATGGCTTCTCTGGCTTGAAGCCATGCATGCTGGAGATCACAGGCTCGCAGCACCAGAAGGTGGCAGGACAAAATGACCCCTGCAGCACACATTCACTCCAGCCCTTAAACCTGTAGCGTTGCCTTGGCGGCCGACTCCCTTCTTTCTGCATGGTTGGTCCCAA
This sequence comes from Balaenoptera borealis, assembly GCF_965194805.1. Lineage (NCBI taxonomy): Eukaryota > Metazoa > Chordata > Mammalia > Artiodactyla > Balaenopteridae > Balaenoptera > Balaenoptera borealis. The sequence goes on along the minus strand of NC_138866.1, from coordinate 130,065,777 downwards.
AGACCTCCGGGAAGAGCTCCAAACCTCAGGGAATGCTATGCCGACCTGGTATAGCAATGACGCTGGGCTGTCCTAAGGAACACCTTAACATCCTCAACATAGGGGCAATGAGGCCACACAGGGACAAAACATCCCAACGGCTCCAAATCGGTCCCAGTGAGAAGACACCATACTGTGCCGTGAAGGCACCATTCGCTGGAACAAGGACCCGCCGTGAAGCACATTGAGAAAGGAGAGGAAAAGGTTGGGATGGTCCACGAATGTGCACCTGTATTCCTTCCCTACACGGGGCTCCAAATGCTCCTGAAGATATCCCAAAAGAGTTCCGGGAACCCTATGTCCACCGACATCTCCACCCATACCGATCTATCCACCCAACAGTAAGCCTGTGGGCTTAGCCAACACTCTCCCGTGTATTTCCCGCTCGCCTTGCCTTGCTCTCTCCACCAGGATCCAAACGAATCCACCCCTCACCTAAGTAGCTTGATATCCCCTGGATTTGCCTAAGGCACTTTCCAAACTCTCCACACACAAGCAGGACACAACCCAAGGAGGCGTCATCAGCGTCGCCCAAATCCCGGGGACAGTGGCCCATTTGATTTCCCCCGACCATCAGGGCAAACCTAAACTATATCCCTCCTCCCAAGCTGAACATGACATAGACGCCTGGCCTGGCCAGGACTCCTTCTCTGACCCTGAGTGCAGAGACTTCTGTTTCCTTGCGGGAACAAGGCAACGACCTGAGCTTGAGGGTGGCCTGTAGATCTCAATGGCAAGCCAGAGGAGTACCAGTGGCTCACGCTTCCTTTCGCACCCGCACGCTGACCGCGGCAGGGGATAGCAGTTCTGGCTAGACTCAGGTGCCCAGAGACGTCAAGTTGTCCTTAGCCTTCCCACGTAGATGGACATCCCAGGCTCCTTTCCACATGGCTCTTTCTGCACGAGAAGCCCGCCACCCTCCACTTGAACAATGTTGCTGCGCACGCCCACAGTAGCAAATGCAACATGGACCTCTCCCTAATTTTCCTTTGGGAGCCACGTGCTGGACCTCAGTTAGGATGAGAAGACGGTAGGTATTGCTCATTCATTCTGTTTAGATTTCCAAGGAATGCATTTATGGGAGTCCTCACTGATCCACGCTCCTGCTCAAAGGCTGGACGTGCAAAGTCGCGGACTGTCAGCAAGCTCAATCCTCTCAGCAGTAGGGAGCGGCCAGACTCGAGCCACGGGGCAGGAAGTGCACCCACGTCTCAGGGCATCGGAGCTCGGGTGCCCCAGGAAGAGCCCAGAATGTGACAGTGTAGTCTCGTGGCACAAGTCCCCGTGGCCAAACTTCTAGGTTTCTTCAAAGAAGTTCCGTTTACCCCCACAAGGTTTCTACCAGGAACCTTGTCGAGCCAGAGGCGATGCCCTTGGATCACACAGAAAGCTATTGGCATTGGAGATATTCCAATGCCCAAACTGGCAGGGCAAACCCTTGCAGCAACTGGGTTACTTGCCCTGGCGCCTTGTATTTTCGCCCCCAGGCCCGTCAGTGACATGACCGCGGAGAAACCTGAGACCCATTCATTTGTTCAGAGTTCCAAGCAGTGCATTTATGGGAGTCATCATCAATCCACCTGCTCAAAGGCTGCACGTTCAAAGTCGCAGGCTCCACCGCGGGGCAGCCACCGATCTCAATCATGTCAGCAGTCAGGAGTGGCCAGAGGCGACCCACGGGGCTGCAAATGGAGCTAAGGATCATGGCATCAGATCTGGGGTTCCCCTGCAAGAGCCAAGAAGGTGAGGGTGTAGTCTCAGTGCACAAGTCCCCGTGGCCAAACATCTAGGTTTCTGCAAAGAAGTTCCACTCACCACCACAAGGTTCCTACGAGGAGCCTCAAGGACTTCACGCCAAAACCACTCTGAGACTCTTTTGCCTTGACTTGCCTCACCTTGCCGCACTCTCCTCACTTCGCCAGGTATCATGGACTATACAGAGGGCCCAATGCTGCTGCAGGTGTTTGTTCCCTGGCACTCCACCACATGCCTCAGGGTGACAGAACACAGGGATGTTTGAGAAAAGTGAACGGGCGCACAGAGGCAAAGGGTGATACCGCCCACCGATGTGCGCTATATCTCCCCTCAACATTTCATTTGTGGTCCATCATGTCTGTGTGTCCACAGCCAAACGTGAATGCATCGTGGCACAGATGCCTTCAGAGCGCACGGGCATCAGCACAAAGAGCACGGCCGTCCATCAACGCCCCGGTATGGGCCTTGAACTTTCCTGCCTGAGCCACCTCCCCGCCGACACAGCATAAGGATGTCATCCTGAACTGCTGAGATACCCTCAGGGGAACTGGGATTACTCAGCGTAAAAGCCACTGCCCTCTGGGGAACCAAACCACTCCTGGCGCATACGCTTCCACACAATGGATTCACCCTCAAGGGGAAATGTGGTCCCTGAGATCTTCCACAAGGGAACGGCCCTTGGCCAAATGGGACGACCTCCAACAAAAGCAGCTTGTAGGGACCGGTGACAAAACGCACCAGAGGAACTCCTGGACTGAACAATGGAGATTCACCTGCAGCCAGACTTCCTGGCCTGCTGCCAAGACTGGCAACCTACCCTTGGCCCACACACAAAGCTAATGGCATCGGAACCATTCCGACACCCAACGTGGCGGGGCAAACCCTTGCAGCAATTGTGTAACTTGCAGTGGTGTCTGGTACTTTCACCCTCTGGGCCCATCAGTGACGTGACATTGGGGAATCCCTGAGGCCCAGGTCCTCTACAAGCAACTTGTTACCCACAGCCATACAACGACAGAACCCAGACAACAGCCTAGACACTTGAACCGGTATGACTTGTCTAGCCTGTGGCCAGGCTCTCCGGATACCACAGTCTCGACGCACCAGCGGGTGGCAGGAAAAATGACACCCACACCACACATCCTCTCCTGCCCTTAAACCTGCAGCCTTTCCTTGGCAGCCAACTCTCTTGTTTCTGCACGGTTGCACCCAATGACCGCCGGGTACAGCTCCAATCCTCAGGGAACGCTGTGTGGGCCGGGTATAGAAACGATGCCTGGCTGTCCTCAGGAACACCTTCACATCTTCAACACAGGGGGAACGTGGTCAGACAGGGACAAAACACCCCAAGGCCTCCAAATCGGCCCCCATGAGGAGACACCATACTGTGCCATGAAGGCAACCATTCGCTGGCACAAGAACCCGCCATGAAGCAAATCGACCAAGGAGAGGAAAGAGGCGGGACCGTCCACAAATGTGCTCCCGTATTCCCTCCCTACACGTGCCTCCAGATGCTCCTGAGGGAATCCCAAATGTGTTCCGGGAACCCCATGGCCACCGTCGATCTATCCACCCACCAGTAAACCTGTGGGCTTAGCCAGCCATCTCACGTGTCTCTTTCACTCGCCTTGCCTTACTCTCTCTCCACCGGGATCCCAACGTGTCACGGCAAGATGCCAGAGCCACCCCTCACCAAAGAAGCTTGCCGTGACCAAGTTTGACTAAGGCATTTTCCAGCCCCTTCACACAGCACACACAAGCAGGACACAACCCGAGGAGGAGCCATCAGATTGGCCAAACTCCCAGGAACAGTGGCCCATTTGATTTCTCCCCTCAGCAGGAGAAACCTAAACTGCATCTGGTCTCCCAAGCAGAACATGACAAAGAAGCCTGCCCTAGGCCTGGAATCCTGTTCTGACCCTGAGCCTACAGACTTCTGTTTCTTTGAGGCCACAAGGCAATGACCAGCAGGTGGGGGCAGCCTGTAGAACTCAAGTGCAGGTGGCAGGACGAGCAATGGCTCACGCTTCCTCTCCTACCTGCATGCTGAACCGTGGCAGGGGACAGCAGTCCTGGCTAGACCAAGGAACCCAGAGACGGCACGCTGTCCCAAGCCTTCCCACCTGGATTGGCATCCCAGGCTCCTTTCCCAATGGCTCTTCTCCCCAGGAGATGACCACAACCCTCAACTTGAACAACGTGGCTGTAGACACCCACGGCCGCAAATGCAACGTGAACCTCTCCCTACTTTCCTTTGGGGAGCCACGTGCTGGACCTCAGTTCCAATGAGGAGACGGTAGGGATTTCTCACTCATTTTGTTCAGATTTCCAAGGAATGCATTTGTGGGAGTCATGATCGATCCAAGCACATGCTCAAACGGTGGACATGCAAAGTTGCAGATTCCACCATGGGACGGCCAGCGAGCTGAATCATATCAGCGTACGGAAGTGGCCAGCAGAGCCGAGCCACGGGTCAGGAAATGCAGCCAGTTCTCAGGGCATCAAAGCTCGTGTTCCCCGAGAAAAGACCAGAAGGTGAGGGTGTAGCCCCGGTGCACACGTTCCCATCGCCAAACCTTTAGGTTTAGCAAAGAAGTGTCGCTTACCGCAACAAGGGTTAAAGCAGGATCCTCATGGAATGCACGCCAACACCCCTCTGAGACTCCTTCGGCTGGCCTCGCCTTGCCACACCGTCCTCACTTCAACGGGTATCAGGGATTATACGGATGGCCCCAGGCTGCTGCTGGCATTCCTTCCCTGGCATTCCACCTGGCTCGGGGTGAGAGAACACACGCATGCTTGAGGAGGGTGCACAGGCGCACCGAGGGAAAGGGCGATACCACCCGGCATTGTGTGTTCTATCTCTCCTCAACATTTCATTTACTGTCCATCTTGCCTGTGTGTCCGCAGGCAAACGTGAAAGCATCGTGGCACTGGCGCCTTCAGAGCGTGCGGCCATCAGGACAAAGAGTGCCACCGACCAACAACCCCCTGGTCTCGGGCCCTGAAATTCCTCTCCTGAGCAATCTGCCCTCCATCACAGCAAAAGGATGTCTTCCTGATCCCCTGAGACACCCTCAGGACAACTGTGCCCCCTCAGCCTAAGAGCAAGTGCCCTCTATGGGAACAAAGACGCGTTTGGCCCTTATGATTAAACACAGTGGACACGCCCTCAAGGGGAGAGATCTTCCATAAGGGAAGGGCCCTTGGCTGAATAAGACGACCTCCATCAAAAGCGGCTCGTAGGGACCCGTGACAAAGGGCACCTGAAGAACCCCTGGACTGATCAAGGGAGACTCACCAGCAGGCATACTTCCTGGTCTCCTGCCAAGCCAGAGGAACTTCCCTAGGACCGCAACCAAAGCTAATGGCAAGGGAGCCATTCCAATGCCCAAAATGGCGGGCCAAACACTTGCAGCAACTGGGTAACTTATCGTAGCACCTTTCACATTCGCATTCTTCCCTTCAAGGACAAGACCTTGGAGAAACCATGAGACCCAGGTCCTCCAGAACCAACGTGTCACCCACAGCCGTGCAATGAGAGAACGCACCCAACATCCTGGACCCTTGAACCGGCATGGCTTCTCTGGCTTGAAGCCATGCATGCTGGAGATCACAGGCTCGCAGCACCAGAAGGTGGCAGGACAAAATGACCCCTGCAGCACACATTCACTCCAGCCCTTAAACCTGTAGCGTTGCCTTGGCGGCCGACTCCCTTCTTTCTGCATGGTTGGTCCCAAAGACCTCCGGGAAGAGCTCCAAACCTCAGGGAATGCTATGCCGACCTGGTATAGCAATGACGCTGGGCTGTCCTAAGGAACACCTTAACATCCTCAACATAGGGGCAATGAGGCCACACAGGGACAAAACATCCCAACGGCTCCAAATCGGTCCCAGTGAGAAGACACCATACTGTGCCGTGAAGGCACCATTCGCTGGAACAAGGACCCGCCGTGAAGCACATTGAGAAAGGAGAGGAAAAGGTTGGGATGGTCCACGAATGTGCACCTGTATTCCTTCCCTACACGGGGCTCCAAATGCTCCTGAAGATATCCCAAAAGAGTTCCGGGAACCCTATGTCCACCGACATCTCCACCCATACCGATCTATCCACCCAACAGTAAGCCTGTGGGCTTAGCCAACACTCTCCCGTGTATTTCCCGCTCGCCTTGCCTTGCTCTCTCCACCAGGATCCAAACGAATCCACCCCTCACCTAAGTAGCTTGATATCCCCTGGATTTGCCTAAGGCACTTTCCAAACTCTCCACACACAACACACAAGCAGGACACAACCCAAGGAGGCGTCATCAGCGTCGCCCAAATCCCGGGGACAGTGGCCCATTTGATTTCCCCCGACCATCAGGGCAAACCTAAACTATATCCCTCCTCCCAAGCTGAACATGACATAGACGCCTGGCCTGGCCAGGACTCCTTCTCTGACCCTGAGTGCAGAGACTTCTGTTTCCTTGCGGGAACAAGGCAACGACCTGAGCTTGAGGGTGGCCTGTAGATCTCAATGGCAAGCCAGAGGAGTACCAGTGGCTCACGCTTCCTTTCGCACCCGCACGCTGACCGCGGCAGGGGATAGCAGTTCTGGCTAGACTCAGGTGCCCAGAGACGTCAAGTTGTCCTTAGCCTTCCCACGTAGATGGACATCCCAGGCTCCTTTCCACATGGCTCTTTCTGCACGAGAAGCCCGCCACCCTCCACTTGAACAATGTTGCTGCGCACGCCCACAGTAGCAAATGCAACATGGACCTCTCCCTAATTTTCCTTTGGGAGCCACGTGCTGGACCTCAGTTAGGATGAGAAGACGGTAGGTATTGCTCATTCATTCTGTTTAGATTTCCAAGGAATGCATTTATGGGAGTCCTCACTGATCCACGCTCCTGCTCAAAGGCTGGACGTGCAAAGTCGCGGACTGTCAGCAAGCTCAATCCTCTCAGCAGTAGGGAGCGGCCAGACTCGAGCCACGGGGCAGGAAGTGCACCCACGTCTCAGGGCATCGGAGCTCGGGTGCCCCAGGAAGAGCCCAGAATGTGACAGTGTAGTCTCGTGGCACAAGTCCCCGTGGCCAAACTTCTAGGTTTCTTCAAAGAAGTTCCGTTTACCCCCACAAGGTTTCTACCAGGAACCTTGTCGAGCCAGAGGCGATGCCCTTGGATCACACAGAAAGCTATTGGCATTGGAGATATTCCAATGCCCAAACTGGCAGGGCAAACCCTTGCAGCAACTGGGTTACTTGCCCTGGCGCCTTGTATTTTCGCCCCCAGGCCCGTCAGTGACATGACCGCGGAGAAACCTGAGACCCATTCATTTGTTCAGAGTTCCAAGCAGTGCATTTATGGGAGTCATCATCAATCCACCTGCTCAAAGGCTGCACGTTCAAAGTCGCAGGCTCCACCGCGGGGCAGCCACCGATCTCAATCATGTCAGCAGTCAGGAGTGGCCAGAGGCGACCCACGGGGCTGCAAATGGAGCTAAGGATCATGGCATCAGATCTGGGGTTCCCCTGCAAGAGCCAAGAAGGTGAGGGTGTAGTCTCAGTGCACAAGTCCCCGTGGCCAAACATCTAGGTTTCTGCAAAGAAGTTCCACTCACCACCACAAGGTTCCTACGAGGAGCCTCAAGGACTTCACGCCAAAACCACTCTGAGACTCTTTTGCCTTGACTTGCCTCACCTTGCCGCACTCTCCTCACTTCGCCAGGTATCATGGACTATACAGAGGGCCCAATGCTGCTGCAGGTGTTTGTTCCCTGGCACTCCACCACATGCCTCAGGGTGACAGAACACAGGGATGTTTGAGAAAAGTGAACGGGCGCACAGAGGCAAAGGGTGATACCGCCCACCGATGTGCGCTATATCTCCCCTCAACATTTCATTTGTGGTCCATCATGTCTGTGTGTCCACAGCCAAACGTGAATGCATCGTGGCACAGATGCCTTCAGAGCGCACGGGCATCAGCACAAAGAGCACGGCCGTCCATCAACGCCCCGGTATGGGCCTTGAACTTTCCTGCCTGAGCCACCTCCCCGCCGACACAGCATAAGGATGTCATCCTGAACTGCTGAGATACCCTCAGGGGAACTGGGATTACTCAGCGTAAAAGCCACTGCCCTCTGGGGAACCAAACCACTCCTGGCGCATACGCTTCCACACAATGGATTCACCCTCAAGGGGAAATGTGGTCCCTGAGATCTTCCACAAGGGAACGGCCCTTGGCCAAATGGGACGACCTCCAACAAAAGCAGCTTGTAGGGACCGGTGACAAAACGCACCAGAGGAACTCCTGGACTGAACAATGGAGATTCACCTGCAGCCAGACTTCCTGGCCTGCTGCCAAGACTGGCAACCTACCCTTGGCCCACACACAAAGCTAATGGCATCGGAACCATTCCGACACCCAACGTGGCGGGGCAAACCCTTGCAGCAATTGTGTAACTTGCAGTGGTGTCTGGTACTTTCACCCTCTGGGCCCATCAGTGACGTGACATTGGGGAATCCCTGAGGCCCAGGTCCTCTACAAGCAACTTGTTACCCACAGCCATACAACGACAGAACCCAGACAACAGCCTAGACACTTGAACCGGTATGACTTGTCTAGCCTGTGGCCAGGCTCTCCGGATACCACAGTCTCGACGCACCAGCGGGTGGCAGGAAAAATGACACCCACACCACACATCCTCTCCTGCCCTTAAACCTGCAGCCTTTCCTTGGCAGCCAACTCTCTTGTTTCTGCACGGTTGCACCCAATGACCGCCGGGTACAGCTCCAATCCTCAGGGAACGCTGTGTGGGCCGGGTATAGAAACGATGCCTGGCTGTCCTCAGGAACACCTTCACATCTTCAACACAGGGGGAACGTGGTCAGACAGGGACAAAACACCCCAAGGCCTCCAAATCGGCCCCCATGAGGAGACACCATACTGTGCCATGAAGGCAACCATTCGCTGGCACAAGAACCCGCCATGAAGCAAATCGACCAAGGAGAGGAAAGAGGCGGGACCGTCCACAAATGTGCTCCCGTATTCCCTCCCTACACGTGCCTCCAGATGCTCCTGAGGGAATCCCAAATGTGTTCCGGGAACCCCATGGCCACCGTCGATCTATCCACCCACCAGTAAACCTGTGGGCTTAGCCAGCCATCTCACGTGTCTCTTTCACTCGCCTTGCCTTACTCTCTCTCCACTGGGATCCCAACGTGTCACGGCAAGATGCCAGAGCCACCCCTCACCAAAGAAGCTTGCCGTGACCAAGTTTGACTAAGGCATTTTCCAGCCCCTTCACACAGCACACACAAGCAGGACACAACCCGAGGAGGAGCCATCAGATTGGCCAAACTCCCAGGAACAGTGGCCCATTTGATTTCTCCCCTCATCAGGAGAAACCTAAACTGCATCTGGTCTCCCAAGCAGAACATGACAAAGAAGCCTGCCCTAGGCCTGGAATCCTGTTCTGACCCTGAGCCTACAGACTTCTGTTTCTTTGAGGCCACAAGGCAATGACCAGCAGGTGGGGGCAGCCTGTAGAACTCAAGTGCAGGTGGCAGGACGAGCAATGGCTCACGCTTCCTCTCCTACCTGCATGCTGAACCGTGGCAGGGGACAGCAGTCCTGGCTAGACCAAGGAACCCAGAGACGGCACGCTGTCCCAAGCCTTCCCACCTGGATTGGCATCCCAGGCTCCTTTCCCAATGGCTCTTCTCCCCAGGAGATGACCACAACCCTCAACTTGAACAACGTGGCTGTAGACACCCACGGCCGCAAATGCAACGTGAACCTCTCCCTACTTTCCTTTGGGGAGCCACGTGCTGGACCTCAGTTCCAATGAGGAGACGGTAGGGATTTCTCACTCATTTTGTTCAGATTTCCAAGGAATGCATTTGTGGGAGTCATGATCGATCCAAGCACATGCTCAAACGGTGGACATGCAAAGTTGCAGATTCCACCATGGGACGGCCAGCGAGCTGAATCATATCAGCGTACGGAAGTGGCCAGCAGAGCCGAGCCACGGGTCAGGAAATGCAGCCAGTTCTCAGGGCATCAAAGCTCGTGTTCCCCGAGAAAAGACCAGAAGGTGAGGGTGTAGCCCCGGTGCACACGTTCCCATCGCCAAACCTTTAGGTTTAGCAAAGAAGTGTCGCTTACCGCAACAAGGGTTAAAGCAGGATCCTCATGGAATGCACGCCAACACCCCTCTGAGACTCCTTCGGCTGGCCTCGCCTTGCCACACCGTCCTCACTTCAACGGGTATCAGGGATTATACGGATGGCCCCAGGCTGCTGCTGGCATTCCTTCCCTGGCATTCCACCTGGCTCGGGGTGAGAGAACACACGCATGCTTGAGGAGGGTGCACAGGCGCACCGAGGGAAAGGGCGATACCACCCGGCATTGTGTGTTCTATCTCTCCTCAACATTTCATTTACTGTCCATCTTGCCTGTGTGTCCGCAGGCAAACGTGAAAGCATCGTGGCACTGGCGCCTTCAGAGCGTGCGGCCATCAGGACAAAGAGTGCCACCGACCAACAACCCCCTGGTCTCGGGCCCTGAAATTCCTCTCCTGAGCAATCTGCCCTCCATCACAGCAAAAGGATGTCTTCCTGATCCCCTGAGACACCCTCAGGACAACTGTGCCCCCTCAGCCTAAGAGCAAGTGCCCTCTATGGGAACAAAGACGCGTTTGGCCCTTATGATTAAACACAGTGGACACGCCCTCAAGGGGAGAGATCTTCCATAAGGGAAGGGCCCTTGGCTGAATAAGACGACCTCCATCAAAAGCGGCTCGTAGGGACCCGTGACAAAGGGCACCTGAAGAACCCCTGGACTGATCAAGGGAGACTCACCAGCAGGCATACTTCCTGGTCTCCTGCCAAGCCAGAGGAACTTCCCTAGGACCGCAACCAAAGCTAATGGCAAGGGAGCCATTCCAATGCCCAAAATGGCGGGCCAAACACTTGCAGCAACTGGGTAACTTATCGTAGCACCTTTCACATTCGCATTCTTCCCTTCAAGGACAAGACCTTGGAGAAACCATGAGACCCAGGTCCTCCAGAACCAACGTGTCACCCACAGCCGTGCAATGAGAGAACGCACCCAACATCCTGGACCCTTGAACCGGCATGGCTTCTCTGGCTTGAAGCCATGCATGCTGGAGAGCACAGGCTCGCAGCACCAGAAGGTGGCAGGACAAAATGACCCCTGCAGCACACATTCACTCCAGCCCTTAAACCTGTAGCGTTGCCTTGGCGGCCGACTCCCTTCTTTCTGCATGGTTGGGCCCAAAGACCTCCGGGAAGAGCTCCAAACCTCAGGGAATGCTATGCCGACCTGGTATAGCAATGACGCTGGGCTGTCCTAAGGAACACCTTAACATCCTCAACATAGGGGCAATGAGGCCACACAGGGACAAAACATCCCAACGGCTCCAAATCGGTCCCAGTGAGAAGACACCATACTGTGCCGTGAAGGCACCATTCGCTGGAACAAGGACCCGCCGTGAAGCACATTGAGAAAGGAGAGGAAAAGGTTGGGATGGTCCACGAATGTGCACCTGTATTCCTTCCCTACACGGGGCTCCAAATGCTCCTGAAGATATCCCAAAAGAGTTCCGGGAACCCTATGTCCACCGACATCTCCACCCATACCGATCTATCCACCCAACAGTAAGCCTGTGGGCTTAGCCAACACTCTCCCGTGTATTTCCCGCTCGCCTTGCCTTGCTCTCTCCACCAGGATCCAAACGAATCCACCCCTCACCTAAGTAGCTTGATATCCCCTGGATTTGCCTAAGGCACTTTCCAAACTCTCCACACACAACACACAAGCAGGACACAACCCAAGGAGGCGTCATCAGCGTCGCCCAAATCCCGGGGACAGTGGCCCATTTGATTTCCCCCGACCATCAGGGCAAACCTAAACTATATCCCTCCTCCCAAGCTGAACATGACATAGACGCCTGGCCTGGCCAGGACTCCTTCTCTGACCCTGAGTGCAGAGACTTCTGTTTCCTTGCGGGAACAAGGCAACGACCTGAGCTTGAGGGTGGCCTGTAGATCTCAATGGCAAGCCAGAGGAGTACCAGTGGCTCACGCTTCCTTTCGCACCCGCACGCTGACCACGGCAGGGGATAGCAGTTCTGGCTAGACTCAGGTGCCCAGAGACGTCAAGTTGTCCTTAGCCTTCCCACGTAGATGGACATCCCAGGCTCCTTTCCACATGGCTCTTTCTGCACGAGAAGCCCGCCACCCTCCACTTGAAAAATGTTGCTGTGCACGCCCACAGTAGCAAATGCAACATGGACCTCTCCCTAATTTTCCTTTGGGAGCCACGTGCTGGACCTCAGTTAGGATGAGAAGACGGTAGGTATTGCTCATTCATTCTGTTTAGATTTCCAAGGAATGCATTTATGGGAGTCCTCACTGATCCACGCTCCTGCTCAAAGGCTGGACGTGCAAAGTCGCGGACTGTCAGCAAGCTCAATCCTCTCAGCAGTAGGGAGCGGCCAGACTCGAGCCACGGGGCAGGAAGTGCACCCACGTCTCAGGGCATCGGAGCTCGGGTGCCCCAGGAAGAGCCCAGAATGTGACAGTGTAGTCTCGTGGCACAAGTCCCCGTGGCCAAACTTCTAGGTTTCTTCAAAGAAGTTCCGTTTACCCCCACAAGGTTTCTACCAGGAACCTTGTCGAGCCAGAGGCGATGCCCTTGGATCACACAGAAAGCTATTGGCATTGGAGATATTCCAATGCCCAAACTGGCAGGGCAAACCCTTGCAGCAACTGGGTTACTTGCCCTGGCGCCTTGTATTTTCGCCCCCAGGCCCGTCAGTGACATGACCGCGGAGAAACCTGAGACCCATTCATTTGTTCAGAGTTCCAAGCAGTGCATTTATGGGAGTCATCATCAATCCACCTGCTCAAAGGCTGCACGTTCAAAGTCGCAGGCTCCACCGCGGGGCAGCCACCGATCTCAATCATGTCAGCAGTCAGGAGTGGCCAGAGGCGACCCACGGGGCTGCAAATGGAGCTAAGGATCATGGCATCAGATCTGGGGTTCCCCTGCAAGAGCCAAGAAGGTGAGGGTGTAGTCTCAGTGCACAAGTCCCCGTGGCCAAACATCTAGGTTTCTGCAAAGAAGTTCCACTCACCACCACAAGGTTCCTACGAGGAGCCTCAAGGACTTCACGCCAAAACCACTCTGAGACTCTTTTGCCTTGACTTGCCTCACCTTGCCGCACTCTCCTCACTTCGCCAGGTATCATGGACTATACAGAGGGCCCAATGCTGCTGCAGGTGTTTGTTCCCTGGCACTCCACCACATGCCTCAGGGTGACAGAACACAGGGATGTTTGAGAAAAGTGAACGGGCGCACAGAGGCAAAGGGTGATACCGCCCACCGATGTGCGCTATATCTCCCCTCAACATTTCATTTGCGGTCCATCATGTCTGTGTGTCCACAGCCAAACGTGAATGCATCGTGGCACAGATGCCTTCAGAGCGCACGGGCATCAGCACAAAGAGCACGGCCGTCCATCAACGCCCCGGTATGGGCCTTGAACTTTCCTGCCTGAGCCACCTCCCCGCCGACACAGCATAAGGATGTCATCCTGAACTGCTGAGACACCCTCAGGGGAACTGGGATTACTCAGCGTAAAAGCCACTGCCCTCTGGGGAACCAAACCACTCCTGGCGCATACGCTTCCACACAATGGATTCACCCTCAAGGGGAAATGTGGTCCCTGAGATCTTCCACAAGGGAACGGCCCTTGGCCAAATGGGACGACCTCCAACAAAAGCAGCTTGTAGGGACCGGTGACAAAACGCACCAGAGGAACTCCTGGACTGAACAATGGAGATTCACCTGCAGCCAGACTTCCTGGCCTGCTGCCAAGACTGGCAACCTACCCTTGGCCCACACACAAAGCTAATGGCATCGGAACCATTCCGACACCCAACGTGGCGGGGCAAACCCTTGCAGCAATTGTGTAACTTGCAGTGGTGTCTGGTACTTTCACCCTCTGGGCCCATCAGTGACGTGACATTGGGGAATCCCTGAGGCCCAGGTCCTCTACAAGCAACTTGTTACCCACAGCCATACAACGACAGAACCCAGACAACAGCCTAGACACTTGAACCGGTATGACTTGTCTAGCCTGTGGCCAGGCTCTCCGGATACCACAGTCTCGACGCACCAGCGGGTGGCAGGAAAAATGACACCCACACCACACATCCTCTCCTGCCCTTAAACCTGCAGCCTTTCCTTGGCAGCCAACTCTCTTGTTTCTGCACGGTTGCACCCAATGACCGCCGGGTACAGCTCCAATCCTCAGGGAACGCTGTGTGGGCCGGGTATAGAAACGATGCCTGGCTGTCCTCAGGAACACCTTCACATCTTCAACACAGGGGGAACGTGGTCAGACAGGGACAAAACACCCCAAGGCCTCCAAATCGGCCCCCATGAGGAGACACCATACTGTGCCATGAAGGCAACCATTCGCTGGCACAAGAACCCGCCATGAAGCAAATCGACCAAGGAGAGGAAAGAGGCGGGACCGTCCACAAATGTGCTCCCGTATTCCCTCCCTACACGTGCCTCCAGATGCTCCTGAGGGAATCCCAAATGTGTTCCGGGAACCCCATGGCCACCGTCGATCTATCCACCCACCAGTAAACCTGTGGGCTTAGCCAGCCATCTCACGTGTCTCTTTCACTCGCCTTGCCTTACTCTCTCTCCACTGGGATCCCAACGTGTCACGGCAAGATGCCAGAGCCACCCCTCACCAAAGAAGCTTGCCGTGACCAAGTTTGACTAAGGCATTTTCCAGCCCCTTCACACAGCACACACAAGCAGGACACAACCCGAGGAGGAGCCATCAGATTGGCCAAACTCCCAGGAACAGTGGCCCATTTGATTTCTCCCCTCATCAGGAGAAACCTAAACTGCATCTGGTCTCCCAAGCAGAACATGACAAAGAAGCCTGCCCTAGGCCTGGAATCCTGTTCTGACCCTGAGCCTACAGACTTCTGTTTCTTTGAGGCCACAAGGCAATGACCAGCAGGTGGGGGCAGCCTGTAGAACTCAAGTGCAGGTGGCAGGACGAGCAATGGCTCACGCTTCCTCTCCTACCTGCATGCTGAACCGTGGCAGGGGACAGCAGTCTTGGCTAGACCAAGGAACCCAGAGACGGCACGCTGTCCCAAGCCTTCCCACCTGGATTGGCATCCCAGGCTCCTTTCCCAATGGCTCTTCTCCCCAGGAGATGACCACAACCCTCAACTTGAACAACGTGGCTGTAGACACCCACGGCCGCAAATGCAACGTGAACCTCTCCCTACTTTCCTTTGGGGAGCCACGTGCTGGACCTCAGTTCCAATGAGGAGACGGTAGGGATTTCTCACTCATTTTGTTCAGATTTCCAAGGAATGCATTTGTGGGAGTCATGATCGATCCAAGCACATGCTCAAACGGTGGACATGCAAAGTTGCAGATTCCACCATGGGACGGCCAGCGAGCTGAATCATATCAGCGTACGGAAGTGGCCAGCAGAGCCGAGCCACGGGTCAGGAAATGCAGCCAGTTCTCAGGGCATCAAAGCTCGTGTTCCCCGAGAAAAGACCAGAAGGTGAGGGTGTAGCCCCGGTGCACACGTTCCCATCGCCAAACCTTTAGGTTTAGCAAAGAAGTGTCGCTTACCGCAACAAGGGTTAAAGCAGGATCCTCATGGAATGCACGCCAACACCCCTCTGAGACTCCTTCGGCTGGCCTCGCCTTGCCACACCGTCCTCACTTCAACGGGTATCAGGGATTATACGGATGGCCCCAGGCTGCTGCTGGCATTCCTTCCCTGGCATTCCACCTGGCTCGGGGTGAGAGAACACACGCATGCTTGAGGAGGGTGCACAGGCGCACCGAGGGAAAGGGCGATACCACCCGGCATTGTGTGTTCTATCTCTCCTCAACATTTCATTTACTGTCCATCTTGCCTGTGTGTCCGCAGGCAAACGTGAAAGCATCGTGGCACTGGCGCCTTCAGAGCGTGCGGCCATCAGGACAAAGAGTGCCACCGACCAACAACCCCCTGGTCTCGGGCCCTGAAATTCCTCTCCTGAGCAATCTGCCCTCCATCACAGCAAAAGGATGTCTTCCTGATCCCCTGAGACACCCTCAGGACAACTGTGCCCCCTCAGCCTAAGAGCAAGTGCCCTCTATGGGAACAAAGACGCGTTTGGCCCTTATGATTAAACACAGTGGACACGCCCTCAAGGGGAGAGATCTTCCATAAGGGAAGGGCCCTTGGCTGAATAAGACGACCTCCATCAAAAGCGGCTCGTAGGGACCCGTGACAAAGGGCACCTGAAGAACCCCTGGACTGATCAAGGGAGACTCACCAGCAGGCATACTTCCTGGTCTCCTGCCAAGCCAGAGGAACTTCCCTAGGACCGCAACCAAAGCTAATGGCAAGGGAGCCATTCCAATGCCCAAAATGGCGGGCCAAACACTTGCAGCAACTGGGTAACTTATCGTAGCACCTTTCACATTCGCATTCTTCCCTTCAAGGACAAGACCTTGGAGAAACCATGAGACCCAGGTCCTCCAGAACCAACGTGTCACCCACAGCCGTGCAATGAGAGAACGCACCCAACATCCTGGACCCTTGAACCGGCATGGCTTCTCTGGCTTGAAGCCATGCATGCTGGAGATCACAGGCTCGCAGCACCAGAAGGTGGCAGGACAAAATGACCCCTGCAGCACACATTCACTCCAGCCCTTAAACCTGTAGCGTTGCCTTGGCGGCCGACTCCCTTCTTTCTGCATGGTTGGTCCCAAAGACCTCCGGGAAGAGCTCCAAACCTCAGGGAATGCTATGCCGACCTGGTATAGCAATGACGCTGGGCTGTCCTAAGGAACACCTTAACATCCTCAACATAGGGGCAATGAGGCCACACAGGGACAAAACATCCCAACGGCTCCAAATCGGTCCCAGTGAGAAGACACCATACTGTGCCGTGAAGGCACCATTCGCTGGAACAAGGACCCGCCGTGAAGCACATTGAGAAAGGAGAGGAAAAGGTTGGGATGGTCCACGAATGTGCACCTGTATTCCTTCCCTACACGGGGCTCCAAATGCTCCTGAAGATATCCCAAAAGAGTTCCGGGAACCCTATGTCCACCGACATCTCCACCCATACCGATCTATCCACCCAACAGTAAGCCTGTGGGCTTAGCCAACACTCTCCCGTGTATTTCCCGCTCGCCTTGCCTTGCTCTCTCCACCAGGATCCAAACGAATCCACCCCTCACCTAAGTAGCTTGATATCCCCTGGATTTGCCTAAGGCACTTTCCAAACTCTCCACACACAACACACAAGCAGGACACAACCCAAGGAGGCGTCATCAGCGTCGCCCAAATCCCGGGGACAGTGGCCCATTTGATTTCCCCCGACCATCAGGGCAAACCTAAACTATATCCCTCCTCCCAAGCTGAACATGACATAGACGCCTGGCCTGGCCAGGACTCCTTCTCTGACCCTGAGTGCAGAGACTTCTGTTTCCTTGCGGGAACAAGGCAACGACCTGAGCTTGAGGGTGGCCTGTAGATCTCAATGGCAAGCCAGAGGAGTACCAGTGGCTCACGCTTCCTTTCGCACCCGCACGCTGACCGCGGCAGGGGATAGCAGTTCTGGCTAGACTCAGGTGCCCAGAGACGTCAAGTTGTCCTTAGCCTTCCCACGTAGATGGACATCCCAGGCTCCTTTCCACATGGCTCTTTCTGCACGAGAAGCCCGCCACCCTCCACTTGAACAATGTTGCTGCGCACGCCCACAGTAGCAAATGCAACATGGACCTCTCCCTAATTTTCCTTTGGGAGCCACGTGCTGGACCTCAGTTAGGATGAGAAGACGGTAGGTATTGCTCATTCATTCTGTTTAGATTTCCAAGGAATGCATTTATGGGAGTCCTCACTGATCCACGCTCCTGCTCAAAGGCTGGACGTGCAAAGTCGCGGACTGTCAGCAAGCTCAATCCTCTCAGCAGTAGGGAGCGGCCAGACTCGAGCCACGGGGCAGGAAGTGCACCCACGTCTCAGGGCATCGGAGCTCGGGTGCCCCAGGAAGAGCCCAGAATGTGACAGTGTAGTCTCGTGGCACAAGTCCCCGTGGCCAAACTTCTAGGTTTCTTCAAAGAAGTTCCGTTTACCCCCACAAGGTTTCTACCAGGAACCTTGTCGAGCCAGAGGCGATGCCCTTGGATCACACAGAAAGCTATTGGCATTGGAGATATTCCAATGCCCAAACTGGCAGGGCAAACCCTTGCAGCAACTGGGTTACTTGCCCTGGCGCCTTGTATTTTCGCCCCCAGGCCCGTCAGTGACATGACCGCGGAGAAACCTGAGACCCATTCATTTGTTCAGAGTTCCAAGCAGTGCATTTATGGGAGTCATCATCAATCCACCTGCTCAAAGGCTGCACGTTCAAAGTCGCAGGCTCCACCGCGGGGCAGCCACCGATCTCAATCATGTCAGCAGTCAGGAGTGGCCAGAGGCGACCCACGGGGCTGCAAATGGAGCTAAGGATCATGGCATCAGATCTGGGGTTCCCCTGCAAGAGCCAAGAAGGTGAGGGTGTAGTCTCAGTGCACAAGTCCCCGTGGCCAAACATCTAGGTTTCTGCAAAGAAGTTCCACTCACCACCACAAGGTTCCTACGAGGAGCCTCAAGGACTTCACGCCAAAACCACTCTGAGACTCTTTTGCCTTGACTTGCCTCACCTTGCCGCACTCTCCTCACTTCGCCAGGTATCATGGACTATACAGAGGGCCCAATGCTGCTGCAGGTGTTTGTTCCCTGGCACTCCACCACATGCCTCAGGGTGACAGAACACAGGGATGTTTGAGAAAAGTGAACGGGCGCACAGAGGCAAAGGGTGATACCGCCCACCGATGTGCGCTATATCTCCCCTCAACATTTCATTTGCGGTCCATCATGTCTGTGTGTCCACAGCCAAACGTGAATGCATCGTGGCACAGATGCCTTCAGAGCGCACGGGCATCAGCACAAAGAGCACGGCCGTCCATCAACGCCCCGGTATGGGCCTTGAACTTTCCTGCCTGAGCCACCTCCCCGCCGACACAGCATAAGGATGTCATCCTGAACTGCTGAGACACCCTCAGGGGAACTGGGATTACTCAGCGTAAAAGCCACTGCCCTCTGGGGAACCAAACCACTCCTGGCGCATACGCTTCCACACAATGGATTCACCCTCAAGGGGAAATGTGGTCCCTGAGATCTTCCACAAGGGAACGGCCCTTGGCCAAATGGGACGACCTCCAACAAAAGCAGCTTGTAGGGACCGGTGACAAAACGCACCAGAGGAACTCCTGGACTGAACAATGGAGATTCACCTGCAGCCAGACTTCCTGGCCTGCTGCCAAGACTGGCAACCTACCCTTGGCCCACACACAAAGCTAATGGCATCGGAACCATTCCGACACCCAACGTGGCGGGGCAAACCCTTGCAGCAATTGTGTAACTTGCAGTGGTGTCTGGTACTTTCACCCTCTGGGCCCATCAGTGACGTGACATTGGGGAATCCCTGAGGCCCAGGTCCTCTACAAGCAACTTGTTACCCACAGCCATACAACGACAGAACCCAGACAACAGCCTAGACACTTGAACCGGTATGACTTGTCTAGCCTGTGGCCAGGCTCTCCGGATACCACAGTCTCGACGCACCAGCGGGTGGCAGGAAAAATGACACCCACACCACACATCCTCTCCTGCCCTTAAACCTGCAGCCTTTCCTTGGCAGCCAACTCTCTTGTTTCTGCACGGTTGCACCCAATGACCGCCGGGTACAGCTCCAATCCTCAGGGAACGCTGTGTGGGCCGGGTATAGAAACGATGCCTGGCTGTCCTCAGGAACACCTTCACATCTTCAACACAGGGGGAACGTGGTCAGACAGGGACAAAACACCCCAAGGCCTCCAAATCGGCCCCCATGAGGAGACACCATACTGTGCCATGAAGGCAACCATTCGCTGGCACAAGAACCCGCCATGAAGCAAATCGACCAAGGAGAGGAAAGAGGCGGGACCGTCCACAAATGTGCTCCCGTATTCCCTCCCTACACGTGCCTCCAGATGCTCCTGAGGGAATCCCAAATGTGTTCCGGGAACCCCATGGCCACCGTCGATCTATCCACCCACCAGTAAACCTGTGGGCTTAGCCAGCCATCTCACGTGTCTCTTTCACTCGCCTTGCCTTACTCTCTCTCCACTGGGATCCCAACGTGTCACGGCAAGATGCCAGAGCCACCCCTCACCAAAGAAGCTTGCCGTGACCAAGTTTGACTAAGGCATTTTCCAGCCCCTTCACACAGCACACACAAGCAGGACACAACCCGAGGAGGAGCCATCAGATTGGCCAAACTCCCAGGAACAGTGGCCCATTTGATTTCTCCCCTCATCAGGAGAAACCTAAACTGCATCTGGTCTCCCAAGCAGAACATGACAAAGAAGCCTGCCCTAGGCCTGGAATCCTGTTCTGACCCTGAGCCTACAGACTTCTGTTTCTTTGAGGCCACAAGGCAATGACCAGCAGGTGGGGGCAGCCTGTAGAACTCAAGTGCAGGTGGCAGGACGAGCAATGGCTCACGCTTCCTCTCCTACCTGCATGCTGAACCGTGGCAGGGGACAGCAGTCCTGGCTAGACCAAGGAACCCAGAGACGGCACGCTGTCCCAAGCCTTCCCACCTGGATTGGCATCCCAGGCTCCTTTCCCAATGGCTCTTCTCCCCAGGAGATGACCACAACCCTCAACTTGAACAACGTGGCTGTAGACACCCACGGCCGCAAATGCAACGTGAACCTCTCCCTACTTTCCTTTGGGGAGCCACGTGCTGGACCTCAGTTCCAATGAGGAGACGGTAGGGATTTCTCACTCATTTTGTTCAGATTTCCAAGGAATGCATTTGTGGGAGTCATCATCGATCCAAGCACATGCTCAAACGGTGGACATGCAAAGTTGCAGATTCCACCATGGGACGGCCAGCGAGCTGAATCATATCAGCGTACGGAAGTGGCCAGCAGAGCCGAGCCACGGGTCAGGAAATGCAGCCAGTTCTCAGGGCATCAAAGCTCGTGTTCCCCGAGAAAAGACCAGAAGGTGAGGGTGTAGCCCCGGTGCACACGTTCCCATCGCCAAACCTTTAGGTTTAGCAAAGAAGTGTCGCTTACCGCAACAAGGGTTAAAGCAGGATCCTCATGGAATGCACGCCAACACCCCTCTGAGACTCCTTCGGCTGGCCTCGCCTTGCCACACCGTCCTCACTTCAACGGGTATCAGGGATTATACGGATGGCCCCAGGCTGCTGCTGGCATTCCTTCCCTGGCATTCCACCTGGCTCGGGGTGAGAGAACACACGCATGCTTGAGGAGGGTGCACAGGCGCACCGAGGGAAAGGGCGATACCACCCGGCATTGTGTGTTCTATCTCTCCTCAACATTTCATTTACTGTCCATCTTGCCTGTGTGTCCGCAGGCAAACGTGAAAGCATCGTGGCACTGGCGCCTTCAGAGCGTGCGGCCATCAGGACAAAGAGTGCCACCGACCAACAACCCCCTGGTCTCGGGCCCTGAAATTCCTCTCCTGAGCAATCTGCCCTCCATCACAGCAAAAGGATGTCTTCCTGATCCCCTGAGACACCCTCAGGACAACTGTGCCCCCTCAGCCTAAGAGCAAGTGCCCTCTATGGGAACAAACACGCGTTTGGCCCTTATGATTAAACACAGTGGACACGCCCTCAAGGGGAGAGATCTTCCATAAGGGAAGGGCCCTTGGCTGAATAAGACGACCTCCATCAAAAGCGGCTCGTAGGGACCCGTGACAAAGGGCACCTGAAGAACCCCTGGACTGATCAAGGGAGACTCACCAGCAGGCATACTTCCTGGTCTCCTGCCAAGCCAGAGGAACTTCCCTAGGACCGCAACCAAAGCTAATGGCAAGGGAGCCATTCCAATGCCCAAAATGGCGGGCCAAACACTTGCAGCAACTGGGTAACTTATCGTAGCACCTTTCACATTCGCATTCTTCCCTTCAAGGACAAGACCTTGGAGAAACCATGAGACCCAGGTCCTCCAGAACCAACGTGTCACCCACAGCCGTGCAATGAGAGAACGCACCCAACATCCTGGACCCTTGAACCGGCATGGCATCTCTGGCTTGAAGCCATGCATGCTGGAGATCACAGGCTCGCAGCACCAGAAGGTGGCAGGACAAAATGACCCCTGCAGCACACATTCACTCCAGCCCTTAAACCTGTAGCGTTGCCTTGGCGGCCGACTCCCTTCTTTCTGCATGGTTGGTCCCAAAGACCTCCGGGAAGAGCTCCAAACCTCAGGGAATGCTATGCCGACCTGGTATAGCAATGACGCTGGGCTGTCCTAAGGAACACCTTAACATCCTCAACATAGGGGCAATGAGGCCACACAGGGACAAAACATCCCAACGGCTCCAAATCGGTCCCAGTGAGAAGACACCATACTGTGCCGTGAAGGCACCATTCGCTGGAACAAGGACCCGCCGTGAAGCACATTGAGAAAGGAGAGGAAAAGGTTGGGATGGTCCACGAATGTGCACCTGTATTCTTTCCCTACACGGGGCTCCAAATGCTCCTGAAGATATCCCAAAAGAGTTCCGGGAACCCTATGTCCACCGACATCTCCACCCATACCGATCTATCCACCCAACAGTAAGCCTGTGGGCTTAGCCAACACTCTCCCGTGTATTTCCCGCTCGCCTTGCCTTGCTCTCTCCACCAGGATCCAAACGAATCCACCCCTCACCTAAGTAGCTTGATATCCCCTGGATTTGCCTAAGGCACTTTCCAAACTCTCCACACACAACACACAAGCAGGACACAACCCAAGGAGGCGTCATCAGCGTCGCCCAAATCCCGGGGACAGTGGCCCATTTGATTTCCCCCGACCATCAGGGCAAACCTAAACTATATCCCTCCTCCCAAGCTGAACATGACATAGACGCCTGGCCTGGCCAGGACTCCTTCTCTGACCCTGAGTGCAGAGACTTCTGTTTCCTTGCAGGAACAAGGCAACGACCTGAGCTTGAGGGTGGCCTGTAGATCTCAATGGCAAGCCAGAGGAGTACCAGTGGCTCACGCTTCCTTTCGCACCCGCACGCTGACCGCGGCAGGGGATAGCAGTTCTGGCTAGACTCAGGTGCCCAGAGACGTCAAGTTGTCCTTAGCCTTCCCACGTAGATGGACATCCCAGGCTCCTTTCCACATGGCTCTTTCTGCACGAGAAGCCCGCCACCCTCCACTTGAACAATGTTGCTGCGCACGCCCACAGTAGCAAATGCAACATGGACCTCTCCCTAATTTTCCTTTGGGAGCCACGTGCTGGACCTCAGTTAGGATGAGAAGACGGTAGGTATTGCTCATTCATTCTGTTTAGATTTCCAAGGAATGCATTTATGGGAGTCCTCACTGATCCACGCTCCTGCTCAAAGGCTGGACGTGCAAAGTCGCGGACTGTCAGCAAGCTCAATCCTCTCAGCAGTAGGGAGCGGCCAGACTCGAGCCACGGGGCAGGAAGTGCACCCACGTCTCAGGGCATCGGAGCTCGGGTGCCCCAGGAAGAGCCCAGAATGTGACAGTGTAGTCTCGTGGCACAAGTCCCCGTGGCCAAACTTCTAGGTTTCTTCAAAGAAGTTCCGTTTACCCCCACAAGGTTTCTACCAGGAACCTTGTCGAGCCAGAGGCGATGCCCTTGGATCACACAGAAAGCTATTGGCATTGGAGATATTCCAATGCCCAAACTGGCAGGGCAAACCCTTGCAGCAACTGGGTTACTTGCCCTGGCGCCTTGTATTTTCGCCCCCAGGCCCGTCAGTGACATGACCGCGGAGAAACCTGAGACCCATTCATTTGTTCAGAGTTCCAAGCAGTGCATTTATGGGAGTCATCATCAATCCACCTGCTCAAAGGCTGCACGTTCAAAGTCGCAGGCTCCACCGCGGGGCAGCCACCGATCTCAATCATGTCAGCAGTCAGGAGTGGCCAGAGGCGACCCACGGGGCTGCAAATGGAGCTAAGGATCATGGCATCAGATCTGGGGTTCCCCTGCAAGAGCCAAGAAGGTGAGGGTGTAGTCTCAGTGCACAAGTCCCCGTGGCCAAACATCTAGGTTTCTGCAAAGAAGTTCCACTCACCACCACAAGGTTCCTACGAGGAGCCTCAAGGACTTCACGCCAAAACCACTCTGAGACTCTTTTGCCTTGACTTGCCTCACCTTGCCGCACTCTCCTCACTTCGCCAGGTATCATGGACTATACAGAGGGCCCAATGCTGCTGCAGGTGTTTGTTCCCTGGCACTCCACCACATGCCTCAGGGTGACAGAACACAGGGATGTTTGAGAAAAGTGAACGGGCGCACAGAGGCAAAGGGTGATACCGCCCACCGATGTGCGCTATATCTCCCCTCAACATTTCATTTGCGGTCCATCATGTCTGTGTGTCCACAGCCAAACGTGAATGCATCGTGGCACAGATGCCTTCAGAGCGCACGGGCATCAGCACAAAGAGCACGGCCGTCCATCAACGCCCCGGTATGGGCCTTGAACTTTCCTGCCTGAGCCACCTCCCCGCCGACACAGCATAAGGATGTCATCCTGAACTGCTGAGACACCCTCAGGGGAACTGGGATTACTCAGCGTAAAAGCCACTGCCCTCTGGGGAACCAAACCACTCCTGGCGCATACGCTTCCACACAATGGATTCACCCTCAAGGGGAAATGTGGTCCCTGAGATCTTCCACAAGGGAACGGCCCTTGGCCAAATGGGACGACCTCCAACAAAAGCAGCTTGTAGGGACCGGTGACAAAACGCACCAGAGGAACTCCTGGACTGAACAATGGAGATTCACCTGCAGCCAGACTTCCTGGCCTGCTGCCAAGACTGGCAACCTACCCTTGGCCCACACACAAAGCTAATGGCATCGGAACCATTCCGACACCCAACGTGGCGGGGCAAACCCTTGCAGCAATTGTGTAACTTGCAGTGGTGTCTGGTACTTTCACCCTCTGGGCCCATCAGTGACGTGACATTGGGGAATCCCTGAGGCCCAGGTCCTCTACAAGCAACTTGTTACCCACAGCCATACAACGACAGAACCCAGACAACAGCCTAGACACTTGAACCGGTATGACTTGTCTAGCCTGTGGCCAGGCTCTCCGGATACCACAGTCTCGACGCACCAGCGGGTGGCAGGAAAAATGACACCCACACCACACATCCTCTCCTGCCCTTAAACCTGCAGCCTTTCCTTGGCAGCCAACTCTCTTGTTTCTGCACGGTTGCACCCAATGACCGCCGGGTACAGCTCCAATCCTCAGGGAACGCTGTGTGGGCCGGGTATAGAAACGATGCCTGGCTGTCCTCAGGAACACCTTCACATCTTCAACACAGGGGGAACGTGGTCAGACAGGGACAAAACACCCCAAGGCCTCCAAATCGGCCCCCATGAGGAGACACCATACTGTGCCATGAAGGCAACCATTCGCTGGCACAAGAACCCGCCATGAAGCAAATCGACCAAGGAGAGGAAAGAGGCGGGACCGTCCACAAATGTGCTCCCGTATTCCCTCCCTACACGTGCCTCCAGATGCTCCTGAGGGAATCCCAAATGTGTTCCGGGAACCCCATGGCCACCGTCGATCTATCCACCCACCAGTAAACCTGTGGGCTTAGCCAGCCATCTCACGTGTCTCTTTCACTCGCCTTGCCTTACTCTCTCTCCACTGGGATCCCAACGTGTCACGGCAAGATGCCAGAGCCACCCCTCACCAAAGAAGCTTGCCGTGACCAAGTTTGACTAAGGCATTTTCCAGCCCCTTCACACAGCACACACAAGCAGGACACAACCCGAGGAGGAGCCATCAGATTGGCCAAACTCCCAGGAACAGTGGCCCATTTGATTTCTCCCCTCATCAGGAGAAACCTAAACTGCATCTGGTCTCCCAAGCAGAACATGACAAAGAAGCCTGCCCTAGGCCTGGAATCCTGTTCTGACCCTGAGCCTACAGACTTCTGTTTCTTTGAGGCCACAAGGCAATGACCAGCAGGTGGGGGCAGCCTGTAGAACTCAAGTGCAGGTGGCAGGACGAGCAATGGCTCACGCTTCCTCTCCTACCTGCATGCTGAACCGTGGCAGGGGACAGCAGTCCTGGCTAGACCAAGGAACCCAGAGACGGCACGCTGTCCCAAGCCTTCCCACCTGGATTGGCATCCCAGGCTCCTTTCCCAATGGCTCTTCTCCCCAGGAGATGACCACAACCCTCAACTTGAACAACGTGGCTGTAGACACCCACGGCCGCAAATGCAACGTGAACCTCTCCCTACTTTCCTTTGGGGAGCCACGTGCTGGACCTCAGTTCCAATGAGGAGACGGTAGGGATTTCTCACTCATTTTGTTCAGATTTCCAAGGAATGCATTTGTGGGAGTCATCATCGATCCAAGCACATGCTCAAACGGTGGACATGCAAAGTTGCAGATTCCACCATGGGACGGCCAGCGAGCTGAATCATATCAGCGTACGGAAGTGGCCAGCAGAGCCGAGCCACGGGTCAGGAAATGCAGCCAGTTCTCAGGGCATCAAAGCTCGTGTTCCCCGAGAAAAGACCAGAAGGTGAGGGTGTAGCCCCGGTGCACACGTTCCCATCGCCAAACCTTTAGGTTTAGCAAAGAAGTGTCGCTTACCGCAACAAGGGTTAAAGCAGGATCCTCATGGAATGCACGCCAACACCCCTCTGAGACTCCTTCGGCTGGCCTCGCCTTGCCACACCGTCCTCACTTCAACGGGTATCAGGGATTATACGGATGGCCCCAGGCTGCTGCTGGCATTCCTTCCCTGGCATTCCACCTGGCTCGGGGTGAGAGAACACACGCATGCTTGAGGAGGGTGCACAGGCGCACCGAGGGAAAGGGCGATACCACCCGGCATTGTGTGTTCTATCTCTCCTCAACATTTCATTTACTGTCCATCTTGCCTGTGTGTCCGCAGGCAAACGTGAAAGCATCGTGGCACTGGCGCCTTCAGAGCGTGCGGCCATCAGGACAAAGAGTGCCACCGACCAACAACCCCCTGGTCTCGGGCCCTGAAATTCCTCTCCTGAGCAATCTGCCCTCCATCACAGCAAAAGGATGTCTTCCTGATCCCCTGAGACACCCTCAGGACAACTGTGCCCCCTCAGCCTAAGAGCAAGTGCCCTCTATGGGAACAAAGACGCGTTTGGCCCTTATGATTAAACACAGTGGACACGCCCTCAAGGGGAGAGATCTTCCATAAGGGAAGGGCCCTTGGCTGAATAAGACGACCTCCATCAAAAGCGGCTCGTAGGGACCCGTGACAAAGGGCACCTGAAGAACCCCTGGACTGATCAAGGGAGACTCACCAGCAGGCATACTTCCTGGTCTCCTGCCAAGCCAGAGGAACTTCCCTAGGACCGCAACCAAAGCTAATGGCAAGGGAGCCATTCCAATGCCCAAAATGGCGGGCCAAACACTTGCAGCAACTGGGTAACTTATCGTAGCACCTTGCACATTCGCATTCTTCCCTTCAAGGACAAGACCTTGGAGAAACCATGAGACCCAGGTCCTCCAGAACCAACGTGTCACCCACAGCCGTGCAATGAGAGAACGCACCCAACATCCTGGACCCTTGAACCGGCATGGCTTCTCTGGCTTGAAGCCATGCATGCTGGAGATCACAGGCTCGCAGCACCAGAAGGTGGCAGGACAAAATGACCCCTGCAGCACACATTCACTCCAGCCCTTAAACCTGTAGCGTTGCCTTGGCGGCCGACTCCCTTCTTTCTGCATGGTTGGTCCCAAAGACCTCCGGGAAGAGCTCCAAACCTCAGGGAATGCTATGCCGACCTGGTATAGCAATGACGCTGGGCTGTCCTAAGGAACACCTTAACATCCTCAACATAGGGGCAATGAGGCCACACAGGGACAAAACATCCCAACGGCTCCAAATCGGTCCCAGTGAGAAGACACCATACTGTGCCGTGAAGGCACCATTCGCTGGAACAAGGACCCGCCGTGAAGCACATTGAGAAAGGAGAGGAAAAGGTTGGGATGGTCCACGAATGTGCACCTGTATTCCTTCCCTACACGGGGCTCCAAATGCTCCTGAAGATATCCCAAAAGAGTTCCGGGAACCCTATGTCCACCGACATCTCCACCCATACCGATCTATCCACCCAACAGTAAGCCTGTGGGCTTAGCCAACACTCTCCCGTGTATTTCCCGCTCGCCTTGCCTTGCTCTCTCCACCAGGATCCAAACGAATCCACCCCTCACCTAAGTAGCTTGATATCCCCTGGATTTGCCTAAGGCACTTTCCAAACTCTCCACACACAACACACAAGCAGGACACAACCCAAGGAGGCGTCATCAGCGTCGCCCAAATCCCGGGGACAGTGGCCCATTTGATTTCCCCCGACCATCAGGGCAAACCTAAACTATATCCCTCCTCCCAAGCTGAACATGACATAGACGCCTGGCCTGGCCAGGACTCCTTCTCTGACCCTGAGTGCAGAGACTTCTGTTTCCTTGCGGGAACAAGGCAACGACCTGAGCTTGAGGGTGGCCTGTAGATCTCAATGGCAAGCCAGAGGAGTACCAGTGGCTCACGCTTCCTTTCGCACCCGCACGCTGACCGCGGCAGGGGATAGCAGTTCTGGCTAGACTCAGGTGCCCAGAGACGTCAAGTTGTCCTTAGCCTTCCCACGTAGATGGACATCCCAGGCTCCTTTCCACATGGCTCTTTCTGCACGAGAAGCCCGCCACCCTCCACTTGAACAATGTTGCTGCGCACGCCCACAGTAGCAAATGCAACATGGACCTCTCCCTAATTTTCCTTTGGGAGCCACGTGCTGGACCTCAGTTAGGATGAGAAGACGGTAGGTATTGCTCATTCATTCTGTTTAGATTTCCAAGGAATGCATTTATGGGAGTCCTCACTGATCCACGCTCCTGCTCAAAGGCTGGACGTGCAAAGTCGCGGACTGTCAGCAAGCTCAATCCTCTCAGCAGTAGGGAGCGGCCAGACTCGAGCCACGGGGCAGGAAGTGCACCCACGTCTCAGGGCATCGGAGCTCGGGTGCCCCAGGAAGAGCCCAGAATGTGACAGTGTAGTCTCGTGGCACAAGTCCCCGTGGCCAAACTTCTAGGTTTCTTCAAAGAAGTTCCGTTTACCCCCACAAGGTTTCTACCAGGAACCTTGTCGAGCCAGAGGCGATGCCCTTGGATCACACAGAAAGCTATTGGCATTGGAGATATTCCAATGCCCAAACTGGCAGGGCAAACCCTTGCAGCAACTGGGTTACTTGCCCTGGCGCCTTGTATTTTCGCCCCCAGGCCCGTCAGTGACATGACCGCGGAGAAACCTGAGACCCATTCATTTGTTCAGAGTTCCAAGCAGTGCATTTATGGGAGTCATCATCAATCCACCTGCTCAAAGGCTGCACGTTCAAAGTCGCAGGCTCCACCGCGGGGCAGCCACCGATCTCAATCATGTCAGCAGTCAGGAGTGGCCAGAGGCGACCCACGGGGCTGCAAATGGAGCTAAGGATCATGGCATCAGATCTGGGGTTCCCCTGCAAGAGCCAAGAAGGTGAGGGTGTAGTCTCAGTGCACAAGTCCCCGTGGCCAAACATCTAGGTTTCTGCAAAGAAGTTCCACTCACCACCACAAGGTTCCTACGAGGAGCCTCAAGGACTTCACGCCAAAACCACTCTGAGACTCTTTTGCCTTGACTTGCCTCACCTTGCCGCACTCTCCTCACTTCGCCAGGTATCATGGACTATACAGAGGGCCCAATGCTGCTGCAGGTGTTTGTTCCCTGGCACTCCACCACATGCCTCAGGGTGACAGAACACAGGGATGTTTGAGAAAAGTGAACGGGCGCACAGAGGCAAAGGGTGATACCGCCCACCGATGTGCGCTATATCTCCCCTCAACATTTCATTTGCGGTCCATCATGTCTGTGTGTCCACAGCCAAACGTGAATGCATCGTGGCACAGATGCCTTCAGAGCGCACGGGCATCAGCACAAAGAGCACGGCCGTCCATCAACGCCCCGGTATGGGCCTTGAACTTTCCTGCCTGAGCCACCTCCCCGCCGACACAGCATAAGGATGTCATCCTGAACTGCTGAGACACCCTCAGGGGAACTGGGATTACTCAGCGTAAAAGCCACTGCCCTCTGGGGAACCAAACCACTCCTGGCGCATACGCTTCCACACAATGGATTCACCCTCAAGGGGAAATGTGGTCCCTGAGATCTTCCACAAGGGAACGGCCCTTGGCCAAATGGGACGACCTCCAACAAAAGCAGCTTGTAGGGACCGGTGACAAAACGCACCAGAGGAACTCCTGGACTGAACAATGGAGATTCACCTGCAGCCAGACTTCCTGGCCTGCTGCCAAGACTGGCAACCTACCCTTGGCCCACACACAAAGCTAATGGCATCGGAACCATTCCGACACCCAACGTGGCGGGGCAAACCCTTGCAGCAATTGTGTAACTTGCAGTGGTGTCTGGTACTTTCACCCTCTGGGCCCATCAGTGACGTGACATTGGGGAATCCCTGAGGCCCAGGTCCTCTACAAGCAACTTGTTACCCACAGCCATGCAACGACAGAACCCAGACAACAGCCTAGACACCTGAACTGGTATGACTTGTCTAGCCTGTGGCCAGGCTCACCAGTTACCACAGTCTCGACGCACCAGCGGGTGGCAGGAAAAATGACACCCACACCACACATCCTCTCCTGCCCTTAAACCTGCAGCCTTTCCTTGGCAGCCAACTCCCTTGTTTCTGCACGGTTGCACCCAATGACCTCCGGGTAGAGCTCCAATCCTCAGGGAACGCTATGTGGGCCGGGTATAGAAACGATGCCTGGCTGTCCTCAGGAACACCTTCACATCTTCAACACAGGGGGAACGTGGTCAGACAGGGACAAAACACCCCAAGGCCTCCAAATCGGCCCCCATGAGGAGACACCATACTGTGCCATGAAGGCAACCATTCGCTGGCACAAGAACCCGCCATGAAGCAAATCGACCAGGGAGAGGAAAGAGGCGGGACAGTCCACAAATGTGCTCCCGTATTCCCTCCCTACACGTGCCTCCAGATGCTCCTGAGGGAATCCCAAATGTGTTCCGGGAACCCCATGGCCACCGTCGATCTATCCACCCACCAGTAAACCTGTGGGCTTAGCCAGCCATCTCACGTGGCTCTTTCACTTGCCTTGCCTTACTCTCTCTCCACCGGGATCCCAACGTGTCACGGCAAGATGCCAGAGCCACCCCTCACCAAAGAAGCTTGCCGTGACCAAGTTTGACTAAGGCATTTTCCAGCCCCTTCACACAGCACACACAAGCAGGACACAACCCGAGGAGGAGCCATCAGATTGGCCAAACTCCCAGGAACAGTGGCCCATTTGATTTCTCCCCTCAGCAGGTGAAACCTAAACTGCATCTGGTCTCCCAAGCAGAACATGACAAAGAAGCCTGCCCTAGGCCTGGAATCCTGTTCTGACCCTGAGCCTACAGACTTCTGTTTCTTTGAGGCCACAAGGCAATGACCAGCAGGTGGGGGCAGCCTGTAGAACTCAAGTGCAGGTGGCAGGACGAGCAATGGCTCACGCTTCCTCTCCTACCTGCATGCTGAACCGTGGCAGGGGACAGCAGTCCTGGCTAGACCAAGGAACCCAGAGACGGCACGCTGTCCCAAGCCTTCCCACCTGGATTGGCATCCCAGGCTCCTTTCCCAATGGCTCTTCTCCCCAGGAGATGACCACAACCCTCAACTTGAACAACGTGGCTGTAGACACCCACGGCCGCAAATGCAACGTGAACCTCTCCCTACTTTCCTTTGGGGAGCCACGTGCTGGACCTCAGTTCCAATGAGGAGACGGTAGGGATTTCTCACTCATTTTGTTCAGATTTCCAAGGAATGCATTTGTGGGAGTCATCATCGATCCAAGCACATGCTCAAACGGTGGACATGCAAAGTTGCAGATTCCACCATGGGACGGCCAGCGAGCTGAATCATATCAGCGTACGGAAGTGGCCAGAGCCGAGCCACGGGTCAGGAAATGCAGCCAGTTCTCAGGGCATCAAAGCTCGTGTTCCCCGAGAAAAGACCAGAAGGTGAGGGTGTAGCCCCGGTGCACACGTTCCCATCGCCAAACCTTTAGGTTTAGCAAAGAAGTGTCGCTTACCGCAACAAGGGTTAAAGCAGGATCCTCATGGAATGCACGCCAACACCCCTCTGAGACTCCTTCGGCTGGCCTCGCCTTGCCACACCGTCCTCACTTCAACGGGTATCAGGGATTATACGGATGGCCCCAGGCTGCTGCTGGCATTCCTTCCCTGGCATTCCACCTGGCTCGGGGTGAGAGAACACACGCATGCTTGAGGAGGGTGCACAGGCGCACCGAGGGAAAGGGCGATACCACCCGGCATTGTGTGTTCTATCTCTCCTCAACATTTCATTTACTGTCCATCTTGCCTGTGTGTCCGCAGGCAAACGTGAAAGCATCGTGGCACTGGCGCCTTCAGAGCGTGCGGCCATCAGGACAAAGAGTGCCACCGACCAACAACCCCCTGGTCTCGGGCCCTGAAATTCCTCTCCTGAGCAATCTGCCCTCCATCACAGCAAAAGGATGTCTTCCTGATCCCCTGAGACACCCTCAGGACAACTGTGCCCCCTCAGCCTAAGAGCAAGTGCCCTCTATGGGAACAAACACGCGTTTGGCCCTTATGATTAAACACAGTGGACACGCCCTCAAGGGGAGAGATCTTCCATAAGGGAAGGGCCCTTGGCTGAATAAGACGACCTCCATCAAAAGCGGCTCGTAGGGACCCGTGACAAAGGGCACCTGAAGAACCCCTGGACTGATCAAGGGAGACTCACCAGCAGGCATACTTCCTGGTCTCCTGCCAAGCCAGAGGAACTTCCCTAGGACCGCAACCAAAGCTAATGGCAAGGGAGCCATTCCAATGCCCAAAATGGCGGGCCAAACACTTGCAGCAACTGGGTAACTTATCGTAGCACCTTGCACATTCGCATTCTTCCCTTCAAGGACAAGACCTTGGAGAAACCATGAGACCCAGGTCCTCCAGAACCAACGTGTCACCCACAGCCGTGCAATGAGAGAACGCACCCAACATCCTGGACCCTTGAACCGGCATGGCTTCTCTGGCTTGAAGCCATGCATGCTGGAGATCACAGGCTCGCAGCACCAGAAGGTGGCAGGACAAAATGACCCCTGCAGCACACATTCACTCCAGCCCTTAAACCTGTAGCGTTGCCTTGGCGGCCGACTCCCTTCTTTCTGCATGGTTGGTCCCAAAGACCTCCGGGAAGAGCTCCAAACCTCAGGGAATGCTATGCCGACCTGGTATAGCAATGACGCTGGGCTGTCCTAAGGAACACCTTAACATCCTCAACATAGGGGCAATGAGGCCACACAGGGACAAAACATCCCAACGGCTCCAAATCGGTCCCAGTGAGAAGACACCATACTGTGCCGTGAAGGCACCATTCGCTGGAACAAGGACCCGCCGTGAAGCACATTGAGAAAGGAGAGGAAAAGGTTGGGATGGTCCACGAATGTGCACCTGTATTCCTTCCTTACACGGGGCTCCAAATGCTCCTGAAGATATCCCAAAAGAGTTCCGGGAACCCTATGTCCACCGACATCTCCACCCATACCGATCTATCCACCCAACAGTAAGCCTGTGGGCTTAGCCAACACTCTCCCGTGTATTTCCCGCTCGCCTTGCCTTGCTCTCTCCACCAGGATCCAAACGAATCCACCCCTCACCTAAGTAGCTTGATATCCCCTGGATTTGCCTAAGGCACTTTCCAAACTCTCCACACACAACACACAAGCAGGACACAACCCAAGGAGGCGTCATCAGCGTCGCCCAAATCCCGGGGACAGTGGCCCATTTGATTTCCCCCGACCATCAGGGCAAACCTAAACTATATCCCTCCTCCCAAGCTGAACATGACATAGATGCCTGGCCTGGCCAGGACTCCTTCTCTGACCCTGAGTGCAGAGACTTCTGTTTCCTTGCGGGAACAAGGCAACGACCTGAGCTTGAGGGTGGCCTGTAGATCTCAATGGCAAGCCAGAGGAGTACCAGTGGCTCACGCTTCCTTTCGCACCCGCACGCTGACCGCGGCAGGGGATAGCAGTTCTGGCTAGACTCAGGTGCCCAGAGACGTCAAGTTGTCCTTAGCCTTCCCACGTAGATGGACATCCCAGGCTCCTTTCCACATGGCTCTTTCTGCACGAGAAGCCCGCCACCCTCCACTTGAACAATGTTGCTGCGCACGCCCACAGTAGCAAATGCAACATGGACCTCTCCCTAATTTTCCTTTGGGAGCCACGTGCTGGACCTCAGTTAGGATGAGAAGACGGTAGGTATTGCTCATTCATTCTGTTTAGATTTCCAAGGAATGCATTTATGGGAGTCCTCACTGATCCACGCTCCTGCTCAAAGGCTGGACGTGCAAAGTCGCGGACTGTCAGCAAGCTCAATCCTCTCAGCAGTAGGGAGCGGCCAGACTCGAGCCACGGGGCAGGAAGTGCACCCACGTCTCAGGGCATCGGAGCTCGGGTGCCCCAGGAAGAGCCCAGAATGTGACAGTGTAGTCTCGTGGCACAAGTCCCCGTGGCCAAACTTCTAGGTTTCTTCAAAGAAGTTCCGTTTACCCCCACAAGGTTTCTACCAGGAACCTTGTCGAGCCAGAGGCGATGCCCTTGGATCACACAGAAAGCTATTGGCATTGGAGATATTCCAATGCCCAAACTGGCAGGGCAAACCCTTGCAGCAACTGGGTTACTTGCCCTGGCGCCTTGTATTTTCGCCCCCAGGCCCGTCAGTGACATGACCGCGGAGAAACCTGAGACCCATTCATTTGTTCAGAGTTCCAAGCAGTGCATTTATGGGAGTCATCATCAATCCACCTGCTCAAAGGCTGCACGTTCAAAGTCGCAGGCTCCACCGCGGGGCAGCCACCGATCTCAATCATGTCAGCAGTCAGGAGTGGCCAGAGGCGACCCACGGGGCTGCAAATGGAGCTAAGGATCATGGCATCAGATCTGGGGTTCCCCTGCAAGAGCCAAGAAGGTGAGGGTGTAGTCTCAGTGCACAAGTCCCCGTGGCCAAACATCTAGGTTTCTGCAAAGAAGTTCCACTCACCACCACAAGGTTCCTACGAGGAGCCTCAAGGACTTCACGCCAAAACCACTCTGAGACTCTTTTGCTTTGACTTGCCTCACCTTGCCGCACTCTCCTCACTTCGCCAGGTATCATGGACTATACAGAGGGCCCAATGCTGCTGCAGGTGTTTGTTCCCTGGCACTCCACCACATGCCTCAGGGTGACAGAACACAGGGATGTTTGAGAAAAGTGAACGGGCGCACAGAGGCAAAGGGTGATACCGCCCACCGATGTGCGCTATATCTCCCCTCAACATTTCATTTGCAGTCCATCATGTCTGTGTGTCCACAGCCAAACGTGAATGCATCGTGGCACAGATGCCTTCAGAGCGCACGGGCATCAGCACAAAGAGCACGGCCGTCCATCAACGCCCCGGTATGGGCCTTGAACTTTCCTGCCTGAGCCACCTCCCCGCCGACACAGCATAAGGATGTCATCCTGAACTGCTGAGACACCCTCAGGGGAACTGGGATTACTCAGCATAAAAGACACTGCCCTCTGGGGAACCAAACCACTCCTGGCGCATACGCTTCCACACAATGGATTCACCCTCAAGGGGAAATGTGGTCCCTGAGATCTTCCACAAGGGAACGGCCCTTGGCCAAATGGGACGACCTCCAACAAAAGCAGCTTGTAGGGACCGGTGACAAAACGCACCAGAGGAACTCCTGGACTGAACAATGGAGATTCACCTGCAGCCAGACTTCCTGGCCTGCTGCCAAGACTGGCAACCTACCCTTGGCCCACACACAAAGCTAATGGCATCGGAACCATTCCGACACCCAACGTGGCGGGGCAAACCCTTGCAGCAATTGTGTAACTTGCAGTGGTGTCTGGTACTTTCACCCTCTGGGCCCATCAGTGACGTGACATTGGGGAATCCCTGAGGCCCAGGTCCTCTACAAGCAACTTGTTACCCACAGCCATGCAACGACAGAACCCAGACAACAGCCTAGACACTTGAACCGGTATGACTTGTCTAGCCTGTGGCCAGGCTCACCGGATACCACAGTCTCGACGCACCAGCGGGTGGCAGGAAAAATGACACCCACACCACACATCCTCTCCTGCCCTTAAACCTGCAGCCTTTCCTTGGCAGCCAACTCCCTTGTTTCTGCACGGTTGCACCCAATGACCTCCGGGTAGAGCTCCAATCCTCAGGGAACGCTGTGTGGGCCGGGTATAGAAACGATGCCTGGCTGTCCTCAGGAACACCTTCACATCTTCAACACAGGGGGAACGTGGTCAGACAGGGACAAAACACCCCAAGGCCTCCAAATCGGCCCCCATGAGGAGACACCATACTGTGCCATGAAGGCAACCATTCGCTGGCACAAGAACCCGCCATGAAGCAAATCGACCAAGGAGAGGAAAGAGGCGGGACCGTCCACAAATGTGCTCCCGTATTCCCTCCCTACACGTGCCTCCAGATGCTCCTGAGGGAATCCCAAATGTGTTCCGGGAACCCCATGGCCACCGTCGATCTATCCACCCACCAGTAAACCTGTGGGCTTAGCCAGCCATCTCACGTGTCTCTTTCACTCGCCTTGCCTTACTCTCTCTCCACTGGGATCCCAACGTGTCACGGCAAGATGCCAGAGCCACCCCTCACCAAAGAAGCTTGCCGTGACCAAGTTTGACTAAGGCATTTTCCAGCCCCTTCACACAGCACACACAAGCAGGACACAACCCGAGGAGGAGCCATCAGATTGGCCAAACTCCCAGGAACAGTGGCCCATTTGATTTCTCCCCTCAGCAGGAGAAACCTAAACTGCATCTGGTCTCCCAAGCAGAACATGACAAAGAAGCCTGCCCTAGGCCTGGAATCCTGTTCTGACCCTGAGCCTACAGACTTCTGTTTCTTTGAGGCCACAAGGCAATGACCAGCAGGTGGGGGCAGCCTGTAGAACTCAAGTGCAGGTGGCAGGACGAGCAATGGCTCACGCTTCCTCTCCTACCTGCATGCTGAACCGTGGCAGGGGACAGCAGTCCTGGCTAGACCAAGGAACCCAGAGACGGCACGCTGTCCCAAGCCTTCCCACCTGGATTGGCATCCCAGGCTCCTTTCCCAATGGCTCTTCTCCCCAGGAGATGACCACAACCCTCAACTTGAACAACGTGGCTGTAGACACCCACGGCCGCAAATGCAACGTGAACCTCTCCCTACTTTCCTTTGGGGAGCCACGTGCTGGACCTCAGTTCCAACGAGGAGACGGTAGGGATTTCTCACTCATTTTGCTCAGATTTCCAAGGAATGCATTTGTGGGAGTCATCATCGATCCAAGCACATGCTCAAACGGTGGACATGCAAAGTTGCAGATTCCACCATGGGACGGCCAGCGAGCTGAATCATATCAGCGTACGGAAGTGGCCAGCAGAGCCGAGCCACGGGTCAGGAAATGCAGCCAGTTCTCAGGGCATCAAAGCTCGTGTTCCCCGAGAAAAGACCAGAAGGTGAGGGTGTAGCCCCGGTGCACACGTTCCCATCGCCAAACCTTTAGGTTTAGCAAAGAAGTGTCGCTTACCGCAACAAGGGTTAAAGCAGGATCCTCATGGAATGCACGCCAACACCCCTCTGAGACTCCTTCGGCTGGCCTCGCCTTGCCACACCGTCCTCACTTCAACGGGTATCAGGGATTATACGGATGGCCCCAGGCTGCTGCTGGCATTCCTTCCCTGGCATTCCACCTGGCTCGGGGTGAGAGAACACACGCATGCTTGAGGAGGGTGCACAGGCGCACCGAGGGAAAGGGCGATACCACCCAGCATTGTGTGTTCTATCTCTCCTCAACATTTCATTTACTGTCCATCTTGCCTGTGTGTCCGCAGGCAAACGTGAAAGCATCGTGGCACTGGCGCCTTCAGAGCGTGCGGCCATCAGGACAAAGAGTGCCACCGACCAACAACCCCCTGGTCTCGGGCCCTGAAATTCCTCTCCTGAGCAATCTGCCCTCCATCACAGCAAAAGGATGTCTTCCTGATCCCCTGAGACACCCTCAGGACAACTGTGCCCCCTCAGCCTAAGAGCAAGTGCCCTCTATGGGAACAAACACGCGTTTGGCCCTTATGATTAAACACAGTGGACACGCCCTCAAGGGGAGAGATCTTCCATAAGGGAAGGGCCCTTGGCTGAATAAGACGACCTCCATCGAAAGCGGCTCGTAGGGACCCGTGACAAAGGGCACCTGAAGAACCCCTGGACTGATCAAGGGAGACTCACCAGCAGGCATACTTCCTGGTCTCCTGCCAAGCCAGAGGAACTTCCCTAGGACCGCAACCAAAGCTAATGGCAAGGGAGCCATTCCAATGCCCCAAATGGCGGGCCAAACACTTGCAGCAACTGGGTAACTTATCGTAGCACCTTGCACATTCGCATTCTTCCCTTCAAGGACAAGACCTTGGAGAAACCATGAGACCCAGGTCCTCCAGAACCAACGTGTCACCCACAGCCGTGCAATGAGAGAACGCACCCAACATCCTGGACCCTTGAACCGGCATGGCTTCTCTGGCTTGAAGCCATGCATGCTGGAGATCACAGGCTCGCAGCACCAGAAGGTGGCAGGACAAAATGACCCCTGCAGCACACATTCACTCTAGCCCTTAAACCTGTAGCGTTGCCTTGGCGGCCGACTCCCTTCTTTCTGCATGGTTGGTCCCAAAGACCTCCGGGAAGAGCTCCAAACCTCAGGGAATGCTATGCCGACCTGGTATAGCAATGACGCTGGGCTGTCCTAAGGAACACCTTAACATCCTCAACATAGGGGCAATGAGGCCACACAGGGACAAAACATCCCAACGGCTCCAAATCGGTCCCAGTGAGAAGACACCATACTGTGCCGTGAAGGCACCATTCGCTGGAACAAGGACCCGCCGTGAAGCACATTGAGAAAGGAGAGGAAAAGGTTGGGATGGTCCACGAATGTGCACCTGTATTCCTTCCCTACACGGGGCTCCAAATGCTCCTGAAGATATCCCAAAAGAGTTCCGGGAACCCTATGTCCACCGACATCTCCACCCATACCGATCTATCCACCCAACAGTAAGCCTGTGGGCTTAGCCAACACTCTCCCGTGTATTTCCCGCTCGCCTTGCCTTGCTCTCTCCACCAGGATCCAAACGAATCCACCCCTCACCTAAGTAGCTTGATATCCCCTGGATTTGCCTAAGGCACTTTCCAAACTCTCCACACACAACACACAAGCAGGACACAACCCAAGGAGGCGCCATCAGCGTCGCCCAAATCCCGGGGACAGTGGCCCATTTGATTTCCCCCGACCATCAGGGCAAACCTAAACTATATCCCACCTCCCAAGCTGAACATGACATAGACGCCTGGCCTGGCCAGGACTCCTTCTCTGACCCTGAGTGCAGAGACTTCTGTTTCCTTGCGGGAACAAGGCAACGACCTGAGCTTGAGGGTGGCCTGTAGATCTCAATGGCAAGCCAGAGGAGTACCAGTGGCTCACGCTTCCTTTCGCACCCGCACGCTGACCGCGGCAGGGGATAGCAGTTCTGGCTAGACTCAGGTGCCCAGAGACGTCAAGTTGTCCTTAGCCTTCCCACGTAGATGGACATCCCAGGCTCCTTTCCACATGGCTCTTTCTGCACGAGAAGCCCGCCACCCTCCACTTGAACAATGTTGCTGCGCACGCCCACAGTAGCAAATGCAACATGGACCTCTCCCTAATTTTCCTTTGGGAGCCACGTGCTGGACCTCAGTTAGGATGAGAAGACGGTAGGTATTGCTCATTCATTCTGTTTAGATTTCCAAGGAATGCATTTATGGGAGTCCTCACTGATCCATGCTCCTGCTCAAAGGCTGGACATGCAAAGTCGCGGACTGTCAGCAAGCTCAATCCTCTCAGCAGTAGGGAGTGGCCAGACTCGAGCCACGGGGCAGGAAGTGCACCCACGTCTCAGGGC
Organism: Balaenoptera borealis; assembly: GCF_965194805.1. NCBI lineage: Eukaryota > Metazoa > Chordata > Mammalia > Artiodactyla > Balaenopteridae > Balaenoptera > Balaenoptera borealis. The sequence goes on along the minus strand of NC_138866.1, from coordinate 130,025,736 downwards.
ATCGGAGCTCGGGTGCCCCAGGAAGAGCCCAGAATGTGACGGTGTAGTCTCGCGGCACAAGTCCCCGTGGCCAAACTTCTAGGTTTCTTCAAAGAAGTTCCGTTTACCCCCACAAGGTTTCTACCAGGAACCTTGTCGAGCCAGAGGCGATGCCCTTGGATCACACAGAAAGCTATTGGCATTGGAGATATTCCAATGCCCAAACTGGCAGGGCAAACCCTTGCAGCAACTGGGTTACTTGCCCTGGCGCCTTGTATTTTCGCCCCCAGGCCCGTCAGTGACATGACCGTGGAGAAACCTGAGACCCATTCATTTGTTCAGAGTTCCAAGCAGTGCATTTATGGGAGTCATCATCAATCCACCTGCTCAAAGGCTGCACGTTCAAAGTCGCAGGCTCCACTGCGGGGCAGCCACCGATCTCAATCATGTCAGCAGTCAGGAGTGGCCAGAGGCAACCCACGGGGCTGCAAATGGAGCTAAGGATCATGGCATCAGATCTGGGGTTCCCCTGCAAGAGCCAAGAAGGTGAGGGTGTAGTCTCAGTGCACAAGTCCCCGTGGCCAAACATCTAGGTTTCTGCAAAGAAGTTCCACTCACCACCACAAGGTTCCTACGAGGAGCCTCAAGGACTTCACGCCAAAACCACTCTGAGACTCTTTTGCCTTGACTTGCCTCACCTTGCCGCACTCTCCTCACTTCGCCAGGTATCATGGACTATACAGAGGGCCCAATGCTGCTGCAGGTGTTTGTTCCCTGGCACTCCACCACATGCCTCAGGGTGACAGAACACAGGGATGTTTGAGAAAAGTGAACGGGCGCACAGAGGCAAAGGGTGATACCGCCCACCGATGTGCGCTATATCTCCCCTCAACATTTCATTTGCGGTCCATCATGTCTGTGTGTCCACAGCCAAACGTGAATGCATCGTGGCACAGATGCCTTCAGAGCGCACGGGCATCAGCACAAAGAGCACGGCCGTCCATCAACGCCCCGGTATGGGCCTTGAACTTTCCTGCCTGAGCCACCTCCCCGCCGACACAGCATAAGGATGTCATCCTGAACTGCTGAGACACCCTCAGGGGAACTGGGATTACTCAGCGTAAAAGCCACTGCCCTCTGGGGAACCAAACCACTCCTGGCGCATACGCTTCCACACAATGGATTCACCCTCAAGGGGAAATGTGGTCCCTGAGATCTTCCACAAGGGAACGGCCCTTGGCCAAATGGGACGACCTCCAACAAAAGCAGCTTGTAGGGACCAGTGACAAAACGCACCAGAGGAACTCCTGGACTGAACAATGGAGATTCACCTGCAGCCAGACTTCCTGGCCTGCTGCCAAGACTGGCAACCTACCCTTGGCCCACACACAAAGCTAATGGCATCGGAACCATTCCGACACCCAACGTGGCGGGGCAAACCCTTGCAGCAATTGTGTAACTTGCAGTGGTGTCTGGTACTTTCACCCTCTGGGCCCATCAGTGACGTGACATTGGGGAATCCCTGAGGCCCAGGTCCTCTACAAGCAACTTGTTACCCACAGCCATGCAACGACAGAACCCAGACAACAGCCTAGACACCTGAACTGGTATGACTTGTCTAGCCTGTGGCCAGGCTCACCAGTTACCACAGTCTCGACGCACCAGCGGGTGGCAGGAAAAATGACACCCACACCACACATCCTCTCCTGCCCTTAAACCTGCAGCCTTTCCTTGGCAGCCAACTCCCTTGTTTCTGCACGGTTGCACCCAATGACCTCCGGGTAGAGCTCCAATCCTCAGGGAACGCTATGTGGGCCGGGTATAGAAACGATGCCTGGCTGTCCTCAGGAACACCTTCACATCTTCAACACAGGGGGAACGTGGTCAGACAGGGACAAAACACCCCAAGGCCTCCAAATCGGCCCCCATGAGGAGACACCATACTGTGCCATGAAGGCAACCATTCGCTGGCACAAGAACCCGCCATGAAGCAAATCGACCAGGGAGAGGAAAGAGGCGGGACAGTCCACAAATGTGCTCCCGTATTCCCTCCCTACACGTGCCTCCAGATGCTCCTGAGGGAATCCCAAATGTGTTCCGGGAACCCCATGGCCACCGTCGATCTATCCACCCACCAGTAAACCTGTGGGCTTAGCCAGCCATCTCACGTGGCTCTTTCACTTGCCTTGCCTTACTCTCTCTCCACCGGGATCCCAACGTGTCACGGCAAGATGCCAGAGCCACCCCTCACCAAAGAAGCTTGCCGTGACCAAGTTTGACTAAGGCATTTTCCAGCCCCTTCACACAGCACACACAAGCAGGACACAACCCGAGGAGGAGCCATCAGATTGGCCAAACTCCCAGGAACAGTGGCCCATTTGATTTCTCCCCTCAGCAGGAGAAACCTAAACTGCATCTGGTCTCCCAAGCAGAACATGACAAAGAAGCCTGCCCTAGGCCTGGAATCCTGTTCTGACCCTGAGCCTACAGACTTCTGTTTCTTTGAGGCCACAAGGCAATGACCAGCAGGTGGGGGCAGCCTGTAGAACTCAAGTGCAGGTGGCAGGACGAGCAATGGCTCACGCTTCCTCTCCTACCTGCATGCTGAACCGTGGCAGGGGACAGCAGTCCTGGCTAGACCAAGGAACCCAGAGACGGCACGCTGTCCCAAGCCTTCCCACCTGGATTGGCATCCCAGGCTCCTTTCCCAATGGCTCTTCTCCCCAGGAGATGACCACAACCCTCAACTTGAACAACGTGGCTGTAGACACCCACGGCCGCAAATGCAACGTGAACCTCTCCCTACTTTCCTTTGGGGAGCCACGTGCTGGACCTCAGTTCCAATGAGGAGACGGTAGGGATTTCTCACTCATTTTGTTCAGATTTCCAAGGAATGCATTTGTGGGAGTCATCATCGATCCAAGCACATGCTCAAACGGTGGACATGCAAAGTTGCAGATTCCACCATGGGACGGCCAGCGAGCTGAATCATATCAGCGTACGGAAGTGGCCAGCAGAGCCGAGCCACGGGTCAGGAAATGCAGCCAGTTCTCAGGGCATCAAAGCTCGTGTTCCCCGAGAAAAGACCAGAAGGTGAGGGTGTAGCCCCGGTGCACACGTTCCCATCGCCAAACCTTTAGGTTTAGCAAAGAAGTGTCGCTTACCGCAACAAGGGTTAAAGCAGGATCCTCATGGAATGCACGCCAACACCCCTCTGAGACTCCTTCGGCTGGCCTCGCCTTGCCACACCGTCCTCACTTCAACGGGTATCAGGGATTATACGGATGGCCCCAGGCTGCTGCTGGCATTCCTTCCCTGGCATTCCACCTGGCTCGGGGTGAGAGAACACACGCATGCTTGAGGAGGGTGCACAGGCGCACCGAGGGAAAGGGCGATACCACCCGGCATTGTGTGTTCTATCTCTCCTCAACATTTCATTTACTGTCCATCTTGCCTGTGTGTCCGCAGGCAAACGTGAAAGCATCGTGGCACTGGCGCCTTCAGAGCGTGCGGCCATCAGGACAAAGAGTGCCACCGACCAACAACCCCCTGGTCTCGGGCCCTGAAATTCCTCTCCTGAGCAATCTGCCCTCCATCACAGCAAAAGGATGTCTTCCTGATCCCCTGAGACACCCTCAGGACAACTGTGCCCCCTCAGCCTAAGAGCAAGTGCCCTCTATGGGAACAAACACGCGTTTGGCCCTTATGATTAAACACAGTGGACACGCCCTCAAGGGGAGAGATCTTCCATAAGGGAAGGGCCCTTGGCTGAATAAGACGACCTCCATCAAAAGCGGCTCGTAGGGACCCGTGACAAAGGGCACCTGAAGAACCCCTGGACTGATCAAGGGAGACTCACCAGCAGGCATACTTCCTGGTCTCCTGCCAAGCCAGAGGAACTTCCCTAGGACCGCAACCAAAGCTAATGGCAAGGGAGCCATTCCAATGCCCAAAATGGCGGGCCAAACACTTGCAGCAACTGGGTAACTTATCGTAGCACCTTGCACATTCGCATTCTTCCCTTCAAGGACAAGACCTTGGAGAAACCATGAGACCCAGGTCCTCCAGAACCAACGTGTCACCCACAGCCGTGCAATGAGAGAACGCACCCAACATCCTGGACCCTTGAACCGGCATGGCTTCTCTGGCTTGAAGCCATGCATGCTGGAGATCACAGGCTCGCAGCACCAGAAGGTGGCAGGACAAAATGACCCCTGCAGCACACATTCACTCCAGCCCTTAAACCTGTAGCGTTGCCTTGGCGGCCGACTCCCTTCTTTCTGCATGGTTGGTCCCAAAGACCTCCGGGAAGAGCTCCAAACCTCAGGGAATGCTATGCCGACCTGGTATAGCAATGACGCTGGGCTGTCCTAAGGAACACCTTAACATCCTCAACATAGGGGCAATGAGGCCACACAGGGACAAAACATCCCAACGGCTCCAAATCGGTCCCAGTGAGAAGACACCATACTGTGCCGTGAAGGCACCATTCGCTGGAACAAGGACCCGCCGTGAAGCACATTGAGAAAGGAGAGGAAGAGGTTGGGATGGTCCACGAATGTGCACCTGTATTCCTTCCTTACACGGGGCTCCAAATGCTCCTGAAGATATCCCAAAAGAGTTCCGGGAACCCTATGTCCACCGACATCTCCACCCATACCGATCTATCCACCCAACAGTAAGCCTGTGGGCTTAGCCAACACTCTCCCGTGTATTTCCCGCTCGCCTTGCCTTGCTCTCTCCACCAGGATCCAAACGAATCCACCCCTCACCTAAGTAGCTTGATATCCCCTGGATTTGCCTAAGGCACTTTCCAAACTCTCCACACACAACACACAAGCAGGACACAACCCAAGGAGGCGCCATCAGCGTCGCCCAAATCCCGGGGACAGTGGCCCATTTGATTTCCCCCGACCATCAGGGCAAACCTAAACTATATCCCACCTCCCAAGCTGAACATGACATAGACGCCTGGCCTGGCCAGGACTCCTTCTCTGACCCTGAGTGCAGAGACTTCTGTTTCCTTGCGGGAACAAGGCAACGACCTGAGCTTGAGGGTGGCCTGTAGATCTCAATGGCAAGCCAGAGGAGTACCAGTGGCTCACGCTTCCTTTCGCACCCGCACGCTGACCGCGGCAGGGGATAGCAGTTCTGGCTAGACTCAGGTGCCCAGAGACGTCAAGTTGTCCTTAGCCTTCCCACGTAGATGGACATCCCAGGCTCCTTTCCACATGGCTCTTTCTGCACGAGAAGCCCGCCACCCTCCACTTGAACAATGTTGCTGCGCACGCCCACAGTAGCAAATGCAACATGGACCTCTCCCTAATTTTCCTTTGGGAGCCACGTGCTGGACCTCAGTTAGGATGAGAAGACGGTAGGTATTGCTCATTCATTCTGTTTAGATTTCCAAGGAATGCATTTATGGGAGTCCTCACTGATCCATGCTCCTGCTCAAAGGCTGGACATGCAAAGTCGCGGACTGTCAGCAAGCTCAATCCTCTCAGCAGTAGGGAGTGGCCAGACTCGAGCCACGGGGCAGGAAGTGCACCCACGTCTCAGGGCATCGGAGCTCGGGTGCCCCAGGAAGAGCCCAGAATGTGACGGTGTAGTCTCGCGGCACAAGTCCCCGTGGCCAAACTTCTAGGTTTCTTCAAAGAAGTTCCGTTTACCCCCACAAGGTTTCTACCAGGAACCTTGTCGAGCCAGAGGCGATGCCCTTGGATCACACAGAAAGCTATTGGCATTGGAGATATTCCAATGCCCAAACTGGCAGGGCAAACCCTTGCAGCAACTGGGTTACTTGCCCTGGCGCCTTGTATTTTCGCCCCCAGGCCCGTCAGTGACATGACCGTGGAGAAACCTGAGACCCATTCATTTGTTCAGAGTTCCAAGCAGTGCATTTATGGGAGTCATCATCAATCCACCTGCTCAAAGGCTGCACGTTCAAAGTCGCAGGCTCCACTGCGGGGCAGCCACCGATCTCAATCATGTCAGCAGTCAGGAGTGGCCAGAGGCGACCCACGGGGCTGCAAATGGAGCTAAGGATCATGGCATCAGATCTGGGGTTCCCCTGCAAGAGCCAAGAAGGTGAGGGTGTAGTCTCAGTGCACAAGTCCCCGTGGCCAAACATCTAGGTTTCTGCAAAGAAGTTCCACTCACCACCACAAGGTTCCTACGAGGAGCCTCAAGGACTTCACGCCAAAACCACTCTGAGACTCTTTTGCCTTGACTTGCCTCACCTTGCCGCACTCTCCTCACTTCGCCAGGTATCATGGACTATACAGAGGGCCCAATGCTGCTGCAGGTGTTTGTTCCCTGGCACTCCACCACATGCCTCAGGGTGACAGAACACAGGGATGTTTGAGAAAAGTGAACGGGCGCACAGAGGCAAAGGGTGATACCGCCCACCGATGTGCGCTATATCTCCCCTCAACATTTCATTTGCGGTCCATCATGTCTGTGTGTCCACAGCCAAACGTGAATGCATCGTGGCACAGATGCCTTCAGAGCGCACGGGCATCAGCACAAAGAGCACGGCCGTCCATCAACGCCCCGGTATGGGCCTTGAACTTTCCTGCCTGAGCCACCTCCCCGCCGACACAGCATAAGGATGTCATCCTGAACTGCTGAGACACCCTCAGGGGAACTGGGATTACTCAGCGTAAAAGCCACTGCCCTCTGGGGAACCAAACCACTCCTGGCGCATACGCTTCCACACAATGGATTCACCCTCAAGGGGAAATGTGGTCCCTGAGATCTTCCACAAGGGAACGGCCCTTGGCCAAATGGGACGACCTCCAACAAAAGCAGCTTGTAGGGACCGGTGACAAAACGCACCAGAGGAACTCCTGGACTGAACAATGGAGATTCACCTGCAGCCAGACTTCCTGGCCTGCTGCCAAGACTGGCAACCTACCCTTGGCCCACACACAAAGCTAATGGCATCGGAACCATTCCGACACCCAACGTGGCGGGGCAAACCCTTGCAGCAATTGTGTAACTTGCAGTGGTGTCTGGTACTTTCACCCTCTGGGCCCATCAGTGACGTGACATTGGGGAATCCCTGAGGCCCAGGTCCTCTACAAGCAACTTGTTACCCACAGCCATGCAACGACAGAACCCAGACAACAGCCTAGACACTTGAACCGGTATGACTTGTCTAGCCTGTGGCCAGGCTCACCGGATACCACAGTCTCGACGCACCAGCGGGTGGCAGGAAAAATGACACCCACACCACACATCCTCTCCTGCCCTTAAACCTGCAGCCTTTCCTTGGCAGCCAACTCCCTTGTTTCTGCACGGTTGCACCCAATGACCTCCGGGTAGAGCTCCAATCCTCAGGGAACGCTGTGTGGGCCGGGTATAGAAACGATGCCTGGCTGTCCTCAGGAACACCTTCACATCTTCAACACAGGGGGAACGTGGTCAGACAGGGACAAAACACCCCAAGGCCTCCAAATCGGCCCCCATGAGGAGACACCATACTGTGCCATGAAGGCAACCATTCGCTGGCACAAGAACCCGCCATGAAGCAAATCGACCAAGGAGAGGAAAGAGGCGGGACCGTCCACAAATGTGCTCCCGTATTCCCTCCCTACACGTGCCTCCAGATGCTCCTGAGGGAATCCCAAATGTGTTCCGGGAACCCCATGGCCACCGTCGATCTATCCACCCACCAGTAAACCTGTGGGCTTAGCCAGCCATCTCACGTGTCTCTTTCACTCGCCTTGCCTTACTCTCTCTCCACTGGGATCCCAACGTGTCACGGCAAGATGCCAGAGCCACCCCTCACCAAAGAAGCTTGCCGTGACCAAGTTTGACTAAGGCATTTTCCAGCCCCTTCACACAGCACACACAAGCAGGACACAACCCGAGGAGGAGCCATCAGATTGGCCAAACTCCCAGGAACAGTGGCCCATTTGATTTCTCCCCTCAGCAGGAGAAACCTAAACTGCATCTGGTCTCCCAAGCAGAACATGACAAAGAAGCCTGCCCTAGGCCTGGAATCCTGTTCTGACCCTGAGCCTACAGACTTCTGTTTCTTTGAGGCCACAAGGCAATGACCAGCAGGTGGGGGCAGCCTGTAGAACTCAAGTGCAGGTGGCAGGACGAGCAATGGCTCACGCTTCCTCTCCTACCTGCATGCTGAACCGTGGCAGGGGACAGCAGTCCTGGCTAGACCAAGGAACCCAGAGACGGCACGCTGTCCCAAGCCTTCCCACCTGGATTGGCATCCCAGGCTCCTTTCCCAATGGCTCTTCTCCCCAGGAGATGACCACAACCCTCAACTTGAACAACGTGGCTGTAGACACCCACGGCCGCAAATGCAACGTGAACCTCTCCCTACTTTCCTTTGGGGAGCCACGTGCTGGACCTCAGTTCCAATGAGGAGACGGTAGGGATTTCTCACTCATTTTGTTCAGATTTCCAAGGAATGCATTTGTGGGAGTCATCATCGATCCAAGCACATGCTCAAACGGTGGACATGCAAAGTTGCAGATTCCACCATGGGACGGCCAGCGAGCTGAATCATATCAGCGTACGGAAGTGGCCAGAGCCGAGCCACGGGTCAGGAAATGCAGCCAGTTCTCAGGGCATCAAAGCTCGTGTTCCCCGAGAAAAGACCAGAAGGTGAGGGTGTAGCCCCGGTGCACACGTTCCCATCGCCAAACCTTTAGGTTTAGCAAAGAAGTGTCGCTTACCGCAACAAGGGTTAAAGCAGGATCCTCATGGAATGCACGCCAACACCCCTCTGAGACTCCTTCGGCTGGCCTCGCCTTGCCACACCGTCCTCACTTCAACGGGTATCAGGGATTATACGGATGGCCCCAGGCTGCTGCTGGCATTCCTTCCCTGGCATTCCACCTGGCTCGGGGTGAGAGAACACACGCATGCTTGAGGAGGGTGCACAGGCGCACCGAGGGAAAGGGCGATACCACCCGGCATTGTGTGTTCTATCTCTCCTCAACATTTCATTTACTGTCCATCTTGCCTGTGTGTCCGCAGGCAAACGTGAAAGCATCGTGGCACTGGCGCCTTCAGAGCGTGCGGCCATCAGGACAAAGAGTGCCACCGACCAACAACCCCCTGGTCTCGGGCCCTGAAATTCCTCTCCTGAGCAATCTGCCCTCCATCACAGCAAAAGGATGTCTTCCTGATCCCCTGAGACACCCTCAGGACAACTGTGCCCCCTCAGCCTAAGAGCAAGTGCCCTCTATGGGAACAAACACGTGTTTGGCCCTTATGATTAAACACAGTGGACACGCCCTCAAGGGGAGAGATCTTCCATAAGGGAAGGGCCCTTGGCTGAATAAGACGACCTCCATCAAAAGCGGCTCGTAGGGACCCGTGACAAAGGGCACCTGAAGAACCCCTGGACTGATCAAGGGAGACTCACCAGCAGGCATACTTCCTGGTCTCCTGCCAAGCCAGAGGAACTTCCCTAGGACCGCAACCAAAGCTAATGGCAAGGGAGCCATTCCAATGCCCAAAATGGCGGGCCAAACACTTGCAGCAACTGGGTAACTTATCGTAGCACCTTGCACATTCGCATTCTTCCCTTCAAGGACAAGACCTTGGAGAAACCATGAGACCCAGGTCCTCCAGAACCAACGTGTCACCCACAGCCGTGCAATGAGAGAACGCACCCAACATCCTGGACCCTTGAACCGGCATGGCTTCTCTGGCTTGAAGCCATGCATGCTGGAGATCACAGGCTCGCAGCACCAGAAGGTGGCAGGACAAAATGACCCCTGCAGCACACATTCACTCCAGCCCTTAAACCTGTAGCGTTGCCTTGGCGGCCGACTCCCTTCTTTCTGCATGGTTGGTCCCAAAGACCTCCGGGAAGAGCTCCAAACCTCAGGGAATGCTATGCCGACCTGGTATAGCAATGACGCTGGGCTGTCCTAAGGAACACCTTAACATCCTCAACATAGGGGCAATGAGGCCACACAGGGACAAAACATCCCAACGGCTCCAAATCGGTCCCAGTGAGAAGACACCATACTGTGCCGTGAAGGCACCATTCGCTGGAACAAGGACCCGCCGTGAAGCACATTGAGAAAGGAGAGGAAAAGGTTGGGATGGTCCACGAATGTGCACCTGTATTCCTTCCTTACACGGGGCTCCAAATGCTCCTGAAGATATCTCAAAAGAGTTCCGGGAACCCTATGTCCACCGACATCTCCACCCATACCGATCTATCCACCCAACAGTAAGCCTGTGGGCTTAGCCAACACTCTCCCGTGTATTTCCCGCTCGCCTTGCCTTGCTCTCTCCACCAGGATCCAAACGAATCCACCCCTCACCTAAGTAGCTTGATATCCCCTGGATTTGCCTAAGGCACTTTCCAAACTCTCCACACACAACACACAAGCAGGACACAACCCAAGGAGGCGTCATCAGCGTCGCCCAAATCCCGGGGACAGTGGCCCATTTGATTTCCCCCGACCATCAGGGCAAACCTAAACTATATCCCTCCTCCCAAGCTGAACATGACATAGATGCCTGGCCTGGCCAGGACTCCTTCTCTGACCCTGAGTGCAGAGACTTCTGTTTCCTTGCGGGAACAAGGCAACGACCTGAGCTTGAGGGTGGCCTGTAGATCTCAATGGCAAGCCAGAGGAGTACCAGTGGCTCACGCTTCCTTTCGCACCCGCACGCTGACCGCGGCAGGGGATAGCAGTTCTGGCTAGACTCAGGTGCCCAGAGACGTCAAGTTGTCCTTAGCCTTCCCACGTAGATGGACATCCCAGGCTCCTTTCCACATGGCTCTTTCTGCACGAGAAGCCCGCCACCCTCCACTTGAACAATGTTGCTGCGCACGCCCACAGTAGCAAATGCAACATGGACCTCTCCCTAATTTTCCTTTGGGAGCCACGTGCTGGACCTCAGTTAGGATGAGAAGACGGTAGGTATTGCTCATTCATTCTGTTTAGATTTCCAAGGAATGCATTTATGGGAGTCCTCACTGATCCACGCTCCTGCTCAAAGGCTGGACGTGCAAAGTCGCGGACTGTCAGCAAGCTCAATCCTCTCAGCAGTAGGGAGCGGCCAGACTCGAGCCACGGGGCAGGAAGTGCACCCACGTCTCAGGGCATCGGAGCTCGGGTGCCCCAGGAAGAGCCCAGAATGTGACAGTGTAGTCTCGTGGCACAAGTCCCCGTGGCCAAACTTCTAGGTTTCTTCAAAGAAGTTCCGTTTACCCCCACAAGGTTTCTACCAGGAACCTTGTCGAGCCAGAGGCGATGCCCTTGGATCACACAGAAAGCTATTGGCATTGGAGATATTCCAATGCCCAAACTGGCAGGGCAAACCCTTGCAGCAACTGGGTTACTTGCCCTGGCGCCTTGTATTTTCGCCCCCAGGCCCGTCAGTGACATGACCGTGGAGAAACGTGAGACCCATTCATTTGTTCAGAGTTCCAAGCAGTGCATTTATGGGAGTCATCATCAATCCACCTGCTCAAAGGCTGCACGTTCAAAGTCGCAGGCTCCACCGCGGGGCAGCCACCGATCTCAATCATGTCAGCAGTCAGGAGTGGCCAGAGGCGACCCACGGGGCTGCAAATGGAGCTAAGGATCATGGCATCAGATCTGGGGTTCCCCTGCAAGAGCCAAGAAGGTGAGGGTGTAGTCTCAGTGCACAAGTCCCCGTGGCCAAACATCTAGGTTTCTGCAAAGAAGTTCCACTCACCACCACAAGGTTCCTACGAGGAGCCTCAAGGACTTCACGCCAAAACCACTCTGAGACTCTTTTGCTTTGACTTGCCTCACCTTGCCGCACTCTCCTCACTTCGCCAGGTATCATGGACTATACAGAGGGCCCAATGCTGCTGCAGGTGTTTGTTCCCTGGCACTCCACCACATGCCTCAGGGTGACAGAACACAGGGATGTTTGAGAAAAGTGAACGGGCGCACAGAGGCAAAGGGTGATACCGCCCACCGATGTGCGCTATATCTCCCCTCAACATTTCATTTGCAGTCCATCATGTCTGTGTGTCCACAGCCAAACGTGAATGCATCGTGGCACAGATGCCTTCAGAGCGCACGGGCATCAGCACAAAGAGCACGGCCGTCCATCAACGCCCCGGTATGGGCCTTGAACTTTCCTGCCTGAGCCACCTCCCCGCCGACACAGCATAAGGATGTCATCCTGAACTGCTGAGACACCCTCAGGGGAACTGGGATTACTCAGCGTAAAAGCCACTGCCCTCTGGGGAACCAAACCACTCCTGGCGCATACGCTTCCACACAATGGATTCACCCTCAAGGGGAAATGTGGTCCCTGAGATCTTCCACAAGGGAACGGCCCTTGGCCAAATGGGACGACCTCCAACAAAAGCAGCTTGTAGGGACCGGTGACAAAACGCACCAGAGGAACTCCTGGACTGAACAATGGAGATTCACCTGCAGCCAGACTTCCTGGCCTGCTGCCAAGACTGGCAACCTACCCTTGGCCCACACACAAAGCTAATGGCATCGGAACCATTCCGACACCCAACGTGGCGGGGCAAACCCTTGCAGCAATTGTGTAACTTGCAGTGGTGTCTGGTACTTTCACCCTCTGGGCCCATCAGTGACGTGACATTGGGGAATCCCTGAGGCCCAGGTCCTCTACAAGCAACTTGTTACCCACAGCCATGCAACGACAGAACCCAGACAACAGCCTAGACACTTGAACCGGTATGACTTGTCTAGCCTGTGGCCAGGCTCACCGGATACCACAGTCTCGACGCACCAGCGGGTGGCAGGAAAAATGACACCCACACCACACATCCTCTCCTGCCCTTAAACCTGCAGCCTTTCCTTGGCAGCCAACTCCCTTGTTTCTGCACGGTTGCACCCAATGACCTCCGGGTAGAGCTCCAATCCTCAGGGAACGCTGTGTGGGCCGGGTATAGAAACGATGCCTGGCTGTCCTCAGGAACACCTTCACATCTTCAACACAGGGGGAACGTGGTCAGACAGGGACAAAACACCCCAAGGCCTCCAAATCGGCCCCCATGAGGAGACACCATACTGTGCCATGAAGGCAACCATTCGCTGGCACAAGAACCCGCCATGAAGCAAATCGACCAAGGAGAGGAAAGAGGCGGGACCGTCCACAAATGTGCTCCCGTATTCCCTCCCTACACGTGCCTCCAGATGCTCCTGAGGGAATCCCAAATGTGTTCCGGGAACCCCATGGCCACCGTCGATCTATCCACCCACCAGTAAACCTGTGGGCTTAGCCAGCCATCTCACGTGTCTCTTTCACTCGCCTTGCCTTACTCTCTCTCCACTGGGATCCCAACGTGTCACGGCAAGATGCCAGAGCCACCCCTCACCAAAGAAGCTTGCCGTGACCAAGTTTGACTAAGGCATTTTCCAGCCCCTTCACACAGCACACACAAGCAGGACACAACCCGAGGAGGAGCCATCAGATTGGCCAAACTCCCAGGAACAGTGGCCCATTTGATTTCTCCCCTCAGCAGGAGAAACCTAAACTGCATCTGGTCTCCCAAGCAGAACATGACAAAGAAGCCTGCCCTAGGCCTGGAATCCTGTTCTGACCCTGAGCCTACAGACTTCTGTTTCTTTGAGGCCACAAGGCAATGACCAGCAGGTGGGGGCAGCCTGTAGAACTCAAGTGCAGGTGGCAGGACGAGCAATGGCTCACGCTTCCTCTCCTACCTGCATGCTGAACCGTGGCAGGGGACAGCAGTCCTGGCTAGACCAAGGAACCCAGAGACGGCACGCTGTCCCAAGCCTTCCCACCTGGATTGGCATCCCAGGCTCCTTTCCCAATGGCTCTTCTCCCCAGGAGATGACCACAACCCTCAACTTGAACAACGTGGCTGTAGACACCCACGGCCGCAAATGCAACGTGAACCTCTCCCTACTTTCCTTTGGGGAGCCACGTGCTGGACCTCAGTTCCAACGAGGAGACGGTAGGGATTTCTCACTCATTTTGCTCAGATTTCCAAGGAATGCATTTGTGGGAGTCATCATCGATCCAAGCACATGCTCAAACGGTGGACATGCAAAGTTGCAGATTCCACCATGGGACGGCCAGCGAGCTGAATCATATCAGCGTATGGAAGTGGCCAGCAGAGCTGAGCCACGGGTCAGGAAATGCAGCCAGTTCTCAGGGCATCAAAGCTCGTGTTCCCCGAGAAAAGACCAGAAGGTGAGGGTGTAGCCCCGGTGCACACGTTCCCATCGCCAAACCTTTAGGTTTAGCAAAGAAGTGTCGCTTACCGCAACAAGGGTTAAAGCAGGATCCTCATGGAATGCACGCCAACACCCCTCTGAGACTCCTTCGGCTGGCCTCGCCTTGCCACACCGTCCTCACTTCAACGGGTATCAGGGATTATACGGATGGCCCCAGGCTGCTGCTGGCATTCCTTCCCTGGCATTCCACCTGGCTCGGGGTTAGAGAACACACGCATGCTTGAGGAGGGTGCACAGGCGCACCGAGGGAAAGGGCGATACCACCCAGCATTGTGTGTTCTATCTCTCCTCAACATTTCATTTACTGTCCATCTTGCCTGTGTGTCCGCAGGCAAACGTGAAAGCATCGTGGCACTGGCGCCTTCAGAGCGTGCGGCCATCAGGACAAAGAGTGCCACCGACCAACAACCCCCTGGTCTCGGGCCCTGAAATTCCTCTCCTGAGCAATCTGCCCTCCATCACAGCAAAAGGATGTCTTCCTGATCCCCTGAGACACCCTCAGGACAACTGTGCCCCCTCAGCCTAAGAGCAAGTGCCCTCTATGGGAACAAAGACGCGTTTGGCCCTTATGATTAAACACAGTGGACACGCCCTCAAGGGGAGAGATCTTCCATAAGGGAAGGGCCCTTGGCTGAATAAGACGACCTCCATCGAAAGCGGCTCGTAGGGACCCGTGACAAAGGGCACCTGAAGAACCCCTGGACTGATCAAGGGAGACTCACCAGCAGGCATACTTCCTGGTCTCCTGCCAAGCCAGAGGAACTTCCCTAGGACCGCAACCAAAGCTAATGGCAAGGGAGCCATTCCAATGCCCCAAATGGCGGGCCAAACACTTGCAGCAACTGGGTAACTTATCGTAGCACCTTGCACATTCGCATTCTTCCCTTCAAGGACAAGACCTTGGAGAAACCATGAGACCCAGGTCCTCCAGAACCAACGTGTCACCCACAGCCGTGCAATGAGAGAACGCACCCAACATCCTGGACCCTTGAACCGGCATGGCTTCTCTGGCTTGAAGCCATGCATGCTGGAGATCACAGGCTCGCAGCACCAGAAGGTGGCAGGACAAAATGACCCCTGCAGCACACATTCACTCTAGCCCTTAAACCTGTAGCGTTGCCTTGGCGGCCGACTCCCTTCTTTCTGCATGGTTGGGCCCAAAGACCTCCGGGAAGAGCTCCAAACCTCAGGGAATGCTATGCCGACCTGGTATAGCAATGACGCTGGGCTGTCCTAAGGAACACCTTAACATCCTCAACATAGGGGCAATGAGGCCACACAGGGACAAAACATCCCAACGGCTCCAAATCGGTCCCAGTGAGAAGACACCATACTGTGCCGTGAAGGCACCATTCGCTGGAACAAGGACCCGCCGTGAAGCACATTGAGAAAGGAGAGGAAAAGGTTGGGATGGTCCACGAATGTGCACCTGTATTCCTTCCCTACACGGGGCTCCAAATGCTCCTGAAGATATCCCAAAAGAGTTCCGGGAACCCTATGTCCACCGACATCTCCACCCATACCGATCTATCCACCCAACAGTAAGCCTGTGGGCTTAGCCAACACTCTCCCGTGTATTTCCCGCTCGCCTTGCCTTGCTCTCTCCACCAGGATCCAAACGAATCCACCCCTCACCTAAGTAGCTTGATATCCCCTGGATTTGCCTAAGGCACTTTCCAAACTCTCCACACACAACACACAAGCAGGACACAACCCAAGGAGGCGCCATCAGCGTCGCCCAAATCCCGGGGACAGTGGCCCATTTGATTTCCCCCGACCATCAGGGCAAACCTAAACTATATCCCACCTCCCAAGCTGAACATGACATAGACGCCTGGCCTGGCCAGGACTCCTTCTCTGACCCTGAGTGCAGAGACTTCTGTTTCCTTGCGGGAACAAGGCAACGACCTGAGCTTGAGGGTGGCCTGTAGATCTCAATGGCAAGCCAGAGGAGTACCAGTGGCTCACGCTTCCTTTCGCACCCGCACGCTGACCGCGGCAGGGGATAGCAGTTCTGGCTAGACTCAGGTGCCCAGAGACGTCAAGTTGTCCTTAGCCTTCCCACGTAGATGGACATCCCAGGCTCCTTTCCACATGGCTCTTTCTGCACGAGAAGCCCGCCACCCTCCACTTGAACAATGTTGCTGCGCACGCCCACAGTAGCAAATGCAACATGGACCTCTCCCTAATTTTCCTTTGGGAGCCACGTGCTGGACCTCAGTTAGGATGAGAAGACGGTAGGTATTGCTCATTCATTCTGTTTAGATTTCCAAGGAATGCATTTATGGGAGTCCTCACTGATCCATGCTCCTGCTCAAAGGCTGGACATGCAAAGTCGCGGACTGTCAGCAAGCTCAATCCTCTCAGCAGTAGGGAGCGGCCAGACTCGAGCCACGGGGCAGGAAGTGCACCCACGTCTCAGGGCATCGGAGCTCGGGTGCCCCAGGAAGAGCCCAGAATGTGACGGTGTAGTCTCGCGGCACAAGTCCCCGTGGCCAAACTTCTAGGTTTCTTCAAAGAAGTTCCGTTTACCCCCACAAGGTTTCTACCAGGAACCTTGTCGAGCCAGAGGCGATGCCCTTGGATCACACAGAAAGCTATTGGCATTGGAGATATTCCAATGCCCAAACTGGCAGGGCAAACCCTTGCAGCAACTGGGTTACTTGCCCTGGCGCCTTGTATTTTCGCCCCCAGGCCCGTCAGTGACATGACCGTGGAGAAACCTGAGACCCATTCATTTGTTCAGAGTTCCAAGCAGTGCATTTATGGGAGTCATCATCAATCCACCTGCTCAAAGGCTGCACGTTCAAAGTCGCAGGCTCCACTGCGGGGCAGCCACCGATCTCAATCATGTCAGCAGTCAGGAGTGGCCAGAGGCGACCCACGGGGCTGCAAATGGAGCTAAGGATCATGGCATCAGATCTGGGGTTCCCCTGCAAGAGCCAAGAAGGTGAGGGTGTAGTCTCAGTGCACAAGTCCCTGTGGCCAAACATCTAGGTTTCTGCAAAGAAGTTCCACTCACCACCACAAGGTTCCTACGAGGAGCCTCAAGGACTTCACGCCAAAACCACTCTGAGACTCTTTTGCCTTGACTTGCCTCACCTTGCCGCACTCTCCTCACTTCGCCAGGTATCATGGACTATACAGAGGGCCCAATGCTGCTGCAGGTGTTTGTTCCCTGGCACTCCACCACATGCCTCAGGGTGACAGAACACAGGGATGTTTGAGAAAAGTGAACGGGCGCACAGAGGCAAAGGGTGATACCGCCCACCGATGTGCGCTATATCTCCCCTCAACATTTCATTTGCAGTCCATCATGTCTGTGTGTCCACAGCCAAACGTGAATGCATGGTGGCACAGATGCCTTCAGAGCGCACGGGCATCAGCACAAAGAGCACGGCCGTCCATCAACGCCCCGGTATGGGCCTTGAACTTTCCTGCCTGAGCCACCTCCCCGCCGACACAGCATAAGGATGTCATCCTGAACTGCTGAGACACCCTCAGGGGAACTGGGATTACTCAGCGTAAAAGCCACTGCCCTCTGGGGAACCAAACCACTCCTGGCGCATACGCTTCCACACAATGGATTCACCCTCAAGGGGAAATGTGGTCCCTGAGATCTTCCACAAGGGAACGGCCCTTGGCCAAATGGGACGACCTCCAACAAAAGCAGCTTGTAGGGACCGGTGACAAAACGCACCAGAGGAACTCCTGGACTGAACAATGGAGATTCACCTGCAGCCAGACTTCCTGGCCTGCTGCCAAGACTGGCAACCTACCCTTGGCCCACACACAAAGCTAATGGCATCGGAACCATTCCGACACCCAACGTGGCGGGGCAAACCCTTGCAGCAATTGTGTAACTTGCAGTGGTGTCTGGTACTTTCACCCTCTGGGCCCATCAGTGACGTGACATTGGGGAATCCCTGAGGCCCAGGTCCTCTACAAGCAACTTGTTACCCACAGCCATGCAACGACAGAACCCAGACAACAGCCTAGACACTTGAACCGGTATGACTTGTCTAGCCTGTGGCCAGGCTCGCCGGATACCACAGTCTCGACGCACCAGCGGGTGGCAGGAAAAATGACACCCACACCACACATCCTCTCCTGCCCTTAAACCTGCAGCCTTTCCTTGGCAGCCAACTCCCTTGTTTCTGCACGGTTGCACCCAATGACCTCCGGGTAGAGCTCCAATCCTCAGGGAACGCTATGTGGGCCGGGTATAGAAACGATGCCTGGCTGTCCTCAGGAACACCTTCACATCTTCAACACAGGGGGAACGTGGTCAGACAGGGACAAAACACCCCAAGGCCTCCAAATCGGCCCCCATGAGGAGACACCATACTGTGCCATGAAGGCAACCATTCGCTGGCACAAGAACCCGCCATGAAGCAAATCGACCAAGGAGAGGAAAGAGGCGGGACCGTCCACAAATGTGCTCCCGTATTCCCTCCCTACACGTGCCTCCAGATGCTCCTGAGGGAATCCCAAATGTGTTCCGGGAACCCCATGGCCACCGTCGATCTATCCACCCACCAGTAAACCTGTGGGCTTAGCCAGCCATCTCACGTGTCTCTTTCACTCGCCTTGCCTTACTCTCTCTCCACCGGGATCCCAACGTGTCACGGCAAGATGCCAGAGCCACCCCTCACCAAAGAAGCTTGCCGTGACCAAGTTTGACTAAGGCATTTTCCAGCCCCTTCACACAGCACACACAAGCAGGACACAACCCGAGGAGGAGCCATCAGATTGGCCAAACTCCCAGGAACAGTGGCCCATTTGATTTCTCCCCTCAGCAGGAGAAACCTAAACTGCATCTGGTCTCCCAAGCAGAACATGACAAAGAAGCCTGCCCTAGGCCTGGAATCCTGTTCTGACCCTGAGCCTACAGACTTCTGTTTCTTTGAGGCCACAAGGCAATGACCAGCAGGTGGGGGCAGCCTGTAGAACTCAAGTGCAGGTGGCAGGACGAGCAATGGCTCACGCTTCCTCTCCTACCTGCATGCTGAACCGTGGCAGGGGACAGCAGTCCTGGCTAGACCAAGGAACCCAGAGACGGCACGCTGTCCCAAGCCTTCCCACCTGGATTGGCATCCCAGGCTCCTTTCCCAATGGCTCTTCTCCCCAGGAGATGACCACAACCCTCAACTTGAACAACGTGGCTGTAGACACCCACGGCCGCAAATGCAACGTGAACCTCTCCCTACTTTCCTTTGGGGAGCCACGTGCTGGACCTCAGTTCCAATGAGGAGACGGTAGGGATTTCTCACTCATTTTGTTCAGATTTCCAAGGAATGCATTTGTGGGAGTCATCATCGATCCAAGCACATGCTCAAACGGTGGACATGCAAAGTTGCAGATTCCACCATGGGACGGCCAGCGAGCTGAATCATATCAGCGTACGGAAGTGGCCAGCAGAGCCGAGCCACGGGTCAGGAAATGCAGCCAGTTCTCAGGGCATCAAAGCTCGTGTTCCCCGAGAAAAGACCAGAAGGTGAGGGTGTAGCCCCGGTGCACACGTTCCCATCGCCAAACCTTTAGGTTTAGCAAAGAAGTGTCGCTTACCGCAACAAGGGTTAAAGCAGGATCCTCATGGAATGCACGCCAACACCCCTCTGAGACTCCTTCGGCTGGCCTCGCCTTGCCACACCGTCCTCACTTCAACGGGTATCAGGGATTATATGGATGGCCCCAGGCTGCTGCTGGCATTCCTTCCCTGGCATTCCACCTGGCTCAGGGTGAGAGAACACACGCATGCTTGAGGAGGGTGCACAGGCGCACCAAGGGAAAGGGCGATACCACCCAGCATTGTGTGTTCTATCTCTCCTCAACATTTCATTTACTGTCCATCTTGCCTGTGTGTCCGCAGGCAAACGTGAAAGCATCGTGGCAGTGGCGCCTTCAGAGCGTGCGGCCATCAGGACAAAGAGTGCCACCGACCAACAACCCCCTGGTCTCGGGCCCTGAAATTCCTCTCCTGAGCAATCTGCCCTCCATCACAGCAAAAGGATGTCTTCCTGATCCCCTGAGACACCCTCAGGACAACTGTGCCCCCTCAGCCTAAGAGCAAGTGCCCTCTATGGGAACAAACACGCGTTTGGCCCTTATGATTAAACACAGTGGACACGCCCTCAAGGGGAGAGATCTTCCATAAGGGAAGGGCCCTTGGCTGAATAAGACGACCTCCATCAAAAGCGGCTCGTAGGGACCCGTGACAAAGGGCACCTGAAGAACCCCTGGACTGATCAAGGGAGACTCACCAGCAGGCATACTTCCTGGTCTCCTGCCAAGCCAGAGGAACTTCCCTAGGACCGCAACCAAAGCTAATGGCAAGGGAGCCATTCCAATGCCCAAAATGGCGGGCCAAACACTTGCAGCAACTGGGTAACTTATCGTAGCACCTTGCACATTCGCATTCTTCCCTTCAAGGACAAGACCTTGGAGAAACCATGAGACCCAGGTCCTCCAGAACCAACGTGTCACCCACAGCCGTGCAATGAGAGAACGCACCCAACATCCTGGACCCTTGAACCGGCATGGCTTCTCTGGCTTGAAGCCATGCATGCTGGAGATCACAGGCTCGCAGCACCAGAAGGTGGCAGGACAAAATGACCCCTGCAGCACACATTCACTCTAGCCCTTAAACCTGTAGCGTTGCCTTGGCGGCCGACTCCCTTCTTTCTGCATGGTTGGGCCCAAAGACCTCCGGGAAGAGCTCCAAACCTCAGGGAATGCTATGCCGACCTGGTATAGCAATGACGCTGGGCTGTCCTAAGGAACACCTTAACATCCTCAACATAGGGGCAATGAGGCCACACAGGGACAAAACATCCCAACGGCTCCAAATCGGTCCCAGTGAGAAGACACCATACTGTGCCGTGAAGGCACCATTCGCTGGAACAAGGACCCGCCGTGAAGCACATTGAGAAAGGAGAGGAAAAGGTTGGGATGGTCCACGAATGTGCACCTGTATTCCTTCCCTACACGGGGCTCCAAGTGCTCCTGAAGATATCCCAAAAGAGTTCCGGGAACCCTATGTCCACCGACATATCCACCCATACCGATCTATCCACCCAACAGTAAGCCTGTGGGCTTAGCCAACACTCTCCCGTGTATTTCCCGCTCGCCTTGCCTTGCTCTCTCCACCAGGATCCAAACGAATCCACCCCTCACCTAAGTAGCTTGATATCCCCTGGATTTGCCTAAGGCACTTTCCAAACTCTCCACACACAACACACAAGCAGGACACAACCCAAGGAGGCGCCATCAGCGTCGCCCAAATCCCGGGGACAGTGGCCCATTTGATTTCCCCCGACCATCAGGGCAAACCTAAACTATATCCCACCTCCCAAGCTGAACATGACATAGACGCCTGGCCTGGCCAGGACTCCTTCTCTGACCCTGAGTGCAGAGACTTCTGTTTCCTTGCGGGAACAAGGCAACGACCTGAGCTTGAGGGTGGCCTGTAGATCTCAATGGCAAGCCAGAGGAGTACCAGTGGCTCACGCTTCCTTTCGCACCCGCACGCTGACCGCGGCAGGGGATAGCAGTTCTGGCTAGACTCAGGTGCCCAGAGACGTCAAGTTGTCCTTAGCCTTCCCACGTAGATGGACATCCCAGGCTCCTTTCCACATGGCTCTTTCTGCACGAGAAGCCCGCCACCCTCCACTTGAACAATGTTGCTGCGCACGCCCACAGTAGCAAATGCAACATGGACCTCTCCCTAATTTTCCTTTGGGAGCCACGTGCTGGACCTCAGTTAGGATGAGAAGACGGTAGGTATTGCTCATTCATTCTGTTTAGATTTCCAAGGAATGCATTTATGGGAGTCCTCACTGATCCACGCTCCTGCTCAAAGGCTGGACGTGCAAAGTCGCGGACTGTCAGCAAGCTCAATCCTCTCAGCAGTAGGGAGCGGCCAGACTCGAGCCACGGGGCAGGAAGTGCACCCACGTCTCAGGGCATCGGAGCTCGGGTGCCCCAGGAAGAGCCCAGAATGTGACGGTGTAGTCTCGCGGCACAAGTCCCCGTGGCCAAACTTCTAGGTTTCTTCAAAGAAGTTCCGTTTACCCCCACAAGGTTTCTACCAGGAACCTTGTCGAGCCAGAGGCGATGCCCTTGGATCACACAGAAAGCTATTGGCTTTGGAGATATTCCAATGCCCAAACTGGCAGGGCAAACCCTTGCAGCAACTGGGTTACTTGCCCTGGCGCCTTGTATTTTCGCCCCCAGGCCCGTCAGTGACATGACCGCGGAGAAACCTGAGACCCATTCATTTGTTCAGAGTTCCAAGCAGTGCATTTATGGGAGTCATCATCAATCCACCTGCTCAAAGGCTGCACGTTCAAAGTCGCAGGCTCCACTGTGGGGCAGCCACCGATCTCAATCATGTCAGCAGTCAGGAGTGGCCAGAGGCGACCCACGGGGCTGCAAATGGAGCTAAGGATCATGGCATCAGATCTGGGGTTCCCCTGCAAGAGCCAAGAAGGTGAGGGTGTAGTCTCAGTGCACAAGTCCCCGTGGCCAAACATCTAGGTTTCTGCAAAGAAGTTCCACTCACCACCACAAGGTTCCTACGAGGAGCCTCAAGGACTTCACGCCAAAACCACTCTGAGACTCTTTTGGCTTGACTTGCCTCACCTTGCCGCACTCTCCTCACTTCACCAGGTATCATGGACTATACAGAGGGCCCAATGCTGCTGCAGGTGTTTGTTCCCTGGCACTCCACCACATGCCTCAGGGTGACAGAACACAGGGATGTTTGAGAAAAGTGAACGGGCGCACAGAGGCAAAGGGTGATACCGCCCACCGATGTGCGCTATATCTCCCCTCAACATTTCATTTGCAGTCCATCATGTCTGTGTGTCCACAGCCAAACGTGAATGCATCGTGGCACAGATGCCTTCAGAGCGCACGGGCATCAGCACAAAGAGCACGGCCGTCCATCAACGCCCCGGTATGGGCCTTGAACTTTCCTGCCTGAGCCACCTCCCCGCCGACACAGCATAAGGATGTCATCCTGAACTGCTGAGACACCCTCAGGGGAACTGGGATTACTCAGCGTAAAAGCCACTGCCCTCTGGGGAACCAAACCACTCCTGGCGCATACGCTTCCACACAATGGATTCACCCTCAAGGGGAAATGTGGTCCCTGAGATCTTCCACAAGGGAACGGCCCTTGGCCAAATGGGACGACCTCCAACAAAAGCAGCTTGTAGGGACCGGTGACAAAACGCACCAGAGGAACTCCTGGACTGAACAATGGAGATTCACCTGCAGCCAGACTTCCTGGCCTGCTGCCAAGACTGGCAACCTACCCTTGGCCCACACACAAAGCTAATGGCATCGGAACCATTCCGACACCCAACGTGGCGGGGCAAACCCTTGCAGCAATTGTGTAACTTGCAGTGGTGTCTGGTACTTTCACACTCTGGGCCCATCAGTGACGTGACATTGGGGAATCCCTGAGGCCCAGGTCCTCTACAAGCAACTTGTTACCCACAGCCATGCAACGACAGAACCCAGACAACAGCCTAGACACTTGAACCGGTATGACTTGTCTAGCCTGTGGCCAGGCTCGCCGGATACCACAGTCTCGACGCACCAGCGGGTGGCAGGAAAAATGACACCCACACCACACATCCTCTCCTGCCCTTAAACCTGCAGCCTTTCCTTGGCAGCCAACTCCCTTGTTTCTGCACGGTTGCACCCAATGACCTCCGGGTAGAGCTCCAATCCTCAGGGAACGCTATGTGGGCCGGGTATAGAAACGATGCCTGGCTGTCCTCAGGAACACCTTCACATCTTCAACACAGGGGGAACGTGGTCAGACAGGGACAAAACACCCCAAGGCCTCCAAATCGGCCCCCATGAGGAGACACCATACTGTGCCATGAAGGCAACCATTCGCTGGCACAAGAACCCGCCATGAAGCAAATCGACCAAGGAGAGGAAAGAGGCGGGACCGTCCACAAATGTGCTCCCGTATTCCCTCCCTACACGTGCCTCCAGATGCTCCTGAGGGAATCCCAAATGTGTTCCGGGAACCCCATGGCCACCGTCGATCTATCCACCCACCAGTAAACCTGTGGGCTTAGCCAGCCATCTCACGTGTCTCTTTCACTCGCCTTGCCTTACTCTCTCTCCACCGGGATCCCAACGTGTCACGGCAAGATGCCAGAGCCACCCCTCACCAAAGAAGCTTGCCGTGACCAAGTTTGACTAAGGCATTTTCCAGCCCCTTCACACAGCACACACAAGCAGGACACAACCCGAGGAGGAGCCATCAGATTGGCCAAACTCCCAGGAACAGTGGCCCATTTGATTTCTCCCCTCAGCAGGAGAAACCTAAACTGCATCTGGTCTCCCAAGCAGAACATGACAAAGAAGCCTGCCCTAGGCCTGGAATCCTGTTCTGACCCTGAGCCTACAGACTTCTGTTTCTTTGAGGCCACAAGGCAATGACCAGCAGGTGGGGGCAGCCTGTAGAACTCAAGTGCAGGTGGCAGGACGAGCAATGGCTCACGCTTCCTCTCCTACCTGCATGCTGAACCGTGGCAGGGGACAGCAGTCCTGGCTAGACCAAGGAACCCAGAGACGGCACGCTGTCCCAAGCCTTCCCACCTGGATTGGCATCCCAGGCTCCTTTCCCAATGGCTCTTCTCCCCAGGAGATGACCACAACCCTCAACTTGAACAACGTGGCTGTAGACACCCACGGCCGCAAATGCAACGTGAACCTCTCCCTACTTTCCTTTGGGGAGCCACGTGCTGGACCTCAGTTCCAATGAGGAGACGGTAGGGATTTCTCACTCATTTTGTTCAGATTTCCAAGGAATGCATTTGTGGGAGTCATCATCGATCCAAGCACATGCTCAAACGGTGGACATGCAAAGTTGCAGATTCCACCATGGGACGGCCAGCGAGCTGAATCATATCAGCGTACGGAAGTGGCCAGCAGAGCCGAGCCACGGGTCAGGAAATGCAGCCAGTTCTCAGGGCATCAAAGCTCGTGTTCCCCGAGAAAAGACCAGAAGGTGAGGGTGTAGCCCCGGTGCACACGTTCCCATCGCCAAACCTTTAGGTTTAGCAAAGAAGTGTCGCTTACCGCAACAAGGGTTAAAGCAGGATCCTCATGGAATGCACGCCAACACCCCTCTGAGACTCCTTCGGCTGGCCTCGCCTTGCCACACCGTCCTCACTTCAACGGGTATCAGGGATTATACGGATGGCCCCAGGCTGCTGCTGGCATTCCTTCCCTGGCATTCCACCTGGCTCGGGGTGAGAGAACACACGCATGCTTGAGGAGGGTGCACAGGCGCACCAAGGGAAAGGGCGATACCACCCAGCATTGTGTGTTCTATCTCTCCTCAACATTTCATTTACTGTCCATCTTGCCTGTGTGTCCGCAGGCAAACGTGAAAGCATCGTGGCAGTGGCGCCTTCAGAGCATGCGGCCATCAGGACAAAGAGTGCCACCGACCAACAACCCCCTGGTCTCGGGCCCTGAAATTCCTCTCCTGAGCAATCTGCCCTCCATCACAGCAAAAGGATGTCTTCCTGATCCCCTGAGACACCCTCAGGACAACTGTGCCCCCTCAGCCTAAGAGCAAGTGCCCTCTATGGGAACAAACACGCGTTTGGCCCTTATGATTAAACACAGTGGACACGCCCTCAAGGGGAGAGATCTTCCATAAGGGAAGGGCCCTTGGCTGAATAAGACGACCTCCATCAAAAGCGGCTCGTAGGGACCCGTGACAAAGGGCACCTGAAGAACCCCTGGACTGATCAAGGGAGACTCACCAGCAGGCATACTTCCTGGTCTCCTGCCAAGCCAGAGGAACTTCCCTAGGACCGCAACCAAAGCTAATGGCAAGGGAGCCATTCCAATGCCCAAAATGGCGGGCCAAACACTTGCAGCAACTGGGTAACTTATCGTAGCACCTTGCACATTCGCATTCTTCCCTTCAAGGACAAGACCTTGGAGAAACCATGAGACCCAGGTCCTCCAGAACCAACGTGTCACCCACAGCCGTGCAATGAGAGAACGCACCCAACATCCTGGACCCTTGAACCGGCATGGCTTCTCTGGCTTGAAGCCATGCATGCTGGAGATCACAGGCTCGCAGCACCAGAAGGTGGCAGGACAAAATGACCCCTGCAGCACACATTCACTCCAGCCCTTAAACCTGTAGCGTTGCCTTGGCGGCCGACTCCCTTCTTTCTGCATGGTTGGGCCCAAAGACCTCCGGGAAGAGCTCCAAACCTCAGGGAATGCTATGCCGACCTGGTATAGCAATGACGCTGGGCTGTCCTAAGGAACACCTTAACATCCTCAACATAGGGGCAATGAGGCCACACAGGGACAAAACATCCCAACGGCTCCAAATCGGTCCCAGTGAGAAGACACCATACTGTGCCGTGAAGGCACCATTCGCTGGAACAAGGACCCGCCGTGAAGCACATTGAGAAAGGAGAGGAAAAGGTTGGGATGGTCCACGAATGTGCACCTGTATTCCTTCCCTACACGGGGCTCCAAGTGCTCCTGAAGATATCCCAAAAGAGTTCCGGGAACCCTATGTCCACCGACATATCCACCCATACCGATCTATCCACCCAACAGTAAGCCTGTGGGCTTAGCCAACACTCTCCCGTGTATTTCCCGCTCGCCTTGCCTTGCTCTCTCCACCAGGATCCAAACGAATCCACCCCTCACCTAAGTAGCTTGATATCCCCTGGATTTGCCTAAGGCACTTTCCAAACTCTCCACACACAACACACAAGCAGGACACAACCCAAGGAGGCGCCATCAGCATCGCCCAAATCCCGGGGACAGTGGCCCATTTGATTTCCCCCGACCATCAGGGCAAACCTAAACTATATCCCACCTCCCAAGCTGAACATGACATAGACGCCTGGCCTGGCCAGGACTCCTTCTCTGACCCTGAGTGCAGAGACTTCTGTTTCCTTGCGGGAACAAGGCAACGACCTGAGCTTGAGGGTGGCCTGTAGATCTCAATGGCAAGCCAGAGGAGTACCAGTGGCTCACGCTTCCTTTCGCACCCGCACGCTGACCGCGGCAGGGGATAGCAGTTCTGGCTAGACTCAGGTGCCCAGAGACGTCAAGTTGTCCTTAGCCTTCCCACGTAGATGGACATCCCAGGCTCCTTTCCACATGGCTCTTTCTGCACGAGAAGCCCGCCACCCTCCACTTGAACAATGTTGCTGCGCACGCCCACAGTAGCAAATGCAACATGGACCTCTCCCTAATTTTCCTTTGGGAGCCACGTGCTGGACCTCAGTTAGGATGAGAAGACGGTAGGTATTGCTCATTCATTCTGTTTAGATTTCCAAGGAATGCATTTATGGGAGTCCTCACTGATCCACGCTCCTGCTCAAAGGCTGGACGTGCAAAGTCGCGGACTGTCAGCAAGCTCAATCCTCTCAGCAGTAGGGAGCGGCCAGACTCGAGCCACGGGGCAGGAAGTGCACCCACGTCTCAGGGCATCGGAGCTCGGGTGCCCCAGGAAGAGCCCAGAATGTGACGGTGTAGTCTCGCGGCACAAGTCCCCGTGGCCAAACTTCTAGGTTTCTTCAAAGAAGTTCCGTTTACCCCCACAAGGTTTCTACCAGGAACCTTGTCGAGCCAGAGGCGATGCCCTTGGATCACACAGAAAGCTATTGGCATTGGAGATATTCCAATGCCCAAACTGGCAGGGCAAACCCTTGCAGCAACTGGGTTACTTGCCCTGGCGCCTTGTATTTTCGCCCCCAGGCCCGTCAGTGACATGACCGCGGAGAAACCTGAGACCCATTCATTTGTTCAGAGTTCCAAGCAGTGCATTTATGGGAGTCATCATCAATCCACCTGCTCAAAGGCTGCACGTTCAAAGTCGCAGGCTCCACTGTGGGGCAGCCACCGATCTCAATCATGTCAGCAGTCAGGAGTGGCCAGAGGCGACCCACGGGGCTGCAAATGGAGCTAAGGATCATGGCATCAGATCTGGGGTTCCCCTTCAAGAGCCAAGAAGGTGAGGGTGTAGTCTCAGTGCACAAGTCCCCGTGGCCAAACATCTAGGTTTCTGCAAAGAAGTTCCACTCACCACCACAATGTTCCTACGAGGAGCCTCAAGGACTTCACGCCAAAACCACTCTGAGACTCTTTTGCCTTGACTTGCCTCACCTTGCCGCACTCTCCTCACTTCGCCAGGTATCATGGACTATACAGAGGGCCCAATGCTGCTGCAGGTGTTTGTTCCCTGGCACTCCACCACATGCCTCAGGGTGACAGAACACAGGGATGTTTGAGAAAAGTGAACGGGCGCACAGAGGCAAAGGGTGATACCGCCCACCGATGTGCGCTATATCTCCCCTCAACATTTCATTTGCAGTCCATCATGTCTGTGTGTCCACAGCCAAACGTGAATGCATCGTGGCACAGATGCCTTCAGAGCGCACGGGCATCAGCACAAAGAGCACGGCCGTCCATCAACGCCCCGGTATGGGCCTTGAACTTTCCTGCCTGAGCCACCTCCCCGCCGACACAGCATAAGGATGTCATCCTGAACTGCTGAGACACCCTCAGGGGAACTGGGATTACTCAGCGTAAAAGCCACTGCCCTCTGGGGAACCAAACCACTCCTGGCGCATACGCTTCCACACAATGGATTCACCCTCAAGGGGAAATGTGGTCCCTGAGATCTTCCACAAGGGAACGGCCCTTGGCCAAATGGGACGACCTCCAACAAAAGCAGCTTGTAGGGACCGGTGACAAAACGCACCAGAGGAACTCCTGGACTGAACAATGGAGATTCACCTGCAGCCAGACTTCCTGGCCTGCTGCCAAGACTGGCAACCTACCCTTGGCCCACACACAAAGCTAATGGCATCGGAACCATTCCGACACCCAACGTGGCGGGGCAAACCCTTGCAGCAATTGTGTAACTTGCAGTGGTGTCTGGTACTTTCACACTCTGGGCCCATCAGTGACGTGACATTGGGGAATCCCTGAGGCCCAGGTCCTCTACAAGCAACTTGTTACCCACAGCCATGCAACGACAGAACCCAGACAACAGCCTAGACACTTGAACCGGTATGACTTGTCTAGCCTGTGGCCAGGCTCGCCGGATACCACAGTCTCGACGCACCAGCGGGTGGCAGGAAAAATGACACCCACACCACACATCCTCTCCTGCCCTTAAACCTGCAGCCTTTCCTTGGCAGCCAACTCCCTTGTTTCTGCACGGTTGCACCCAATGACCTCCGGGTAGAGCTCCAATCCTCAGGGAACGCTATGTGGGCCGGGTATAGAAACGATGCCTGGCTGTCCTCAGGAACACCTTCACATCTTCAACACAGGGGGAACGTGGTCAGACAGGGACAAAACACCCCAAGGCCTCCAAATCGGCCCCCATGAGGAGACACCATACTGTGCCATGAAGGCAACCATTCGCTGGCACAAGAACCCGCCATGAAGCAAATCGACCAAGGAGAGGAAAGAGGCGGGACCGTCCACAAATGGGCTCCCGTATTCCCTCCCTACACGTGCCTCCAGATGCTCCTGAGGGAATCCCAAATGTGTTCCGGGAACCCCATGGCCACCGTCGATCTATCCACCCACCAGTAAACCTGTGGGCTTAGCCAGCCATCTCACGTGTCTCTTTCACTCGCCTTGCCTTACTCTCTCTCCACCGGGATCCCAACGTGTCACGGCAAGATGCCAGAGCCACCCCTCACCAAAGAAGCTTGCCGTGACCAAGTTTGACTAAGGCATTTTCCAGCCCCTTCACACAGCACACACAAGCAGGACACAACCCGAGGAGGAGCCATCAGATTGGCCAAACTCCCAGGAACAGTGGCCCATTTGATTTCTCCCCTCAGCAGGAGAAACCTAAACTGCATCTGGTCTCCCAAGCAGAACATGACAAAGAAGCCTGCCCTAGGCCTGGAATCCTGTTCTGACCCTGAGCCTACAGACTTCTGTTTCTTTGAGGCCACAAGGCAATGACCAGCAGGTGGGGGCAGCCTGTAGAACTCAAGTGCAGGTGGCAGGACGAGCAATGGCTCACGCTTCCTCTCCTACCTGCATGCTGAACCGTGGCAGGGGACAGCAGTCCTGGCTAGACCAAGGAACCCAGAGACGGCACGCTGTCCCAAGCCTTCCCACCTGGATTGGCATCCCAGGCTCCTTTCCCAATGGCTCTTCTCCCCAGGAGATGACCACAACCCTCAACTTGAACAACGTGGCTGTAGACACCCACGGCCGCAAATGCAACGTGAACCTCTCCCTACTTTCCTTTGGGGAGCCACGTGCTGGACCTCAGTTCCAATGAGGAGACGGTAGGGATTTCTCACTCATTTTGTTCAGATTTCCAAGGAATGCATTTGTGGGAGTCATCATCGATCCAAGCACATGCTCAAACGGTGGACATGCAAAGTTGCAGATTCCACCATGGGACGGCCAGCGAGCTGAATCATATCAGCGTACGGAAGTGGCCAGAGCCGAGCCACGGGTCAGGAAATGCAGCCAGTTCTCAGGGCATCAAAGCTCGTGTTCCCCGAGAAAAGACCAGAAGGTGAGGGTGTAGCCCCGGTGCACACGTTCCCATCGCCAAACCTTTAGGTTTAGCAAAGAAGTGTCGCTTACCGCAACAAGGGTTAAAGCAGGATCCTCATGGAATGCACGCCAACACCCCTCTGAGACTCCTTCGGCTGGCCTCGCCTTGCCACACCGTCCTCACTTCAACGGGTATCAGGGATTATACAGATGGCCCCAGGCTGCTGCTGGCATTCCTTCCCTGGCATTCCACCTGGCTCGGGGTGAGAGAACACACGCATGCTTGAGGAGGGTGCACAGGCGCACCGAGGGAAAGGGCGATACCACCCAGCATTGTGTGTTCTATCTCTCCTCAACATTTCATTTACTGTCCATCTTGCCTGTGTGTCCGCAGGCAAACGTGAAAGCATCGTGGCAGTGGCGCCTTCAGAGCGTGCGGCCATCAGGACAAAGGGTGCCACCGACCAACAACCCCCTGGTCTCGGGCCCTGAAATTCCTCTCCTGAGCAATCTGCCCTCCATCACAGCAAAAGGATGTCTTCCTGATCCCCTGAGACACCCTCAGGACAACTGTGCCCCCTCAGCCTAAGAGCAAGTGCCCTCTATGGGAACAAACACGCGTTTGGCCCTTATGATTAAACACAGTGGACACGCCCTCAAGGGGAGAGATCTTCCATAAGGGAAGGGCCCTTGGCTGAATAAGACGACCTCCATCAAAAGCGGCTCGTAGGGACCCGTGACAAAGGGCACCTGAAGAACCCCTGGACAGATCAAGGGAGACTCACCAGCAGGCATATTTCCTGGTCTCCTGCCAAGCCAGAGGAACTTCCCTAGGACCGCAACCAAAGCTAATGGCAAGGGAGCAATTCCAATGCCCAAACTGGCGGGCCAAACACTTGCAGCAACTGGGTAACTTATCGTAGCACCTTGCACATTCGCATTCTTCCCTTCAAGGACAAGACCTTGGAGAAACCATGGGACCCAGGTCCTCCAGAACCAACGTGTCACCCACAGCCGTGCAATGAGAGAACGCACCCAACATCCTGGACCCTTGAACCGGCATGGCTTCTCTGGCTTGAAGCCATGCATGCTGGAGATCACAGGCTCGCAGCACCAGAAGGTGGCAGGACAAAATGACCCCTGCAGCACACATTCACTCTAGCCCTTAAACCTGTAGCGTTGCCTTGGCGGCCGACTCCCTTCTTTCTGCATGGTTGGGCCCAAAGACCTCCGGGAAGAGCTCCAAACCTCAGGGAATGCTATGCCGACTTGGTATAGCAATGACGCTGGGCTGTCCTAAGGAACACCTTAACATCATCAACATAGGGGCAATGAGGCCACACAGGGACAAAACATCCCAACGGCTCCAAATCGGTCCCAGTGAGAAGACACCATACTGTGCCGTGAAGGCACCATTCGCTGGAACAAGGACCCGCCGTGAAGCACATTGAGAAAGGAGAGGAAAAGGTTGGGATGGTCCACGAATGTGCACCTGTATTCCTTCCCTACACGGGGCTCCAAATGCTCCTGAAGATATCCCAAAAGAGTTCCAGGAACCCTATGTCCACCGACATATCCACCCATACCGATCTATCCACCCAACAGTAAGCCTGTGGGCTTAGCCAACACTCTCCCGTGTATTTCCCGCTCGCCTTGCCTTGCTCTCTCCACCAGGATCCAAACGAATCCACCCCTCACCTAAGTAGCTTGATATCCCCTGGATTTGCCTAAGGCACTTTCCAAATTCTCCACACACAACACACAAGCAGGACACAACCCAAGGAGGCGCCATCAGCGTCGCCCAAATCCCGGGGACAGTGGCCCATTTGATTTCCCCCGACCATCAGGGCAAACCTAAACTATATCCCACCTCCCAAGCTGAACATGACATAGACGCCTGGCCTGGCCAGGACTCCTTCTCTGACCCTGAGTGCAGAGACTTCTGTTTCCTTGCAGGAACAAGGCAACGACCTGAGCTTGAGGGTGGCCTGTAGATCTCAATGGCAAGCCAGAGGAGTACCAGTGGCTCACGCTTCCTTTCGCACCCGCACGCTGACCGCGGCAGGGGATAGCAGTTCTGGCTAGACTCAGGTGCCCAGAGACGTCAAGTTGTCCTTAGCCTTCCCACGTAGATGGACATCCCAGGCTCCTTTCCACATGGCTCTTTCTGCACGAGAAGCCCGCCACCCTCCACTTGAACAATGTTGCTGCGCACGCCCACAGTAGCAAATGCAACATGGACCTCTCCCTAATTTTCCTTTGGGAGCCACGTGCTGGACCTCAGTTAGGATGAGAAGACGGTAGGTATTGCTCATTCATTCTGTTTAGATTTCCAAGGAATGCATTTATGGGAGTCCTCACTGATCCACGCTCCTGCTCAAAGGCTGGACGTGCAAAGTCGCGGACTGTCAGCAAGCTCAATCCTCTCAGCAGTAGGGAGCGGCCAGACTCGAGCCACGGGGCAGGAAGTGCACCCACGTCTCAGGGCATCGGAGCTCGGGTGCCCCAGGAAGAGCCCAGAATGTGACGGTGTAGTCTCGCGGCACAAGTCCCCGTGGCCAAACTTCTAGGTTTCTTCAAAGAAGTTCCGTTTACCCCCACAAGGTTTCTACCAGGAACCTTGTCGAGCCAGAGGCGATGCCCTTGGATCACACAGAAAGCTATTGGCATTGGAGATATTCCAATGCCCAAACTGGCAGGGCAAACCCTTGCAGCAACTGGGTTACTTGCCCTGGCGCCTTGTATTTTCGCCCCCAGGCCCGTCAGTGACATGACCGCGGAGAAACCTGAGACCCATTCATTTGTTCAGAGTTCCAAGCAGTGCATTTATGGGAGTCATCATCAATCCACCTGCTCAAAGGCTGCACGTTCAAAGTCGCAGGCTCCACCGCAGGGCAGCCACCGATCTCAATTATGTCAGCAGTCAGGAGTGGCCAGAGGCGACCCACGCGGCTGCAAATGGAGCTAAGGATCATGGCATCAGATCTGGGGTTCCCCTGCAAGAGCCAAGAAGGTGAGGGTGTAGTCTCAGTGCACAAGTCCCCGTGGCCAAACATCTAGGTTTCTGCAAAGAAGTTCCACTCACCACCACAAGGTTCCTACGAGGAGCCTCAAGGACTTCACGCCAAAACCACTCTGAGACTCTTTTGCCTTGACTTGCCTCACCTTGCCGCACTCTCCTCACTTCGCCAGGTGTCATGGACTATACAGAGGGCCCAATGCTGCTGCAGGTGTTTGTTCCCTGGCACTCCACCACATGCCTCAGGGTGACAGAACACAGGGATGTTTGAGAAAAGTGAACGGGCGCACAGAGGCAAAGGGTGATACCGCCCACCGATGTGCGCTATATCTCCCCTCAACATTTCATTTGCGGTTCATCATGTCTGTGTGTCCACAGCCAAACGTGAATGCATCGTGGCACAGATGCCTTCAGAGCGCACGGGCATCAGCACAAAGAGCACGGCCGTCCATCAATGCCCCGGTATGGGCCTTGAACTTTCCTGCCTGAGCCACCTCCCCGCCGACACAGCATAAGGATGTCATCCTGAACTGCTGAGACACCCTCAGGGGAACTGGGATTACTCAGCGTAAAATCCACTGCCCTCTGGGGAACCAAACCACTCCTGGCGCATACGCTTCCACACAATGGATTCACCCGCAAGGGGAAATGTGGTCCCTGAGATCTTCCACAAGGGAACGGCCCTTGGCCAAATGGGACGACCTCCAACAAAAGCAGCTTGTAGGGACCGGTGACAAAACGCACCAGAGGAACTCCTGGACTGAACAATGGAGATTCACCTGCAGCCAGACTTCCTGGCCTGCTGCCAAGACTGGCAACCTACCCTTGGCCCACACACAAAGCTAATGGCATCGGAACCATTCCGACACCCAACGTGGCGGGGCAAACCCTTGCAGCAATTGTGTAACTTGCAGTGGTGTCTGGTACTTTCACCCTCTGGGCCCATCAGTGACGTGACATTGGGGAATCCCTGAGGCCCAGGTCCTCTACAAGCAACTTGTTACCCACAGCCATGCAACGACAGAACCCAGACAACAGCCTAGACACTTGAACCGGTATGACTTGTCTAGCCTGTGGCCAGGCTCGCCGGATACCACAGTCTCGACGCACCAGCGGGTGGCAGGAAAAATGACACCCACACCACACATCCTCTCCTGCCCTTAAACCTGCAGCCTTTCCTTGGCAGCCAACTCCCTTGTTTCTGCACGGTTGCACCCAATGACCTCCGGGTAGAGCTCCAATCCTCAGGGAACGCTATGTGGGCCGGGTATAGAAACGATGCCTGGCTGTCCTCAGGAACACCTTCACATCTTCAACACAGGGGGAACGTGGTCAGACAGGGACAAAACACCCCAAGGCCTCCAAATCGGCCCCCATGAGGAGACACCATACTGTGCCATGAAGGCAACCATTCGCTGGCACAAGAACCCGCCATGAAGCAAATCGACCAAGGAGAGGAAAGAGGCGGGACCGTCCACAAATGTGCTCCCGTATTCCCTCCCTACACGTGCCTCCAGATGCTCCTGAGGGAATCCCAAATGTGTTCCGGGAACCCCATGGCCACCGTCGATCTATCCACCCACCAGTAAACCTGTGGGCTTAGCCAGCCATCTCACGTGTCTCTTTCACTCGCCTTGCCTTACTCTCTCTCCACCGGGATCCCAACGTGTCACGGCAAGATGCCAGAGCCACCCCTCACCAAAGAAGCTTGCCGTGACCAAGTTTGACTAAGGCATTTTCCAGCCCCTTCACACAGCACACACAAGCAGGACACAACCCGAGGAGGAGCCATCAGATTGGCCAAACTCCCAGGAACAGTGGCCCATTTGATTTCTCCCCTCAGCGGGAGAAACCTAAACTGCATCTGGTCTCCCAAGCAGAACATGACAAAGAAGCCTGCCCTAGGCCTGGAATCCTGTTCTGACCCTGAGCCTACAGACTTCTGTTTCTTTGAGGCCACAAGGCAATGACCAGCAGGTGGGGGCAGCCTGTAGAACTCAAGTGCAGGTGGCAGGACGAGCAATGGCTCACGCTTCCTCTCCTACCTGCATGCTGAACCGTGGCAGGGGACAGCAGTCCTGGCTAGACCAAGGAACCCAGAGACGGCACGCTGTCCCAAGCCTTCCCACCTGGATTGGCATCCCAGGCTCCTTTCCCAATGGCTCTTCTCCCCAGGAGATGACCACAACCCTCAACTTGAACAACGTGGCTGTAGACACCCACGGCCGCAAATGCAACGTGAACCTCTCCCTACTTTCCTTTGGGGAGCCACGTGCTGGACCTCAGTTCCAATGAGGAGACGGTAGGGATTTCTCACTCATTTTGTTCAGATTTCCAAGGAATGCATTTGTGGGAGTCATCATCGATCCAAGCACATGCTCAAACGGTGGACATGCAAAGTTGCAGATTCCACCATGGGACGGCCAGCGAGCTGAATCATATCAGCGTACGGAAGTGGCCAGAGCCGAGCCACGGGTCAGGAAATGCAGCCAGTTCTCAGGGCATCAAAGCTCGTGTTCCCCGAGAAAAGACCAGAAGGTGAGGGTGTAGCCCCGGTGCACACGTTCCCATCGCCAAACCTTTAGGTTTAGCAAAGAAGTGTCGCTTACCGCAACAAGGGTTAAAGCAGGATCCTCATGGAATGCACGCCAACACCCCTCTGAGACTCCTTCGGCTGCCCTCGCCTTGCCACACCGTCCTCACTTCAATGGGTATCAGGGATTATACGGATGGCCCCAGGCTGCTGCTGGCATTCCTTCCCTGGCATTCCACCTGGCTCAGGGTGAGAGAACACACGCATGCTTGAGGAGGGTGCACAGGCGCACCGAGGGAAAGGGCGATACCACCCAGCATTGTGTGTTCTATCTCTCCTCAACATTTCATTTACTGTCCATCTTGCCTGTGTGTCCGCAGGCAAACGTGAAAGCATCGTGGCACTGGCGCCTTCAGAGCGTGCGGCCATCAGGACAAAGAGTGCCACCGACCAACAACCCCCTGGTCTCGGGCCCTGAAATTCCTCTCCTGAGCAATCTGCCCTCCATCACAGCAAAAGGATGTCTTCCTGATCCCCTGAGACACCCTCAGGACAACTGTGCCCCCTCAGCCTAAGAGCAAGTGCCCTCTATGGGAACAAACACGCGTTTGGCCCTTATGATTAAACACAGTGGACACGCCCTCAAGGGGAGAGATCTTCCATAAGGGAAGGGCCCTTGGCTGAATAAGACGACCTCCATCAAAAGCGGCTCGTAGGGACCCGTGACAAAGGGCACCTGAAGAACCCCTGGACTGATCAAGGGAGACTCACCAGCAGGCATACTTCCTGGTCTCCTGCCAAGCCAGAGGAACTTCCCTAGGACCGCAACCAAAGCTAATGGCAAGGGAGCCATTCCAATGCCCAAAATGGCGGGCCAAACACTTGCAGCAACTGGGTAACTTATCGTAGCACCTTGCACATTCGCATTCTTCCCTTCAAGGACAAGACCTTGGAGAAACCATGAGACCCAGGTCCTCCAGAACCAACGTGTCACCCACAGCCGTGCAATGAGAGAACGCACCCAACATCCTGGACCCTTGAACCGGCATGGCTTCTCTGGCTTGAAGCCATGCATGCTGGAGATCACAGGCTCGCAGCACCAGAAGGTGGCAGGACAAAATGACCCCTGCAGCACACATTCACTCTAGCCCTTAAACCTGTAGCGTTGCCTTGGCGGCCGACTCCCTTCTTTCTGCATGGTTGGGCCCAAAGACCTCCGGGAAGAGCTCCAAACCTCAGGGAATGCTATGCCGACCTGGAATAGCAATGACGCTGGGCTGTCCTAAGGAACACCTTAACATCCTCAACATAGGGGCAATGAGGCCACACAGGGACAAAACATCCCAACGGCTCCAAATCGGTCCCAGTGAGAAGACACCATACTGTGCCGTGAAGGCACCATTCGCTGGAACAAGGACCCGCCGTGAAGCACATTGAGAAAGGAGAGGAAAAGGTTGGGATGGTCCACGAATGTGCACCTGTATTCCTTCCCTACACGGGGCTCCAAATGCTCCTGAAGATATCCCAAAAGAGTTCCGGGAACCCTATGTCCACCGACATATCCACCCATACCGATCTATCCACCCAACAGTAAGCCTGTGGGCTTAGCCAACACTCTCCCGTGTATTTCCCGCTCGCCTTGCCTTGCTCTCTCCACCAGGATCCAAAC
This sequence comes from Balaenoptera borealis, assembly GCF_965194805.1. Lineage (NCBI taxonomy): Eukaryota > Metazoa > Chordata > Mammalia > Artiodactyla > Balaenopteridae > Balaenoptera > Balaenoptera borealis. The sequence continues at coordinate 129,987,763 of NC_138866.1, read as the reverse complement.
GAATCCACCCCTCACCTAAGTAGCTTGATATCCCCTGGATTTGCCTAAGGCACTTTCCAAACTCTCCACACACAACACACAAGCAGGACACAACCCAAGGAGGCGCCATCAGCGTCGCCCAAATCCCGGGGACAGTGGCCCATTTGATTTCCCCCGACCATCAGGGCAAACCTAAACTATATCCCACCTCCCAAGCTGAACATGACATAGACGCCTGGCCTGGCCAGGACTCCTTCTCTGACCCTGAGTGCAGAGACTTCTGTTTCCTTGCGGGAACAAGGCAACGACCTGAGCTTGAGGGTGGCCTGTAGATCTCAATGGCAAGCCAGAGGAGTACCAGTGGCTCACGCTTCCTTTCGCACCCGCACGCTGACCGCGGCAGGGGATAGCAGTTCTGGCTAGACTCAGGTGCCCAGAGACGTCAAGTTGTCCTTAGCCTTCCCACGTAGATGGACATCCCAGGCTCCTTTCCACATGGCTCTTTCTGCACGAGAAGCCCGCCACCCTCCACTTGAACAATGTTGCTGCGCACTCCCACAGTAGCAAATGCAACATGGACCTCTCCCTAATTTTCCTTTGGGAGCCACGTGCTGGACCTCAGTTAGGATGAGAAGACGGTAGGTATTGCTCATTCATTCTGTTTAGATTTCCAAGGAATGCATTTATGGGAGTCCTCACTGATCCACGCTCCTGCTCAAAGGCTGGACGTGCAAAGTCGCGGACTGTCAGCAAGCTCAATCCTCTCAGCAGTAGGGAGCGGCCAGACTCGAGCCACGGGGCAGGAAGTGCACCCACGTCTCAGGGCATCGGAGCTCGGGTGCCCCAGGAAGAGCCCAGAATGTGACGGTGTAGTCTCGTGGCACAAGTCCCCGTGGCCAAACTTCTAGGTTTCTTCAAAGAAGTTCCGTTTACCCCCACAAGGTTTCTACCAGGAACCTTGTCGAGCCAGAGGCGATGCCCTTGGATCACACAGAAAGCTATTGGCATTGGAGATATTCCAATGCCCAAACTGGCAGGGCAAACCCTTGCAGCAACTGGGTTACTTGCCCTGGCGCCTTGTATTTTCGCCCCCAGGCCCGTCAGTGACATGACCGCGGAGAAACCTGAGACCCATTCATTTGTTCAGAGTTCCAAGCAGTGCATTTATGGGAGTCATCATCAATCCACCTGCTCAAAGGCTGCACGTTCAAAGTCGCAGGCTCCACTGCGGGGCAGCCACCGATCTCAATCATGTCAGCAGTCAGGAGTGGCCAGAGGCGACCCACGGGGCTGCAAATGGAGCTAAGGATCATGGCATCAGATCTGGGGTTCCCCTGCAAGAGCCAAGAAGGTGAGGGTGTAGTCTCAGTGCACAAGTCCCCGTGGCCAAACATCTAGGTTTCTGCAAAGAAGTTCCACTTACCACCACAAGGTTCCTACGAGGAGCCTCAAGGACTTCACGCCAAAACCACTCTGAGACTCTTTTGCCTTGACTTGCCTCACCTTGCCGCACTCTCCTCACTTCGCCAGGTATCATGGACTATACAGAGGGCCCAATGCTGCTGCAGGTGTTTGTTCCCTGGCACTCCACCACATGCCTCAGGGTGACAGAACACAGGGATGTTTGAGAAAAGTGAACGGGCGCACAGAGGCAAAGGGTGATACCACCCACCGATGTGCGCTATATCTCCCCTCAACATTTCATTTGCGGTCCATCATGTCTGTGTGTCCACAGCCAAACGTGAATGCATCGTGGCACAGATGCCTTCAGAGCGCACGGGCATCAGCACAAAGAGCACGGCCGTCCATCAACCCCCTGGTATGGGCCTTGAACTTTCCTGCCTGAGCCACCTCCCCGCCGACACAGCATAAGGATGTCATCCTGAACTGCTGAGACACCCTCAGGGGAACTGGGATTACTCAGCGTAAAAGCCACTCCCCTCTGGGGAACCAAACCACTCCTGGTGCATACGCTTCCACACAATGGATTCACCCTCAAGGGGAAATGTGGTCCCTGAGATCTTCCACAAGGGAACGGCCCTTGGCCAAATGGGACGACCTCCAACAAAAGCAGCTTGTAGGGACCGGTGACAAAACGCACCAGAGGAACTCCTGGACTGAACAATGGAGATTCACCTGCAGCCAGACTTCCTGGCCTGCTGCCAAGACTGGCAACCTACCCTTGGCCCACACACAAAGCTAATGGCATCGGAACCATTTCGACGCCCAACGTGGCAGGGCAAAGCCTTGCAGCAATTGTGTAACTTGCAGTGGTGTCTGGTACTTTCACCCTCTGGGCCCATCAGTGACGTGACATTGGGGAATCCCTGAGGCCCAGGTCCTCTACAAGCAACTTGTTACCCACAGCCATGCAACGACAGAACCCAGACAACAGCCTAGACACTTGAACTGGTATGACTTGTCTAGCCTGTGGCCAGGCTCGCCGGATACCACAGTCTCGACGCACCAGCGGGTGGCAGGAAAAATGACACCCACACCACACATCCTCTCCTGCCCTTAAACCTGCAGCCTTTCCTTGGCAGCCAACTCCCTTGTTTCTGCACGGTTGCACCCAATGACCTCCGGGTAGAGCTCCAATCCTCAGGGAACGCTATGTGGGCCGGGTATAGAAACGATGCCTGGCTGTCCTCAGGAACACCTTCACATCTTCAACACAGGGGGAACGTGGTCAGACAGGGACAAAACACCCCAAGGCCTCCAAATCGGCCCCCATGAGGAGACACCATACTGTGCCATGAAGGCAACCATTCGCTGGCACAAGAACCCGCCATGAAGCAAATCGACCAAGGAGAGGAAAGAGGCGGGACCGTCCACAAATGTGCTCCCGTATTCCCTCCCTACACGTGCCTCCAGATGCTCCTGAGGGAATCCCAAATGTGTTCCGGGAACCCCATGGCCACCGTCGATCTATCCACCCACCAGTAAACCTGTGGGCTTAGCCAGCCATCTCACGTGTCTCTTTCACTCGCCTTGCCTTACTCTCTCTCCACCGGGATCCCAACGTGTCACGGCAAGATGCCAGAGCCACCCCTCACCAAAGAAGCTTGCCGTGACCAAGTTTGACTAAGGCATTTTCCAGCCCCTTCACACAGCACACACAAGCAGGACACAACCCGAGGAGGAGCCATCAGATTGGCCAAACTCCCAGGAACAGTGGCCCATTTGATTTCTCCCCTCAGCAGGAGAAACCTAAACTGCATCTGGTCTCCCAAGCAGAACATGACAAAGAAGCCTGCCCTAGGCCTGGAATCCTGTTCTGACCCTGAGCCTACAGACTTCTGTTTCTTTGAGGCCACAAGGCAATGACCAGCAGGTGGGGGCAGCCTGTAGAACTCAAGTGCAGGTGGCAGGACGAGCAATGGCTCACGCTTCCTCTCCTACCTGCATGCTGAACCGTGGCAGGGGACAGCAGTCCTGGCTAGACCAAGGAACCCAGAGACGGCACGCTGTCCCAAGCCTTCCCACCTGGATTGGCATCCCAGGCTCCTTTCCCAATGGCTCTTCTCCCCAGGAGATGACCACAACCCTCAACTTGAACAACGTGGCTGTAGACACCCACGGCCGCAAATGCAACGTGAACCTCTCCCTACTTTCCTTTGGGGAGCCACGTGCTGGACCTCAGTTCCAATGAGGAGACGGTAGGGATTTCTCACTCATTTTGTTCAGATTTCCAAGGAATGCATTTGTGGGAGTCATCATCGATCCAAGCACATGCTCAAATGGTGGACATGCAAAGTTGCAGATTCCACCATGGGACGGCCAGCGAGCTGAATCATATCAGCGTACGGAAGTGGCCAGAGCCGAGCCACGGGTCAGGAAATGCAGCCAGTTCTCAGGGCATCAAAGCTCGTGTTCCCCGAGAAAAGACCAGAAGGTGAGGGTGTAGCCCCGGTGCACACGTTCCCATCGCCAAACCTTTAGGTTTAGCAAAGAAGTGTCGCTTACCGCAACAAGGGTTAAAGCAGGATCCTCATGGAATGCACGCCAACACCCCTCTGAGACTCCTTCGGCTGGCCTCGCCTTGCCACACCGTCCTCACTTCAACGGGTATCAGGGATTATACGGATGGCCCCAGGCTGCTGCTGGCATTCCTTCCCTGGCATTCCACCTGGCTCGGGGTGAGAGAACACACGCATGCTTGAGGAGGGTGCACAGGCGCACCGAGGGAAAGGGCGATACCACCCAGCATTGTGTGTTCTATCTCTCCTCAACATTTCATTTACTGTCCATCTTGCCTGTGTGTCCGCAGGCAAACGTGAAAGCATCGTGGCACTGGCGCCTTCAGAGCGTGCGGCCATCAGGACAAAGAGTGCCACCGACCAACAACCCCCTGGTCTCGGGCCCTGAAATTCCTCTCCTGAGCAATCTGCCCTCCATCACAGCAAAAGGATGTCTTCCTGATCCCCTGAGACACCCTCAGGACAACTGTGCCCCCTCAGCCTAAGAGCAAGTGCCCTCTATGGGAACAAAGACGCGTTTGGCCCTTATGATTAAACACAGTGGACACGCCCTCAAGGGGAGAGATCTTCCATAAGGGAAGGGCCCTTGGCTGAATAAGACGACCTCCATCAAAAGCGGCTCGTAGGGACCCGTGACAAAGGGCACCTGAAGAACCCCTGGACTGATCAAGGGAGACTCACCAGCAGGCATACTTCCTGGTCTCCTGCCAAGCCAGAGGAACTTCCCTAGGACCGCAACCAAAGCTAATGGCAAGGGAGCCATTCCAATGCCCAAAATGGTGGGCCAAACACTTGCAGCAACTGGGTAACTTATCGTAGCACCTTGCACATTCGCATTCTTCCCTTCAAGGACAAGACCTTGGAGAAACCATGAGACCCAGGTCCTCCAGAACCAACGTGTCACCCACAGCCGTGCAATGAGAGAATGCACCCAACATCCTGGACCCTTGAACCGGCATGGCTTCTCTGGCTTGAAGCCATGCATGCTGGAGATCACAGGCTCGCAGCACCAGAAGGTGGCAGGACAAAATGACCCCTGCAGCACACATTCACTCTAGCCCTTAAACCTGTAGCGTTGCCTTGGTGGCCGACTCCCTTCTTTCTGCATGGTTGGGCCCAAAGACCTCCGGGAAGAGCTCCAAACCTCAGGGAATGCTATGCCGACCTGGTATAGCAATGACGCTGGGCTGTCCTAAGGAACACCTTAACATCCTCAACATAGGGGCAATGAGGCCACACAGGGACAAAACATCCCAACGGCTCCAAATCGGTCCCAGTGAGAAGACACCATACTGTGCCGTGAAGGCACCATTCGCTGGAACAAGGACCCGCCGTGAAGCACATTGAGAAAGGAGAGGAAAAGGTTGGGATGGTCCACGAATGTGCACCTGTATTCCTTCCCTACACGGGGCTCCAAATGCTCCTGAAGATATCCCAAAAGAGTTCCGGGAACCCTATGTCCACCGACATCTCCACCCATACCGATCTATCCACCCAACAGTAAGCCTGTGGGCTTAGCCAACACTCTCCCGTGTATTTCCCGCTCGCCTTGCCTTGCTCTCTCCACCAGGATCCAAACGAATCCACCCCTCACCTAAGTAGCTTGATATCCCCTGGATTTGCCTAAGGCACTTTCCAAACTCTCCACACACAACACACAAGCAGGACACAACCCAAGGAGGCGCCATCAGCGTCGCCCAAATCCCGGGGACAGTGGCCCATTTGATTTCCCCCGACCATCAGGGCAAACCTAAACTATATCCCACCTCCCAAGCTGAACATGACATAGACGCCTGGCCTGGCCAGGACTCCTTCTCTGACCCTGAGTGCAGAGACTTCTGTTTCCTTGCGGGAACAAGGCAACGACCTGAGCTTGAGGGTGGCCTGTAGATCTCAATGGCAAGCCAGAGGAGTACCAGTGGCTCACGCTTCCTTTCGCACCCGCACGCTGACCGCGGCAGGGGATAGCAGTTCTGGCTAGACTCAGGTGCCCAGAGACGTCAAGTTGTCCTTAGCCTTCCCACGTAGATGGACATCCCAGGCTCCTTTCCACATGGCTCTTTCTGCACGAGAAGCCCGCCACCCTCCACTTGAACAATGTTGCTGCGCACGCCCACAGTAGCAAATGCAACATGGACCTCTCCCTAATTTTCCTTTGGGAGCCACGTGCTGGACCTCAGTTAGGATGAGAAGACGGTAGGTATTGCTCATTCATTCTGTTTAGATTTCCAAGGAATGCATTTATGGGAGTCCTCACTGATCCACGCTCCTGCTCAAAGGCTGGACGTGCAAAGTCGCGGACTGTCAGCAAGCTCAATCCTCTCAGCAGTAGGGAGCGGCCAGACTCGAGCCACGGGGCAGGAAGTGCACCCACGTCTCAGGGCATCGGAGCTCGGGTGCCCCAGGAAGAGCCCAGAATGTGACGGTGTAGTCTCGCGGCACAAGTCCCCGTGGCCAAACTTCTAGGTTTCTTCAAAGAAGTTCCGTTTACCCCCACAAGGTTTCTACCAGGAACCTTGTCGAGCCAGAGGCGATGCCCTTGGATCACACAGAAAGCTATTGGCATTGGAGATATTCCAATGCCCAAACTGGCAGGGCAAACCCTTGCAGCAACTGGGTTACTTGCCCTGGGGCCTTGTATTTTCGCCCCCAGGCCCGTCAGTGACATGACCGCGGAGAAACCTGAGACCCATTCATTTGTTCAGAGTTCCAAGCAGTGCATTTATGGGAGTCATCATCAATCCACCTGCTCAAAGGCTGCACGTTCAAAGTCGCAGGCTCCACCACGGGGCAGCCACCGATCTCAATCATGTCAGCAGTCAGGAGTGGCCAGAGGCGACCCACGGGGCTGCAAATGGAGCTAAGGATCATGGCATCAGATCTGGGGTTCCCCTGCAAGAGCCAAGAAGGTGAGGGTGTAGTCTCAGTGCACAAGTCCCCGTGGCCAAACATCTAGGTTTCTGCAAAGAAGTTCCACTCACCACCACAAGGTTCCTACGAGGAGCCTCAAGGACTTCACGCCAAAACCACTCTGAGACTCTTTTGCTTTGACTTGCCTCACCTTGCCGCACTCTCCTCACTTCGCCAGGTATCATGGACTATACAGAGGGCCCAATGCTGCTGCAGGTGTTTGTTCCCTGGCACTCCACCACATGCCTCAGGGTGACAGAACACAGGGATGTTTGAGAAAAGTGAACGGGCGCACAGAGGCAAAGGGTGATACCGCCCACCGATGTGCGCTATATCTCCCCTCAACATTTCATTTGCAGTCCATCATGTCTGTGTGTCCACAGCCAAACGTGAATGCATCGTGGCACAGATGCCTTCAGAGCGCACGGGCATCAGCACAAAGAGCACGGCCGTCCATCAACACCCCGGTATGGGCCTTGAACTTTCCTGCCTGAGCCACCTCCCCGCCGACACAGCATAAGGATGTCATCCTGAACTGCTGAGACACCCTCAGGGGAACTGGGATTACTCAGCGTAAAAGCCACTGCCCTCTGGGGAACCAAACCACTCCTGGCGCATACGCTTCCACACAATGGATTCACCCGCAAGGGGAAATGTGGTCCCTGAGATCTTCCACAAGGGAACGGCCCTTGGCCAAATGGGACGACCTCCAACAAAAGCAGCTTGTAGGGACCGGTGACAAAACGCACCAGAGGAACTCCTGGACTGAACAATGGAGATTCACCTGCAGCCAGACTTCCTGGCCTGCTGCCAAGACTGGCAACCTACCCTTGGCCCACACACAAAGCTAATGGCATCGGAACCATTCCGACACCCAACGTGGCGGGGCAAACCCTTGCAGCAATTGTGTAACTTGCAGTGGTGTCTGGTACTTTCACCCTCTGGGCCCATCAGTGACGTGACATTGGGGAATCCCTGAGGCCCAGGTCCTCTACAAGCAACTTGTTACCCACAGCCATGCAACGACAGAACCCAGACAACAGCCTAGACACTTGAACCGGTATGACTTGTCTAGCCTGTGGCCAGGCTCACCGGATACCACAGTCTCGACGCACCAGCGGGTGGCAGGAAAAATGACACCCACACCACACATCCTCTCCTGCCCTTAAACCTGCAGCCTTTCCTTGGCAGCCAACTCCCTTGTTTCTGCACGGTTGCACCCAATGACCTCCGGGTAGAGCTCCAATCCTCAGGGAACGCTGTGTGGGCCGGGTATAGAAACGATGCCTGGCTGTCCTCAGGAACACCTTCACATCTTCAACACAGGGGGAACGTGGTCAGACAGGGACAAAACACCCCAAGGCCTCCAAATCGGCCCCCATGAGGAGACACCATACTGTGCCATGAAGGCAACCATTCGCTGGCACAAGAACCCGCCATGAAGCAAATCGACCAGGGAGAGGAAAGAGGCGGGACCGTCCACAAATGTGCTCCCGTATTCCCTCCCTACACGTGCCTCCAGATGCTCCTGAGGGAATCCCAAATGTGTTCCGGGAACCCCATGGCCACCGTCGATCTATCCACCCACCAGTAAACCTGTGGGCTTAGCCAGCCATCTCACGTGGCTCTTTCACTTGCCTTGCCTTACTCTCTCTCCACCGGGATCCCAACGTGTCACGGCAAGATGCCAGAGCCACCCCTCACCAAAGAAGCTTGCCGTGACCAAGTTTGACTAAGGCATTTTCCAGCCCCTTCACACAGCACACACAAGCAGGACACAACCCGAGGAGGAGCCATCAGATTGGCCAAACTCCCAGGAACAGTGGCCCATTTGATTTCTCCCCTCAGCAGGAGAAACCTAAACTGCATCTGGTCTCCCAAGCAGAACATGACAAAGAAGCCTGCCCTAGGCCTGGAATCCTGTTCTGACCCTGAGCCTACAGACTTCTGTTTCTTTGAGGCCACAAGGCAATGACCAGCAGGTGGGGGCAGCCTGTAGAACTCAAGTGCAGGTGGCAGGACGAGCAATGGCTCACGCTTCCTCTCCTACCTGCATGCTGAACCGTGGCAGGGGACAGCAGTCCTGGCTAGACCAAGGAACCCAGAGACGGCACGCTGTCCCAAGCCTTCCCACCTGGATTGGCATCCCAGGCTCCTTTCCCAATGGCTCTTCTCCCCAGGAGATGACCACAACCCTCAACTTGAACAACGTGGCTGTAGACACCCACGGCCGCAAATGCAACGTGAACCTCTCCCTACTTTCCTTTGGGGAGCCACGTGCTGGACCTCAGTTCCAACGAGGAGACGGTAGGGATTTCTCACTCATTTTGTTCAGATTTCCAAGGAATGCATTTGTGGGAGTCATCATCGATCCAAGCACATGCTCAAACGGTGGACATGCAAAGTTGCAGATTCCACCATGGGACGGCCAGCGAGCTGAATCATATCAGCGTACGGAAGTGGCCAGCAGAGCCGAGCCACGGGTCAGGAAATGCAGCCAGTTCTCAGGGCATCAAAGCTCGTGTTCCCCGAGAAAAGACCAGAAGGTGAGGGTGTAGCCCCGGTGCACACGTTCCCATCGCCAAACCTTTAGGTTTAGCAAAGAAGTGTCGCTTACCGCAACAAGGGTTAAAGCAGGATCCTCATGGAATGCACGCCAACACCCCTCTGAGACTCCTTCGGCTGGCCTCGCCTTGCCACACCGTCCTCACTTCAACGGGTATCAGGGATTATACGGATGGCCCCAGGCTGCTGCTGGCATTCCTTCCCTGGCATTCCACCTGGCTCGGGGTGAGAGAACACACGCATGCTTGAGGAGGGTGCACAGGCGCACCGAGGGAAAGGGCGATACCACCCAGCATTGTGTGTTCTATCTCTCCTCAACATTTCATTTACTGTCCATCTTGCCTGTGTGTCCGCAGGCAAACGTGAAAGCATCGTGGCACTGGCGCCTTCAGAGCGTGCGGCCATCAGGACAAAGAGTGCCACCGACCAACAACCCCCTGGTCTCGGGCCCTGAAATTCCTCTCCTGAGCAATCTGCCCTCCATCACAGCAAAAGGATGTCTTCCTGATCCCCTGAGACACCCTCAGGACAACTGTGCCCCCTCAGCCTAAGAGCAAGTGCCCTCTATGGGAACAAACACGCGTTTGGCCCTTATGATTAAACACAGTGGACACGCCCTCAAGGGGAGAGATCTTCCATAAGGGAAGGGCCCTTGGCTGAATAAGACGACCTCCATCAAAAGCGGCTCGTAGGGACCCGTGACAAAGGGCACCTGAAGAACCCCTGGACTGATCAAGGGAGACTCACCAGCAGGCATACTTCCTGGTCTCCTGCCAAGCCAGAGGAACTTCCCTAGGACCGCAACCAAAGCTAATGGCAAGGGAGCCATTCCAATGCCCAAAATGGCGGGCCAAACACTTGCAGCAACTGGGTAACTTATCGTAGCACCTTGCACATTCGCATTCTTCCCTTCAAGGACAAGACCTTGGAGAAACCATGAGACCCAGGTCCTCCAGAACCAACGTGTCACCCACAGCCGTGCAATGAGAGAACGCACCCAACATCCTGGACCCTTGAACCGGCATGGCTTCTCTGGCTTGAAGCCATGCATGCTGGAGATCACAGGCTCGCAGCACCAGAAGGTGGCAGGACAAAATGACCCCTGCAGCACACATTCACTCTAGCCCTTAAACCTGTAGCGTTGCCTTGGCGGCCGACTCCCTTCTTTCTGCATGGTTGGGCCCAAAGACCTCCGGGAAGAGCTCCAAACCTCAGGGAATGCTATGCCGACCTGGAATAGCAATGACGCTGGGCTGTCCTAAGGAACACCTTAACATCCTCAACATAGGGGCAATGAGGCCACACAGGGACAAAACATCCCAACGGCTCCAAATCGGTCCCAGTGAGAAGACACCATACTGTGCCGTGAAGGCACCATTCGCTGGAACAAGGACCCGCCGTGAAGCACATTGAGAAAGGAGAGGAAAAGGTTGGGATGGTCCACGAATGTGCACCTGTATTCCTTCCCTACACGGGGCTCCAAATGCTCCTGAAGATATCCCAAAAGAGTTCCGGGAACCCTATGTCCACCGACATATCCACCCATACCGATCTATCCACCCAACAGTAAGCCTGTGGGCTTAGCCAACACTCTCCCGTGTATTTCCCGCTCGCCTTGCCTTGCTCTCTCCACCAGGATCCAAACGAATCCACCCCTCACCTAAGTAGCTTGATATCCCCTGGATTTGCCTAAGGCACTTTCCAAACTCTCCACACACAACACACAAGCAGGACACAACCCAAGGAGGCGCCATCAGCGTCGCCCAAATCCCGGGGACAGTGGCCCATTTGATTTCCCCCGACCATCAGGGCAAACCTAAACTATATCCCACCTCCCAAGCTGAACATGACATAGACGCCTGGCCTGGCCAGGACTCCTTCTCTGACCCTGAGTGCAGAGACTTCTGTTTCCTTGCGGGAACAAGGCAACGACCTGAGCTTGAGGGTGGCCTGTAGATCTCAATGGCAAGCCAGAGGAGTACCAGTGGCTCACGCTTCCTTTCGCACCCGCACGCTGACCGCGGCAGGGGATAGCAGTTCTGGCTAGACTCAGGTGCCCAGAGACGTCAAGTTGTCCTTAGCCTTCCCACGTAGATGGACATCCCAGGCTCCTTTCCACATGGCTCTTTCTGCACGAGAAGCCCGCCACCCTCCACTTGAACAATGTTGCTGCGCACTCCCACAGTAGCAAATGCAACATGGACCTCTCCCTAATTTTCCTTTGGGAGCCACGTGCTGGACCTCAGTTAGGATGAGAAGACGGTAGGTATTGCTCATTCATTCTGTTTAGATTTCCAAGGAATGCATTTATGGGAGTCCTCACTGATCCACGCTCCTGCTCAAAGGCTGGACGTGCAAAGTCGCGGACTGTCAGCAAGCTCAATCCTCTCAGCAGTAGGGAGCGGCCAGACTCGAGCCACGGGGCAGGAAGTGCACCCACGTCTCAGGGCATCGGAGCTCGGGTGCCCCAGGAAGAGCCCAGAATGTGACGGTGTAGTCTCGTGGCACAAGTCCCCGTGGCCAAACTTCTAGGTTTCTTCAAAGAAGTTCCGTTTACCCCCACAAGGTTTCTACCAGGAACCTTGTCGAGCCAGAGGCGATGCCCTTGGATCACACAGAAAGCTATTGGCATTGGAGATATTCCAATGCCCAAACTGGCAGGGCAAACCCTTGCAGCAACTGGGTTACTTGCCCTGGCGTCTTGTATTTTCGCCCCCAGGCCCGTCAGTGACATGACCGCGGAGAAACCTGAGACCCATTCATTTGTTCAGAGTTCCAAGCAGTGCATTTATGGGAGTCATCATCAATCCACCTGCTCAAAGGCTGCACGTTCAAAGTCGCAGGCTCCACTGCGGGGCAGCCACCGATCTCAATCATGTCAGCAGTCAGGAGTGGCCAGAGGCGACCCACGGGGCTGCAAATGGAGCTAAGGATCATGGCATCAGATCTGGGGTTCCCCTGCAAGAGCCAAGAAGGTGAGGGTGTAGTCTCAGTGCACAAGTCCCCGTGGCCAAACATCTAGGTTTCTGCAAAGAAGTTCCACTCACCACCACAAGGTTCCTACGAGGAGCCTCAAGGACTTCACGCCAAAACCACTCTGAGACTCTTTTGCCTTGACTTGCCTCACCTTGCCGCACTCTCCTCACTTCGCCAGGTATCATGGACTATACAGAGGGCCCAATGCTGCTGCAGGTGTTTGTTCCCTGGCACTCCACCACATGCCTCAGGGTGACAGAACACAGGGATGTTTGAGAAAAGTGAACGGGCGCACAGAGGCAAAGGGTGATACCACCCACCGATGTGCGCTATATCTCCCCTCAACATTTCATTTGCGGTCCATCATGTCTGTGTGTCCACAGCCAAACGTGAATGCATCGTGGCACAGATGCCTTCAGAGCGCACGGGCATCAGCACAAAGAGCACGGCCGTCCATCAACGCCCCGGTATGGGTCTTGAACTTTCCTGCCTGAGCCACCTCCCCGCCGACACAGCATAAGGATGTCATCCTGAACTGCTGAGACACCCTCAGGGGAACTGGGATTACTCAGCGTAAAAGCCACTGCCCTCTGGGGAACCAAACCACTCCTGGTGCATACGCTTCCACACAATGGATTCACCCGCAAGGGGAAATGTGGTCCCTGAGATCTTCCACAAGGGAACGGCCCTTGGCCAAATGGGACGACCTCCAACAAAAGCAGCTTGTAGGGACCGGTGACAAAACGCACCAGAGGAACTCCTGGACTGAACAATGGAGATTCACCTGCAGCCAGACTTCCTGGCCTGCTGCCAAGACTGGCAACCTACCCTTGGCCCACACACAAAGCTAATGGCATCGGAACCATTTCGACGCCCAACGTGGCGGGGCAAAGCCTTGCAGCAATTGTGTAACTTGCAGTGGTGTCTGGTACTTTCACCCTCTGGGCCCATCAGTGACGTGACATTGGGGAATCCCTGAGGCCCAGGTCCTCTACAAGCAACTTGTTACCCACAGCCATGCAACGACAGAACCCAGACAACAGCCTAGACACTTGAACTGGTATGACTTGTCTAGCCTGTGGCCAGGCTCGCCGGATACCACAGTCTCGACGCACCAGCGGGTGGCAGGAAAAATGACACCCACACCACACATCCTCTCCTGCCCTTAAACCTGCAGCCTTTCCTTGGCAGCCAACTCCCTTGTTTCTGCACGGTTGCACCCAATGACCTCCAGGTAGAGCTCCAATCCTCAGGGAACGCTATGTGGGCCGGGTGTAGAAACGATGCCTGGCTGTCCTCAGGAACACCTTCACATCTTCAACACAGGGGGAACGTGGTCAGACAGGGACAAAACACCCCAAGTCCTCCAAATCGGCCCCCATGAGGAGACACCATACTGTGCCATGAAGGCAACCATTCGCTGGCACAAGAACCCGCCATGAAGCAAATCGACCAAGGAGAGGAAAGAGGCGGGACCGTCCACAAATGTGCTCCCGTATTCCCTCCCTACACGTGCCTCCAGATGCTCCTGAGGGAATCCCAAATGTGTTCCGGGAACCCCATGGCCACCGTCGATCTATCCACCCACCAGTAAACCTGTGGGCTTAGCCAGCCATCTCACGTGTCTCTTTCACTCGCCTTGCCTTACTCTCTCTCCACCGGGATCCCAACGTGTCACGGCAAGATGCCAGAGCCACCCCTCACCAAAGAAGCTTGCCGTGACCAAGTTTGACTAAGGCATTTTCCAGCCCCTTCACACAGCACACACAAGCAGGACACAACCCGAGGAGGAGCCATCAGATTGGCCAAACTCCCAGGAACAGTGGCCCATTTGATTTCTCCCCTCAGCAGGAGAAACCTAAACTGCATCTGGTCTCCCAAGCAGAACATGACAAAGAAGCCTGCCCTAGGCCTGGAATCCTGTTCTGACCCTGAGCCTACAGACTTCTGTTTCTTTGAGGCCACAAGGCAATGACCAGCAGGTGGGGGCAGCCTGTAGAACTCAAGTGCAGGTGGCAGGACGAGCAATGGCTCACGCTTCCTCTCCTACCTGCATGCTGAACCGTGGCAGGGGACAGCAGTCCTGGCTAGACCAAGGAACCCAGAGACGGCACGCTGTCCCAAGCCTTCCCACCTGGATTGGCATCCCAGGCTCCTTTCCCAATGGCTCTTCTCCCCAGGAGATGACCACAACCCTCAACTTGAACAACGTGGCTGTAGACACCCACGGCCGCAAATGCAACGTGAACCTCTCCCTACTTTCCTTTGGGGAGCCACGTGCTGGACCTCAGTTCCAACGAGGAGACGGTAGGGATTTCTCACTCATTTTGTTCAGATTTCCAAGGAATGCATTTGTGGGAGTCATCATCGATCCAAGCACATGCTCAAACGGTGGACATGCAAAGTTGCAGATTCCACCATGGGACGGCCAGCGAGCTGAATCATATCAGCGTACGGAAGTGGCCAGCAGAGCCGAGCCACGGGTCAGGAAATGCAGCCAGTTCTCAGGGCATCAAAGCTCGTGTTCCCCGAGAAAAGACCAGAAGGTGAGGGTGTAGCCCCGGTGCACACGTTCCCATCGCCAAACCTTTAGGTTTAGCAAAGAAGTGTCGCTTACCGCAACAAGGGTTAAAGCAGGATCCTCATGGAATGCACGCCAACACCCCTCTGAGACTCCTTCGGCTGGCCTCGCCTTGCCACACCGTCCTCACTTCAACGGGTATCAGGGATTATACGGATGGCCCCAGGCTGCTGCTGGCATTCCTTCCCTGGCATTCCACCTGGCTCGGGGTGAGAGAACACACGCATGCTTGAGGAGGGTGCACAGGCGCACCGAGGGAAAGGGCGATACCACCCAGCATTGTGTGTTCTATCTCTCCTCAACATTTCATTTACTGTCCATCTTGCCTGTGTGTCCGCAGGCAAACGTGAAAGCATCGTGGCACTGGCGCCTTCAGAGCGTGCGGCCATCAGGACAAAGAGTGCCACCGACCAACAACCCCCTGGTCTCGGGCCCTGAAATTCCTCTCCTGAGCAATCTGCCCTCCATCACAGCAAAAGGATGTCTTCCTGATCCCCTGAGACACCCTCAGGACAACTGTGCCCCCTCAGCCTAAGAGCAAGTGCCCTCTATGGGAACAAACACGCGTTTGGCCCTTATGATTAAACACAGTGGACACGCCCTCAAGGGGAGAGATCTTCCATAAGGGAAGGGCCCTTGGCTGAATAAGACGACCTCCATCAAAAGCGGCTCGTAGGGACCCGTGACAAAGGGCACCTGAAGAACCCCTGGACTGATCAAGGGAGACTCACCAGCAGGCATACTTCCTGGTCTCCTGCCAAGCCAGAGGAACTTCCCTAGGACCGCAACCAAAGCTAATGGCAAGGGAGCCATTCCAATGCCCAAAATGGCGGGCCAAACACTTGCAGCAACTGGGTAACTTATCGTAGCACCTTGCACATTCGCATTCTTCCCTTCAAGGACAAGACCTTGGAGAAACCATGAGACCCAGGTCCTCCAGAACCAACGTGTCACCCACAGCCGTGCAATGAGAGAACGCACCCAACATCCTGGACCCTTGAACCGGCATGGCTTCTCTGGCTTGAAGCCATGCATGCTGGAGATCACAGGCTCGCAGCACCAGAAGGTGGCAGGACAAAATGACCCCTGCAGCACACATTCACTCTAGCCCTTAAACCTGTAGCGTTGCCTTGGCGGCCGACTCCCTTCTTTCTGCATGGTTGGGCCCAAAGACCTCCGGGAAGAGCTCCAAACCTCAGGGAATGCTATGCCGACCTGGAATAGCAATGACGCTGGGCTGTCCTAAGGAACACCTTAACATCCTCAACATAGGGGCAATGAGGCCACACAGGGACAAAACATCCCAACGGCTCCAAATCGGTCCCAGTGAGAAGACACCATACTGTGCCGTGAAGGCACCATTCGCTGGAACAAGGACCCGCCGTGAAGCACATTGAGAAAGGAGAGGAAAAGGTTGGGATGGTCCACGAATGTGCACCTGTATTCCTTCCCTACACGGGGCTCCAAATGCTCCTGAAGATATCCCAAAAGAGTTCCGGGAACCCTATGTCCACCGACATATCCACCCATACCGATCTATCCACCCAACAGTAAGCCTGTGGGCTTAGCCAACACTCTCCCGTGTATTTCCCGCTCGCCTTGCCTTGCTCTCTCCACCAGGATCCAAACGAATCCACCCCTCACCTAAGTAGCTTGATATCCCCTGGATTTGCCTAAGGCACTTTCCAAACTCTCCACACACAACACACAAGCAGGACACAACCCAAGGAGGCGCCATCAGCGTCGCCCAAATCCCGGGGACAGTGGCCCATTTGATTTCCCCCGACCATCAGGGCAAACCTAAACTATATCCCACCTCCCAAGCTGAACATGACATAGACGCCTGGCCTGGCCAGGACTCCTTCTCTGACCCTGAGTGCAGAGACTTCTGTTTCCTTGCGGGAACAAGGCAACGACCTGAGCTTGAGGGTGGCCTGTAGATCTCAATGGCAAGCCAGAGGAGTACCAGTGGCTCACGCTTCCTTTCGCACCCGCACGCTGACCGCGGCAGGGGATAGCAGTTCTGGCTAGACTCAGGTGCCCAGAGACGTCAAGTTGTCCTTAGCCTTCCCACGTAGATGGACATCCCAGGCTCCTTTCCACATGGCTCTTTCTGCACGAGAAGCCCGCCACCCTCCACTTGAACAATGTTGCTGCGCACTCCCACAGTAGCAAATGCAACATGGACCTCTCCCTAATTTTCCTTTGGGAGCCACGTGCTGGACCTCAGTTAGGATGAGAAGACGGTAGGTATTGCTCATTCATTCTGTTTAGATTTCCAAGGAATGCATTTATGGGAGTCCTCACTGATCCACGCTCCTGCTCAAAGGCTGGACGTGCAAAGTCGCGGACTGTCAGCAAGCTCAATCCTCTCAGCAGTAGGGAGCGGCCAGACTCGAGCCACGGGGCAGGAAGTGCACCCACGTCTCAGGGCATCGGAGCTCGGGTGCCCCAGGAAGAGCCCAGAATGTGACGGTGTAGTCTCGTGGCACAAGTCCCCGTGGCCAAACTTCTAGGTTTCTTCAAAGAAGTTCCGTTTACCCCCACAAGGTTTCTACCAGGAACCTTGTCGAGCCAGAGGCGATGCCCTTGGATCACACAGAAAGCTATTGGCATTGGAGATATTCCAATGCCCAAACTGGCAGGGCAAACCCTTGCAGCAACTGGGTTACTTGCCCTGGCGTCTTGTATTTTCGCCCCCAGGCCCGTCAGTGACATGACCGCGGAGAAACCTGAGACCCATTCATTTGTTCAGAGTTCCAAGCAGTGCATTTATGGGAGTCATCATCAATCCACCTGCTCAAAGGCTGCACGTTCAAAGTCGCAGGCTCCACTGCGGGGCAGCCACCGATCTCAATCATGTCAGCAGTCAGGAGTGGCCAGAGGCGACCCACGGGGCTGCAAATGGAGCTAAGGATCATGGCATCAGATCTGGGGTTCCCCTGCAAGAGCCAAGAAGGTGAGGGTGTAGTCTCAGTGCACAAGTCCCCGTGGCCAAACATCTAGGTTTCTGCAAAGAAGTTCCACTCACCACCACAAGGTTCCTACGAGGAGCCTCAAGGACTTCACGCCAAAACCACTCTGAGACTCTTTTGCCTTGACTTGCCTCACCTTGCCGCACTCTCCTCACTTCGCCAGGTATCATGGACTATACAGAGGGCCCAATGCTGCTGCAGGTGTTTGTTCCCTGGCACTCCACCACATGCCTCAGGGTGACAGAACACAGGGATGTTTGAGAAAAGTGAACGGGCGCACAGAGGCAAAGGGTGATACCACCCACCGATGTGCGCTATATCTCCCCTCAACATTTCATTTGCGGTCCATCATGTCTGTGTGTCCACAGCCAAACGTGAATGCATCGTGGCACAGATGCCTTCAGAGCGCACGGGCATCAGCACAAAGAGCACGGCCGTCCATCAACGCCCCGGTATGGGTCTTGAACTTTCCTGCCTGAGCCACCTCCCCGCCGACACAGCATAAGGATGTCATCCTGAACTGCTGAGACACCCTCAGGGGAACTGGGATTACTCAGCGTAAAAGCCACTGCCCTCTGGGGAACCAAACCACTCCTGGTGCATACGCTTCCACACAATGGATTCACCCGCAAGGGGAAATGTGGTCCCTGAGATCTTCCACAAGGGAACGGCCCTTGGCCAAATGGGACGACCTCCAACAAAAGCAGCTTGTAGGGACCGGTGACAAAACGCACCAGAGGAACTCCTGGACTGAACAATGGAGATTCACCTGCAGCCAGACTTCCTGGCCTGCTGCCAAGACTGGCAACCTACCCTTGGCCCACACACAAAGCTAATGGCATCGGAACCATTTCGACGCCCAACGTGGCGGGGCAAAGCCTTGCAGCAATTGTGTAACTTGCAGTGGTGTCTGGTACTTTCACCCTCTGGGCCCATCAGTGACGTGACATTGGGGAATCCCTGAGGCCCAGGTCCTCTACAAGCAACTTGTTACCCACAGCCATGCAACGACAGAACCCAGACAACAGCCTAGACACTTGAACTGGTATGACTTGTCTAGCCTGTGGCCAGGCTCGCCGGATACCACAGTCTCGACGCACCAGCGGGTGGCAGGAAAAATGACACCCACACCACACATCCTCTCCTGCCCTTAAACCTGCAGCCTTTCCTTGGCAGCCAACTCCCTTGTTTCTGCACGGTTGCACCCAATGACCTCCAGGTAGAGCTCCAATCCTCAGGGAACGCTATGTGGGCCGGGTGTAGAAACGATGCCTGGCTGTCCTCAGGAACACCTTCACATCTTCAACACAGGGGGAACGTGGTCAGACAGGGACAAAACACCCCAAGTCCTCCAAATCGGCCCCCATGAGGAGACACCATACTGTGCCATGAAGGCAACCATTCGCTGGCACAAGAACCCGCCATGAAGCAAATCGACCAAGGAGAGGAAAGAGGCGGGACCGTCCACAAATGTGCTCCCGTATTCCCTCCCTACACGTGCCTCCAGATGCTCCTGAGGGAATCCCAAATGTGTTCCGGGAACCCCATGGCCACCGTCAATCTATCCACCCACCAGTAAACCTGTGGGCTTAGCCAGCCATCTCACGTGTCTCTTTCACTCGCCTTGCCTTACTCTCTCTCCACCGGGATCCCAACGTGTCACGGCAAGATGCCAGAGCCACCCCTCACCAAAGAAGCTTGCCGTGACCAAGTTTGACTAAGGCATTTTCCAGCCCCTTCACACAGCACACACAAGCAGGACACAACCCGAGGAGGAGCCATCAGATTGGCCAAACTCCCAGGAACAGTGGCCCATTTGATTTCTCCCCTCAGCAGGAGAAACCTAAACTGCATCTGGTCTCCCAAGCAGAACATGACAAAGAAGCCTGCCCTAGGCCTGGAATCCTGTTCTGACCCTGAGCCTACAGACTTCTGTTTCTTTGAGGCCACAAGGCAATGACCAGCAGGTGGGGGCAGCCTGTAGAACTCAAGTGCAGGTGGCAGGACGAGCAATGGCTCACGCTTCCTCTCCTACCTGCATGCTGAACCGTGGCAGGGGACAGCAGTCCTGGCTAGACCAAGGAACCCAGAGACGGCACGCTGTCCCAAGCCTTCCCACCTGGATTGGCATCCCAGGCTCCTTTCCCAATGGCTCTTCTCCCCAGGAGATGACCACAACCCTCAACTTGAACAACGTGGCTGTAGACACCCACGGCCGCAAATGCAACGTGAACCTCTCCCTACTTTCCTTTGGGGAGCCACGTGCTGGACCTCAGTTCCAACGAGGAGACGGTAGGGATTTCTCACTCATTTTGTTCAGATTTCCAAGGAATGCATTTGTGGGAGTCATCATCGATCCAAGCACATGCTCAAACGGTGGACATGCAAAGTTGCAGATTCCACCATGGGACGGCCAGCGAGCTGAATCATATCAGCGTACGGAAGTGGCCAGCAGAGCCGAGCCACGGGTCAGGAAATGCAGCCAGTTCTCAGGGCATCAAAGCTCGTGTTCCCCGAGAAAAGACCAGAAGGTGAGGGTGTAGCCCCGGTGCACACGTTCCCATCGCCAAACCTTTAGGTTTAGCAAAGAAGTGTCGCTTACCGCAACAAGGGTTAAAGCAGGATCCTCATGGAATGCACGCCAACACCCCTCTGAGACTCCTTCGGCTGGCCTCGCCTTGCCACACCGTCCTCACTTCAACGGGTATCAGGGATTATACGGATGGCCCCAGGCTGCTGCTGGCATTCCTTCCCTGGCATTCCACCTGGCTCGGGGTGAGAGAACACACGCATGCTTGAGGAGGGTGCACAGGCGCACCGAGGGAAAGGGCGATACCACCCAGCATTGTGTGTTCTATCTCTCCTCAACATTTCATTTACTGTCCATCTTGCCTGTGTGTCCGCAGGCAAACGTGAAAGCATCGTGGCACTGGCGCCTTCAGAGCGTGCGGCCATCAGGACAAAGAGTGCCACCGACCAACAACCCCCTGGTCTCGGGCCCTGAAATTCCTCTCCTGAGCAATCTGCCCTCCATCACAGCAAAAGGATGTCTTCCTGATCCCCTGAGACACCCTCAGGACAACTGTGCCCCCTCAGCCTAAGAGCAAGTGCCCTCTATGGGAACAAACACGCGTTTGGCCCTTATGATTAAACACAGTGGACACGCCCTCAAGGGGAGAGATCTTCCATAAGGGAAGGGCCCTTGGCTGAATAAGACGACCTCCATCAAAAGCGGCTCGTAGGGACCCGTGACAAAGGGCACCTGAAGAACCCCTGGACTGATCAAGGGAGACTCACCAGCAGGCATACTTCCTGGTCTCCTGCCAAGCCAGAGGAACTTCCCTAGGACCGCAACCAAAGCTAATGGCAAGGGAGCCATTCCAATGCCCAAAATGGCGGGCCAAACACTTGCAGCAACTGGGTAACTTATCGTAGCACCTTGCACATTCGCATTCTTCCCTTCAAGGACAAGACCTTGGAGAAACCATGAGACCCAGGTCCTCCAGAACCAACGTGTCACCCACAGCCGTGCAATGAGAGAACGCACCCAACATCCTGGACCCTTGAACCGGCATGGCTTCTCTGGCTTGAAGCCATGCATGCTGGAGATCACAGGCTCGCAGCACCAGAAGGTGGCAGGACAAAATGACCCCTGCAGCACACATTCACTCTAGCCCTTAAACCTGTAGCGTTGCCTTGGCGGCCGACTCCCTTCTTTCTGCATGGTTGGGCCCAAAGACCTCCGGGAAGAGCTCCAAACCTCAGGGAATGCTATGCCGACCTGGAATAGCAATGACGCTGGGCTGTCCTAAGGAACACCTTAACATCCTCAACATAGGGGCAATGAGGCCACACAGGGACAAAACATCCCAACGGCTCCAAATCGGTCCCAGTGAGAAGACACCATACTGTGCCGTGAAGGCACCATTCGCTGGAACAAGGACCCGCCGTGAAGCACATTGAGAAAGGAGAGGAAAAGGTTGGGATGGTCCACGAATGTGCACCTGTATTCCTTCCCTACACGGGGCTCCAAATGCTCCTGAAGATATCCCAAAAGAGTTCCGGGAACCCTATGTCCACCGACATATCCACCCATACCGATCTATCCACCCAACAGTAAGCCTGTGGGCTTAGCCAACACTCTCCCGTGTATTTCCCGCTCGCCTTGCCTTGCTCTCTCCACCAGGATCCAAACGAATCCACCCCTCACCTAAGTAGCTTGATATCCCCTGGATTTGCCTAAGGCACTTTCCAAACTCTCCACACACAACACACAAGCAGGACACAACCCAAGGAGGCGCCATCAGCGTCGCCCAAATCCCGGGGACAGTGGCCCATTTGATTTCCCCCGACCATCAGGGCAAACCTAAACTATATCCCACCTCCCAAGCTGAACATGACATAGACGCCTGGCCTGGCCAGGACTCCTTCTCTGACCCTGAGTGCAGAGACTTCTGTTTCCTTGCGGGAACAAGGCAACGACCTGAGCTTGAGGGTGGCCTGTAGATCTCAATGGCAAGCCAGAGGAGTACCAGTGGCTCACGCTTCCTTTCGCACCCGCACGCTGACCGCGGCAGGGGATAGCAGTTCTGGCTAGACTCAGGTGCCCAGAGACGTCAAGTTGTCCTTAGCCTTCCCACGTAGATGGACATCCCAGGCTCCTTTCCACATGGCTCTTTCTGCACGAGAAGCCCGCCACCCTCCACTTGAACAATGTTGCTGCGCACGCCCACAGTAGCAAATGCAACATGGACCTCTCCCTAATTTTCCTTTGGGAGCCACGTGCTGGACCTCAGTTAGGATGAGAAGACGGTAGGTATTGCTCATTCATTCTGTTTAGATTTCCAAGGAATGCATTTATGGGAGTCCTCACTGATCCACGCTCCTGCTCAAAGGCTGGACGTGCAAAGTCGCGGACTGTCAGCAAGCTCAATCCTCTCAGCAGTAGGGAGCGGCCAGACTCGAGCCACGGGGCAGGAAGTGCACCCACGTCTCAGGGCATCGGAGCTCGGGTGCCCCAGGAAGAGCCCAGAATGTGACGGTGTAGTCTCGCGGCACAAGTCCCCGTGGCCAAACTTCTAGGTTTCTTCAAAGAAGTTCCGTTTACCCCCACAAGGTTTCTACCAGGAACCTTGTCGAGCCAGAGGCGATGCCCTTGGATCACACAGAAAGCTATTGGCATTGGAGATATTCCAATGCCCAAACTGGCAGGGCAAACCCTTGCAGCAACTGGGTTACTTGCCCTGGCGCCTTGTATTTTTGCCCCCAGGCCCGTCAGTGACATGACCACGGAGAAACCTGAGACCCATTCATTTGTTCAGAGTTCCAAGCAGTGCATTTATGGGAGTCATCATCAATCCACCTGCTCAAAGGCTGCACGTTCAAAGTCGCAGGCTCCACTGCGGGGCAGCCACCGATCTCAATCATGTCAGCAGTCAGGAGTGGCCAGAGGCGACCCACGGGGCTGCAAATGGAGCTAAGGATCATGGCATCAGATCTGGGGTTCCCCTGCAAGAGCCAAGAAGGTGAGGGTGTAGTCTCAGTGCACAAGT
The DNA here is from genome assembly GCF_965194805.1 of Balaenoptera borealis. Classification (NCBI taxonomy): domain Eukaryota; kingdom Metazoa; phylum Chordata; class Mammalia; order Artiodactyla; family Balaenopteridae; genus Balaenoptera; species Balaenoptera borealis. The sequence goes on along the minus strand of NC_138866.1, from coordinate 129,964,245 downwards.
CCCCGTGGCCAAACATCTAGGTTTCTGCAAAGAAGTTCCACTCACCACCACAAGGTTCCTACGAGAAGCCTCAAGGACTTCACGCCAAAACCACTCTGAGACTCTTTTGCCTTGACTTGCCTCACCTTGCCGCACTCTCCTCACTTCGCCAGGTATCATGGACTATACAGAGGGCCCAATGCTGCTGCAGGTGTTTGTTCCCTGGCACTCCACCACATGCCTCAGGGTGACAGAACACAGGGATGTTTGAGAAAAGTGAACGGGCGCACAGAGGCAAAGGGTGATACCGCCCACCGATGTGCGCTATATCTCCCCTCAACATTTCATTTGCGGTCCATCATGTCTGTGTGTCCACAGCCAAACGTGAATGCATCGTGGCACAGATGCCTTCAGAGCGCACGGGCATCAGCACAAAGAGCACGGCCATCCATCAATGCCCCGGTATGGGCCTTGAACTTTCCTGCCTGAGCCACCTCCCCGCCGACACAGCATAAGGATGTCATCCTGAACTGCTGAGACACCCTCAGGGGAACTGGGATTACTCAGCGTAAAATCCACTGCCCTCTGGGGAACCAAACCACTCCTGGCGCATACGCTTCCACACAATGGATTCACCCGCAAGGGGAAATGTGGTCCCTGAGATCTTCCACAAGGGAACGGCCCTTGGCCAAATGGGACGACCTCCAACAAAAGCAGCTTGTAGGGACCGGTGACAAAACGCACCAGAGGAACTCCTGGACTGAACAATGGAGATTCACCTGCAGCCAGACTTCCTGGCCTGCTGCCAAGACTGGCAACCTACCCTTGGCCCACACACAAAGCTAATGGCATCGGAACCATTCCGACACCCAACGTGGCGGGGCAAACCCTTGCAGCAATTGTGTACCTTGCAGTGGTGTCTGGTACTTTCACCCTCTGGGCCCATCAGTGACGTGACATTGGGGAATCCCTGAGGCCCAGGTCCTCTACAAGCAACTTGTTACCCACAGCCATGCAACGACAGAACCCAGACAACAGCCTAGACACTTGAACCGGTATGACTTGTCTAGCCTGTGGCCAGGCTCGCCGGATACCACAGTCTCGACGCACCAGCGGGTGGCAGGAAAAATGACACCCACACCACACATCCTCTCCTGCCCTTAAACCTGCAGCCTTTCCTTGGCAGCCAACTCCCTTGTTTCTGCACGGTTGCACCCAATGACCTCCGGGTAGAGCTCCAATCCTCAGGGAACGCTATGTGGGCCGGGTATAGAAACGATGCCTGGCTGTCCTCAGGAACACCTTCACATCTTCAACACAGGGGGAACGTGGTCAGACAGGGACAAAACACCCCAAGGCCTCCAAATCGGCCCCCATGAGGAGACACCATACTGTGCCATGAAGGCAACCATTCGCTGGCACAAGAACCCGCCATGAAGCAAATCGACCAAGGAGAGGAAAGAGGCGGGACCGTCCACAAATGTGCTCCCGTATTCCCTCCCTACACGTGCCTCCAGATGCTCCTGAGGGAATCCCAAATGTGTTCCGGGAACCCCATGGCCACCGTCGATCTATCCACCCACCAGTAAACCTGTGGGCTTAGCCAGCCATCTCACGTGTCTCTTTCACTCGCCTTGCCTTACTCTCTCTCCACCGGGATCCCAACGTGTCACGGCAAGATGCCAGAGCCACCCCTCACCAAAGAAGCTTGCCGTGACCAAGTTTGACTAAGGCATTTTCCAGCCCCTTCACACAGCACACACAAGCAGGACACAACCCGAGGAGGAGCCATCAGATTGGCCAAACTCCCAGGAACAGTGGCCCATTTGATTTCTCCCCTCAGCAGGAGAAACCTAAACTGCATCTGGTCTCCCAAGCAGAACATGACAAAGAAGCCTGCCCTAGGCCTGGAATCCTGTTCTGACCCTGAGCCTACAGACTTCTGTTTCTTTGAGGCCACAAGGCAATGACCAGCAGGTGGGGGCAGCCTGTAGAACTCAAGTGCAGGTGGCAGGACGAGCAATGGCTCACGCTTCCTCTCCTACCTGCATGCTGAACCGTGGCAGGGGACAGCAGTCCTGGCTAGACCAAGGAACCCAGAGACGGCACGCTGTCCCAAGCCTTCCCACCTGGATTGGCATCCCAGGCTCCTTTCCCAATGGCTCTTCTCCCCAGGAGATGACCACAACCCTCAACTTGAACAACGTGGCTGTAGACACCCACGGCCGCAAATGCAACGTGAACCTCTCCCTACTTTCCTTTGGGGAGCCACGTGCTGGACCTCAGTTCCAATGAGGAGACGGTAGGGATTTCTCACTCATTTTGTTCAGATTTCCAAGGAATGCATTTGTGGGAGTCATCATCGATCCAAGCACATGCTCAAACGGTGGACATGCAAAGTTGCAGATTCCACCATGGGACGGCCAGCGAGCTGAATCATATCAGCGTACGGAAGTGGCCAGCAGAGCCGAGCCACGGGTCAGGAAATGCAGCCAGTTCTCAGGGCATCAAAGCTCGTGTTCCCCGAGAAAAGACCAGAAGGTGAGGGTGTAGCCCCGGTGCACACGTTCCCATCGCCAAACCTTTAGGTTTAGCAAAGAAGTGTCGCTTACCGCAACAAGGGTTAAAGCAGGATCCTCATGGAATGCACGCCAACACCCCTCTGAGACTCCTTCGGCTGGCCTCGCCTTGCCACACCGTCCTGACTTCAACGGGTATCAGGGATTATACGGATGGCCCCAGGCTGCTGCTGGCATTCCTTCCCTGGCATTCCACCTGGCTCGGGGTGAGAGAACACACGCATGCTTGAGGAGGGTGCACAGGCGCACCAAGGGAAAGGGCGATACCACCCAGCATTGTGTGTTCTATCTCTCCTCAACATTTCATTTACTGTCCATCTTGCCTGTGTGTCCGCAGGCAAACGTGAAAGCATCGTGGCAGTGGCGCCTTCAGAGCGTGCGGCCATCAGGACAAAGAGTGCCACCGACCAACAACCCCCTGGTCTCGGGCCCTGAAATTCCTCTCCTGAGCAATCTGCCCTCCATCACAGCAAAAGGATGTCTTCCTGATCCCCTGAGACACCCTCAGGACAACTGTGCCCCCTCAGCCTAAGAGCAAGTGCCCTCTATGGGAACAAACACGCGTTTGGCCCTTATGATTAAACACAGTGGACACGCCCTCAAGGGGAGAGATCTTCCATAAGGGAAGGGCCCTTGGCTGAATAAGACGACCTCCATCAAAAGCGGCTCGTAGGGACCCGTGACAAAGGGCACCTGAAGAACCCCTGGACTGATCAAGGGAGACTCACCAGCAGGCATACTTCCTGGTCTCCTGCCAAGCCAGAGGAACTTCCCTAGGACCGCAACCAAAGCTAATGGCAAGGGAGCCATTCCAATGCCCAAAATGGCGGGCCAAACACTTGCAGCAACTGGGTAACTTATCGTAGCACCTTGCACATTCGCATTCTTCCCTTCAAGGACAAGACCTTGGAGAAACCATGAGACCCAGGTCCTCCAGAACCAACGTGTCACCCACAGCCGTGCAATGAGAGAACGCACCCAACATCCTGGACCCTTGAACCGGCATGGCTTCTCTGGCTTGAAGCCATGCATGCTGGAGATCACAGGCTTGCAGCACCAGAAGGTGGCAGGACAAAATGACCCCTGCAGCACACATTCACTCCAGCCCTTAAACCTGTAGCGTTGCCTTGGCGGCCGACTCCCTTCTTTCTGCATGGTTGGGCCCAAAGACCTCCGGGAAGAGCTCCAAACCTCAGGGAATGCTATGCCGACCTGGAATAGCAATGACGCTGGGCTGTCCTAAGGAACACCTTAACATCCTCAACATAGGGGCAATGAGGCCACACAGGGACAAAACATCCCAACGGCTCCAAATCGGTCCCAGTGAGAAGACACCATACTGTGCCGTGAAGGCACCATTCGCTGGAACAAGGACCCGCCGTGAAGCACATTGAGAAAGGAGAGGAAAAGGTTGGGATGGTCCACGAATGTGCACCTGTATTCCTTCCCTACACGGGGCTCCAAATGCTCCTGAAGATATCCCAAAAGAGTTCCGGGAACCCTATGTCCACCGACATATCCACCCATACCGATCTATCCACCCAACAGTAAGCCTGTGGGCTTAGCCAACACTCTCCCGTGTATTTCCCGCTCGCCTTGCCTTGCTCTCTCCACCAGGATCCAAACGAATCCACCCCTCACCTAAGTAGCTTGATATCCCCTGGATTTGCCTAAGGCACTTTCCAAACTCTCCACACACAACACACAAGCAGGACACAACCCAAGGAGGCGCCATCAGCGTCGCCCAAATCCCGGGGACAGTGGCCCATTTGATTTCCCCCGACCATCAGGGCAAACCTAAACTATATCCCACCTCCCAAGCTGAACATGACATAGACGCCTGGCCTGGCCAGGACTCCTTCTCTGACCCTGAGTGCAGAGACTTCTGTTTCCTTGCGGGAACAAGGCAACGACCTGAGCTTGAGGGTGGCCTGTAGATCTCAATGGCAAGCCAGAGGAGTACCAGTGGCTCACGCTTCCTTTCGCACCCGCACGCTGACCGCGGCAGGGGATAGCAGTTCTGGCTAGACTCAGGTGCCCAGAGACGTCAAGTTGTCCTTAGCCTTCCCACGTAGATGGACATCCCAGGCTCCTTTCCACATGGCTCTTTCTGCACGAGAAGCCCGCCACCCTCCACTTGAACAATGTTGCTGCGCACTCCCACAGTAGCAAATGCAACATGGACCTCTCCCTAATTTTCCTTTGGGAGCCACGTGCTGGACCTCAGTTAGGATGAGAAGACGGTAGGTATTGCTCATTCATTCTGTTTAGATTTCCAAGGAATGCATTTATGGGAGTCCTCACTGATCCACGCTCCTGCTCAAAGGCTGGACGTGCAAAGTCGCGGACTGTCAGCAAGCTCAATCCTCTCAGCAGTAGGGAGCGGCCAGACTCGAGCCACGGGGCAGGAAGTGCACCCACGTCTCAGGGCATCGGAGCTCGGGTGCCCCAGGAAGAGCCCAGAATGTGACGGTGTAGTCTCGTGGCACAAGTCCCCGTGGCCAAACTTCTAGGTTTCTTCAAAGAAGTTCCGTTTACCCCCACAAGGTTTCTACCAGGAACCTTGTCGAGCCAGAGGCGATGCCCTTGGATCACACAGAAAGCTATTGGCATTGGAGATATTCCAATGCCCAAACTGGCAGGGCAAACCCTTGCAGCAACTGGGTTACTTGCCCTGGCGTCTTGTATTTTCGCCCCCAGGCCCGTCAGTGACATGACCGCGGAGAAACCTGAGACCCATTCATTTGTTCAGAGTTCCAAGCAGTGCATTTATGGGAGTCATCATCAATCCACCTGCTCAAAGGCTGCACGTTCAAAGTCGCAGGCTCCACTGCGGGGCAGCCACCGATCTCAATCATGTCAGCAGTCAGGAGTGGCCAGAGGCGACCCACGGGGCTGCAAATGGAGCTAAGGATCATGGCATCAGATCTGGGGTTCCCCTGCAAGAGCCAAGAAGGTGAGGGTGTAGTCTCAGTGCACAAGTCCCCGTGGCCAAACATCTAGGTTTCTGCAAAGAAGTTCCACTCACCACCACAAGGTTCCTACGAGGAGCCTCAAGGACTTCACGCCAAAACCACTCTGAGACTCTTTTGCCTTGACTTGCCTCACCTTGCCGCACTCTCCTCACTTCGCCAGGTATCATGGACTATACAGAGGGCCCAATGCTGCTGCAGGTGTTTGTTCCCTGGCACTCCACCACATGCCTCAGGGTGACAGAACACAGGGATGTTTGAGAAAAGTGAACGGGCGCACAGAGGCAAAGGGTGATACCACCCACCGATGTGCGCTATATCTCCCCTCAACATTTCATTTGCGGTCCATCATGTCTGTGTGTCCACAGCCAAACGTGAATGCATCGTGGCACAGATGCCTTCAGAGCGCACGGGCATCAGCACAAAGAGCACGGCCGTCCATCAACGCCCCGGTATGGGTCTTGAACTTTCCTGCCTGAGCCACCTCCCCGCCGACACAGCATAAGGATGTCATCCTGAACTGCTGAGACACCCTCAGGGGAACTGGGATTACTCAGCGTAAAAGCCACTGCCCTCTGGGGAACCAAACCACTCCTGGTGCATACGCTTCCACACAATGGATTCACCCGCAAGGGGAAATGTGGTCCCTGAGATCTTCCACAAGGGAACGGCCCTTGGCCAAATGGGACGACCTCCAACAAAAGCAGCTTGTAGGGACCGGTGACAAAACGCACCAGAGGAACTCCTGGACTGAACAATGGAGATTCACCTGCAGCCAGACTTCCTGGCCTGCTGCCAAGACTGGCAACCTACCCTTGGCCCACACACAAAGCTAATGGCATCGGAACCATTTCGACGCCCAACGTGGCGGGGCAAAGCCTTGCAGCAATTGTGTAACTTGCAGTGGTGTCTGGTACTTTCACCCTCTGGGCCCATCAGTGACGTGACATTGGGGAATCCCTGAGGCCCAGGTCCTCTACAAGCAACTTGTTACCCACAGCCATGCAACGACAGAACCCAGACAACAGCCTAGACACTTGAACTGGTATGACTTGTCTAGCCTGTGGCCAGGCTCGCCGGATACCACAGTCTCGACGCACCAGCGGGTGGCAGGAAAAATGACACCCACACCACACATCCTCTCCTGCCCTTAAACCTGCAGCCTTTCCTTGGCAGCCAACTCCCTTGTTTCTGCACGGTTGCACCCAATGACCTCCAGGTAGAGCTCCAATCCTCAGGGAACGCTATGTGGGCCGGGTGTAGAAACGATGCCTGGCTGTCCTCAGGAACACCTTCACATCTTCAACACAGGGGGAACGTGGTCAGACAGGGACAAAACACCCCAAGTCCTCCAAATCGGCCCCCATGAGGAGACACCATACTGTGCCATGAAGGCAACCATTCGCTGGCACAAGAACCCGCCATGAAGCAAATCGACCAAGGAGAGGAAAGAGGCGGGACCGTCCACAAATGTGCTCCCGTATTCCCTCCCTACACGTGCCTCCAGATGCTCCTGAGGGAATCCCAAATGTGTTCCGGGAACCCCATGGCCACCGTCAATCTATCCACCCACCAGTAAACCTGTGGGCTTAGCCAGCCATCTCACGTGTCTCTTTCACTCGCCTTGCCTTACTCTCTCTCCACCGGGATCCCAACGTGTCACGGCAAGATGCCAGAGCCACCCCTCACCAAAGAAGCTTGCCGTGACCAAGTTTGACTAAGGCATTTTCCAGCCCCTTCACACAGCACACACAAGCAGGACACAACCCGAGGAGGAGCCATCAGATTGGCCAAACTCCCAGGAACAGTGGCCCATTTGATTTCTCCCCTCAGCAGGAGAAACCTAAACTGCATCTGGTCTCCCAAGCAGAACATGACAAAGAAGCCTGCCCTAGGCCTGGAATCCTGTTCTGACCCTGAGCCTACAGACTTCTGTTTCTTTGAGGCCACAAGGCAATGACCAGCAGGTGGGGGCAGCCTGTAGAACTCAAGTGCAGGTGGCAGGACGAGCAATGGCTCACGCTTCCTCTCCTACCTGCATGCTGAACCGTGGCAGGGGACAGCAGTCCTGGCTAGACCAAGGAACCCAGAGACGGCACGCTGTCCCAAGCCTTCCCACCTGGATTGGCATCCCAGGCTCCTTTCCCAATGGCTCTTCTCCCCAGGAGATGACCACAACCCTCAACTTGAACAACGTGGCTGTAGACACCCACGGCCGCAAATGCAACGTGAACCTCTCCCTACTTTCCTTTGGGGAGCCACGTGCTGGACCTCAGTTCCAACGAGGAGACGGTAGGGATTTCTCACTCATTTTGTTCAGATTTCCAAGGAATGCATTTGTGGGAGTCATCATCGATCCAAGCACATGCTCAAACGGTGGACATGCAAAGTTGCAGATTCCACCATGGGACGGCCAGCGAGCTGAATCATATCAGCGTACGGAAGTGGCCAGCAGAGCCGAGCCACGGGTCAGGAAATGCAGCCAGTTCTCAGGGCATCAAAGCTCGTGTTCCCCGAGAAAAGACCAGAAGGTGAGGGTGTAGCCCCGGTGCACACGTTCCCATCGCCAAACCTTTAGGTTTAGCAAAGAAGTGTCGCTTACCGCAACAAGGGTTAAAGCAGGATCCTCATGGAATGCACGCCAACACCCCTCTGAGACTCCTTCGGCTGGCCTCGCCTTGCCACACCGTCCTCACTTCAACGGGTATCAGGGATTATACGGATGGCCCCAGGCTGCTGCTGGCATTCCTTCCCTGGCATTCCACCTGGCTCGGGGTGAGAGAACACACGCATGCTTGAGGAGGGTGCACAGGCGCACCGAGGGAAAGGGCGATACCACCCAGCATTGTGTGTTCTATCTCTCCTCAACATTTCATTTACTGTCCATCTTGCCTGTGTGTCCGCAGGCAAACGTGAAAGCATCGTGGCACTGGCGCCTTCAGAGCGTGCGGCCATCAGGACAAAGAGTGCCACCGACCAACAACCCCCTGGTCTCGGGCCCTGAAATTCCTCTCCTGAGCAATCTGCCCTCCATCACAGCAAAAGGATGTCTTCCTGATCCCCTGAGACACCCTCAGGACAACTGTGCCCCCTCAGCCTAAGAGCAAGTGCCCTCTATGGGAACAAACACGCGTTTGGCCCTTATGATTAAACACAGTGGACACGCCCTCAAGGGGAGAGATCTTCCATAAGGGAAGGGCCCTTGGCTGAATAAGACGACCTCCATCAAAAGCGGCTCGTAGGGACCCGTGACAAAGGGCACCTGAAGAACCCCTGGACTGATCAAGGGAGACTCACCAGCAGGCATACTTCCTGGTCTCCTGCCAAGCCAGAGGAACTTCCCTAGGACCGCAACCAAAGCTAATGGCAAGGGAGCCATTCCAATGCCCAAAATGGCGGGCCAAACACTTGCAGCAACTGGGTAACTTATCGTAGCACCTTGCACATTCGCATTCTTCCCTTCAAGGACAAGACCTTGGAGAAACCATGAGACCCAGGTCCTCCAGAACCAACGTGTCACCCACAGCCGTGCAATGAGAGAACGCACCCAACATCCTGGACCCTTGAACCGGCATGGCTTCTCTGGCTTGAAGCCATGCATGCTGGAGATCACAGGCTCGCAGCACCAGAAGGTGGCAGGACAAAATGACCCCTGCAGCACACATTCACTCTAGCCCTTAAACCTGTAGCGTTGCCTTGGCGGCCGACTCCCTTCTTTCTGCATGGTTGGGCCCAAAGACCTCCGGGAAGAGCTCCAAACCTCAGGGAATGCTATGCCGACCTGGAATAGCAATGACGCTGGGCTGTCCTAAGGAACACCTTAACATCCTCAACATAGGGGCAATGAGGCCACACAGGGACAAAACATCCCAACGGCTCCAAATCGGTCCCAGTGAGAAGACACCATACTGTGCCGTGAAGGCACCATTCGCTGGAACAAGGACCCGCCGTGAAGCACATTGAGAAAGGAGAGGAAAAGGTTGGGATGGTCCACGAATGTGCACCTGTATTCCTTCCCTACACGGGGCTCCAAATGCTCCTGAAGATATCCCAAAAGAGTTCCGGGAACCCTATGTCCACCGACATATCCACCCATACCGATCTATCCACCCAACAGTAAGCCTGTGGGCTTAGCCAACACTCTCCCGTGTATTTCCCGCTCGCCTTGCCTTGCTCTCTCCACCAGGATCCAAACGAATCCACCCCTCACCTAAGTAGCTTGATATCCCCTGGATTTGCCTAAGGCACTTTCCAAACTCTCCACACACAACACACAAGCAGGACACAACCCAAGGAGGCGCCATCAGCGTCGCCCAAATCCCGGGGACAGTGGCCCATTTGATTTCCCCCGACCATCAGGGCAAACCTAAACTATATCCCACCTCCCAAGCTGAACATGACATAGACGCCTGGCCTGGCCAGGACTCCTTCTCTGACCCTGAGTGCAGAGACTTCTGTTTCCTTGCGGGAACAAGGCAACGACCTGAGCTTGAGGGTGGCCTGTAGATCTCAATGGCAAGCCAGAGGAGTACCAGTGGCTCACGCTTCCTTTCGCACCCGCACGCTGACCGCGGCAGGGGATAGCAGTTCTGGCTAGACTCAGGTGCCCAGAGACGTCAAGTTGTCCTTAGCCTTCCCACGTAGATGGACATCCCAGGCTCCTTTCCACATGGCTCTTTCTGCACGAGAAGCCCGCCACCCTCCACTTGAACAATGTTGCTGCGCACGCCCACAGTAGCAAATGCAACATGGACCTCTCCCTAATTTTCCTTTGGGAGCCACGTGCTGGACCTCAGTTAGGATGAGAAGACGGTAGGTATTGCTCATTCATTCTGTTTAGATTTCCAAGGAATGCATTTATGGGAGTCCTCACTGATCCACGCTCCTGCTCAAAGGCTGGACGTGCAAAGTCGCGGACTGTCAGCAAGCTCAATCCTCTCAGCAGTAGGGAGCGGCCAGACTCGAGCCACGGGGCAGGAAGTGCACCCACGTCTCAGGGCATCGGAGCTCGGGTGCCCCAGGAAGAGCCCAGAATGTGACGGTGTAGTCTCGCGGCACAAGTCCCCGTGGCCAAACTTCTAGGTTTCTTCAAAGAAGTTCCGTTTACCCCCACAAGGTTTCTACCAGGAACCTTGTCGAGCCAGAGGCGATGCCCTTGGATCACACAGAAAGCTATTGGCATTGGAGATATTCCAATGCCCAAACTGGCAGGGCAAACCCTTGCAGCAACTGGGTTACTTGCCCTGGCGCCTTGTATTTTTGCCCCCAGGCCCGTCAGTGACATGACCACGGAGAAACCTGAGACCCATTCATTTGTTCAGAGTTCCAAGCAGTGCATTTATGGGAGTCATCATCAATCCACCTGCTCAAAGGCTGCACGTTCAAAGTCGCAGGCTCCACTGCGGGGCAGCCACCGATCTCAATCATGTCAGCAGTCAGGAGTGGCCAGAGGCGACCCACGGGGCTGCAAATGGAGCTAAGGATCATGGCATCAGATCTGGGGTTCCCCTGCAAGAGCCAAGAAGGTGAGGGTGTAGTCTCAGTGCACAAGTCCCCGTGGCCAAACATCTAGGTTTCTGCAAAGAAGTTCCACTCACCACCACAAGGTTCCTACGAGAAGCCTCAAGGACTTCACGCCAAAACCACTCTGAGACTCTTTTGCCTTGACTTGCCTCACCTTGCCGCACTCTCCTCACTTCGCCAGGTATCATGGACTATACAGAGGGCCCAATGCTGCTGCAGGTGTTTGTTCCCTGGCACTCCACCACATGCCTCAGGGTGACAGAACACAGGGATGTTTGAGAAAAGTGAACGGGCGCACAGAGGCAAAGGGTGATACCGCCCACCGATGTGCGCTATATCTCCCCTCAACATTTCATTTGCGGTCCATCATGTCTGTGTGTCCACAGCCAAACGTGAATGCATCGTGGCACAGATGCCTTCAGAGCGCACGGGCATCAGCACAAAGAGCACGGCCATCCATCAATGCCCCGGTATGGGCCTTGAACTTTCCTGCCTGAGCCACCTCCCCGCCGACACAGCATAAGGATGTCATCCTGAACTGCTGAGACACCCTCAGGGGAACTGGGATTACTCAGCGTAAAATCCACTGCCCTCTGGGGAACCAAACCACTCCTGGCGCATACGCTTCCACACAATGGATTCACCCGCAAGGGGAAATGTGGTCCCTGAGATCTTCCACAAGGGAACGGCCCTTGGCCAAATGGGACGACCTCCAACAAAAGCAGCTTGTAGGGACCGGTGACAAAACGCACCAGAGGAACTCCTGGACTGAACAATGGAGATTCACCTGCAGCCAGACTTCCTGGCCTGCTGCCAAGACTGGCAACCTACCCTTGGCCCACACACAAAGCTAATGGCATCGGAACCATTCCGACACCCAACGTGGCGGGGCAAACCCTTGCAGCAATTGTGTAACTTGCAGTGGTGTCTGGTACTTTCACCCTCTGGGCCCATCAGTGACGTGACATTGGGGAATCCCTGAGGCCCAGGTCCTCTACAAGCAACTTGTTACCCACAGCCATGCAACGACAGAACCCAGACAACAGCCTAGACACTTGAACCGGTATGACTTGTCTAGCCTGTGGCCAGGCTCGCCGGATACCACAGTCTCGACGCACCAGCGGGTGGCAGGAAAAATGACACCCACACCACACATCCTCTCCTGCCCTTAAACCTGCAGCCTTTCCTTGGCAGCCAACTCCCTTGTTTCTGCACGGTTGCACCCAATGACCTCCGGGTAGAGCTCCAATCCTCAGGGAACGCTATGTGGGCCGGGTATAGAAACGATGCCTGGCTGTCCTCAGGAACACCTTCACATCTTCAACACAGGGGGAACGTGGTCAGACAGGGACAAAACACCCCAAGGCCTCCAAATCGGCCCCCATGAGGAGACACCATACTGTGCCATGAAGGCAACCATTCGCTGGCACAAGAACCCGCCATGAAGCAAATCGACCAAGGAGAGGAAAGAGGCGGGACCGTCCACAAATGTGCTCCCGTATTCCCTCCCTACACGTGCCTCCAGATGCTCCTGAGGGAATCCCAAATGTGTTCCGGGAACCCCATGGCCACCGTCGATCTATCCACCCACCAGTAAACCTGTGGGCTTAGCCAGCCATCTCACGTGTCTCTTTCACTCGCCTTGCCTTACTCTCTCTCCACCGGGATCCCAACGTGTCACGGCAAGATGCCAGAGCCACCCCTCACCAAAGAAGCTTGCCGTGACCAAGTTTGACTAAGGCATTTTCCAGCCCCTTCACACAGCACACACAAGCAGGACACAACCCGAGGAGGAGCCATCAGATTGGCCAAACTCCCAGGAACAGTGGCCCATTTGATTTCTCCCCTCAGCAGGAGAAACCTAAACTGCATCTGGTCTCCCAAGCAGAACATGACAAAGAAGCCTGCCCTAGGCCTGGAATCCTGTTCTGACCCTGAGCCTACAGACTTCTGTTTCTTTGAGGCCACAAGGCAATGACCAGCAGGTGGGGGCAGCCTGTAGAACTCAAGTGCAGGTGGCAGGACGAGCAATGGCTCACGCTTCCTCTCCTACCTGCATGCTGAACCGTGGCAGGGGACAGCAGTCCTGGCTAGACCAAGGAACCCAGAGACGGCACGCTGTCCCAAGCCTTCCCACCTGGATTGGCATCCCAGGCTCCTTTCCCAATGGCTCTTCTCCCCAGGAGATGACCACAACCCTCAACTTGAACAACGTGGCTGTAGACACCCACGGCCGCAAATGCAACGTGAACCTCTCCCTACTTTCCTTTGGGGAGCCACGTGCTGGACCTCAGTTCCAATGAGGAGACGGTAGGGATTTCTCACTCATTTTGTTCAGATTTCCAAGGAATGCATTTGTGGGAGTCATCATCGATCCAAGCACATGCTCAAACGGTGGACATGCAAAGTTGCAGATTCCACCATGGGACGGCCAGCGAGCTGAATCATATCAGCGTACGGAAGTGGCCAGCAGAGCCGAGCCACGGGTCAGGAAATGCAGCCAGTTCTCAGGGCATCAAAGCTCGTGTTCCCCGAGAAAAGACCAGAAGGTGAGGGTGTAGCCCCGGTGCACACGTTCCCATCGCCAAACCTTTAGGTTTAGCAAAGAAGTGTCGCTTACCGCAACAAGGGTTAAAGCAGGATCCTCATGGAATGCACGCCAACACCCCTCTGAGACTCCTTCGGCTGGCCTCGCCTTGCCACACCGTCCTGACTTCAACGGGTATCAGGGATTATACGGATGGCCCCAGGCTGCTGCTGGCATTCCTTCCCTGGCATTCCACCTGGCTCGGGGTGAGAGAACACACGCATGCTTGAGGAGGGTGCACAGGCGCACCAAGGGAAAGGGCGATACCACCCAGCATTGTGTGTTCTATCTCTCCTCAACATTTCATTTACTGTCCATCTTGCCTGTGTGTCCGCAGGCAAACGTGAAAGCATCGTGGCAGTGGCGCCTTCAGAGCGTGCGGCCATCAGGACAAAGAGTGCCACCGACCAACAACCCCCTGGTCTCGGGCCCTGAAATTCCTCTCCTGAGCAATCTGCCCTCCATCACAGCAAAAGGATGTCTTCCTGATCCCCTGAGACACCCTCAGGACAACTGTGCCCCCTCAGCCTAAGAGCAAGTGCCCTCTATGGGAACAAACACGCGTTTGGCCCTTATGATTAAACACAGTGGACACGCCCTCAAGGGGAGAGATCTTCCATAAGGGAAGGGCCCTTGGCTGAATAAGACGACCTCCATCAAAAGCGGCTCGTAGGGACCCGTGACAAAGGGCACCTGAAGAACCCCTGGACTGATCAAGGGAGACTCACCAGCAGGCATACTTCCTGGTCTCCTGCCAAGCCAGAGGAACTTCCCTAGGACCGCAACCAAAGCTAATGGCAAGGGAGCCATTCCAATGCCCAAAATGGCGGGCCAAACACTTGCAGCAACTGGGTAACTTATCGTAGCACCTTGCACATTCGCATTCTTCCCTTCAAGGACAAGACCTTGGAGAAACCATGAGACCCAGGTCCTCCAGAACCAACGTGTCACCCACAGCCGTGCAATGAGAGAACGCACCCAACATCCTGGACCCTTGAACCGGCATGGCTTCTCTGGCTTGAAGCCATGCATGCTGGAGATCACAGGCTTGCAGCACCAGAAGGTGGCAGGACAAAATGACCCCTGCAGCACACATTCACTCCAGCCCTTAAACCTGTAGCGTTGCCTTGGCGGCCGACTCCCTTCTTTCTGCATGGTTGGGCCCAAAGACCTCCGGGAAGAGCTCCAAACCTCAGGGAATGCTATGCCGACCTGGTATAGCAATGACGCTGGGCTGTCCTAAGGAACACCTTAACATCCTCAACATAGGGGCAATGAGGCCACACAGGGACAAAACATCCCAACGGCTCCAAATCGGTCCCAGTGAGAAGACACCATACTGTGCCGTGAAGGCACCATTCGCTGGAACAAGGACCCGCCGTGAAGCACATTGAGAAAGGAGAGGAAAAGGTTGGGATGGTCCACGAATGTGCACCTGTATTCCTTCCCTACACGGGGCTCCAAGTGCTCCTGAAGATATCCCAAAAGAGTTCCGGGAACCCTATGTCCACCGACATATCCACCCATACCGATCTATCCACCCAACAGTAAGCCTGTGGGCTTAGCCAACACTCTCCCGTGTATTTCCCGCTCGCCTTGCCTTGCTCTCTCCACCAGGATCCAAACGAATCCACCCCTCACCTAAGTAGCTTGATATCCCCTGGATTTGCCTAAGGCACTTTCCAAACTCTCCACACACAACACACAAGCAGGACACAACCCAAGGAGGCGCCATCAGCGTCGCCCAAATCCCGGGGACAGTGGCCCATTTGATTTCCCCCGACCATCAGGGCAAACCTAAACTATATCCCACCTCCCAAGCTGAACATGACATAGACGCCTGGCCTGGCCAGGACTCCTTCTCTGACCCTGAGTGCAGAGACTTCTGTTTCCTTGCGGGAACAAGGCAACGACCTGAGCTTGAGGGTGGCCTGTAGATCTCAATGGCAAGCCAGAGGAGTACCAGTGGCTCACGCTTCCTTTCGCACCCACACGCTGACCGCGGCAGGGGATAGCAGTTCTGGCTAGACTCAGGTGCCCAGAGACGTCAAGTTGTCCTTAGCCTTCCCACGTAGATGGACATCCCAGGCTCCTTTCCACATGGCTCTTTCTGCACGAGAAGCCCGCCACCCTCCACTTGAACAATGTTGCTGCGCACGCCCACAGTAGCAAATGCAACATGGACCTCTCCCTAATTTTCCTTTGGGAGCCACGTGCTGGACCTCAGTTAGGATGAGAAGACGGTAGGTATTGCTCATTCATTCTGTTTAGATTTCCAAGGAATGCATTTATGGGAGTCCTCACTGATCCACGCTCCTGCTCAAAGGCTGGACGTGCAAAGTCGCGGACTGTCAGCAAGCTCAATCCTCTCAGCAGTAGGGAGCGGCCAGACTCGAGCCACGGGGCAGGAAGTGCACCCACGTCTCAGGGCATCGGAGCTCGGGTGCCCCAGGAAGAGCCCAGAATGTGACGGTGTAGTCTCGCGGCACAAGTCCCCGTGGCCAAACTTCTAGGTTTCTTCAAAGAAGTTCCGTTTACCCCCACAAGGTTTCTACCAGGAACCTTGTCGAGCCAGAGGCGATGCCCTTGGATCACACAGAAAGCTATTGGCATTGGAGATATTCCAATGCCCAAACTGGCAGGGCAAACCCTTGCAGCAACTGGGTTACTTGCCCTGGCGCCTTGTATTTTTGCCCCCAGGCCCGTCAGTGACATGACCACGGAGAAACCTGAGACCCATTCATTTGTTCAGAGTTCCAAGCAGTGCATTTATGGGAGTCATCATCAATCCACCTGCTCAAAGGCTGCACGTTCAAAGTCGCAGGCTCCACTGCGGGGCAGCCACCGATCTCAATCATGTCAGCAGTCAGGAGTGGCCAGAGGCGACCCACGGGGCTGCAAATGGAGCTAAGGATCATGGCATCAGATCTGGGGTTCCCCTGCAAGAGCCAAGAAGGTGAGGGTGTAGTCTCAGTGCACAAGTCCCCGTGGCCAAACATCTAGGTTTCTGCAAAGAAGTTCCACTCACCACCACAAGGTTCCTACGAGAAGCCTCAAGGACTTCACGCCAAAACCACTCTGAGACTCTTTTGCCTTGACTTGCCTCACCTTGCCGCACTCTCCTCACTTCGCCAGGTATCATGGACTATACAGAGGGCCCAATGCTGCTGCAGGTGTTTGTTCCCTGGCACTCCACCACATGCCTCAGGGTGACAGAACACAGGGATGTTTGAGAAAAGTGAACGGGCGCACAGAGGCAAAGGGTGATACCGCCCACCGATGTGCGCTATATCTCCCCTCAACATTTCATTTGCGGTCCATCATGTCTGTGTGTCCACAGCCAAACGTGAATGCATCGTGGCACAGATGCCTTCAGAGCGCACGGGCATCAGCACAAAGAGCACGGCCATCCATCAATGCCCCGGTATGGGCCTTGAACTTTCCTGCCTGAGCCACCTCCCCGCCGACACAGCATAAGGATGTCATCCTGAACTGCTGAGACACCCTCAGGGGAACTGGGATTACTCAGCGTAAAATCCACTGCCCTCTGGGGAACCAAACCACTCCTGGCGCATACGCTTCCACACAATGGATTCACCCGCAAGGGGAAATGTGGTCCCTGAGATCTTCCACAAGGGAACGGCCCTTGGCCAAATGGGACGACCTCCAACAAAAGCAGCTTGTAGGGACCGGTGACAAAACGCACCAGAGGAACTCCTGGACTGAACAATGGAGATTCACCTGCAGCCAGACTTCCTGGCCTGCTGCCAAGACTGGCAACCTACCCTTGGCCCACACACAAAGCTAATGGCATCGGAACCATTCCGACACCCAACGTGGCGGGGCAAACCCTTGCAGCAATTGTGTACCTTGCAGTGGTGTCTGGTACTTTCACCCTCTGGGCCCATCAGTGACGTGACATTGGGGAATCCCTGAGGCCCAGGTCCTCTACAAGCAACTTGTTACCCACAGCCATGCAACGACAGAACCCAGACAACAGCCTAGACACTTGAACCGGTATGACTTGTCTAGCCTGTGGCCAGGCTCGCCGGATACCACAGTCTCGACGCACCAGCGGGTGGCAGGAAAAATGACACCCACACCACACATCCTCTCCTGCCCTTAAACCTGCAGCCTTTCCTTGGCAGCCAACTCCCTTGTTTCTGCACGGTTGCACCCAATGACCTCCGGGTAGAGCTCCAATCCTCAGGGAACGCTATGTGGGCCGGGTATAGAAACGATGCCTGGCTGTCCTCAGGAACACCTTCACATCTTCAACACAGGGGGAACGTGGTCAGACAGGGACAAAACACCCCAAGGCCTCCAAATCGGCCCCCATGAGGAGACACCATACTGTGCCATGAAGGCAACCATTCGCTGGCACAAGAACCCGCCATGAAGCAAATCGACCAAGGAGAGGAAAGAGGCGGGACCGTCCACAAATGTGCTCCCGTATTCCCTCCCTACACGTGCCTCCAGATGCTCCTGAGGGAATCCCAAATGTGTTCCGGGAACCCCATGGCCACCGTCGATCTATCCACCCACCAGTAAACCTGTGGGCTTAGCCAGCCATCTCACGTGTCTCTTTCACTCGCCTTGCCTTACTCTCTCTCCACTGGGATCCCAACGTGTCACGGCAAGATGCCAGAGCCACCCCTCACCAAAGAAGCTTGCCGTGACCAAGTTTGACTAAGGCATTTTCCAGCCCCTTCACACAGCACACACAAGCAGGACACAACCCGAGGAGGAGCCATCAGATTGGCCAAACTCCCAGGAACAGTGGCCCATTTGATTTCTCCCCTCAGCAGGAGAAACCTAAACTGCATCTGGTCTCCCAAGCAGAACATGACAAAGAAGCCTGCCCTAGGCCTGGAATCCTGTTCTGACCCTGAGCCTACAGACTTCTGTTTCTTTGAGGCCACAAGGCAATGACCAGCAGGTGGGGGCAGCCTGTAGAACTCAAGTGCAGGTGGCAGGACGAGCAATGGCTCACGCTTCCTCTCCTACCTGCATGCTGAACCGTGGCAGGGGACAGCAGTCCTGGCTAGACCAAGGAACCCAGAGACGGCACGCTGTCCCAAGCCTTCCCACCTGGATTGGCATCCCAGGCTCCTTTCCCAATGGCTCTTCTCCCCAGGAGATGACCACAACCCTCAACTTGAACAACGTGGCTGTAGACACCCACGGCCGCAAATGCAACGTGAACCTCTCCCTACTTTCCTTTGGGGAGCCACGTGCTGGACCTCAGTTCCAATGAGGAGACGGTAGGGATTTCTCACTCATTTTGTTCAGATTTCCAAGGAATGCATTTGTGGGAGTCATCATCGATCCAAGCACATGCTCAAACGGTGGACATGCAAAGTTGCAGATTCCACCATGGGACGGCCAGCGAGCTGAATCATATCAGCGTACGGAAGTGGCCAGCAGAGCCGAGCCACGGGTCAGGAAATGCAGCCAGTTCTCAGGGCATCAAAGCTCGTGTTCCCCGAGAAAAGACCAGAAGGTGAGGGTGTAGCCCCGGTGCACACGTTCCCATCGCCAAACCTTTAGGTTTAGCAAAGAAGTGTCGCTTACCGCAACAAGGGTTAAAGCAGGATCCTCATGGAATGCACGCCAACACCCCTCTGAGACTCCTTCGGCTGGCCTCGCCTTGCCACACCGTCCTCACTTCAACGGGTATCAGGGATTATACAGATGGCCCCAGGCTGCTGCTGGCATTCCTTCCCTGGCATTCCACCTGGCTCGGGGTGAGAGAACACACGCATGCTTGAGGAGGGTGCACAGGCGCACCGAGGGAAAGGGCGATACCACCCAGCATTGTGTGTTCTATCTCTCCTCAACATTTCATTTACTGTCCATCTTGCCTGTGTGTCGGCAGGCAAACGTGAAAGCATCGTGGCAGTGGCGCCTTCAGAGCGTGCGGCCATCAGGACAAAGAGTGCCACCGACCAACAACC
The DNA here is from genome assembly GCF_965194805.1 of Balaenoptera borealis. Taxonomy (NCBI): domain Eukaryota; kingdom Metazoa; phylum Chordata; class Mammalia; order Artiodactyla; family Balaenopteridae; genus Balaenoptera; species Balaenoptera borealis. The sequence goes on along the minus strand of NC_138866.1, from coordinate 129,944,648 downwards.
CCCTGGTCTCGGGCCCTGAAATTCCTCTCCTGAGCAATCTGCCCTCCATCACAGCAAAAGGATGTCTTCCTGATCCCCTGAGACACCCTCAGGACAACTGTGCCCCCTCAGCCTAAGAGCAAGTGCCCTCTATGGGAACAAACACGCGTTTGGCCCTTATGATTAAACACAGTGGACACGCCCTCAAGGGGAGAGATCTTCCATAAGGGAAGGGCCCTTGGCTGAATAAGACGACCTCCATCAAAAGCGGCTCGTAGGGACCCGTGACAAAGGGCACCTGAAGAACCCCTGGACTGATCAAGGGAGACTCACCAGCAGGCATATTTCCTGGTCTCCTGCCAAGCCAGAGGAACTTCCCTAGGACCGCAACCAAAGCTAATGGCAAGGGAGCAATTCCAATGCCCAAACTGGCGGGCCAAACACTTGCAGCAACTGGGTAACTTATCGTAGCACCTTGCACATTCGCATTCTTCCCTTCAAGGACAAGACCTTGGAGAAACCATGAGACCCAGGTCCTCCAGAACCAACGTGTCACCCACAGCCGTGCAATGAGAGAACGCACCCAACATCCTGGACCCTTGAACCGGCATGGCTTCTCTGGCTTGAAGCCATGCATGCTGGAGATCACAGGCTCGCAGCACCAGAAGGTGGCAGGACAAAATGACCCCTGCAGCACACATTCACTCTAGCCCTTAAACCTGTAGCGTTGCCTTGGCGGCCGACTCCCTTCTTTCTGCATGGTTGGGCCCAAAGACCTCCGGGAAGAGCTCCAAACCTCAGGGAATGCTATGCCGACCTGGTATAGCAATGACGCTGGGCTGTCCTAAGGAACACCTTAACATCATCAACATAGGGGCAATGAGGCCACACAGGGACAAAACATCCCAACGGCTCCAAATCGGTCCCAGTGAGAAGACACCATACTGTGCCGTGAAGGCACCATTCGCTGGAACAAGGACCCGCCGTGAAGCACATTGAGAAAGGAGAGGAAAAGGTTGGGATGGTCCACGAATGTGCACCTGTATTCCTTCCCTACACGGGGCTCCAAATGCTCCTGAAGATATCCCAAAAGAGTTCCGGGAACCCTATGTCCACCGACATATCCACCCATACCGATCTATCCACCCAACAGTAAGCCTGTGGGCTTAGCCAACACTCTCCCGTGTATTTCCCGCTCGCCTTGCCTTGCTCTCTCCACCAGGATCCAAACGAATCCACCCCTCACCTAAGTAGCTTGATATCCCCTGGATTTGCCTAAGGCACTTTCCAAATTCTCCACACACAACACACAAGCAGGACACAACCCAAGGAGGCGCCATCAGCGTCGCCCAAATCCCGGGGACAGTGGCCCATTTGATTTCCCCCGACCATCAGGGCAAACCTAAACTATATCCCACCTCCCAAGCTGAACATGACATAGACGCCTGGCCTGGCCAGGACTCCTTCTCTGACCCTGAGTGCAGAGACTTCTGTTTCCTTGCAGGAACAAGGCAACGACCTGAGCTTGAGGGTGGCCTGTAGATCTCAATGGCAAGCCAGAGGAGTACCAGTGGCTCACGCTTCCTTTCGCACCCGCACGCTGACCGCGGCAGGGGATAGCAGTTCTGGCTAGACTCAGGTGCCCAGAGACGTCAAGTTGTCCTTAGCCTTCCCACGTAGATGGACATCCCAGGCTCCTTTCCACATGGCTCTTTCTGCACGAGAAGCCCGCCACCCTCCACTTGAACAATGTTGCTGCGCACGCCCACAGTAGCAAATGCAACATGGACCTCTCCCTAATTTTCCTTTGGGAGCCACGTGCTGGACCTCAGTTAGGATGAGAAGACGGTAGGTATTGCTCATTCATTCTGTTTAGATTTCCAAGGAATGCATTTATGGGAGTCCTCACTGATCCACGCTCCTGCTCAAAGGCTGGACGTGCAAAGTCGCGGACTGTCAGCAAGCTCAATCCTCTCAGCAGTAGGGAGCGGCCAGACTCGAGCCACGGGGCAGGAAGTGCACCCACGTCTCAGGGCATCGGAGCTCGGGTGCCCCAGGAAGAGCCCAGAATGTGACGGTGTAGTCTCGTGGCACAAGTCCCCGTGGCCAAACTTCTAGGTTTCTTCAAAGAAGTTCCGTTTACCCCCACAAGGTTTCTACCAGGAACCTTGTCGAGCCAGAGGCGATGCCCTTGGATCACACAGAAAGCTATTGGCATTGGAGATATTCCAATGCCCAAACTGGCAGGGCAAACCCTTGCAGCAACTGGGTTACTTGCCCTGGCGCCTTGTATTTTCGCCCCCAGGCCCGTCAGTGACATGACTGCGGAGAAACCTGAGACCCATTCATTTGTTCAGAGTTCCAAGCAGTGCATTTATGGGAGTCATCATCAATCCACCTGCTCAAAGGCTGCACGTTCAAAGTTGCAGGCTCCACTGCGGGGCAGCCACCGATCTCAATCATGTCAGCAGTCAGGAGTGGCCAGAGGCGACCCACGGGGCTGCAAATGGAGCTAAGGATCATGGCATCAGATCTGGGGTTCCCCTGCAAGAGCCAAGAAGGTGAGGGTGTAGTCTCAGTGCACAAGTCCCCGTGGCCAAACATCTAGGTTTCTGCAAAGAAGTTCCACTCACCACCACAAGGTTCCTACGAGGAGCCTCAAGGACTTCACGCCAAAACCACTCTGAGACTCTTTTGCCTTGACTTGCCTCACCTTGCCGCACTCTCCTCACTTCGCCAGGTGTCATGGACTATACAGAGGGCCCAATGCTGCTGCAGGTGTTTGTTCCCTGGCACTCCACCACATGCCTCAGGGTGACAGAACACAGGGATGTTTGAGAAAAGTGAACGGGCGCACAGAGGCAAAGGGTGATACCGCCCACCGATGTGCGCTATATCTCCCCTCAACATTTCATTTGCGGTTCATCATGTCTGTGTGTCCACAGCCAAACGTGAATGCATCGTGGCACAGATGCCTTCAGAGCGCACGGGCATCAGCACAAAGAGCACGGCCATCCATCAACGCCCCGGTATGGGCCTTGAACTTTCCTGCCTGAGCCACCTCCCCGCCGACACAGCATAAGGATGTCATCCTGAACTGCTGAGACACCCTCAGGGGAACTGGGATTACTCAGCGTAAAAGCCACTGCCCTCTGGGGAACCAAACCACTCCTGGCGCATACGCTTCCACACAATGGATTCACCCGCAAGGGGAAATGTGGTCCCTGAGATCTTCCACAAGGGAACGGCCCTTGGCCAAATGGGACGACCTCCAACAAAAGCAGCTTGTAGGGACCGGTGACAAAACGCACCAGAGGAACTCCTGGACTGAACAATGGAGATTCACCTGCAGCCAGACTTCCTGGCCTGCTGCCAAGACTGGCAACCTACCCTTGGCCCACACACAAAGCTAATGGCATCGGAACCATTCCGACACCCAACGTGGCGGGGCAAACCCTTGCAGCAATTGTGTAACTTGCAGTGGTGTCTGGTACTTTCACCCTCTGGGCCCATCAGTGACGTGACATTGGGGAATCCCTGAGGCCCAGGTCCTCTACAAGCAACTTGTTACCCACAGCCATGCAACGACAGAACCCAGACAACAGCCTAGACACTTGAACCGGTATGACTTGTCTAGCCTGTGGCCAGGCTCGCCGGATACCACAGTCTCGACGCACCAGCGGGTGGCAGGAAAAATGACACCCACACCACACATCCTCTCCTGCCCTTAAACCTGCAGCCTTTCCTTGGCAGCCAACTCCCTTGTTTCTGCACGGTTGCACCCAATGACCTCCGGGTAGAGCTCCAATCCTCAGGGAACGCTATGTGGGCCGGGTATAGAAACGATGCCTGGCTGTCCTCAGGAACACCTTCACATCTTCAACACAGGGGGAACGTGGTCAGACAGGGACAAAACACCCCAAGGCCTCCAAATCGGCCCCCATGAGGAGACACCATACTGTGCCATGAAGGCAACCATTCGCTGGCACAAGAACCCGCCATGAAGCAAATCGACCAAGGAGAGGAAAGAGGCGGGACCGTCCACAAATGTGCTCCCGTATTCCCTCCCTACACGTGCCTCCAGATGCTCCTGAGGGAATCCCAAATGTGTTCCGGGAACCCCATGGCCACCGTCGATCTATCCACCCACCAGTAAACCTGTGGGCTTAGCCAGCCATCTCACGTGTCTCTTTCACTCGCCTTGCCTTACTCTCTCTCCACCGGGATCCCAACGTGTCACGGCAAGATGCCAGAGCCACCCCTCACCAAAGAAGCTTGCCGTGACCAAGTTTGACTAAGGCATTTTCCAGCCCCTTCACACAGCACACACAAGCAGGACACAACCCGAGGAGGAGCCATCAGATTGGCCAAACTCCCAGGAACAGTGGCCCATTTGATTTCTCCCCTCAGCAGGAGAAACCTAAACTGCATCTGGTCTCCCAAGCAGAACATGACAAAGAAGCCTGCCCTAGGCCTGGAATCCTGTTCTGACCCTGAGCCTACAGACTTCTGTTTCTTTGAGGCCACAAGGCAATGACCAGCAGGTGGGGGCAGCCTGTAGAACTCAAGTGCAGGTGGCAGGACGAGCAATGGCTCACGCTTCCTCTCCTACCTGCATGCTGAACCGTGGCAGGGGACAGCAGTCCTGGCTAGACCAAGGAACCCAGAGACGGCACGCTGTCCCAAGCCTTCCCACCTGGATTGGCATCCCAGGCTCCTTTCCCAATGGCTCTTCTCCCCAGGAGATGACCACAACCCTCAACTTGAACAACGTGGCTGTAGACACCCACGGCCGCAAATGCAACGTGAACCTCTCCCTACTTTCCTTTGGGGAGCCACGTGCTGGACCTCAGTTCCAATGAGGAGACGGTAGGGATTTCTCACTCATTTTGTTCAGATTTCCAAGGAATGCATTTGTGGGAGTCATCATCGATCCAAGCACATGCTCAAACGGTGGACATGCAAAGTTGCAGATTCCACCATGGGACGGCCAGCGAGCTGAATCATATCAGCGTACGGAAGTGGCCAGCAGAGCCGAGCCACGGGTCAGGAAATGCAGCCAGTTCTCAGGGCATCAAAGCTCGTGTTCCCCGAGAAAAGACCAGAAGGTGAGGGTGTAGCCCCGGTGCACACGTTCCCATCGCCAAACCTTTAGGTTTAGCAAAGAAGTGTCGCTTACCGCAACAAGGGTTAAAGCAGGATCCTCATGGAATGCACGCCAACACCCCTCTGAGACTCCTTCGGCTGGCCTCGCCTTGCCACACCGTCCTCACTTCAATGGGTATCAGGGATTATACGGATGGCCCCAGGCTGCTGCTGGCATTCCTTCCCTGGCATTCCACCTGGCTCAGGGTGAGAGAACACACGCATGCTTGAGGAGGGTGCACAGGCGCACCGAGGGAAAGGGCGATACCACCCAGCATTGTGTGTTCTATCTCTCCTCAACATTTCATTTACTGTCCATCTTGCCTGTGTGTCGGCAGGCAAACGTGAAAGCATCGTGGCAGTGGCGCCTTCAGAGCGTGCGGCCATCAGGACAAAGAGTGCCACCGACCAACAACCCCCTGGTCTCGGGCCCTGAAATTCCTCTCCTGAGCAATCTGCCCTCCATCACAGCAAAAGGATGTCTTCCTGATCCCCTGAGACACCCTCAGGACAACTGTGCCCCCTCAGCCTAAGAGCAAGTGCCCTCTATGGGAACAAACACGCGTTTGGCCCTTATGATTAAACACAGTGGACACGCCCTCAAGGGGAGAGATCTTCCATAAGGGAAGGGCCCTTGGCTGAATAAGACGACCTCCATCAAAAGCGGCTCGTAGGGACCCGTGACAAAGGGCACCTGAAGAACCCCTGGACTGATCAAGGGAGACTCACCAGCAGGCATACTTCCTGGTCTCCTGCCAAGCCAGAGGAACTTCCCTAGGACCGCAACCAAAGCTAATGGCAAGGGAGCCATTCCAATGCCCAAAATGGCGGGCCAAACACTTGCAGCAACTGGGTAACTTATCGTAGCACCTTGCACATTCGCATTCTTCCCTTCAAGGACAAGACCTTGGAGAAACCATGAGACCCAGGTCCTCCAGAACCAACGTGTCACCCACAGCCGTGCAATGAGAGAACGCACCCAACATCCTGGACCCTTGAACCGGCATGGCTTCTCTGGCTTGAAGCCATGCATGCTGGAGATCACAGGCTCGCAGCACCAGAAGGTGGCAGGACAAAATGACCCCTGCAGCACACATTCACTCCAGCCCTTAAACCTGTAGCGTTGCCTTGGCGGCCGACTCCCTTCTTTTTGCATGGTTGGGCCCAAAGACCTCCGGGAAGAGCTCCAAACCTCAGGGAATGCTATGCCGACCTGGTATAGCAATGACGCTGGGCTGTCCTAAGGAACACCTTAACATCCTCAACATAGGGGCAATGAGGCCACACAGGGACAAAACATCCCAACGGCTCCAAATCGGTCCCAGTGAGAAGACACCATACTGTGCCGTGAAGGCACCATTCGCTGGAACAAGGACCCGCCGTGAAGCACATTGAGAAAGGAGAGGAAAAGGTTGGGATGGTCCACGAATGTGCACCTGTATTCCTTCCCTACACGGGGCTCCAAATGCCCCTGAAGATATCCCAAAAGAGTTCCGGGAACCCTATGTCCACCGACATCTCCACCCATACCGATCTATCCACCCAACAGTAAGCCTGTGGGCTTAGCCAACACTCTCCCGTGTATTTCCCGCTCGCCTTGCCTTGCTCTCTCCACCAGGATCCAAACGAATCCACCCCTCACCTAAGTAGCTTGATATCCCCTGGATTTGCCTAAGGCACTTTCCAAACTCTCCACACACAACACACAAGCAGGACACAACCCAAGGAGGCGCCATCAGCGTCGCCCAAATCCCGGGGACAGTGGCCCATTTGATTTCCCCCGACCATCAGGGCAAACCTAAACTATATCCCACCTCCCAAGCTGAACATGACATAGACGCCTGGCCTGGCCAGGACTCCTTCTCTGACCCTGAGTGCAGAGACTTCTGTTTCCTTGCGGGAACAAGGCAACGACCTGAGCTTGAGGGTGGCCTGTAGATCTCAATGGCAAGCCAGAGGAGTACCAGTGGCTCACGCTTCCTTTCGCACCCGCACGCTGACCGCGGCAGGGGATAGCAGTTCTGGCTAGACTCAGGTGCCCAGAGACGTCAAGTTGTCCTTAGCCTTCCCACGTAGATGGACATCCCAGGCTCCTTTCCACATGGCTCTTTCTGCACGAGAAGCCCGCCACCCTCCACTTGAACAATGTTGCTGCGCACGCCCACAGTAGCAAATGCAACATGGACCTCTCCCTAATTTTCCTTTGGGAGCCACGTGCTGGACCTCAGTTAGGATGAGAAGACGGTAGGTATTGCTCATTCATTCTGTTTAGATTTCCAAGGAATGCATTTATGGGAGTCCTCACTGATCCACGCTCCTGCTCAAAGGCTGGACGTGCAAAGTCGCGGACTGTCAGCAAGCTCAATCCTCTCAGCAGTAGGGAGCGGCCAGACTCGAGCCACGGGGCAGGAAGTGCACCCACGTCTCAGGGCATCGGAGCTCGGGTGCCCCAGGAAGAGCCCAGAATGTGACGGTGTAGTCTCGTGGCACAAGTCCCCGTGGCCAAACTTCTAGGTTTCTTCAAAGAAGTTCCGTTTACCCCCACAAGGTTTCTACCAGGAACCTTGTCGAGCCAGAGGCGATGCCCTTGGATCACACAGAAAGCTATTGGCATTGGAGATATTCCAATGCCCAAACTGGCAGGGCAAACCCTTGCAGCAACTGGGTTACTTGCCCTGGCGCCTTGTATTTTCGCCCCCAGGCCCGTCAGTGACATGACTGCGGAGAAACCTGAGACCCATTCATTTGTTCAGAGTTCCAAGCAGTGCATTTATGGGAGTCATCATCAATCCACCTGCTCAAAGGCTGCACGTTCAAAGTTGCAGGCTCCACTGCGGGGCAGCCACCGATCTCAATCATGTCAGCAGTCAGGAGTGGCCAGAGGCGACCCACGGGGCTGCAAATGGAGCTAAGGATCATGGCATCAGATCTGGGGTTCCCCTGCAAGAGCCAAGAAGGTGAGGGTGTAGTCTCAGTGCACAAGTCCCCGTGGCCAAACATCTAGGTTTCTGCAAAGAAGTTCCACTCACCACCACAAGGTTCCTACGAGGAGCCTCAAGGACTTCACGCCAAAACCACTCTGAGACTCTTTTGCCTTGACTTGCCTCACCTTGCCGCACTCTCCTCACTTCGCCAGGTGTCATGGACTATACAGAGGGCCCAATGCTGCTGCAGGTGTTTGTTCCCTGGCACTCCACCACATGCCTCAGGGTGACAGAACACAGGGATGTTTGAGAAAAGTGAACGGGCGCACAGAGGCAAAGGGTGATACCGCCCACCGATGTGCGCTATATCTCCCCTCAACATTTCATTTGCGGTTCATCATGTCTGTGTGTCCACAGCCAAACGTGAATGCATCGTGGCACAGATGCCTTCAGAGCGCACGGGCATCAGCACAAAGAGCACGGCCATCCATCAACGCCCCGGTATGGGCCTTGAACTTTCCTGCCTGAGCCACCTCCCCGCCGACACAGCATAAGGATGTCATCCTGAACTGCTGAGACACCCTCAGGGGAACTGGGATTACTCAGCGTAAAAGCCACTGCCCTCTGGGGAACCAAACCACTCCTGGCGCATACGCTTCCACACAATGGATTCACCCGCAAGGGGAAATGTGGTCCCTGAGATCTTCCACAAGGGAACGGCCCTTGGCCAAATGGGACGACCTCCAACAAAAGCAGCTTGTAGGGACCGGTGACAAAACGCACCAGAGGAACTCCTGGACTGAACAATGGAGATTCACCTGCAGCCAGACTTCCTGGCCTGCTGCCAAGACTGGCAACCTACCCTTGGCCCACACACAAAGCTAATGGCATCGGAACCATTCCGACACCCAACGTGGCGGGGCAAACCCTTGCAGCAATTGTGTAACTTGCAGTGGTGTCTGGTACTTTCACCCTCTGGGCCCATCAGTGACGTGACATTGGGGAATCCCTGAGGCCCAGGTCCTCTACAAGCAACTTGTTACCCACAGCCATGCAACGACAGAACCCAGACAACAGCCTAGACACTTGAACCGGTATGACTTGTCTAGCCTGTGGCCAGGCTCGCCGGATACCACAGTCTCGACGCACCAGCGGGTGGCAGGAAAAATGACACCCACACCACACATCCTCTCCTGCCCTTAAACCTGCAGCCTTTCCTTGGCAGCCAACTCCCTTGTTTCTGCACGGTTGCACCCAATGACCTCCGGGTAGAGCTCCAATCCTCAGGGAACGCTATGTGGGCCGGGTATAGAAACGATGCCTGGCTGTCCTCAGGAACACCTTCACATCTTCAACACAGGGGGAACGTGGTCAGACAGGGACAAAACACCCCAAGGCCTCCAAATCGGCCCCCATGAGGAGACACCATACTGTGCCATGAAGGCAACCATTCGCTGGCACAAGAACCCGCCATGAAGCAAATCGACCAAGGAGAGGAAAGAGGCGGGACCGTCCACAAATGTGCTCCCGTATTCCCTCCCTACACGTGCCTCCAGATGCTCCTGAGGGAATCCCAAATGTGTTCCGGGAACCCCATGGCCACCGTCGATCTATCCACCCACCAGTAAACCTGTGGGCTTAGCCAGCCATCTCACGTGTCTCTTTCACTCGCCTTGCCTTACTCTCTCTCCACCGGGATCCCAACGTGTCACGGCAAGATGCCAGAGCCACCCCTCACCAAAGAAGCTTGCCGTGACCAAGTTTGACTAAGGCATTTTCCAGCCCCTTCACACAGCACACACAAGCAGGACACAACCCGAGGAGGAGCCATCAGATTGGCCAAACTCCCAGGAACAGTGGCCCATTTGATTTCTCCCCTCAGCAGGAGAAACCTAAACTGCATCTGGTCTCCCAAGCAGAACATGACAAAGAAGCCTGCCCTAGGCCTGGAATCCTGTTCTGACCCTGAGCCTACAGACTTCTGTTTCTTTGAGGCCACAAGGCAATGACCAGCAGGTGGGGGCAGCCTGTAGAACTCAAGTGCAGGTGGCAGGACGAGCAATGGCTCACGCTTCCTCTCCTACCTGCATGCTGAACCGTGGCAGGGGACAGCAGTCCTGGCTAGACCAAGGAACCCAGAGACGGCACGCTGTCCCAAGCCTTCCCACCTGGATTGGCATCCCAGGCTCCTTTCCCAATGGCTCTTCTCCCCAGGAGATGACCACAACCCTCAACTTGAACAACGTGGCTGTAGACACCCACGGCCGCAAATGCAACGTGAACCTCTCCCTACTTTCCTTTGGGGAGCCACGTGCTGGACCTCAGTTCCAATGAGGAGACGGTAGGGATTTCTCACTCATTTTGTTCAGATTTCCAAGGAATGCATTTGTGGGAGTCATCATCGATCCAAGCACATGCTCAAACGGTGGACATGCAAAGTTGCAGATTCCACCATGGGACGGCCAGCGAGCTGAATCATATCAGCGTACGGAAGTGGCCAGCAGAGCCGAGCCACGGGTCAGGAAATGCAGCCAGTTCTCAGGGCATCAAAGCTCGTGTTCCCCGAGAAAAGACCAGAAGGTGAGGGTGTAGCCCCGGTGCACACGTTCCCATCGCCAAACCTTTAGGTTTAGCAAAGAAGTGTCGCTTACCGCAACAAGGGTTAAAGCAGGATCCTCATGGAATGCACGCCAACACCCCTCTGAGACTCCTTCGGCTGGCCTCGCCTTGCCACACCGTCCTCACTTCAATGGGTATCAGGGATTATACGGATGGCCCCAGGCTGCTGCTGGCATTCCTTCCCTGGCATTCCACCTGGCTCAGGGTGAGAGAACACACGCATGCTTGAGGAGGGTGCACAGGCGCACCGAGGGAAAGGGCGATACCACCCAGCATTGTGTGTTCTATCTCTCCTCAACATTTCATTTACTGTCCATCTTGCCTGTGTGTCGGCAGGCAAACGTGAAAGCATCGTGGCAGTGGCGCCTTCAGAGCGTGCGGCCATCAGGACAAAGAGTGCCACCGACCAACAACCCCCTGGTCTCGGGCCCTGAAATTCCTCTCCTGAGCAATCTGCCCTCCATCACAGCAAAAGGATGTCTTCCTGATCCCCTGAGACACCCTCAGGACAACTGTGCCCCCTCAGCCTAAGAGCAAGTGCCCTCTATGGGAACAAACACGCGTTTGGCCCTTATGATTAAACACAGTGGACACGCCCTCAAGGGGAGAGATCTTCCATAAGGGAAGGGCCCTTGGCTGAATAAGACGACCTCCATCAAAAGCGGCTCGTAGGGACCCGTGACAAAGGGCACCTGAAGAACCCCTGGACTGATCAAGGGAGACTCACCAGCAGGCATACTTCCTGGTCTCCTGCCAAGCCAGAGGAACTTCCCTAGGACCGCAACCAAAGCTAATGGCAAGGGAGCCATTCCAATGCCCAAAATGGCGGGCCAAACACTTGCAGCAACTGGGTAACTTATCGTAGCACCTTGCACATTCGCATTCTTCCCTTCAAGGACAAGACCTTGGAGAAACCATGAGACCCAGGTCCTCCAGAACCAACGTGTCACCCACAGCCGTGCAATGAGAGAACGCACCCAACATCCTGGACCCTTGAACCGGCATGGCTTCTCTGGCTTGAAGCCATGCATGCTGGAGATCACAGGCTCGCAGCACCAGAAGGTGGCAGGACAAAATGACCCCTGCAGCACACATTCACTCCAGCCCTTAAACCTGTAGCGTTGCCTTGGCGGCCGACTCCCTTCTTTTTGCATGGTTGGGCCCAAAGACCTCCGGGAAGAGCTCCAAACCTCAGGGAATGCTATGCCGACCTGGTATAGCAATGACGCTGGGCTGTCCTAAGGAACACCTTAACATCCTCAACATAGGGGCAATGAGGCCACACAGGGACAAAACATCCCAACGGCTCCAAATCGGTCCCAGTGAGAAGACACCATACTGTGCCGTGAAGGCACCATTCGCTGGAACAAGGACCCGCCGTGAAGCACATTGAGAAAGGAGAGGAAAAGGTTGGGATGGTCCACGAATGTGCACCTGTATTCCTTCCCTACACGGGGCTCCAAATGCCCCTGAAGATATCCCAAAAGAGTTCCGGGAACCCTATGTCCACCGACATCTCCACCCATACCGATCTATCCACCCAACAGTAAGCCTGTGGGCTTAGCCAACACTCTCCCGTGTATTTCCCGCTCGCCTTGCCTTGCTCTCTCCACCAGGATCCAAACGAATCCACCCCTCACCTAAGTAGCTTGATATCCCCTGGATTTGCCTAAGGCACTTTCCAAACTCTCCACACACAACACACAAGCAGGACACAACCCAAGGAGGCGCCATCAGCGTCGCCCAAATCCCGGGGACAGTGGCCCATTTGATTTCCCCCGACCATCAGGGCAAACCTAAACTATATCCCACCTCCCAAGCTGAACATGACATAGACGCCTGGCCTGGCCAGGACTCCTTCTCTGACCCTGAGTGCAGAGACTTCTGTTTCCTTGCGGGAACAAGGCAACGACCTGAGCTTGAGGGTGGCCTGTAGATCTCAATGGCAAGCCAGAGGAGTACCAGTGGCTCACGCTTCCTTTCGCACCCGCACGCTGACCGCGGCAGGGGATAGCAGTTCTGGCTAGACTCAGGTGCCCAGAGACGTCAAGTTGTCCTTAGCCTTCCCACGTAGATGGACATCCCAGGCTCCTTTCCACATGGCTCTTTCTGCACGAGAAGCCCGCCACCCTCCACTTGAACAATGTTGCTGCGCACGCCCACAGTAGCAAATGCAACATGGACCTCTCCCTAATTTTCCTTTGGGAGCCACGTGCTGGACCTCAGTTAGGATGAGAAGACGGTAGGTATTGCTCATTCATTCTGTTTAGATTTCCAAGGAATGCATTTATGGGAGTCCTCACTGATCCACGCTCCTGCTCAAAGGCTGGACGTGCAAAGTCGCGGACTGTCAGCAAGCTCAATCCTCTCAGCAGTAGGGAGCGGCCAGACTCGAGCCACGGGGCAGGAAGTGCACCCACGTCTCAGGGCATCGGAGCTCGGGTGCCCCAGGAAGAGCCCAGAATGTGACGGTGTAGTCTCGCGGCACAAGTCCCCGTGGCCAAACTTCTAGGTTTCTTCAAAGAAGTTCCGTTTACCCCCACAAGGTTTCTACCAGGAACCTTGTCGAGCCAGAGGCGATGCCCTTGGATCACACAGAAAGCTATTGGCATTGGAGATATTCCAATGCCCAAACTGGCAGGGCAAACCCTTGCAGCAACTGGGTTACTTGCCCTGGCGCCTTGTATTTTTGCCCCCAGGCCCGTCAGTGACATGACCACGGAGAAACCTGAGACCCATTCATTTGTTCAGAGTTCCAAGCAGTGCATTTATGGGAGTCATCATCAATCCACCTGCTCAAAGGCTGCACGTTCAAAGTCGCAGGCTCCACTGCGGGGCAGCCACCGATCTCAATCATGTCAGCAGTCAGGAGTGGCCAGAGGCGACCCACGGGGCTGCAAATGGAGCTAAGGATCATGGCATCAGATCTGGGGTTCCCCTGCAAGAGCCAAGAAGGTGAGGGTGTAGTCTCAGTGCACAAGTCCCCGTGGCCAAACATCTAGGTTTCTGCAAAGAAGTTCCACTCACCACCACAAGGTTCCTACGAGAAGCCTCAAGGACTTCACGCCAAAACCACTCTGAGACTCTTTTGCCTTGACTTGCCTCACCTTGCCGCACTCTCCTCACTTCGCCAGGTATCATGGACTATACAGAGGGCCCAATGCTGCTGCAGGTGTTTGTTCCCTGGCACTCCACCACATGCCTCAGGGTGACAGAACACAGGGATGTTTGAGAAAAGTGAACGGGCGCACAGAGGCAAAGGGTGATACCGCCCACCGATGTGCGCTATATCTCCCCTCAACATTTCATTTGCGGTCCATCATGTCTGTGTGTCCACAGCCAAACGTGAATGCATCGTGGCACAGATGCCTTCAGAGCGCACGGGCATCAGCACAAAGAGCACGGCCATCCATCAATGCCCCGGTATGGGCCTTGAACTTTCCTGCCTGAGCCACCTCCCCGCCGACACAGCATAAGGATGTCATCCTGAACTGCTGAGACACCCTCAGGGGAACTGGGATTACTCAGCGTAAAATCCACTGCCCTCTGGGGAACCAAACCACTCCTGGCGCATACACTTCCACACAATGGATTCACCCGCAAGGGGAAATGTGGTCCCTGAGATCTTCCACAAGGGAACGGCCCTTGGCCAAATGGGACGACCTCCAACAAAAGCAGCTTGTAGGGACCGGTGACAAAACGCACCAGAGGAACTCCTGGACTGAACAATGGAGATTCACCTGCAGCCAGACTTCCTGGCCTGCTGCCAAGACTGGCAACCTACCCTTGGCCCACACACAAAGCTAATGGCATCGGAACCATTCCGACACCCAATGTGGCGGGGCAAACCCTTGCAGCAATTGTGTAACTTGCAGTGGTGTCTGGTACTTTCACACTCTGGGCCCATCAGTGACGTGACATTGGGGAATCCCTGAGGCCCAGGTCCTCTACAAGCAACTTGTTACCCACAGCCATGCAACGACAGAACCCAGACAACAGCCTAGACACTTGAACCGGTATGACTTGTCTAGCCTGTGGCCAGGCTCGCCGGATACCACAGTCTCGACGCACCAGCGGGTGGCAGGAAAAATGACACCCACACCACACATCCTCTCCTGCCCTTAAACCTGCAGCCTTTCCTTGGCAGCCAACTCCCTTGTTTCTGCACGGTTGCACCCAATGACCTCCGGGTAGAGCTCCAATCCTCAGGGAACGCTATGTGGGCCGGGTATAGAAACGATGCCTGGCTGTCCTCAGGAACACCTTCACATCTTCAACACAGGGGGAACGTGGTCAGACAGGGACAAAACACCCCAAGGCCTCCAAATCGGCCCCCATGAGGAGACACCATACTGTGCCATGAAGGCAACCATTCGCTGGCACAAGAACCCGCCATGAAGCAAATCGACCAAGGAGAGGAAAGAGGCGGGACCGTCCACAAATGTGCTCCCGTATTCCCTCCCTACACGTGCCTCCAGATGCTCCTGAGGGAATCCCAAATGTGTTCCGGGAACCCCATGGCCACCGTCGATCTATCCACCCACCAGTAAACCTGTGGGCTTAGCCAGCCATCTCACGTGTCTCTTTCACTCGCCTTGCCTTACTCTCTCTCCACCGGGATCCCAACGTGTCACGGCAAGATGCCAGAGCCACCCCTCACCAAAGAAGCTTGCCGTGACCAAGTTTGACTAAGGCATTTTCCAGCCCCTTCACACAGCACACACAAGCAGGACACAACCCGAGGAGGAGCCATCAGATTGGCCAAACTCCCAGGAACAGTGGCCCATTTGATTTCTCCCCTCAGCAGGAGAAACCTAAACTGCATCTGGTCTCCCAAGCAGAACATGACAAAGAAGCCTGCCCTAGGCCTGGAATCCTGTTCTGACCCTGAGCCTACAGACTTCTGTTTCTTTGAGGCCACAAGGCAATGACCAGCAGGTGGGGGCAGCCTGTAGAACTCAAGTGCAGGTGGCAGGACGAGCAATGGCTCACGCTTCCTCTCCTACCTGCATGCTGAACCGTGGCAGGGGACAGCAGTCCTGGCTAGACCAAGGAACCCAGAGACGGCACGCTGTCCCAAGCCTTCCCACCTGGATTGGCATCCCAGGCTCCTTTCCCAATGGCTCTTCTCCCCAGGAGATGACCACAACCCTCAACTTGAACAACGTGGCTGTAGACACCCACGGCCGCAAATGCAACGTGAACCTCTCCCTACTTTCCTTTGGGGAGCCACGTGCTGGACCTCAGTTCCAATGAGGAGACGGTAGGGATTTCTCACTCATTTTGTTCAGATTTCCAAGGAATGCATTTGTGGGAGTCATCATCGATCCAAGCACATGCTCAAACGGTGGACATGCAAAGTTGCAGATTCCACCATGGGACGGCCAGCGAGCTGAATCATATCAGCGTACGGAAGTGGCCAGAGCCGAGCCACGGGTCAGGAAATGCAGCCAGTTCTCAGGGCATCAAAGCTCGTGTTCCCCGAGAAAAGACCAGAAGGTGAGGGTGTAGCCCCGGTGCACACGTTCCCATCGCCAAACCTTTAGGTTTAGCAAAGAAGTGTCGCTTACCGCAACAAGGGTTAAAGCAGGATCCTCATGGAATGCACGCCAACACCCCTCTGAGACTCCTTCGGCTGGCCTCGCCTTGCCACACCGTCCTCACTTCAACGGGTATCAGGGATTATACAGATGGCCCCAGGCTGCTGCTGGCATTCCTTCCCTGGCATTCCACCTGGCTCGGGGTGAGAGAACACACGCATGCTTGAGGAGGGTGCACAGGCGCACCGAGGGAAAGGGCGATACCACCCAGCATTGTGTGTTCTATCTCTCCTCAACATTTCATTTACTGTCCATCTTGCCTGTGTGTCCGCAGGCAAACGTGAAAGCATCGTGGCAGTGGCGCCTTCAGAGCGTGCGGCCATCAGGACAAAGAGTGCCACCGACCAACAACCCCCTGGTCTCGGGCCCTGAAATTCCTCTCCTGAGCAATCTGCCCTCCATCACAGCAAAAGGATGTCTTCCTGATCCCCTGAGACACCCTCAGGACAACTGTGCCCCCTCAGCCTAAGAGCAAGTGCCCTCTATGGGAACAAAGACGCGTTTGGCCCTTATGATTAAACACAGTGGACACGCCCTCAAGGGGAGAGATCTTCCATAAGGGAAGGGCCCTTGGCTGAATAAGATGACCTCCATCAAAAGCGGCTCGTAGGGACCCGTGACAAAGGGCACCTGAAGAACCCCTGGACTGATCAAGGGAGACTCACCAGCAGGCATATTTCCTGGTCTCCTGCCAAGCCAGAGGAACTTCCCTAGGACCGCAACCAAAGCTAATGGCAAGGGAGCAATTCCAATGCCCAAACTGGCGGGCCAAACACTTGCAGCAACTGGGTAACTTATCGTAGCACCTTGCACATTCGCATTCTTCCCTTCAAGGACAAGACCTTGGAGAAACCATGAGACCCAGGTCCTCCAGAACCAACGTGTCACCCACAGCCGTGCAATGAGAGAACGCACCCAACATCCTGGACCCTTGAACCGGCATGGCTTCTCTGGCTTGAAGCCATGCATGCTGGAGATCACAGGCTCGCAGCACCAGAAGGTGGCAGGACAAAATGACCCCTGCAGCACACATTCACTCTAGCCCTTAAACCTGTAGCGTTGCCTTGGCGGCCGACTCCCTTCTTTCTGCATGGTTGGGCCCAAAGACCTCCGGGAAGAGCTCCAAACCTCAGGGAATGCTATGCCGACCTGGTATAGCAATGACGCTGGGCTGTCCTAAGGAACACCTTAACATCATCAACATAGGGGCAATGAGGCCACACAGGGACAAAACATCCCAACGGCTCCAAATCGGTCCCAGTGAGAAGACACCATACTGTGCCGTGAAGGCACCATTCGCTGGAACAAGGACCCGCCGTGAAGCACATTGAGAAAGGAGAGGAAAAGGTTGGGATGGTCCACGAATGTGCACCTGTATTCCTTCCCTACACGGGGCTCCAAATGCTCCTGAAGATATCCCAAAAGAGTTCCGGGAACCCTATGTCCACCGACATCTCCACCCATACCGATCTATCCACCCAACAGTAAGCCTGTGGGCTTAGCCAACACTCTCCCGTGTATTTCCCGCTCGCCTTGCCTTGCTCTCTCCACCAGGATCCAAACGAATCCACCCCTCACCTAAGTAGCTTGATATCCCCTGGATTTGCCTAAGGCACTTTCCAAATTCTCCACACACAACACACAAGCAGGACACAACCCAAGGAGGCGCCATCAGCGTCGCCCAAATCCCGGGGACAGTGGCCCATTTGATTTCCCCCGACCATCAGGGCAAACCTAAACTATATCCCACCTCCCAAGCTGAACATGACATAGACGCCTGGCCTGGCCAGGACTCCTTCTCTGACCCTGAGTGCAGAGACTTCTGTTTCCTTGCAGGAACAAGGCAACGACCTGAGCTTGAGGGTGGCCTGTAGATCTCAATGGCAAGCCAGAGGAGTACCAGTGGCTCACGCTTCCTTTCGCACCCGCACGCTGACCGCGGCAGGGGATAGCAGTTCTGGCTAGACTCAGGTGCCCAGAGACGTCAAGTTGTCCTTAGCCTTCCCACGTAGATGGACATCCCAGGCTCCTTTCCACATGGCTCTTTCTGCACGAGAAGCCCGCCACCCTCCACTTGAACAATGTTGCTGCGCACGCCCACAGTAGCAAATGCAACATGGACCTCTCCCTAATTTTCCTTTGGGAGCCACGTGCTGGACCTCAGTTAGGATGAGAAGACGGTAGGTATTGCTCATTCATTCTGTTTAGATTTCCAAGGAATGCATTTATGGGAGTCCTCACTGATCCACGCTCCTGCTCAAAGGCTGGACGTGCAAAGTCGCGGACTGTCAGCAAGCTCAATCCTCTCAGCAGTAGGGAGCGGCCAGACTCGAGCCACGGGGCAGGAAGTGCACCCACGTCTCAGGGCATCGGAGCTCGGGTGCCCCAGGAAGAGCCCAGAATGTGACGCTGTAGTCTCGTGGCACAAGTCCCCGTGGCCAAACTTCTAGGTTTCTTCAAAGAAGTTCCGTTTACCCCCACAAGGTTTCTACCAGGAACCTTGTCGAGCCAGAGGCGATGCCCTTGGATCACACAGAAAGCTATTGGCATTGGAGATATTCCAATGCCCAAACTGGCAGGGCAAACCCTTGCAGCAACTGGGTTACTTGCCCTGGCGCCTTGTATTTTCGCCCCCAGGCCCGTCAGTGACATGACCGCGGAGAAACCTGAGACCCATTCATTTGTTCAGAGTTCCAAGCAGTGCATTTATGGGAGTCATCATCAATCCACCTGCTCAAAGGCTGCACGTTCAAAGTCGCAGGCTCCACTGCGGGGCAGCCACCGATCTCAATCATGTCAGCAGTCAGGAGTGGCCAGAGGCGACCCACGGGGCTGCAAATGGAGCTAAGGATCATGGCATCAGATCTGGGGTTCCCCTGCAAGAGCCAAGAAGGTGAGGGTGTAGTCTCAGTGCACAAGTCCCCGTGGCCAAACATCTAGGTTTCTGCAAAGAAGTTCCACTCACCACCACAAGGTTCCTACGAGGAGCCTCAAGGACTTCACGCCAAAACCACTCTGAGACTCTTTTGCCTTGACTTGCCTCACCTTGCCGCACTCTCCTCACTTCGCCAGGTATCATGGACTATACAGAGGGCCCAATGCTGCTGCAGGTGTTTGTTCCCTGGCACTCCACCACATGCCTCAGGGTGACAGAACACAGGGATGTTTGAGAAAAGTGAACGGGCGCACAGAGGCAAAGGGTGATACCACCCACCGATGTGCGCTATATCTCCCCTCAACATTTCATTTGCGGTCCATCATGTCTGTGTGTCCACAGCCAAACGTGAATGCATCGTGGCACAGATGCCTTCAGAGCGCACGGGCATCAGCACAAAGAGCACGGCCGTCCATCAACCCCCTGGTATGGGCCTTGAACTTTCCTGCCTGAGCCACCTCCCCGCCGACACAGCATAAGGATGTCATCCTGAACTGCTGAGACACCCTCAGGGGAACTGGGATTACTCAGCGTAAAAGCCACTGCCCTCTGGGGAACCAAACCACTCCTGGTGCATACGCTTCCACACAATGGATTCACCCGCAAGGGGAAATGTGGTCCCTGAGATCTTCCACAAGGGAACGGCCCTTGGCCAAATGGGAGGACCTCCAACAAAAGCAGCTTGTAGGGACCGGTGACAAAACGCACCAGAGGAACTCCTGGACTGAACAATGGAGATTCACCTGCAGCCAGACTTCCTGGCCTGCTGCCAAGACTGGCAACCTACCCTTGGCCCACACACAAAGCTAATGGCATCGGAACCATTTCGACGCCCAACGTGGCGGGGCAAACCCTTGCAGCAATTGTGTAACTTGCAGTGGTGTCTGGTACTTTCACCCTCTGGGCCCATCAGTGACGTGACATTGGGGAATCCCTGAGGCCCAGGTCCTCTACAAGCAACTTGTTACCCACAGCCATGCAACGACACAACCCAGACAACAGCCTAGACACTTGAACTGGTATGACTTGTCTAGCCTGTGGCCAGGCTCGCCGGATACCACAGTCTCGACGCACCAGCGGGTGGCAGGAAAAATGACACCCACACCACACATCCTCTCCTGCCCTTAAACCTGCAGCCTTTCCTTGGCAGCCAACTCCCTTGTTTCTGCACGGTTGCACCCAATGACCTCCAGGTAGAGCTCCAATCCTCAGGGAACGCTATGTGGGCCGGGTGTAGAAACGATGCCTGGCTGTCCTCAGGAACACCTTCACATCTTCAACACAGGGGGAACGTGGTCAGACAGGGACAAAACACCCCAAGTCCTCCAAATCGGCCCCCATGAGGAGACACCATACTGTGCCATGAAGGCAACCATTCGCTGGCACAAGAACCCGCCATGAAGCAAATCGACCAAGGAGAGGAAAGAGGCGGGACCGTCCACAAATGTGCTCCCGTATTCCCTCCCTACACGTGCCTCCAGATGCTCCTGAGGGAATCCCAAATGTGTTCCGGGAACCCCATGGCCACCGTCGATCTATCCACCCACCAGTAAACCTGTGGGCTTAGCCAGCCATCTCACGTGTCTCTTTCACTCGCCTTGCCTTACTCTCTCTCCACCGGGATCCCAACGTGTCACGGCAAGATGCCAGAGCCACCCCTCACCAAAGAAGCTTGCCGTGACCAAGTTTGACTAAGGCATTTTCCAGCCCCTTCACACAGCACACACAAGCAGGACACAACCCGAGGAGGAGCCATCAGATTGGCCAAACTCCCAGGAACAGTGGCCCATTTGATTTCTCCCCTCAGCAGGAGAAACCTAAACTGCATCTGGTCTCCCAAGCAGAACATGACAAAGAAGCCTGCCCTAGGCCTGGAATCCTGTTCTGACCCTGAGCCTACAGACTTCTGTTTCTTTGAGGCCACAAGGCAATGACCAGCAGGTGGGGGCAGCCTGTAGAACTCAAGTGCAGGTGGCAGGACGAGCAATGGCTCACGCTTCCTCTCCTACCTGCATGCTGAACCGTGGCAGGGGACAGCAGTCCTGGCTAGACCAAGGAACCCAGAGACGGCACGCTGTCCCAAGCCTTCCCACCTGGATTGGCATCCCAGGCTCCTTTCCCAATGGCTCTTCTCCCCAGGAGATGACCACAACCCTCAACTTGAACAACGTGGCTGTAGACACCCACGGCCGCAAATGCAACGTGAACCTCTCCCTACTTTCCTTTGGGGAGCCACGTGCTGGACCTCAGTTCCAATGAGGAGACGGTAGGGATTTCTCACTCATTTTGTTCAGATTTCCAAGGAATGCATTTGTGGGAGTCATCATCGATCCAAGCACATGCTCAAACGGTGGACATGCAAAGTTGCAGATTCCACCATGGGACGGCCAGCGAGCTGAATCATATCAGCGTACGGAAGTGGCCAGAGCCGAGCCACGGGTCAGGAAATGCAGCCAGTTCTCAGGGCATCAAAGCTCGTGTTCCCCGAGAAAAGACCAGAAGGTGAGGGTGTAGCCCCGGTGCACACGTTCCCATCGCCAAACCTTTAGGTTTAGCAAAGAAGTGTCGCTTACCGCAACAAGGGTTAAAGCAGGATCCTCATGGAATGCACGCCAACACCCCTCTGAGACTCCTTCGGCTGGCCTCGCCTTGCCACACCGTCCTCACTTCAACGGGTATCAGGGATTATACGGATGGCCCCAGGCTGCTGCTGGCATTCCTTCCCTGGCATTCCACCTGGCTCGGGGTGAGAGAACACATGCATGCTTGAGGAGGGTGCACAGGCGCACCGAGGGAAAGGGCGATACCACCCAGCATTGTGTGTTCTATCTCTCCTCAACATTTCATTTACTGTCCATCTTGCCTGTGTGTCCGCAGGCAAACGTGAAAGCATCGTGGCACTGGCGCCTTCAGAGCGTGCGGCCATCAGGACAAAGAGTGCCACCGACCAACAACCCCCTGGTCTCGGGCCCTGAAATTCCTCTCCTGAGCAATCTGCCCTCCATCACAGCAAAAGGATGTCTTCCTGATCCCCTGAGACACCCTCAGGACAACTGTGCCCCCTCAGCCTAAGAGCAAGTGCCCTCTATGGGAACAAAGACGCGTTTGGCCCTTATGATTAAACACAGTGGACACGCCCTCAAGGGGAGAGATCTTCCATAAGGGAAGGGCCCTTGGCTGAATAAGACGACCTCCATCAAAAGCGGCTCGTAGGGACCCGTGACAAAGGGCACCTGAAGAACCCCTGGACTGATCAAGGGAGACTCACCAGCAGGCATACTTCCTGGTCTCCTGCCAAGCCAGAGGAACTTCCCTAGGACCGCAACCAAAGCTAATGGCAAGGGAGCCATTCCAATGCCCAAAATGGCGGGCCAAACACTTGCAGCAACTGGGTAACTTATCGTAGCACCTTGCACATTCGCATTCTTCCCTTCAAGGACAAGACCTTGGAGAAACCATGAGACCCAGGTCCTCCAGAACCAACGTGTCACCCACAGCCGTGCAATGAGAGAATGCACCCAACATCCTGGACCCTTGAACCGGCATGGCTTCTCTGGCTTGAAGCCATGCATGCTGGAGATCACAGGCTCGCAGCACCAGAAGGTGGCAGGACAAAATGACCCCTGCAGCACACATTCACTCTAGCCCTTAAACCTGTAGCGTTGCCTTGGCGGCCGACTCCCTTCTTTCTGCATGGTTGGGCCCAAAGACCTCCGGGAAGAGCTCCAAACCTCAGGGAATGCTATGCCGACCTGGTATAGCAATGACGCTGGGCTGTCCTAAGGAACACCTTAACATCCTCAACATAGGGGCAATGAGGCCACACAGGGACAAAACATCCCAACGGCTCCAAATCGGTCCCAGTGAGAAGACACCATACTGTGCCGTGAAGGCACCATTCGCTGGAACAAGGACCCGCCGTGAAGCACATTGAGAAAGGAGAGGAAAAGGTTGGGATGGTCCACGAATGTGCACCTGTATTCCTTCCCTACACGGGGCTCCAAATGCTCCTGAAGATATCCCAAAAGAGTTCCGGGAACCCTATGTCCACCGACATCTCCACCCATACCGATCTATCCACCCAACAGTAAGCCTGTGGGCTTAGCCAACACTCTCCCGTGTATTTCCCGCTCGCCTTGCCTTGCTCTCTCCACCAGGATCCAAACGAATCCACCCCTCACCTAAGTAGCTTGATATCCCCTGGATTTGCCTAAGGCACTTTCCAAACTCTCCACACACAACACACAAGCAGGACACAACCCAAGGAGGCGCCATCAGCGTCGCCCAAATCCCGGGGACAGTGGCCCATTTGATTTCCCCCGACCATCAGGGCAAACCTAAACTATATCCCACCTCCCAAGCTGAACATGACATAGACGCCTGGCCTGGCCAGGACTCCTTCTCTGACCCTGAGTGCAGAGACTTCTGTTTCCTTGCGGGAACAAGGCAACGACCTGAGCTTGAGGGTGGCCTGTAGATCTCAATGGCAAGCCAGAGGAGTACCAGTGGCTCACGCTTCCTTTCGCACCCGCACGCTGACCGCGGCAGGGGATAGCAGTTCTGGCTAGACTCAGGTGCCCAGAGACGTCAAGTTGTCCTTAGCCTTCCCACGTAGATGGACATCCCAGGCTCCTTTCCACATGGCTCTTTCTGCACGAGAAGCCCGCCACCCTCCACTTGAACAATGTTGCTGCGCACGCCCACAGTAGCAAATGCAACATGGACCTCTCCCTAATTTTCCTTTGGGAGCCACGTGCTGGACCTCAGTTAGGATGAGAAGACGGTAGGTATTGCTCATTCATTCTGTTTAGATTTCCAAGGAATGCATTTATGGGAGTCCTCACTGATCCACGCTCCTGCTCAAAGGCTGGACGTGCAAAGTCGCGGACTGTCAGCAAGCTCAATCCTCTCAGCAGTAGGGAGCGGCCAGACTCGAGCCACGGGGCAGGAAGTGCACCCACGTCTCAGGGCATCGGAGCTCGGGTGCCCCAGGAAGAGCCCAGAATGTGACGGTGTAGTCTCGCGGCACAAGTCCCCGTGGCCAAACTTCTAGGTTTCTTCAAAGAAGTTCCGTTTACCCCCACAAGGTTTCTACCAGGAACCTTGTCGAGCCAGAGGCGATGCCCTTGGATCACACAGAAAGCTATTGGCATTGGAGATATTCCAATGCCCAAACTGGCAGGGCAAACCCTTGCAGCAACTGGGTTACTTGCCCTGGCGCCTTGTATTTTCGCCCCCAGGCCCGTCAGTGACATGACCGCGGAGAAACCTGAGACCCATTCATTTGTTCAGAGTTCCAAGCAGTGCATTTATGGGAGTCATCATCAATCCACCTGCTCAAAGGCTGCACGTTCAAAGTCGCAGGCTCCACCGCGGGGCAGCCACCGATCTCAATCATGTCAGCAGTCAGGAGTGGCCAGAGGCGACCCACGGGGCTGCAAATGGAGCTAAGGATCATGGCATCAGATCTGGGGTTCCCCTGCAAGAGCCAAGAAGGTGAGGGTGTAGTCTCAGTGCACAAGTCCCCGTGGCCAAACATCTAGGTTTCTGCAAAGAAGTTCCACTCACCACCACAAGGTTCCTACGAGGAGCCTCAAGGACTTCACGCCAAAACCACTCTGAGACTCTTTTGCTTTGACTTGCCTCACCTTGCCGCACTCTCCTCACTTCGCCAGGTATCATGGACTATACAGAGGGCCCAATGCTGCTGCAGGTGTTTGTTCCCTGGCACTCCACCACATGCCTCAGGGTGACAGAACACAGGGATGTTTGAGAAAAGTGAACGGGCGCACAGAGGCAAAGGGTGATACTGCCCACCGATGTGCGCTATATCTCCCCTCAACATTTCATTTGCAGTCCATCATGTCTGTGTGTCCACAGCCAAACGTGAATGCATCGTGGCACAGATGCCTTCAGAGCGCACGGGCATCAGCACAAAGAGCACGGCCGTCCATCAACGCCCCGGTATGGGCCTTGAACTTTCCTGCCTGAGCCACCTCCCCGCCGACACAGCATAAGGATGTCATCCTGAACTGCTGAGACACCCTCAGGGGAACTGGGATTACTCAGCGTAAAAGCCACTGCCCTCTGGGGAACCAAACCACTCCTGGCGCATACGCTTCCACACAATGGATTCACCCGCAAGGGGAAATGTGGTCCCTGAGATCTTCCACAAGGGAACGGCCCTTGGCCAAATGGGACGACCTCCAACAAAAGCAGCTTGTAGGGACCGGTGACAAAACGCACCAGAGGAACTCCTGGACTGAACAATGGAGATTCACCTGCAGCCAGACTTCCTGGCCTGCTGCCAAGACTGGCAACCTACCCTTGGCCCACACACAAAGCTAATGGCATCGGAACCATTCCGACACCCAACGTGGCGGGGCAAACCCTTGCAGCAATTGTGTAACTTGCAGTGGTGTCTGGTACTTTCACCCTCTGGGCCCATCAGTGACGTGACATTGGGGAATCCCTGAGGCCCAGGTCCTCTACAAGCAACTTGTTACCCACAGCCATGCAACGACAGAACCCAGACAACAGCCTAGACACTTGAACCGGTATGACTTGTCTAGCCTGTGGCCAGGCTCACCGGATACCACAGTCTCGACGCACCAGCGGGTGGCAGGAAAAATGACACCCACACCACACATCCTCTCCTGCCCTTAAACCTGCAGCCTTTCCTTGGCAGCCAACTCCCTTGTTTCTGCACGGTTGCACCCAATGACCTCCGGGTAGAGCTCCAATCCTCAGGGAACGCTGTGTGGGCCGGGTATAGAAACGATGCCTGGCTGTCCTCAGGAACACCTTCACATCTTCAACACAGGGGGAACGTGGTCAGACAGGGACAAAACACCCCAAGGCCTCCAAATCGGCCCCCATGAGGAGACACCATACTGTGCCATGAAGGCAACCATTCGCTGGCACAAGAACCCGCCATGAAGCAAATCGACCAGGGAGAGGAAAGAGGCGGGACAGTCCACAAATGTGCTCCCGTATTCCCTCCCTACACGTGCCTCCAGATGCTCCTGAGGGAATCCCAAATGTGTTCCGGGAACCCCATGGCCACCGTCGATCTATCCACCCACCAGTAAACCTGTGGGCTTAGCCAGCCATCTCACGTGGCTCTTTCACTTGCCTTGCCTTACTCTCTCTCCACCGGGATCCCAACGTGTCACGGCAAGATGCCAGAGCCACCCCTCACCAAAGAAGCTTGCCGTGACCAAGTTTGACTAAGGCATTTTCCAGCCCCTTCACACAGCACACACAAGCAGGACACAACCCGAGGAGGAGCCATCAGATTGGCCAAACTCCCAGGAACAGTGGCCCATTTGATTTCTCCCCTCATCAGGAGAAACCTAAACTGCATCTGGTCTCCCAAGCAGAACATGACAAAGAAGCCTGCCCTAGGCCTGGAATCCTGTTCTGACCCTGAGCCTACAGACTTCTGTTTCTTTGAGGCCACAAGGCAATGACCAGCAGGTGGGGGCAGCCTGTAGAACTCAAGTGCAGGTGGCAGGACGAGCAATGGCTCACGCTTCCTCTCCTACCTGCATGCTGAACCGTGGCAGGGGACAGCAGTCCTGGCTAGACCAAGGAACCCAGAGACGGCACGCTGTCCCAAGCCTTCCCACCTGGATTGGCATCCCAGGCTCCTTTCCCAATGGCTCTTCTCCCCAGGAGATGACCACAACCCTCAACTTGAACAACGTGGCTGTAGACACCCACGGCCGCAAATGCAACGTGAACCTCTCCCTACTTTCCTTTGGGGAGCCACGTGCTGGACCTCAGTTCCAATGAGGAGACGGTAGGGATTTCTCACTCATTTTGTTCAGATTTCCAAGGAATGCATTTGTGGGAGTCATCATCGATCCAAGCACATGCTCAAACGGTGGACATGCAAAGTTGCAGATTCCACCATGGGACGGCCAGCGAGCTGAATCATATCAGCGTACGGAAGTGGCCAGAGCCGAGCCACGGGTCAGGAAATGCAGCCAGTTCTCAGGGCATCAAAGCTCGTGTTCCCCGAGAAAAGACCAGAAGGTGAGGGTGTAGCCCCGGTGCACACGTTCCCATCGCCAAACCTTTAGGTTTAGCAAAGAAGTGTCGCTTACCGCAACAAGGGTTAAAGCAGGATCCTCATGGAATGCACGCCAACACCCCTCTGAGACTCCTTCGGCTGGCCTCGCCTTGCCACACCGTCCTCACTTCAACGGGTATCAGGGATTATACGGATGGCCCCAGGCTGCTGCTGGCATTCCTTCCCTGGCATTCCACCTGGCTCGGGGTGAGAGAACACACGCATGCTTGAGGAGGGTGCACAGGCGCACCGAGGGAAAGGGCGATACCACCCGGCATTGTGTGTTCTATCTCTCCTCAACATTTCATTTACTGTCCATCTTGCCTGTGTGTCCGCAGGCAAACGTGAAAGCATCGTGGCACTGGCGCCTTCAGAGCGTGCGGCCATCAGGACAAAGAGTGCCACCGACCAACAACCCCCTGGTCTCGGGCCCTGAAATTCCTCTCCTGAGCAATCTGCCCTCCATCACAGCAAAAGGATGTCTTCCTGATCCCCTGAGACACCCTCAGGACAACTGTGCCCCCTCAGCCTAAGAGCAAGTGCCCTCTATGGGAACAAAGACGCGTTTGGCCCTTATGATTAAACACAGTGGACACGCCCTCAAGGGGAGAGATCTTCCATAAGGGAAGGGCCCTTGGCTGAATAAGACGACCTCCATCAAAAGCGGCTCGTAGGGACCCGTGACAAAGGGCACCTGAAGAACCCCTGGACTGATCAAGGGAGACTCACCAGCAGGCATACTTCCTGGTCTCCTGCCAAGCCAGAGGAACTTCCCTAGGACCGCAACCAAAGCTAATGGCAAGGGAGCCATTCCAATGCCCAAAATGGCGGGCCAAACACTTGCAGCAACTGGGTAACTTATCGTAGCACCTTGCACATTCGCATTCTTCCCTTCAAGGACAAGACCTTGGAGAAACCATGAGACCCAGGTCCTCCAGAACCAACGTGTCACCCACAGCCGTGCAATGAGAGAATGCACCCAACATCCTGGACCCTTGAACCGGCATGGCTTCTCTGGCTTGAAGCCATGCATGCTGGAGATCACAGGCTCGCAGCACCAGAAGGTGGCAGGACAAAATGACCCCTGCAGCACACATTCACTCTAGCCCTTAAACCTGTAGCGTTGCCTTGGCGGCCGACTCCCTTCTTTCTGCATGGTTGGGCCCAAAGACCTCCGGGAAGAGCTCCAAACCTCAGGGAATGCTATGCCGACCTGGTATAGCAATGACGCTGGGCTGTCCTAAGGAACACCTTAACATCCTCAACATAGGGGCAATGAGGCCACACAGGGACAAAACATCCCAACGGCTCCAAATCGGTCCCAGTGAGAAGACACCATACTGTGCCGTGAAGGCACCATTCGCTGGAACAAGGACCCGCCGTGAAGCACATTGAGAAAGGAGAGGAAAAGGTTGGGATGGTCCACGAATGTGCACCTGTATTCCTTCCCTACACGGGGCTCCAAATGCTCCTGAAGATATCCCAAAAGAGTTCCGGGAACCCTATGTCCACCGACATCTCCACCCATACCGATCTATCCACCCAACAGTAAGCCTGTGGGCTTAGCCAACACTCTCCCGTGTATTTCCCGCTCGCCTTGCCTTGCTCTCTCCACCAGGATCCAAACGAATCCACCCCTCACCTAAGTAGCTTGATATCCCCTGGATTTGCCTAAGGCACTTTCCAAACTCTCCACACACAACACACAAGCAGGACACAACCCAAGGAGGCGCCATCAGCGTCGCCCAAATCCCGGGGACAGTGGCCCATTTGATTTCCCCCGACCATCAGGGCAAACCTAAACTATATCCCACCTCCCAAGCTGAACATGACATAGACGCCTGGCCTGGCCAGGACTCCTTCTCTGACCCTGAGTGCAGAGACTTCTGTTTCCTTGCGGGAACAAGGCAACGACCTGAGCTTGAGGGTGGCCTGTAGATCTCAATGGCAAGCCAGAGGAGTACCAGTGGCTCACGCTTCCTTTCGCACCCGCACGCTGACCGCGGCAGGGGATAGCAGTTCTGGCTAGACTCAGGTGCCCAGAGACGTCAAGTTGTCCTTAGCCTTCCCACGTAGATGGACATCCCAGGCTCCTTTCCACATGGCTCTTTCTGCACGAGAAGCCCGCCACCCTCCACTTGAACAATGTTGCTGCGCACGCCCACAGTAGCAAATGCAACATGGACCTCTCCCTAATTTTCCTTTGGGAGCCACGTGCTGGACCTCAGTTAGGATGAGAAGACGGTAGGTATTGCTCATTCATTCTGTTTAGATTTCCAAGGAATGCATTTATGGGAGTCCTCACTGATCCACGCTCCTGCTCAAAGGCTGGACGTGCAAAGTCGCGGACTGTCAGCAAGCTCAATCCTCTCAGCAGTAGGGAGCGGCCAGACTCGAGCCACGGGGCAGGAAGTGCACCCACGTCTCAGGGCATCGGAGCTCGGGTGCCCCAGGAAGAGCCCAGAATGTGACGGTGTAGTCTCGCGGCACAAGTCCCCGTGGCCAAACTTCTAGGTTTCTTCAAAGAAGTTCCGTTTACCCCCACAAGGTTTCTACCAGGAACCTTGTCGAGCCAGAGGCGATGCCCTTGGATCACACAGAAAGCTATTGGCATTGGAGATATTCCAATGCCCAAACTGGCAGGGCAAACCCTTGCAGCAACTGGGTTACTTGCCCTGGCGCCTTGTATTTTCGCCCCCAGGCCCGTCAGTGACATGACCGCGGAGAAACCTGAGACCCATTCATTTGTTCAGAGTTCCAAGCAGTGCATTTATGGGAGTCATCATCAATCCACCTGCTCAAAGGCTGCACGTTCAAAGTCGCAGGCTCCACCGCGGGGCAGCCACCGATCTCAATCATGTCAGCAGTCAGGAGTGGCCAGAGGCGACCCACGGGGCTGCAAATGGAGCTAAGGATCATGGCATCAGATCTGGGGTTCCCCTGCAAGAGCCAAGAAGGTGAGGGTGTAGTCTCAGTGCACAAGTCCCCGTGGCCAAACATCTAGGTTTCTGCAAAGAAGTTCCACTCACCACCACAAGGTTCCTACGAGGAGCCTCAAGGACTTCACGCCAAAACCACTCTGAGACTCTTTTGCTTTGACTTGCCTCACCTTGCCGCACTCTCCTCACTTCGCCAGGTATCATGGACTATACAGAGGGCCCAATGCTGCTGCAGGTGTTTGTTCCCTGGCACTCCACCACATGCCTCAGGGTGACAGAACACAGGGATGTTTGAGAAAAGTGAACGGGCGCACAGAGGCAAAGGGTGATACTGCCCACCGATGTGCGCTATATCTCCCCTCAACATTTCATTTGCAGTCCATCATGTCTGTGTGTCCACAGCCAAACGTGAATGCATCGTGGCACAGATGCCTTCAGAGCGCACGGGCATCAGCACAAAGAGCACGGCCGTCCATCAACGCCCCGGTATGGGCCTTGAACTTTCCTGCCTGAGCCACCTCCCCGCCGACACAGCATAAGGATGTCATCCTGAACTGCTGAGACACCCTCAGGGGAACTGGGATTACTCAGCGTAAAAGCCACTGCCCTCTGGGGAACCAAACCACTCCTGGCGCATACGCTTCCACACAATGGATTCACCCGCAAGGGGAAATGTGGTCCCTGAGATCTTCCACAAGGGAACGGCCCTTGGCCAAATGGGACGACCTCCAACAAAAGCAGCTTGTAGGGACCGGTGACAAAACGCACCAGAGGAACTCCTGGACTGAACAATGGAGATTCACCTGCAGCCAGACTTCCTGGCCTGCTGCCAAGACTGGCAACCTACCCTTGGCCCACACACAAAGCTAATGGCATCGGAACCATTCCGACACCCAACGTGGCGGGGCAAACCCTTGCAGCAATTGTGTAACTTGCAGTGGTGTCTGGTACTTTCACCCTCTGGGCCCATCAGTGACGTGACATTGGGGAATCCCTGAGGCCCAGGTCCTCTACAAGCAACTTGTTACCCACAGCCATGCAACGACAGAACCCAGACAACAGCCTAGACACTTGAACCGGTATGACTTGTCTAGCCTGTGGCCAGGCTCACCGGATACCACAGTCTCGACGCACCAGCGGGTGGCAGGAAAAATGACACCCACACCACACATCCTCTCCTGCCCTTAAACCTGCAGCCTTTCCTTGGCAGCCAACTCCCTTGTTTCTGCACGGTTGCACCCAATGACCTCCGGGTAGAGCTCCAATCCTCAGGGAACGCTGTGTGGGCCGGGTATAGAAACGATGCCTGGCTGTCCTCAGGAACACCTTCACATCTTCAACACAGGGGGAACGTGGTCAGACAGGGACAAAACACCCCAAGGCCTCCAAATCGGCCCCCATGAGGAGACACCATACTGTGCCATGAAGGCAACCATTCGCTGGCACAAGAACCCGCCATGAAGCAAATCGACCAGGGAGAGGAAAGAGGCGGGACAGTCCACAAATGTGCTCCCGTATTCCCTCCCTACACGTGCCTCCAGATGCTCCTGAGGGAATCCCAAATGTGTTCCGGGAACCCCATGGCCACCGTCGATCTATCCACCCACCAGTAAACCTGTGGGCTTAGCCAGCCATCTCACGTGGCTCTTTCACTTGCCTTGCCTTACTCTCTCTCCACCGGGATCCCAACGTGTCACGGCAAGATGCCAGAGCCACCCCTCACCAAAGAAGCTTGCCGTGACCAAGTTTGACTAAGGCATTTTCCAGCCCCTTCACACAGCACACACAAGCAGGACACAACCCGAGGAGGAGCCATCAGATTGGCCAAACTCCCAGGAACAGTGGCCCATTTGATTTCTCCCCTCATCAGGAGAAACCTAAACTGCATCTGGTCTCCCAAGCAGAACATGACAAAGAAGCCTGCCCTAGGCCTGGAATCCTGTTCTGACCCTGAGCCTACAGACTTCTGTTTCTTTGAGGCCACAAGGCAATGACCAGCAGGTGGGGGCAGCCTGTAGAACTCAAGTGCAGGTGGCAGGACGAGCAATGGCTCACGCTTCCTCTCCTACCTGCATGCTGAACCGTGGCAGGGGACAGCAGTCCTGGCTAGACCAAGGAACCCAGAGACGGCACGCTGTCCCAAGCCTTCCCACCTGGATTGGCATCCCAGGCTCCTTTCCCAATGGCTCTTCTCCCCAGGAGATGACCACAACCCTCAACTTGAACAACGTGGCTGTAGACACCCACGGCCGCAAATGCAACGTGAACCTCTCCCTACTTTCCTTTGGGGAGCCACGTGCTGGACCTCAGTTCCAATGAGGAGACGGTAGGGATTTCTCACTCATTTTGTTCAGATTTCCAAGGAATGCATTTGTGGGAGTCATCATCGATCCAAGCACATGCTCAAACGGTGGACATGCAAAGTTGCAGATTCCACCATGGGACGGCCAGCGAGCTGAATCATATCAGCGTACGGAAGTGGCCAGAGCCGAGCCACGGGTCAGGAAATGCAGCCAGTTCTCAGGGCATCAAAGCTCGTGTTCCCCGAGAAAAGACCAGAAGGTGAGGGTGTAGCCCCGGTGCACACGTTCCCATCGCCAAACCTTTAGGTTTAGCAAAGAAGTGTCGCTTACCGCAACAAGGGTTAAAGCAGGATCCTCATGGAATGCACGCCAACACCCCTCTGAGACTCCTTCGGCTGGCCTCGCCTTGCCACACCGTCCTCACTTCAACGGGTATCAGGGATTATACGGATGGCCCCAGGCTGCTGCTGGCATTCCTTCCCTGGCATTCCACCTGGCTCGGGGTGAGAGAACACACGCATGCTTGAGGAGGGTGCACAGGCGCACCGAGGGAAAGGGCGATACCACCCGGCATTGTGTGTTCTATCTCTCCTCAACATTTCATTTACTGTCCATCTTGCCTGTGTGTCCGCAGGCAAACGTGAAAGCATCGTGGCACTGGCGCCTTCAGAGCGTGCGGCCATCAGGACAAAGAGTGCCACCGACCAACAACCCCCTGGTCTCGGGCCCTGAAATTCCTCTCCTGAGCAATCTGCCCTCCATCACAGCAAAAGGATGTCTTCCTGATCCCCTGAGACACCCTCAGGACAACTGTGCCCCCTCAGCCTAAGAGCAAGTGCCCTCTATGGGAACAAAGACGCGTTTGGCCCTTATGATTAAACACAGTGGACACGCCCTCAAGGGGAGAGATCTTCCATAAGGGAAGGGCCCTTGGCTGAATAAGACGACCTCCATCAAAAGCGGCTCGTAGGGACCCGTGACAAAGGGCACCTGAAGAACCCCTGGACTGATCAAGGGAGACTCACCAGCAGGCATACTTCCTGGTCTCCTGCCAAGCCAGAGGAACTTCCCTAGGACCGCAACCAAAGCTAATGGCAAGGGAGCCATTCCAATGCCCAAAATGGCGGGCCAAACACTTGCAGCAACTGGGTAACTTATCGTAGCACCTTGCACATTCGCATTCTTCCCTTCAAGGACAAGACCTTGGAGAAACCATGAGACCCAGGTCCTCCAGAACCAACGTGTCACCCACAGCCGTGCAATGAGAGAATGCACCCAACATCCTGGACCCTTGAACCGGCATGGCTTCTCTGGCTTGAAGCCATGCATGCTGGAGATCACAGGCTCGCAGCACCAGAAGGTGGCAGGACAAAATGACCCCTGCAGCACACATTCACTCTAGCCCTTAAACCTGTAGCGTTGCCTTGGCGGCCGACTCCCTTCTTTCTGCATGGTTGGGCCCAAAGACCTCCGGGAAGAGCTCCAAACCTCAGGGAATGCTATGCCGACCTGGTATAGCAATGACGCTGGGCTGTCCTAAGGAACACCTTAACATCCTCAACATAGGGGCAATGAGGCCACACAGGGACAAAACATCCCAACGGCTCCAAATCGGTCCCAGTGAGAAGACACCATACTGTGCCGTGAAGGCACCATTCGCTGGAACAAGGACCCGCCGTGAAGCACATTGAGAAAGGAGAGGAAAAGGTTGGGATGGTCCACGAATGTGCACCTGTATTCCTTCCCTACACGGGGCTCCAAATGCTCCTGAAGATATCCCAAAAGAGTTCCGGGAACCCTATGTCCACCGACATCTCCACCCATACCGATCTATCCACCCAACAGTAAGCCTGTGGGCTTAGCCAACACTCTCCCGTGTATTTCCCGCTCGCCTTGCCTTGCTCTCTCCACCAGGATCCAAACGAATCCACCCCTCACCTAAGTAGCTTGATATCCCCTGGATTTGCCTAAGGCACTTTCCAAACTCTCCACACACAACACACAAGCAGGACACAACCCAAGGAGGCGCCATCAGCGTCGCCCAAATCCCGGGGACAGTGGCCCATTTGATTTCCCCCGACCATCAGGGCAAACCTAAACTATATCCCACCTCCCAAGCTGAACATGACATAGACGCCTGGCCTGGCCAGGACTCCTTCTCTGACCCTGAGTGCAGAGACTTCTGTTTCCTTGCGGGAACAAGGCAACGACCTGAGCTTGAGGGTGGCCTGTAGATCTCAATGGCAAGCCAGAGGAGTACCAGTGGCTCACGCTTCCTTTCGCACCCGCACGCTGACCGCGGCAGGGGATAGCAGTTCTGGCTAGACTCAGGTGCCCAGAGACGTCAAGTTGTCCTTAGCCTTCCCACGTAGATGGACATCCCAGGCTCCTTTCCACATGGCTCTTTCTGCACGAGAAGCCCGCCACCCTCCACTTGAACAATGTTGCTGCGCACGCCCACAGTAGCAAATGCAACATGGACCTCTCCCTAATTTTCCTTTGGGAGCCACGTGCTGGACCTCAGTTAGGATGAGAAGACGGTAGGTATTGCTCATTCATTCTGTTTAGATTTCCAAGGAATGCATTTATGGGAGTCCTCACTGATCCACGCTCCTGCTCAAAGGCTGGACGTGCAAAGTCGCGGACTGTCAGCAAGCTCAATCCTCTCAGCAGTAGGGAGCGGCCAGACTCGAGCCACGGGGCAGGAAGTGCACCCACGTCTCAGGGCATCGGAGCTCGGGTGCCCCAGGAAGAGCCCAGAATGTGACGGTGTAGTCTCGCGGCACAAGTCCCCGTGGCCAAACTTCTAGGTTTCTTCAAAGAAGTTCCGTTTACCCCCACAAGGTTTCTACCAGGAACCTTGTCGAGCCAGAGGCGATGCCCTTGGATCACACAGAAAGCTATTGGCATTGGAGATATTCCAATGCCCAAACTGGCAGGGCAAACCCTTGCAGCAACTGGGTTACTTGCCCTGGCGCCTTGTATTTTCGCCCCCAGGCCCGTCAGTGACATGACCGCGGAGAAACCTGAGACCCATTCATTTGTTCAGAGTTCCAAGCAGTGCATTTATGGGAGTCATCATCAATCCACCTGCTCAAAGGCTGCACGTTCAAAGTCGCAGGCTCCACCGCGGGGCAGCCACCGATCTCAATCATGTCAGCAGTCAGGAGTGGCCAGAGGCGACCCACGGGGCTGCAAATGGAGCTAAGGATCATGGCATCAGATCTGGGGTTCCCCTGCAAGAGCCAAGAAGGTGAGGGTGTAGTCTCAGTGCACAAGTCCCCGTGGCCAAACCTCTAGGTTTCTGCAAAGAAGTTCCACTCACCACCACAAGGTTCCTACGAGGAGCCTCAAGGACTTCACGCCAAAACCACTCTGAGACTCTTTTGCTTTGACTTGCCTCACCTTGCCGCACTCTCCTCACTTCGCCAGGTATCATGGACTATACAGAGGGCCCAATGCTGCTGCAGGTGTTTGTTCCCTGGCACTCCACCACATGCCTCAGGGTGACAGAACACAGGGATGTTTGAGAAAAGTGAACGGGCGCACAGAGGCAAAGGGTGATACTGCCCACCGATGTGCGCTATATCTCCCCTCAACATTTCATTTGCAGTCCATCATGTCTGTGTGTCCACAGCCAAACGTGAATGCATCGTGGCACAGATGCCTTCAGAGCGCACGGGCATCAGCACAAAGAGCACGGCCGTCCATCAACGCCCCGGTATGGGCCTTGAACTTTCCTGCCTGAGCCACCTCCCCGCCGACACAGCATAAGGATGTCATCCTGAACTGCTGAGACACCCTCAGGGGAACTGGGATTACTCAGCGTAAAAGCCACTGCCCTCTGGGGAACCAAACCACTCCTGGCGCATACGCTTCCACACAATGGATTCACCCGCAAGGGGAAATGTGGTCCCTGAGATCTTCCACAAGGGAACGGCCCTTGGCCAAATGGGACGACCTCCAACAAAAGCAGCTTGTAGGGACCGGTGACAAAACGCACCAGAGGAACTCCTGGACTGAACAATGGAGATTCACCTGCAGCCAGACTTCCTGGCCTGCTGCCAAGACTGGCAACCTACCCTTGGCCCACACACAAAGCTAATGGCATCGGAACCATTCCGACACCCAACGTGGCGGGGCAAACCCTTGCAGCAATTGTGTAACTTGCAGTGGTGTCTGGTACTTTCACCCTCTGGGCCCATCAGTGACGTGACATTGGGGAATCCCTGAGGCCCAGGTCCTCTACAAGCAACTTGTTACCCACAGCCATGCAACGACAGAACCCAGACAACAGCCTAGACACTTGAACCGGTATGACTTGTCTAGCCTGTGGCCAGGCTCGCCGGATACCACAGTCTCGACGCACCAGCGGGTGGCAGGAAAAATGACACCCACACCACACATCCTCTCCTGCCCTTAAACCTGCAGCCTTTCCTTGGCAGCCAACTCCCTTGTTTCTGCACGGTTGCACCCAATGACCTCCGGGTAGAGCTCCAATCCTCAGGGAACGCTGTGTGGGCCGGGTATAGAAACGATGCCTGGCTGTCCTCAGGAACACCTTCACATCTTCAACACAGGGGGAACGTGGTCAGACAGGGACAAAACACCCCAAGGCCTCCAAATCGGCCCCCATGAGGAGACACCATACTGTGCCATGAAGGCAACCATTCGCTGGCACAAGAACCCGCCATGAAGCAAATCGACCAGGGAGAGGAAAGAGGCGGGACAGTCCACAAATGTGCTCCCGTATTCCCTCCCTACACGTGCCTCCAGATGCTCCTGAGGGAATCCCAAATGTGTTCCGGGAACCCCATGGCCACCGTCGATCTATCCACCCACCAGTAAACCTGTGGGCTTAGCCAGCCATCTCACGTGGCTCTTTCACTTGCCTTGCCTTACTCTCTCTCCACCGGGATCCCAACGTGTCACGGCAAGATGCCAGAGCCACCCCTCACCAAAGAAGCTTGCCGTGACCAAGTTTGACTAAGGCATTTTCCAGCCCCTTCACACAGCACACACAAGCAGGACACAACCCGAGGAGGAGCCATCAGATTGGCCAAACTCCCAGGAACAGTGGCCCATTTGATTTCTCCCCTCAGCAGGAGAAACCTAAACTGCATCTGGTCTCCCAAGCAGAACATGACAAAGAAGCCTGCCCTAGGCCTGGAATCCTGTTCTGACCCTGAGCCTACAGACTTCTGTTTCTTTGAGGCCACAAGGCAATGACCAGCAGGTGGGGGCAGCCTGTAGAACTCAAGTGCAGGTGGCAGGACGAGCAATGGCTCACGCTTCCTCTCCTACCTGCATGCTGAACCGTGGCAGGGGACAGCAGTCCTGGCTAGACCAAGGAACCCAGAGACGG
This sequence comes from Balaenoptera borealis, assembly GCF_965194805.1. NCBI lineage: Eukaryota > Metazoa > Chordata > Mammalia > Artiodactyla > Balaenopteridae > Balaenoptera > Balaenoptera borealis. The sequence goes on along the minus strand of NC_138866.1, from coordinate 129,906,762 downwards.
CACGCTGTCCCAAGCCTTCCCACCTGGATTGGCATCCCAGGCTCCTTTCCCAATGGCTCTTCTCCCCAGGAGATGACCACAACCCTCAACTTGAACAACGTGGCTGTAGACACCCACGGCCGCAAATGCAACGTGAACCTCTCCCTACTTTCCTTTGGGGAGCCACGTGCTGGACCTCAGTTCCAATGAGGAGACGGTAGGGATTTCTCACTCATTTTGTTCAGATTTCCAAGGAATGCATTTGTGGGAGTCATCATCGATCCAAGCACATGCTCAAACGGTGGACATGCAAAGTTGCAGATTCCACCATGGGACGGCCAGCGAGCTGAATCATATCAGCGTACGGAAGTGGCCAGAGCCGAGCCACGGGTCAGGAAATGCAGCCAGTTCTCAGGGCATCAAAGCTCGTGTTCCCCGAGAAAAGACCAGAAGGTGAGGGTGTAGCCCCACTGCAAACGTTCCCATCGCCAAACCTTTAGGTTTAGCAAAGAAGTGTCGCTTACCGCAACAAGGGTTAAAGCAGGATCCTCATGGAATGCACGCCAACACCCCTCTGAGACTCCTTCGGCTGGCCTCGCCTTGCCACACCGTCCTCACTTCAACGGGTATCAGGGATTATACGGATGGCCCCAGGCTGCTGCTGGCATTCCTTCCCTGGCATTCCACCTGGCTCGGGGTGAGAGAACACATGCATGCTTGAGGAGGGTGCACAGGCGCACCGAGGGAAAGGGCGATACCACCCAGCATTGTGTGTTCTATCTCTCCTCAACATTTCATTTACTGTCCATCTTGCCTGTGTGTCCGCAGGCAAACGTGAAAGCATCGTGGCACTGGCGCCTTCAGAGCGTGCGGCCATCAGGACAAAGAGTGCCACCGACCAACAACCCCCTGGTCTCGGGCCCTGAAATTCCTCTCCTGAGCAATCTGCCCTCCATCACAGCAAAAGGATGTCTTCCTGATCCCCTGAGACACCCTCAGGACAACTGTGCCCCCTCAGCCTAAGAGCAAGTGCCCTCTATGGGAACAAACACGCGTTTGGCCCTTATGATTAAACACAGTGGACACGCCCTCAAGGGGAGAGATCTTCCATAAGGGAAGGGCCCTTGGCTGAATAAGACGACCTCCATCAAAAGCGGCTCGTAGGGACCCGTGACAAAGGGCACCTGAAGAACCCCTGGACTGATCAAGGGAGACTCACCAGCAGGCATACTTCCTGGTCTCCTGCCAAGCCAGAGGAACTTCCCTAGGACCGCAACCAAAGCTAATGGCAAGGGAGCCATTCCAATGCCCAAAATGGCGGGCCAAACACTTGCAGCAACTGGGTAACTTATCGTAGCACCTTGCACATTCGCATTCTTCCCTTCAAGGACAAGACCTTGGAGAAACCATGAGACCCAGGTCCTCCAGAACCAACGTGTCACCCACAGCCGTGCAATGAGAGAATGCACCCAACATCCTGGACCCTTGAACTGGCATGGCTTCTCTGGCTTGAAGCCATGCATGCTGGAGATCACAGGCTCGCAGCACCAGAAGGTGGCAGGACAAAATGACCCCTGCAGCACACATTCACTCTAGCCCTTAAACCTGTAGCGTTGCCTTGGCGGCCGACTCCCTTCTTTCTGCATGGTTGGGCCCAAAGACCTCCGGGAAGAGCTCCAAACCTCAGGGAATGCTATGCCGACCTGGTATAGCAATGACGCTGGGCTGTCCTAAGGAACACCTTAACATCCTCAACATAGGGGCAATGAGGCCACACAGGGACAAAACATCCCAACGGCTCCAAATCGGTCCCAGTGAGAAGACACCATACTGTGCCGTGAAGGCACCATTCGCTGGAACAAGGACCCGCCGTGAAGCACATTGAGAAAGGAGAGGAAAAGGTTGGGATGGTCCACGAATGTGCACCTGTATTCCTTCCCTACACGGGGCTCCAAATGCTCCTGAAGATATCCCAAAAGAGTTCCGGGAACCCTATGTCCACCGACATCTCCACCCATACCGATCTATCCACCCAACAGTAAGCCTGTGGGCTTAGCCAACACTCTCCCGTGTATTTCCCGCTCGCCTTGCCTTGCTCTCTCCACCAGGATCCAAACGAATCCACCCCTCACCTAAGTAGCTTGATATCCCCTGGATTTGCCTAAGGCACTTTCCAAACTCTCCACACACAACACACAAGCAGGACACAACCCAAGGAGGCGCCATCAGCGTCGCCCAAATCCCGGGGACAGTGGCCCATTTGATTTCCCCCGACCATCAGGGCAAACCTAAACTATATCCCACCTCCCAAGCTGAACATGACATAGACGCCTGGCCTGGCCAGGACTCCTTCTCTGACCCTGAGTGCAGAGACTTCTGTTTCCTTGCGGGAACAAGGCAACGACCTGAGCTTGAGGGTGGCCTGTAGATCTCAATGGCAAGCCAGAGGAGTACCAGTGGCTCACGCTTCCTTTCGCACCCGCACGCTGACCGCGGCAGGGGATAGCAGTTCTGGCTAGACTCAGGTGCCCAGAGACGTCAAGTTGTCCTTAGCCTTCCCACGTAGATGGACATCCCAGGCTCCTTTCCACATGGCTCTTTCTGCACGAGAAGCCCGCCACCCTCCACTTGAACAATGTTGCTGCGCACGCCCACAGTAGCAAATGCAACATGGACCTCTCCCTAATTTTCCTTTGGGAGCCACGTGCTGGACCTCAGTTAGGATGAGAAGACGGTAGGTATTGCTCATTCATTCTGTTTAGATTTCCAAGGAATGCATTTATGGGAGTCCTCACTGATCCACGCTCCTGCTCAAAGGCTGGACGTGCAAAGTCGCGGACTGTCAGCAAGCTCAATCCTCTCAGCAGTAGGGAGCGGCCAGACTCGAGCCACGGGGCAGGAAGTGCACCCACGTCTCAGGGCATCGGAGCTCGGGTGCCCCAGGAAGAGCCCAGAATGTGACGGTGTAGTCTCGCGGCACAAGTCCCCGTGGCCAAACTTCTAGGTTTCTTCAAAGAAGTTCCGTTTACCCCCACAAGGTTTCTACCAGGAACCTTGTCGAGCCAGAGGCGATGCCCTTGGATCACACAGAAAGCTATTGGCATTGGAGATATTCCAATGCCCAAACTGGCAGGGCAAACCCTTGCAGCAACTGGGTTACTTGCCCTGGCGCCTTGTATTTTCGCCCCCAGGCCCGTCAGTGACATGACCGCGGAGAAACCTGAGACCCATTCATTTGTTCAGAGTTCCAAGCAGTGCATTTATGGGAGTCATCATCAATCCACCTGCTCAAAGGCTGCACGTTCAAAGTCGCAGGCTCCACCGCGGGGCAGCCACCGATCTCAATCATGTCAGCAGTCAGGAGTGGCCAGAGGCGACCCACGGGGCTGCAAATGGAGCTAAGGATCATGGCATCAGATCTGGGGTTCCCCTGCAAGAGCCAAGAAGGTGAGGGTGTAGTCTCAGTGCACAAGTCCCCGTGGCCAAACATCTAGGTTTCTGCAAAGAAGTTCCACTCACCACCACAAGGTTCCTACGAGGAGCCTCAAGGACTTCACGCCAAAACCACTCTGAGACTCTTTTGCTTTGACTTGCCTCACCTTGCCGCACTCTCCTCACTTCGCCAGGTATCATGGACTATACAGAGGGCCCAATGCTGCTGCAGGTGTTTGTTCCCTGGCACTCCACCACATGCCTCAGGGTGACAGAACACAGGGATGTTTGAGAAAAGTGAACGGGCGCACAGAGGCAAAGGGTGATACTGCCCACCGATGTGCGCTATATCTCCCCTCAACATTTCATTTGCAGTCCATCATGTCTGTGTGTCCACAGCCAAACGTGAATGCATCGTGGCACAGATGCCTTCAGAGCGCACGGGCATCAGCACAAAGAGCACGGCCGTCCATCAACGCCCCGGTATGGGCCTTGAACTTTCCTGCCTGAGCCACCTCCCCGCCGACACAGCATAAGGATGTCATCCTGAACTGCTGAGACACCCTCAGGGGAACTGGGATTACTCAGCGTAAAAGCCACTGCCCTCTGGGGAACCAAACCACTCCTGGCGCATACGCTTCCACACAATGGATTCACCCGCAAGGGGAAATGTGGTCCCTGAGATCTTCCACAAGGGAACGGCCCTTGGCCAAATGGGACGACCTCCAACAAAAGCAGCTTGTAGGGACCGGTGACAAAACGCACCAGAGGAACTCCTGGACTGAACAATGGAGATTCACCTGCAGCCAGACTTCCTGGCCTGCTGCCAAGACTGGCAACCTACCCTTGGCCCACACACAAAGCTAATGGCATCGGAACCATTCCGACACCCAACGTGGCGGGGCAAACCCTTGCAGCAATTGTGTAACTTGCAGTGGTGTCTGGTACTTTCACCCTCTGGGCCCATCAGTGACGTGACATTGGGGAATCCCTGAGGCCCAGGTCCTCTACAAGCAACTTGTTACCCACAGCCATGCAACGACAGAACCCAGACAACAGCCTAGACACTTGAACCGGTATGACTTGTCTAGCCTGTGGCCAGGCTCACCGGATACCACAGTCTCGACGCACCAGCGGGTGGCAGGAAAAATGACACCCACACCACACATCCTCTCCTGCCCTTAAACCTGCAGCCTTTCCTTGGCAGCCAACTCCCTTGTTTCTGCACGGTTGCACCCAATGACCTCCGGGTAGAGCTCCAATCCTCAGGGAACGCTGTGTGGGCCGGGTATAGAAACGATGCCTGGCTGTCCTCAGGAACACCTTCACATCTTCAACACAGGGGGAACGTGGTCAGACAGGGACAAAACACCCCAAGGCCTCCAAATCGGCCCCCATGAGGAGACACCATACTGTGCCATGAAGGCAACCATTCGCTGGCACAAGAACCCGCCATGAAGCAAATCGACCAGGGAGAGGAAAGAGGCGGGACAGTCCACAAATGTGCTCCCGTATTCCCTCCCTACACGTGCCTCCAGATGCTCCTGAGGGAATCCCAAATGTGTTCCGGGAACCCCATGGCCACCGTCGATCTATCCACCCACCAGTAAACCTGTGGGCTTAGCCAGCCATCTCACGTGGCTCTTTCACTTGCCTTGCCTTACTCTCTCTCCACCGGGATCCCAACGTGTCACGGCAAGATGCCAGAGCCACCCCTCACCAAAGAAGCTTGCCGTGACCAAGTTTGACTAAGGCATTTTCCAGCCCCTTCACACAGCACACACAAGCAGGACACAACCCGAGGAGGAGCCATCAGATTGGCCAAACTCCCAGGAACAGTGGCCCATTTGATTTCTCCCCTCAGCAGGAGAAACCTAAACTGCATCTGGTCTCCCAAGCAGAACATGACAAAGAAGCCTGCCCTAGGCCTGGAATCCTGTTCTGACCCTGAGCCTACAGACTTCTGTTTCTTTGAGGCCACAAGGCAATGACCAGCAGGTGGGGGCAGCCTGTAGAACTCAAGTGCAGGTGGCAGGACGAGCAATGGCTCACGCTTCCTCTCCTACCTGCATGCTGAACCGTGGCAGGGGACAGCAGTCCTGGCTAGACCAAGGAACCCAGAGACGGCACGCTGTCCCAAGCCTTCCCACCTGGATTGGCATCCCAGGCTCCTTTCCCAATGGCTCTTCTCCCCAGGAGATGACCACAACCCTCAACTTGAACAACGTGGCTGTAGACACCCACGGCCGCAAATGCAACGTGAACCTCTCCCTACTTTCCTTTGGGGAGCCACGTGCTGGACCTCAGTTCCAATGAGGAGACGGTAGGGATTTCTCACTCATTTTGTTCAGATTTCCAAGGAATGCATTTGTGGGAGTCATCATCGATCCAAGCACATGCTCAAACGGTGGACATGCAAAGTTGCAGATTCCACCATGGGACGGCCAGCGAGCTGAATCATATCAGCGTACGGAAGTGGCCAGAGCCGAGCCACGGGTCAGGAAATGCAGCCAGTTCTCAGGGCATCAAAGCTCGTGTTCCCCGAGAAAAGACCAGAAGGTGAGGGTGTAGCCCCGGTGCACACGTTCCCATCGCCAAACCTTTAGGTTTAGCAAAGAAGTGTCGCTTACCGCAACAAGGGTTAAAGCAGGATCCTCATGGAATGCACGCCAACACCCCTCTGAGACTCCTTCGGCTGGCCTCGCCTTGCCACACCGTCCTCACTTCAACGGGTATCAGGGATTATACAGATGGCCCCAGGCTGCTGCTGGCATTCCTTCCCTGGCATTCCACCTGGCTCGGGGTGAGAGAACACACGCATGCTTGAGGAGGGTGCACAGGCGCACCGAGGGAAAGGGCGATACCACCCAGCATTGTGTGTTCTATCTCTCCTCAACATTTCATTTACTGTCCATCTTGCCTGTGTGTCCGCAGGCAAACGTGAAAGCATCGTGGCAGTGGCGCCTTCAGAGCGTGCGGCCATCAGGACAAAGAGTGCCACCGACCAACAACCCCCTGGTCTCGGGCCCTGAAATTCCTCTCCTGAGCAATCTGCCCTCCATCACAGCAAAAGGATGTCTTCCTGATCCCCTGAGACACCCTCAGGACAACTGTGCCCCCTCAGCCTAAGAGCAAGTGCCCTCTATGGGAACAAAGACGCGTTTGGCCCTTATGATTAAACACAGTGGACACGCCCTCAAGGGGAGAGATCTTCCATAAGGGAAGGGCCCTTGGCTGAATAAGACGACCTCCATCAAAAGCGGCTCGTAGGGACCCGTGACAAAGGGCACCTGAAGAACCCCTGGACTGATCAAGGGAGACTCAACAGCAGGCATATTTCCTGGTCTCTTGCCAAGCCAGAGGAACTTCCCTAGGACCGCAACCAAAGCTAATGGCAAGGGAGCAATTCCAATGCCCAAACTGGCGGGCCAAACACTTGCAGCAACTGGGTAACTTATCGTAGCACCTTGCACATTCGCATTCTTCCCTTCAAGGACAAGACCTTGGAGAAACCATGAGACCCAGGTCCTCCAGAACCAACGTGTCACCCACAGCCGTGCAATGAGAGAACGCACCCAACATCCTGGACCCTTGAACCGGCATGGCTTCTCTGGCTTGAAGCCATGCATGCTGGAGATCACAGGCTCGCAGCACCAGAAGGTGGCAGGACAAAATGACCCCTGCAGCACACATTCACTCTAGCCCTTAAACCTGTAGCGTTGCCTTGGCGGCCGACTCCCTTCTTTCTGCATGGTTGGGCCCAAAGACCTCCGGGAAGAGCTCCAAACCTCAGGGAATGCTATGCCGACCTGGTATAGCAATGACGCTGGGCTGTCCTAAGGAACACCTTAACATCATCAACATAGGGGCAATGAGGCCACACAGGGACAAAACATCCCAACGGCTCCAAATCGGTCCCAGTGAGAAGACACCATACTGTGCCGTGAAGGCACCATTCGCTGGAACAAGGACCCGCCGTGAAGCACATTGAGAAAGGAGAGGAAAAGGTTGGGATGGTCCACGAATGTGCACCTGTATTCCTTCCCTACACGGGGCTCCAAATGCTCCTGAAGATATCCCAAAAGAGTTCCGGGAACCCTATGTCCACCGACATATCCACCCATACCGATCTATCCACCCAACAGTAAGCCTGTGGGCTTAGCCAACACTCTCCCGTGTATTTCCCGCTCGCCTTGCCTTGCTCTCTCCACCAGGATCCAAACGAATCCACCCCTCACCTAAGTAGCTTGATATCCCCTGGATTTGCCTAAGGCACTTTCCAAACTCTCCACACACAACACACAAGCAGGACACAACCCAAGGAGGCGCCATCAGCGTCGCCCAAATCCCGGGGACAGTGGCCCATTTGATTTCCCCCGACCATCAGGGCAAACCTAAACTATATCCCACCTCCCAAGCTGAACATGACATAGACGCCTGGCCTGGCCAGGACTCCTTCTCTGACCCTGAGTGCAGAGACTTCTGTTTCCTTGCAGGAACAAGGCAACGACCTGAGCTTGAGGGTGGCCTGTAGATCTCAATGGCAAGCCAGAGGAGTACCAGTGGCTCACGCTTCCTTTCGCACCCGCACGCTGACCGCGGCAGGGGATAGCAGTTCTGGCTAGACTCAGGTGCCCAGAGACGTCAAGTTGTCCTTAGCCTTCCCACGTAGATGGACATCCCAGGCTCCTTTCCACATGGCTCTTTCTGCACGAGAAGCCCGCCACCCTCCACTTGAACAATGTTGCTGCGCACGCCCACAGTAGCAAATGCAACATGGACCTCTCCCTAATTTTCCTTTGGGAGCCACGTGCTGGACCTCAGTTAGGATGAGAAGACGGTAGGTATTGCTCATTCATTCTGTTTAGATTTCCAAGGAATGCATTTATGGGAGTCCTCACTGATCCACGCTCCTGCTCAAAGGCTGGACGTGCAAAGTCGCGGACTGTCAGCAAGCTCAATCCTCTCAGCAGTAGGGAGCGGCCAGACTCGAGCCACGGGGCAGGAAGTGCACCCACGTCTCAGGGCATCGGAGCTCGGGTGCCCCAGGAAGAGCCCAGAATGTGACGGTGTAGTCTCGCGGCACAAGTCCCCGTGGCCAAACTTCTAGGTTTCTTCAAAGAAGTTCCGTTTACCCCCACAAGGTTTCTACCAGGAACCTTGTCGAGCCAGAGGCGATGCCCTTGGATCACACAGAAAGCTATTGGCATTGGAGATATTCCAATGCCCAAACTGGCAGGGCAAACCCTTGCAGCAACTGGGTTACTTGCCCTGGCGCCTTGTATTTTCGCCCCCAGGCCCGTCAGTGACATGACTGCGGAGAAACCTGAGACCCATTCATTTGTTCAGAGTTCCAAGCAGTGCATTTATGGGAGTCATCATCAATCCACCTGCTCAAAGGCTGCACGTTCAAAGTTGCAGGCTCCACTGCGGGGCAGCCACCGATCTCAATCATGTCAGCAGTCAGGAGTGGCCAGAGGCGACCCACGGGGCTGCAAATGGAGCTAAGGATCATGGCATCAGATCTGGGGTTCCCCTGCAAGAGCCAAGAAGGTGAGGGTGTAGTCTCAGTGCACAAGTCCCCGTGGCCAAACATCTAGGTTTCTGCAAAGAAGTTCCACTCACCACCACAAGGTTCCTACGAGGAGCCTCAAGGACTTCACGCCAAAACCACTCTGAGACTCTTTTGCCTTGACTTGCCTCACCTTGCCGCACTCTCCTCACTTCGCCAGGTGTCATGGACTATACAGAGGGCCCAATGCTGCTGCAGGTGTTTGTTCCCTGGCACTCCACCACATGCCTCAGGGTGACAGAACACAGGGATGTTTGAGAAAAGTGAACGGGCGCACAGAGGCAAAGGGTGATACCGCCCACCGATGTGCGCTATATCTCCCCTCAACATTTCATTTGCGGTTCATCATGTCTGTGTGTCCACAGCCAAACGTGAATGCATCGTGGCACAGATGCCTTCAGAGCGCACGGGCATCAGCACAAAGAGCACGGCCATCCATCAATGCCCCGGTATGGGCCTTGAACTTTCCTGCCTGAGCCACCTCCCCGCCGACACAGCATAAGGATGTCATCCTGAACTGCTGAGACACCCTCAGGGGAACTGGGATTACTCAGCGTAAAATCCACTGCCCTCTGGGGAACCAAACCACTCCTGGCGCATACGCTTCCACACAATGGATTCACCCGCAAGGGGAAATGTGGTCCCTGAGATCTTCCACAAGGGAACGGCCCTTGGCCAAATGGGACGACCTCCAACAAAAGCAGCTTGTAGGGACCGGTGACAAAACGCACCAGAGGAACTCCTGGACTGAACAATGGAGATTCACCTGCAGCCAGACTTCCTGGCCTGCTGCCAAGACTGGCAACCTACCCTTGGCCCACACACAAAGCTAATGGCATCGGAACCATTCCGACACCCAACGTGGCGGGGCAAACCCTTGCAGCAATTGTGTAACTTGCAGTGGTGTCTGGTACTTTCACCCTCTGGGCCCATCAGTGACGTGACATTGGGGAATCCCTGAGGCCCAGGTCCTCTACAAGCAACTTGTTACCCACAGCCATGCAACGACAGAACCCAGACAACAGCCTAGACACTTGAACTGGTATGACTTGTCTAGCCTGTGGCCAGGCTCGCCGGATACCACAGTCTCGACGCACCAGCGGGTGGCAGGAAAAATGACACCCACACCACACATCCTCTCCTGCCCTTAAACCTGCAGCCTTTCCTTGGCAGCCAACTCCCTTGTTTCTGCACGGTTGCACCCAATGACCTCCGGGTAGAGCTCCAATCCTCAGGGAACGCTATGTGGGCCGGGTATAGAAACGATGCCTGGCTGTCCTCAGGAACACCTTCACATCTTCAACACAGGGGGAACGTGGTCAGACAGGGACAAAACACCCCAAGGCCTCCAAATCGGCCCCCATGAGGAGACACCATACTGTGCCATGAAGGCAACCATTCGCTGGCACAAGAACCCGCCATGAAGCAAATCGACCAAGGAGAGGAAAGAGGCGGGACCGTCCACAAATGTGCTCCCGTATTCCCTCCCTACACGTGCCTCCAGATGCTCCTGAGGGAATCCCAAATGTGTTCCGGGAACCCCATGGCCACCGTCGATCTATCCACCCACCAGTAAACCTGTGGGCTTAGCCAGCCATCTCACGTGTCTCTTTCACTCGCCTTGCCTTACTCTCTCTCCACCGGGATCCCAACGTGTCACGGCAAGATGCCAGAGCCACCCCTCACCAAAGAAGCTTGCCGTGACCAAGTTTGACTAAGGCATTTTCCAGCCCCTTCACACAGCACACACAAGCAGGACACAACCCGAGGAGGAGCCATCAGATTGGCCAAACTCCCAGGAACAGTGGCCCATTTGATTTCTCCCCTCAGCAGGAGAAACCTAAACTGCATCTGGTCTCCCAAGCAGAACATGACAAAGAAGCCTGACCTAGGCCTGGAATCCTGTTCTGACCCTGAGCCTACAGACTTCTGTTTCTTTGAGGCCACAAGGCAATGACCAGCAGGTGGGGGCAGCCTGTAGAACTCAAGTGCAGGTGGCAGGACGAGCAATGGCTCACGCTTCCTCTCCTACCTGCATGCTGAACCGTGGCAGGGGACAGCAGTCCTGGCTAGACCAAGGAACCCAGAGACGGCACGCTGTCCCAAGCCTTCCCACCTGGATTGGCATCCCAGGCTCCTTTCCCAATGGCTCTTCTCCCCAGGAGATGACCACAACCCTCAACTTGAACAACGTGGCTGTAGACACCCACGGCCGCAAATGCAACGTGAACCTCTCCCTACTTTCCTTTGGGGAGCCACGTGCTGGACCTCAGTTCCAATGAGGAGACGGTAGGGATTTCTCACTCATTTTGTTCAGATTTCCAAGGAATGCATTTGTGGGAGTCATCATCGATCCAAGCACATGCTCAAACGGTGGACATGCAAAGTTGCAGATTCCACCATGGGACGGCCAGCGAGCTGAATCATATCAGCGTACGGAAGTGGCCAGCAGAGCCGAGCCACGGGTCAGGAAATGCAGCCAGTTCTCAGGGCATCAAAGCTCGTGTTCCCCGAGAAAAGACCAGAAGGTGAGGGTGTAGCCCCGGTGCACACGTTCCCATCGCCAAACCTTTAGGTTTAGCAAAGAAGTGTCGCTTACCGCAACAAGGGTTAAAGCAGGATCCTCATGGAATGCACGCCAACACCCCTCTGAGACTCCTTCGGCTGGCCTCGCCTTGCCACACCGTCCTCACTTCAATGGGTATCAGGGATTATACGGATGGCCCCAGGCTGCTGCTGGCATTCCTTCCCTGGCATTCCACCTGGCTCAGGGTGAGAGAACACACGCATGCTTGAGGAGGGTGCACAGGCGCACCGAGGGAAAGGGCGATACCACCCAGCATTGTGTGTTCTATCTCTCCTCAACATTTCATTTACTGTCCATCTTGCCTGTGTGTCCGCAGGCAAACGTGAAAGCATCGTGGCACTGGCGCCTTCAGAGCGTGCGGCCATCAGGACAAAGAGTGCCACCGACCAACAACCCCCTGGTCTCGGGCCCTGAAATTCCTCTCCTGAGCAATCTGCCCTCCATCACAGCAAAAGGATGCCTTCCTGATCCCCTGAGACACCCTCAGGACAACTGTGCCCCCTCAGCCTAAGAGCAAGTGCCCTCTATGGGAACAAACACGCGTTTGGCCCTTATGATTAAACACAGTGGACACGCCCTCAAGGGGAGAGATCTTCCATAAGGGAAGGGCCCTTGGCTGAATAAGACGACCTCCATCAAAAGCGGCTCGTAGGGACCCGTGACAAAGGGCACCTGAAGAACCCCTGGACTGATCAAGGGAGACTCACCAGCAGGCATACTTCCTGGTCTCCTGCCAAGCCAGAGGAACTTCCCTAGGACCGCAACCAAAGCTAATGGCAAGGGAGCCATTCCAATGCCCAAAATGGCGGGCCAAACACTTGCAGCAACTGGGTAACTTATCGTAGCACCTTGCACATTCGCATTCTTCCCTTCAAGGACAAGACCTTGGAGAAACCATGAGACCCAGGTCCTCCAGAACCAACGTGTCACCCACAGCCGTGCAATGAGAGAACGCACCCAACATCCTGGACCCTTGAACCGGCATGGCTTCTCTGGCTTGAAGCCATGCATGCTGGAGATCACAGGCTCGCAGCACCAGAAGGTGGCAGGACAAAATGACCCCTGCAGCACACATTCACTCTAGCCCTTAAACCTGTAGCGTTGCCTTGGCGGCCGACTCCCTTCTTTCTGCATGGTTGGGCCCAAAGACCTCCGGGAAGAGCTCCAAACCTCAGGGAATGCTATGCCGACCTGGAATAGCAATGACGCTGGGCTGTCCTAAGGAACACCTTAACATCCTCAACATAGGGGCAATGAGGCCACACAGGGACAAAACATCCCAACGGCTCCAAATCGGTCCCAGTGAGAAGACACCATACTGTGCCGTGAAGGCACCATTCGCTGGAACAAGGACCCGCCGTGAAGCACATTGAGAAAGGAGAGGAAAAGGTTGGGATGGTCCACGAATGTGCACCTGTATTCCTTCCCTACACGGGGCTCCAAATGCTCCTGAAGATATCCCAAAAGAGTTCCGGGAACCCTATGTCCACCGACATATCCACCCATACCGATCTATCCACCCAACAGTAAGCCTGTGGGCTTAGCCAACACTCTCCCGTGTATTTCCCGCTCGCCTTGCCTTGCTCTCTCCACCAGGATCCAAACGAATCCACCCCTCACCTAAGTAGCTTGATATCCCCTGGATTTGCCTAAGGCACTTTCCAAACTCTCCACACACAACACACAAGCAGGACACAACCCAAGGAGGCGCCATCAGCGTCGCCCAAATCCCGGGGACAGTGGCCCATTTGATTTCCCCCGACCATCAGGGCAAACCTAAACTATATCCCACCTCCCAAGCTGAACATGACATAGACGCCTGGCCTGGCCAGGACTCCTTCTCTGACCCTGAGTGCAGAGACTTCTGTTTCCTTGCGGGAACAAGGCAACGACCTGAGCTTGAGGGTGGCCTGTAGATCTCAATGGCAAGCCAGAGGAGTACCAGTGGCTCACGCTTCCTTTCGCACCCGCACGCTGACCGCGGCAGGGGATAGCAGTTCTGGCTAGACTCAGGTGCCCAGAGACGTCAAGTTGTCCTTAGCCTTCCCACGTAGATGGACATCCCAGGCTCCTTTCCACATGGCTCTTTCTGCACGAGAAGCCCGCCACCCTCCACTTGAACAATGTTGCTGCGCACTCCCACAGTAGCAAATGCAACATGGACCTCTCCCTAATTTTCCTTTGGGAGCCACGTGCTGGACCTCAGTTAGGATGAGAAGACGGTAGGTATTGCTCATTCATTCTGTTTAGATTTCCAAGGAATGCATTTATGGGAGTCCTCACTGATCCACGCTCCTGCTCAAAGGCTGGACGTGCAAAGTCGCGGACTGTCAGCAAGCTCAATCCTCTCAGCAGTAGGGAGCGGCCAGACTCGAGCCACGGGGCAGGAAGTGCACCCACGTCTCAGGGCATCGGAGCTCGGGTGCCCCAGGAAGAGCCCAGAATGTGACGGTGTAGTCTCGTGGCACAAGTCCCCGTGGCCAAACTTCTAGGTTTCTTCAAAGAAGTTCCGTTTACCCCCACAAGGTTTCTACCAGGAACCTTGTCGAGCCAGAGGCGATGCCCTTGGATCACACAGAAAGCTATTGGCATTGGAGATATTCCAATGCCCAAACTGGCAGGGCAAACCCTTGCAGCAACTGGGTTACTTGCCCTGGCGCCTTGTATTTTCGCCCCCAGGCCCGTCAGTGACATGACCGCGGAGAAACCTGAGACCCATTCATTTGTTCAGAGTTCCAAGCAGTGCATTTATGGGAGTCATCATCAATCCACCTGCTCAAAGGCTGCACGTTCAAAGTCGCAGGCTCCACTGCGGGGCAGCCACCGATCTCAATCATGTCAGCAGTCAGGAGTGGCCAGAGGCGACCCACGGGGCTGCAAATGGAGCTAAGGATCATGGCATCAGATCTGGGGTTCCCCTGCAAGAGCCAAGAAGGTGAGGGTGTAGTCTCAGTGCACAAGTCCCCGTGGCCAAACATCTAGGTTTCTGCAAAGAAGTTCCACTCACCACCACAAGGTTCCTACGAGGAGCCTCAAGGACTTCACGCCAAAACCACTCTGAGACTCTTTTGCCTTGACTTGCCTCACCTTGCCGCACTCTCCTCACTTCGCCAGGTATCATGGACTATACAGAGGGCCCAATGCTGCTGCAGGTGTTTGTTCCCTGGCACTCCACCACATGCCTCAGGGTGACAGAACACAGGGATGTTTGAGAAAAGTGAACGGGCGCACAGAGGCAAAGGGTGATACCACCCACCGATGTGCGCTATATCTCCCCTCAACATTTCATTTGCGGTCCATCATGTCTGTGTGTCCACAGCCAAACGTGAATGCATCGTGGCACAGATGCCTTCAGAGCGCACGGGCATCAGCACAAAGAGCACGGCCGTCCATCAACCCCCTGGTATGGGCCTTGAACTTTCCTGCCTGAGCCACCTCCCCGCCGACACAGCATAAGGATGTCATCCTGAACTGCTGAGACACCCTCAGGGGAACTGGGATTACTCAGCGTAAAAGCCACTGCCCTCTGGGGAACCAAACCACTCCTGGTGCATACGCTTCCACACAATGGATTCACCCGCAAGGGGAAATGTGGTCCCTGAGATCTTCCACAAGGGAACGGCCCTTGGCCAAATGGGACGACCTCCAACAAAAGCAGCTTGTAGGGACCGGTGACAAAACGCACCAGAGGAACTCCTGGACTGAACAATGGAGATTCACCTGCAGCCAGACTTCCTGGCCTGCTGCCAAGACTGGCAACCTACCCTTGGCCCACACACAAAGCTAATGGCATCGGAACCATTTCGACGCCCAACGTGGCGGGGCAAACCCTTGCAGCAATTGTGTAACTTGCAGTGGTGTCTGGTACTTTCACCCTCTGGGCCCATCAGTGACGTGACATTGGGGAATCCCTGAGGCCCAGGTCCTCTACAAGCAACTTGTTACCCACAGCCATGCAATGACAGAACCCAGACAACAGCCTAGACACTTGAACTGGTATGACTTGTCTAGCCTGTGGCCAGGCTCGCCGGATACCACAGTCTCGACGCACTAGCGGGTGGCAGGAAAAATGACACCCACACCACACATCCTCTCCTGCCCTTAAACCTGCAGCCTTTCCTTGGCAGCCAACTCCCTTGTTTCTGCACGGTTGCACCCAATGACCTCCAGGTAGAGCTCCAATCCTCAGGGAACGCTATGTGGGCCGGGTGTAGAAACGATGCCTGGCTGTCCTCAGGAACACCTTCACATCTTCAACACAGGGGGAACGTGGTCAGACAGGGACAAAACACCCCAAGGCCTCCAAATCGGCCCCCATGAGGAGACACCATACTGTGCCATGAAGGCAACCATTCGCTGGCACAAGAACCCGCCATGAAGCAAATCGACCAAGGAGAGGAAAGAGGCGGGACCGTCCACAAATGTGCTCCCGTATTCCCTCCCTACACGTGCCTCCAGATGCTCCTGAGGGAATCCCAAATGTGTTCCGGGAACCCCATGGCCACCGTCGATCTATCCACCCACCAGTAAACCTGTGGGCTTAGCCAGCCATCTCACGTGTCTCTTTCACTCGCCTTGCCTTACTCTCTCTCCACCGGGATCCCAACGTGTCACGGCAAGATGCCAGAGCCACCCCTCACCAAAGAAGCTTGCCGTGACCAAGTTTGACTAAGGCATTTTCCAGCCCCTTCACACAGCACACACAAGCAGGACACAACCCGAGGAGGAGCCATCAGATTGGCCAAACTCCCAGGAACAGTGGCCCATTTGATTTCTCCCCTCAGCAGGAGAAACCTAAACTGCATCTGGTCTCCCAAGCAGAACATGACAAAGAAGCCTGCCCTAGGCCTGGAATCCTGTTCTGACCCTGAGCCTACAGACTTCTGTTTCTTTGAGGCCACAAGGCAATGACCAGCAGGTGGGGGCAGCCTGTAGAACTCAAGTGCAGGTGGCAGGACGAGCAATGGCTCACGCTTCCTCTCCTACCTGCATGCTGAACCGTGGCAGGGGACAGCAGTCCTGGCTAGACCAAGGAACCCAGAGACGGCACGCTGTCCCAAGCCTTCCCACCTGGATTGGCATCCCAGGCTCCTTTCCCAATGGCTCTTCTCCCCAGGAGATGACCACAACCCTCAACTTGAACAACGTGGCTGTAGACACCCACGGCCGCAAATGCAACGTGAACCTCTCCCTACTTTCCTTTGGGGAGCCACGTGCTGGACCTCAGTTCCAATGAGGAGACGGTAGGGATTTCTCACTCATTTTGTTCAGATTTCCAAGGAATGCATTTGTGGGAGTCATCATCGATCCAAGCACATGCTCAAACGGTGGACATGCAAAGTTGCAGATTCCACCATGGGACGGCCAGCGAGCTGAATCATATCAGCGTACGGAAGTGGCCAGAGCCGAGCCACGGGTCAGGAAATGCAGCCAGTTCTCAGGGCATCAAAGCTCGTGTTCCCCGAGAAAAGACCAGAAGGTGAGGGTGTAGCCCCGGTGCACACGTTCCCATCGCCAAACCTTTAGGTTTAGCAAAGAAGTGTCGCTTACCGCAACAAGGGTTAAAGCAGGATCCTCATGGAATGCACGCCAACACCCCTCTGAGACTCCTTCGGCTGGCCTCGCCTTGCCACACCGTCCTCACTTCAACGGGTATCAGGGATTATACGGATGGCCCCAGGCTGCTGCTGGCATTCCTTCCCTGGCATTCCACCTGGCTCGGGGTGAGAGAACACACGCATGCTTGAGGAGGGTGCACAGGCGCACCGAGGGAAAGGGCGATACCACCCGGCATTGTGTGTTCTATCTCTCCTCAACATTTCATTTACTGTCCATCTTGCCTGTGTGTCCGCAGGCAAACGTGAAAGCATCGTGGCACTGGCGCCTTCAGAGCGTGCGGCCATCAGGACAAAGAGTGCCACCGACCAACAACCCCCTGGTCTCGGGCCCTGAAATTCCTCTCCTGAGCAATCTGCCCTCCATCACAGCAAAAGGATGTCTTCCTGATCCCCTGAGACACCCTCAGGACAACTGTGCCCCCTCAGCCTAAGAGCAAGTGCCCTCTATGGGAACAAAGACGCGTTTGGCCCTTATGATTAAACACAGTGGACACGCCCTCAAGGGGAGAGATCTTCCATAAGGGAAGGGCCCTTGGCTGAATAAGACGACCTCCATCAAAAGCGGCTCGTAGGGACCCGTGACAAAGGGCACCTGAAGAACCCCTGGACTGATCAAGGGAGACTCACCAGCAGGCATACTTCCTGGTCTCCTGCCAAGCCAGAGGAACTTCCCTAGGACCGCAACCAAAGCTAATGGCAAGGGAGCCATTCCAATGCCCAAAATGGCGGGCCAAACACTTGCAGCAACTGGGTAACTTATCGTAGCACCTTGCACATTCGCATTCTTCCCTTCAAGGACAAGACCTTGGAGAAACCATGAGACCCAGGTCCTCCAGAACCAACGTGTCACCCACAGCCGTGCAATGAGAGAATGCACCCAACATCCTGGACCCTTGAACCGGCATGGCTTCTCTGGCTTGAAGCCATGCATGCTGGAGATCACAGGCTCGCAGCACCAGAAGGTGGCAGGACAAAATGACCCCTGCAGCATACATTCACTCTAGCCCTTAAACCTGTAGCGTTGCCTTGGCGGCCGACTCCCTTCTTTCTGCATGGTTGGGCCCAAAGACCTCCGGGAAGAGCTCCAAACCTCAGGGAATGCTATGCCGACCTGGTATAGCAATGACGCTGGGCTGTCCTAAGGAACACCTTAACATCCTCAACATAGGGGCAATGAGGCCACACAGGGACAAAACATCCCAACGGCTCCAAATCGGTCCCAGTGAGAAGACACCATACTGTGCCGTGAAGGCACCATTCGCTGGAACAAGGACCCGCCGTGAAGCACATTGAGAAAGGAGAGGAAAAGGTTGGGATGGTCCACGAATGTGCACCTGTATTCCTTCCCTACACGGGGCTCCAAATGCTCCTGAAGATATCCCAAAAGAGTTCCGGGAACCCTATGTCCACCGACATCTCCACCCATACCGATCTATCCACCCAACAGTAAGCCTGTGGGCTTAGCCAACACTCTCCCGTGTATTTCCCGCTCGCCTTGCCTTGCTCTCTCCACCAGGATCCAAACGAATCCACCCCTCACCTAAGTAGCTTGATATCCCCTGGATTTGCCTAAGGCACTTTCCAAACTCTCCACACACAACACACAAGCAGGACACAACCCAAGGAGGCGCCATCAGCGTCGCCCAAATCCCGGGGACAGTGGCCCATTTGATTTCCCCCGACCATCAGGGCAAACCTAAACTATATCCCACCTCCCAAGCTGAACATGACATAGACGCCTGGCCTGGCCAGGACTCCTTCTCTGACCCTGAGTGCAGAGACTTCTGTTTCCTTGCGGGAACAAGGCAACGACCTGAGCTTGAGGGTGGCCTGTAGATCTCAATGGCAAGCCAGAGGAGTACCAGTGGCTCACGCTTCCTTTCGCACCCGCACGCTGACCGCGGCAGGGGATAGCAGTTCTGGCTAGACTCAGGTGCCCAGAGACGTCAAGTTGTCCTTAGCCTTCCCACGTAGATGGACATCCCAGGCTCCTTTCCACATGGCTCTTTCTGCACGAGAAGCCCGCCACCCTCCACTTGAACAATGTTGCTGCGCACGCCCACAGTAGCAAATGCAACATGGACCTCTCCCTAATTTTCCTTTGGGAACCACGTGCTGGACCTCAGTTAGGATGAGAAGACGGTAGGTATTGCTCATTCATTCTGTTTAGATTTCCAAGGAATGCATTTATGGGAGTCCTCACTGATCCACGCTCCTGCTCAAAGGCTGGACGTGCAAAGTCGCGGACTGTCAGCAAGCTCAATCCTCTCAGCAGTAGGGAGCGGCCAGACTCGAGCCACGGGGCAGGAAGTGCACCCACGTCTCAGGGCATCGGAGCTCGGGTGCCCCAGGAAGAGCCCAGAATGTGACGGTGTAGTCTCGCGGCACAAGTCCCCGTGGCCAAACTTCTAGGTTTCTTCAAAGAAGTTCCGTTTACCCCCACAAGGTTTCTACCAGGAACCTTGTCGAGCCAGAGGCGATGCCCTTGGATCACACAGAAAGCTATTGGCATTGGAGATATTCCAATGCCCAAACTGGCAGGGCAAACCCTTGCAGCAACTGGGTTACTTGCCCTGGCGCCTTGTATTTTCGCCCCCAGGCCCGTCAGTGACATGACCGCAGAGAAACCTGAGACCCATTAATTTGTTCAGAGTTCCAAGCAGTGCATTTATGGGAGTCATCATCAATCCACCTGCTCAAAGGCTGCACGTTCAAAGTCGCAGGCTCCACCGCGGGGCAGCCACCGATCTCAATCATGTCAGCAGTCAGGAGTGGCCAGAGGCGACCCACGGGGCTGCAAATGGAGCTAAGGATCATGGCATCAGATCTGGGGTTCCCCTGCAAGAGCCAAGAAGGTGAGGGTGTAGTCTCAGTGCACAAGTCCCCGTGGCCAAACATCTAGGTTTCTGCAAAGAAGTTCCACTCACCACCACAAGGTTCCTACGAGGAGCCTCAAGGACTTCACGCCAAAACCACTCTGAGACTCTTTTGCTTTGACTTGCCTCACCTTGCCGCACTCTCCTCACTTCGCCAGGTATCATGGACTATACAGAGGGCCCAATGCTGCTGCAGGTGTTTGTTCCCTGGCACTCCACCACATGCCTCAGGGTGACAGAACACAGGGATGTTTGAGAAAAGTGAACGGGCGCACAGAGGCAAAGGGTGATACCGCCCACCGATGTGCGCTATATCTCCCCTCAACATTTCATTTGCAGTCCATCATGTCTGTGTGTCCACAGCCAAACGTGAATGCATCGTGGCACAGATGCCTTCAGAGCGCACGGGCATCAGCACAAAGAGCACGGCCGTCCATCAACGCCCCGGTATGGGCCTTGAACTTTCCTGCCTGAGCCACCTCCCCGCCGACACAGCATAAGGATGTCATCCTGAACTGCTGAGACACCCTCAGGGGAACTGGGATTACTCAGCGTAAAAGCCACTGCCCTCTGGGGAACCAAACCACTCCTGGCGCATACGCTTCCACACAATGGTTTCACCCTCAAGGGGAAATGTGGTCCCTGAGATCTTCCACAAGGGAACGGCCCTTGGCCAAATGGGACGACCTCCAACAAAAGCAGCTTGTAGGGACCGGTGACAAAACGCACCAGAGGAACTCCTGGACTGAACAATGGAGATTCACCTGCAGCCAGACTTCCTGGCCTGCTGCCAAGACTGGCAACCTACCCTTGGCCCACACACAAAGCTAATGGCATCGGAACCATTCCGACACCCAACGTGGCGGGGCAAACCCTTGCAGCAATTGTGTAACTTGCAGTGGTGTCTGGTACTTTCACCCTCTGGGCCCATCAGTGACGTGACATTGGGGAATCCCTGAGGCCCAGGTCCTCTACAAGCAACTTGTTACCCACAGCCATGCAACGACAGAACCCAGACAACAGCCTAGACACTTGAACCGGTATGACTTGTCTAGCCTGTGGCCAGGCTCACCGGATACCACAGTCTCGACGCACCAGCGGGTGGCAGGAAAAATGACACCCACACCACACATCCTCTCCTGCCCTTAAACCTGCAGCCTTTCCTTGGCAGCCAACTCCCTTGTTTCTGCACGGTTGCACCCAATGACCTCCGGGTAGAGCTCCAATCCTCAGGGAACGCTGTGTGGGCCGGGTATAGAAACGATGCCTGGCTGTCCTCAGGAACACCTTCACATCTTCAACACAGGGGGAACGTGGTCAGACAGGGACAAAACACCCCAAGGCCTCCAAATCGGCCCCCATGAGGAGACACCATACTGTGCCATGAAGGCAACCATTCGCTGGCACAAGAACCCGCCATGAAGCAAATCGACCAGGGAGAGGAAAGAGGCGGGACAGTCCACAAATGTGCTCCCGTATTCCCTCCCTACACGTGCCTCCAGATGCTCCTGAGGGAATCCCAAATGTGTTCCGGGAACCCCATGGCCACCGTCGATCTATCCACCCACCAGTAAACCTGTGGGCTTAGCCAGCCATCTCACGTGTCTCTTTCACTCGCCTTGCCTTACTCTCTCTCCACCGGGATCCCAACGTGTCACGGCAAGATGCCAGAGCCACCCCTCACCAAAGAAGCTTGCCGTGACCAAGTTTGACTAAGGCATTTTCCAGCCCCTTCACACAGCACACACAAGCAGGACACAACCCGAGGAGGAGCCATCAGATTGGCCAAACTCCCAGGAACAGTGGCCCATTTGATTTCTCCCCTCAGCAGGAGAAACCTAAACTGCATCTGGTCTCCCAAGCAGAACATGACAAAGAAGCCTGCCCTAGGCCTGGAATCCTGTTCTGACCCTGAGCCTACAGACTTCTGTTTCTTTGAGGCCACAAGGCAATGACCAGCAGGTGGGGGCAGCCTGTAGAACTCAAGTGCAGGTGGCAGGACGAGCAATGGCTCACGCTTCCTCTCCTACCTGCATGCTGAACCGTGGCAGGGGACAGCAGTCCTGGCTAGACCAAGGAACCCAGAGACGGCACGCTGTCCCAAGCCTTCCCACCTGGATTGGCATCCCAGGCTCCTTTCCCAATGGCTCTTCTCCCCAGGAGATGACCACAACCCTCAACTTGAACAACGTGGCTGTAGACACCCACGGCCGCAAATGCAACGTGAACCTCTCCCTACTTTCCTTTGGGGAGCCACGTGCTGGACCTCAGTTCCAACGAGGAGACGGTAGGGATTTCTCACTCATTTTGTTCAGATTTCCAAGGAATGCATTTGTGGGAGTCATCATCGATCCAAGCACATGCTCAAACGGTGGACATGCAAAGTTGCAGATTCCACCATGGGACGGCCAGCGAGCTGAATCATATCAGCGTACGGAAGTGGCCAGCAGAGCCGAGCCACGGGTCAGGAAATGCAGCCAGTTCTCAGGGCATCAAAGCTCGTGTTCCCCGAGAAAAGACCAGAAGGTGAGGGTGTAGCCCCGGTGCACACGTTCCCATCGCCAAACCTTTAGGTTTAGCAAAGAAGTGTCGCTTACCGCAACAAGGGTTAAAGCAGGATCCTCATGGAATGCACGCCAACACCCCTCTGAGACTCCTTCGGCTGGCCTCGCCTTGCCACACCGTCCTCACTTCAATGGGTATCAGGGATTATACGGATGGCCCCAGGCTGCTGCTGGCATTCCTTCCCTGGCATTCCACCTGGCTCAGGGTGAGAGAACACACGCATGCTTGAGGAGGGTGCACAGGCGCACCGAGGGAAAGGGCGATACCACCCAGCATTGTGTGTTCTATCTCTCCTCAACATTTCATTTACTGTCCATCTTGCCTGTGTGTCCGCAGGCAAACGTGAAAGCATCGTGGCACTGGCGCCTTCAGAGCGTGCGGCCATCAGGACAAAGAGTGCCACCGACCAACAACCCCCTGGTCTCGGGCCCTGAAATTCCTCTCCTGAGCAATCTGCCCTCCATCACAGCAAAAGGATGTCTTCCTGATCCCCTGAGACACCCTCAGGACAACTGTGCCCCCTCAGCCTAAGAGCAAGTGCCCTCTATGGGAACAAACACGCGTTTGGCCCTTATGATTAAACACAGTGGACACGCCCTCAAGGGGAGAGATCTTCCATAAGGGAAGGGCCCTTGGCTGAATAAGACGACCTCCATCAAAAGCGGCTCGTAGGGACCCGTGACAAAGGGCACCTGAAGAACCCCTGGACTGATCAAGGGAGACTCACCAGCAGGCATACTTCCTGGTCTCCTGCCAAGCCAGAGGAACTTCCCTAGGACCGCAACCAAAGCTAATGGCAAGGGAGCCATTCC
Organism: Balaenoptera borealis; assembly: GCF_965194805.1. NCBI lineage: Eukaryota > Metazoa > Chordata > Mammalia > Artiodactyla > Balaenopteridae > Balaenoptera > Balaenoptera borealis. The sequence goes on along the minus strand of NC_138866.1, from coordinate 129,883,321 downwards.
AATGCCCAAAATGGCGGGCCAAACACTTGCAGCAACTGGGTAACTTATCGTAGCACCTTGCACATTCGCATTCTTCCCTTCAAGGACAAGACCTTGGAGAAACCATGAGACCCAGGTCCTCCAGAACCAACGTGTCACCCACAGCCGTGCAATGAGAGAACGCACCCAACATCCTGGACCCTTGAACCGGCATGGCTTCTCTGGCTTGAAGCCATGCATGCTGGAGATCACAGGCTCGCAGCACCAGAAGGTGGCAGGACAAAATGACCCCTGCAGCACACATTCACTCTAGCCCTTAAACCTGTAGCGTTGCCTTGGCGGCCGACTCCCTTCTTTCTGCATGGTTGGGCCCAAAGACCTCCGGGAAGAGCTCCAAACCTCAGGGAATGCTATGCCGACCTGGAATAGCAATGACGCTGGGCTGTCCTAAGGAACACCTTAACATCCTCAACATAGGGGCAATGAGGCCACACAGGGACAAAACATCCCAACGGCTCCAAATCGGTCCCAGTGAGAAGACACCATACTGTGCCGTGAAGGCACCATTCGCTGGAACAAGGACCCGCCGTGAAGCACATTGAGAAAGGAGAGGAAAAGGTTGGGATGGTCCACGAATGTGCACCTGTATTCCTTCCCTACACGGGGCTCCAAATGCTCCTGAAGATATCCCAAAAGAGTTCCGGGAACCCTATGTCCACCGACATCTCCACCCATACCGATCTATCCACCCAACAGTAAGCCTGTGGGCTTAGCCAACACTCTCCCGTGTATTTCCCGCTCGCCTTGCCTTGCTCTCTCCACCAGGATCCAAACGAATCCACCCCTCACCTAAGTAGCTTGATATCCCCTGGATTTGCCTAAGGCACTTTCCAAACTCTCCACACACAACACACAAGCAGGACACAACCCAAGGAGGCGCCATCAGCGTCGCCCAAATCCCGGGGACAGTGGCCCATTTGATTTCCCCCGACCATCAGGGCAAACCTAAACTATATCCCACCTCCCAAGCTGAACATGACATAGACGCCTGGCCTGGCCAGGACTCCTTCTCTGACCCTGAGTGCAGAGACTTCTGTTTCCTTGCGGGAACAAGGCAACGACCTGAGCTTGAGGGTGGCCTGTAGATCTCAATGGCAAGCCAGAGGAGTACCAGTGGCTCACGCTTCCTTTCGCACCCGCACGCTGACCGCGGCAGGGGATAGCAGTTCTGGCTAGACTCAGGTGCCCAGAGACGTCAAGTTGTCCTTAGCCTTCCCACGTAGATGGACATCCCAGGCTCCTTTCCACATGGCTCTTTCTGCACGAGAAGCCCGCCACCCTCCACTTGAACAATGTTGCTGCGCACTCCCACAGTAGCAAATGCAACATGGACCTCTCCCTAATTTTCCTTTGGGAGCCACGTGCTGGACCTCAGTTAGGATGAGAAGACGGTAGGTATTGCTCATTCATTCTGTTTAGATTTCCAAGGAATGCATTTATGGGAGTCCTCACTGATCCACGCTCCTGCTCAAAGGCTGGACGTGCAAAGTCGCGGACTGTCAGCAAGCTCAATCCTCTCAGCAGTAGGGAGCGGCCAGACTCGAGCCACGGGGCAGGAAGTGCACCCACGTCTCAGGGCATCGGAGCTCGGGTGCCCCAGGAAGAGCCCAGAATGTGACGGTGTAGTCTCGTGGCACAAGTCCCCGTGGCCAAACTTCTAGGTTTCTTCAAAGAAGTTCCGTTTACCCCCACAAGGTTTCTACCAGGAACCTTGTCGAGCCAGAGGCGATGCCCTTGGATCACACAGAAAGCTATTGGCATTGGAGATATTCCAATGCCCAAACTGGCAGGGCAAACCCTTGCAGCAACTGGGTTACTTGCCCTGGCGCCTTGTATTTTCGCCCCCAGGCCCGTCAGTGACATGACCGCGGAGAAACCTGAGACCCATTCATTTGTTCAGAGTTCCAAGCAGTGCATTTATGGGAGTCATCATCAATCCACCTGCTCAAAGGCTGCACGTTCAAAGTCGCAGGCTCCACTGCGGGGCAGCCACCAATCTCAATCATGTCAGCAGTCAGGAGTGGCCAGAGGCGACCCACGGGGCTGCAAATGGAGCTAAGGATCATGGCATCAGATCTGGGGTTCCCCTGCAAGAGCCAAGAAGGTGAGGGTGTAGTCTCAGTGCACAAGTCCCCGTGGCCAAACATCTAGGTTTCTGCAAAGAAGTTCCACTCACCACCACAAGGTTCCTACGAGGAGCCTCAAGGACTTCACGCCAAAACCACTCTGAGACTCTTTTGCCTTGACTTGCCTCACCTTGCCGCACTCTCCTCACTTCGCCAGGTATCATGGACTATACAGAGGGCCCAATGCTGCTGCAGGTGTTTGTTCCCTGGCACTCCACCACATGCCTCAGGGTGACAGAACACAGGGATGTTTGAGAAAAGTGAACGGGCGCACAGAGGCAAAGGGTGATACCACCCACCGATGTGCGCTATATCTCCCCTCAACATTTCATTTGCAGTCCATCATGTCTGTGTGTCCACAGCCAAACGTGAATGCATCGTGGCACAGATGCCTTCAGAGCGCACGGGCATCAGCACAAAGAGCACGGCCGTCCATCAACCCCCTGGTATGGGCCTTGAACTTTCCTGCCTGAGCCACCTCCCCGCCGACACAGCATAAGGATGTCATCCTGAACTGCTGAGACACCCTCAGGGGAACTGGGATTACTCAGCGTAAAAGCCACTGCCCTCTGGGGAACCAAACCACTCCTGGTGCATACGCTTCCACACAATGGATTCACCCGCAAGGGGAAATGTGGTCCCTGAGATCTTCCACAAGGGAACGGCCCTTGGCCAAATGGGACGACCTCCAACAAAAGCAGCTTGTAGGGACCGGTGACAAAACGCACCAGAGGAACTCCTGGACTGAACAATGGAGATTCACCTGCAGCCAGACTTCCTGGCCTGCTGCCAAGACTGGCAACCTACCCTTGGCCCACACACAAAGCTAATGGCATCGGAACCATTTCGACGCCCAACGTGGCAGGGCAAAGCCTTGCAGCAATTGTGTAACTTGCAGTGGTGTCTGGTACTTTCACCCTCTGGGCCCATCAGTGACGTGACATTGGGGAATCCCTGAGGCCCAGGTCCTCTACAAGCAACTTGTTACCCACAGCCATGCAACGACAGAACCCAGACAACAGCCTAGACACTTGAACTGGTATGACTTGTCTAGCCTGTGGCCAGGCTCGCCGGATACCACAGTCTCGACGCACCAGCGGGTGGCAGGAAAAATGACACCCACACCACACATCCTCTCCTGCCCTTAAACCTGCAGCCTTTCCTTGGCAGCCAACTCCCTTGTTTCTGCACGGTTGCACCCAATGACCTCCAGGTAGAGCTCCAATCCTCAGGGAACGCTATGTGGGCCGGGTGTAGAAACGATGCCTGGCTGTCCTCAGGAACACCTTCACATCTTCAACACAGGGGGAACGTGGTCAGACAGGGACAAAACACCCCAAGTCCTCCAAATCGGCCCCCATGAGGAGACACCATACTGTGCCATGAAGGCAACCATTCGCTGGCACAAGAACCCGCCATGAAGCAAATCGACCAAGGAGAGGAAAGAGGCGGGACCGTCCACAAATGTGCTCCCGTATTCCCTCCCTACACGTGCCTCCAGATGCTCCTGAGGGAATCCCAAATGTGTTCCGGGAACCCCATGGCCACCGTCGATCTATCCACCCACCAGTAAACCTGTGGGCTTAGCCAGCCATCTCACGTGTCTCTTTCACTTGCCTTGCCTTACTCTCTCTCCACCGGGATCCCAACGTGTCACGGCAAGATGCCAGAGCCACCCCTCACCAAAGAAGCTTGCCGTGACCAAGTTTGACTAAGGCATTTTCCAGCCCCTTCACACAGCACACACAAGCAGGACACAACCCGAGGAGGAGCCATCAGATTGGCCAAACTCCCAGGAACAGTGGCCCATTTGATTTCTCCCCTCAGCAGGAGAAACCTAAACTGCATCTGGTCTCCCAAGCAGAACATGACAAAGAAGCCTGCCCTAGGCCTGGAATCCTGTTCTGACCCTGAGCCTACAGACTTCTGTTTCTTTGAGGCCACAAGGCAATGACCAGCAGGTGGGGGCAGCCTGTAGAACTCAAGTGCAGGTGGCAGGACGAGCAATGGCTCACGCTTCCTCTCCTACCTGCATGCTGAACCGTGGCAGGGGACAGCAGTCCTGGCTAGACCAAGGAACCCAGAGACGGCACGCTGTCCCAAGCCTTCCCACCTGGATTGGCATCCCAGGCTCCTTTCCCAATGGCTCTTCTCCCCAGGAGATGACCACAACCCTCAACTTGAACAACGTGGCTGTAGACACCCACGGCCGCAAATGCAACGTGAACCTCTCCCTACTTTCCTTTGGGGAGCCACGTGCTGGACCTCAGTTCCAACGAGGAGACGGTAGGGATTTCTCACTCATTTTGTTCAGATTTCCAAGGAATGCATTTGTGGGAGTCATCATCGATCCAAGCACATGCTCAAACGGTGGACATGCAAAGTTGCAGATTCCACCATGGGACGGCCAGCGAGCTGAATCATATCAGCGTACGGAAGTGGCCAGCAGAGCCGAGCCACGGGTCAGGAAATGCAGCCAGTTCTCAGGGCATCAAAGCTCGTGTTCCCCGAGAAAAGACCAGAAGGTGAGGGTGTAGCCCCGGTGCACACGTTCCCATCGCCAAACCTTTAGGTTTAGCAAAGAAGTGTCGCTTACCGCAACAAGGGTTAAAGCAGGATCCTCATGGAATGCACGCCAACACCCCTCTGAGACTCCTTCGGCTGGCCTCGCCTTGCCACACCGTCCTCACTTCAATGGGTATCAGGGATTATACGGATGGCCCCAGGCTGCTGCTGGCATTCCTTCCCTGGCATTCCACCTGGCTCAGGGTGAGAGAACACACGCATGCTTGAGGAGGGTGCACAGGCGCACCGAGGGAAAGGGCGATACCACCCAGCATTGTGTGTTCTATCTCTCCTCAACATTTCATTTACTGTCCATCTTGCCTGTGTGTCCGCAGGCAAACGTGAAAGCATCGTGGCACTGGCGCCTTCAGAGCGTGCGGCCATCAGGACAAAGAGTGCCACCGACCAACAACCCCCTGGTCTCGGGCCCTGAAATTCCTCTCCTGAGCAATCTGCCCTCCATCACAGCAAAAGGATGCCTTCCTGATCCCCTGAGACACCCTCAGGACAACTGTGCCCCCTCAGCCTAAGAGCAAGTGCCCTCTATGGGAACAAACACGCGTTTGGCCCTTATGATTAAACACAGTGGACACGCCCTCAAGGGGAGAGATCTTCCATAAGGGAAGGGCCCTTGGCTGAATAAGACGACCTCCATCAAAAGCGGCTCGTAGGGACCCGTGACAAAGGGCACCTGAAGAACCCCTGGACTGATCAAGGGAGACTCACCAGCAGGCATACTTCCTGGTCTCCTGCCAAGCCAGAGGAACTTCCCTAGGACCGCAACCAAAGCTAATGGCAAGGGAGCCATTCCAATGCCCAAAATGGCGGGCCAAACACTTGCAGCAACTGGGTAACTTATCGTAGCACCTTGCACATTCGCATTCTTCCCTTCAAGGACAAGACCTTGGAGAAACCATGAGACCCAGGTCCTCCAGAACCAACGTGTCACCCACAGCCGTGCAATGAGAGAACGCACCCAACATCCTGGACCCTTGAACCGGCATGGCTTCTCTGGCTTGAAGCCATGCATGCTGGAGATCACAGGCTCGCAGCACCAGAAGGTGGCAGGACAAAATGACCCCTGCAGCACACATTCACTCTAGCCCTTAAACCTGTAGCGTTGCCTTGGCGGCCGACTCCCTTCTTTCTGCATGGTTGGGCCCAAAGACCTCCGGGAAGAGCTCCAAACCTCAGGGAATGCTATGCCGACCTGGAATAGCAATGACGCTGGGCTGTCCTAAGGAACACCTTAACATCCTCAACATAGGGGCAATGAGGCCACACAGGGACAAAACATCCCAACGGCTCCAAATCGGTCCCAGTGAGAAGACACCATACTGTGCCGTGAAGGCACCATTCGCTGGAACAAGGACCCGCCGTGAAGCACATTGAGAAAGGAGAGGAAAAGGTTGGGATGGTCCACGAATGTGCACCTGTATTCCTTCCCTACACGGGGCTCCAAATGCTCCTGAAGATATCCCAAAAGAGTTCCGGGAACCCTATGTCCACCGACATATCCACCCATACCGATCTATCCACCCAACAGTAAGCCTGTGGGCTTAGCCAACACTCTCCCGTGTATTTCCCGCTCGCCTTGCCTTGCTCTCTCCACCAGGATCCAAACGAATCCACCCCTCACCTAAGTAGCTTGATATCCCCTGGATTTGCCTAAGGCACTTTCCAAACTCTCCACACACAACACACAAGCAGGACACAACCCAAGGAGGCGCCATCAGCGTCGCCCAAATCCCGGGGACAGTGGCCCATTTGATTTCCCCCGACCATCAGGGCAAACCTAAACTATATCCCACCTCCCAAGCTGAACATGACATAGACGCCTGGCCTGGCCAGGACTCCTTCTCTGACCCTGAGTGCAGAGACTTCTGTTTCCTTGCGGGAACAAGGCAACGACCTGAGCTTGAGGGTGGCCTGTAGATCTCAATGGCAAGCCAGAGGAGTACCAGTGGCTCACGCTTCCTTTCGCACCCGCACGCTGACCGCGGCAGGGGATAGCAGTTCTGGCTAGACTCAGGTGCCCAGAGACGTCAAGTTGTCCTTAGCCTTCCCACGTAGATGGACATCCCAGGCTCCTTTCCACATGGCTCTTTCTGCACGAGAAGCCCGCCACCCTCCACTTGAACAATGTTGCTGCGCACTCCCACAGTAGCAAATGCAACATGGACCTCTCCCTAATTTTCCTTTGGGAGCCACGTGCTGGACCTCAGTTAGGATGAGAAGACGGTAGGTATTGCTCATTCATTCTGTTTAGATTTCCAAGGAATGCATTTATGGGAGTCCTCACTGATCCACGCTCCTGCTCAAAGGCTGGACGTGCAAAGTCGCGGACTGTCAGCAAGCTCAATCCTCTCAGCAGTAGGGAGCGGCCAGACTCGAGCCACGGGGCAGGAAGTGCACCCACGTCTCAGGGCATCGGAGCTCGGGTGCCCCAGGAAGAGCCCAGAATGTGACGGTGTAGTCTCGTGGCACAAGTCCCCGTGGCCAAACTTCTAGGTTTCTTCAAAGAAGTTCCGTTTACCCCCACAAGGTTTCTACCAGGAACCTTGTCGAGCCAAAGGCGATGCCCTTGGATCACACAGAAAGCTATTGGCATTGGAGATATTCCAATGCCCAAACTGGCAGGGCAAACCCTTGCAGCAACTGGGTTACTTGCCCTGGCGCCTTGTATTTTCGCCCCCAGGCCCGTCAGTGACATGACCGCGGAGAAACCTGAGACCCATTCATTTGTTCAGAGTTCCAAGCAGTGCATTTATGGGAGTCATCATCAATCCACCTGCTCAAAGGCTGCACGTTCAAAGTCGCAGGCTCCACTGCGGGGCAGCCACCGATCTCAATCATGTCAGCAGTCAGGAGTGGCCAGAGGCGACCCACGGGGCTGCAAATGGAGCTAAGGATCATGGCATCAGATCTGGGGTTCCCCTGCAAGAGCCAAGAAGGTGAGGGTGTAGTCTCAGTGCACAAGTCCCCGTGGCCAAACATCTAGGTTTCTGCAAAGAAGTTCCACTCACCACCACAAGGTTCCTACGAGGAGCCTCAAGGACTTCACGCCAAAACCACTCTGAGACTCTTTTGCCTTGACTTGCCTCACCTTGCCGCACTCTCCTCACTTCGCCAGGTATCATGGACTATACAGAGGGCCCAATGCTGCTGCAGGTGTTTGTTCCCTGGCACTCCACCACATGCCTCAGGGTGACAGAACACAGGGATGTTTGAGAAAAGTGAACGGGCGCACAGAGGCAAAGGGTGATACCACCCACCGATGTGCGCTATATCTCCCCTCAACATTTCATTTGCGGTCCATCATGTCTGTGTGTCCACAGCCAAACGTGAATGCATCGTGGCACAGATGCCTTCAGAGCGCACGGGCATCAGCACAAAGAGCACGGCCGTCCATCAACCCCCTGGTATGGGCCTTGAACTTTCCTGCCTGAGCCACCTCCCCGCCGACACAGCATAAGGATGTCATCCTGAACTGCTGAGACACCCTCAGGGGAACTGGGATTACTCAGCGTAAAAGCCACTGCCCTCTGGGGAACCAAACCACTCCTGGTGCATACGCTTCCACACAATGGATTCACCCGCAAGGGGAAATGTGGTCCCTGAGATCTTCCACAAGGGAACGGCCCTTGGCCAAATGGGACGACCTCCAACAAAAGCAGCTTGTAGGGACCGGTGACAAAACGCACCAGAGGAACTCCTGGACTGAACAATGGAGATTCACCTGCAGCCAGACTTCCTGGCCTGCTGCCAAGACTGGCAACCTACCCTTGGCCCACACACAAAGCTAATGGCATCGGAACCATTTCGACGCCCAACGTGGCAGGGCAAAGCCTTGCAGCAATTGTGTAACTTGCAGTGGTGTCTGGTACTTTCACCCTCTGGGCCCATCAGTGACGTGACATTGGGGAATCCCTGAGGCCCAGGTCCTCTACAAGCAACTTGTTACCCACAGCCATGCAACGACAGAACCCAGACAACAGCCTAGACACTTGAACTGGTATGACTTGTCTAGCCTGTGGCCAGGCTCGCCGGATACCACAGTCTCGACGCACCAGCGGGTGGCAGGAAAAATGACACCCACACCACACATCCTCTCCTGCCCTTAAACCTGCAGCCTTTCCTTGGCAGCCAACTCCCTTGTTTCTGCACGGTTGCACCCAATGACCTCCAGGTAGAGCTCCAATCCTCAGGGAACGCTATGTGGGCCGGGTGTAGAAACGATGCCTGGCTGTCCTCAGGAACACCTTCACATCTTCAACACAGGGGGAACGTGGTCAGACAGGGACAAAACACCCCAAGTCCTCCAAATCGGCCCCCATGAGGAGACACCATACTGTGCCATGAAGGCAACCATTCGCTGGCACAAGAACCCGCCATGAAGCAAATCGACCAAGGAGAGGAAAGAGGCGGGACCGTCCACAAATGTGCTCCCGTATTCCCTCCCTACACGTGCCTCCAGATGCTCCTGAGGGAATCCCAAATGTGTTCCGGGAACCCCATGGCCACCGTCGATCTATCCACCCACCAGTAAACCTGTGGGCTTAGCCAGCCATCTCACGTGTCTCTTTCACTCGCCTTGCCTTACTCTCTCTCCACCGGGATCCCAACGTGTCACGGCAAGATGCCAGAGCCACCCCTCACCAAAGAAGCTTGCCGTGACCAAGTTTGACTAAGGCATTTTCCAGCCCCTTCACACAGCACACACAAGCAGGACACAACCCGAGGAGGAGCCATCAGATTGGCCAAACTCCCAGGAACAGTGGCCCATTTGATTTCTCCCCTCAGCAGGAGAAACCTAAACTGCATCTGGTCTCCCAAGCAGAACATGACAAAGAAGCCTGCCCTAGGCCTGGAATCCTGTTCTGACCCTGAGCCTACAGACTTCTGTTTCTTTGAGGCCACAAGGCAATGACCAGCAGGTGGGGGCAGCCTGTAGAACTCAAGTGCAGGTGGCAGGACGAGCAATGGCTCACGCTTCCTCTCCTACCTGCATGCTGAACCGTGGCAGGGGACAGCAGTCCTGGCTAGACCAAGGAACCCAGAGACGGCACGCTGTCCCAAGCCTTCCCACCTGGATTGGCATCCCAGGCTCCTTTCCCAATGGCTCTTCTCCCCAGGAGATGACCACAACCCTCAACTTGAACAACGTGGCTGTAGACACCCACGGCCGCAAATGCAACGTGAACCTCTCCCTACTTTCCTTTGGGGAGCCACGTGCTGGACCTCAGTTCCAATGAGGAGACGGTAGGGATTTCTCACTCATTTTGTTCAGATTTCCAAGGAATGCATTTGTGGGAGTCATCATCGATCCAAGCACATGCTCAAACGGTGGACATGCAAAGTTGCAGATTCCACCATGGGACGGCCAGCGAGCTGAATCATATCAGCGTACGGAAGTGGCCAGAGCCGAGCCACGGGTCAGGAAATGCAGCCAGTTCTCAGGGCATCAAAGCTCGTGTTCCCCGAGAAAAGACCAGAAGGTGAGGGTGTAGCCCCGGTGCACACGTTCCCATCGCCAAACCTTTAGGTTTAGCAAAGAAGTGTCGCTTACCGCAACAAGGGTTAAAGCAGGATCCTCATGGAATGCACGCCAACACCCCTCTGAGACTCCTTCGGCTGGCCTCGCCTTGCCACACCGTCCTCACTTCAACGGGTATCAGGGATTATACGGATGGCCCCAGGCTGCTGCTGGCATTCCTTCCCTGGCATTCCACCTGGCTCGGGGTGAGAGAACACACGCATGCTTGAGGAGGGTGCACAGGCGCACCGAGGGAAAGGGCGATACCACCCAGCATTGTGTGTTCTATCTCTCCTCAACATTTCATTTACTGTCCATCTTGCCTGTGTGTCCGCAGGCAAACGTGAAAGCATCGTGGCACTGGCGCCTTCAGAGCGTGCGGCCATCAGGACAAAGAGTGCCACCGACCAACAACCCCCTGGTCTCGGGCCCTGAAATTCCTCTCCTGAGCAATCTGCCCTCCATCACAGCAAAAGGATGTCTTCCTGATCCCCTGAGACACCCTCAGGACAACTGTGCCCCCTCAGCCTAAGAGCAAGTGCCCTCTATGGGAACAAAGACGCGTTTGGCCCTTATGATTAAACACAGTGGACACGCCCTCAAGGGGAGAGATCTTCCATAAGGGAAGGGCCCTTGGCTGAATAAGACGACCTCCATCAAAAGCGGCTCGTAGGGACCCGTGACAAAGGGCACCTGAAGAACCCCTGGACTGATCAAGGGAGACTCACCAGCAGGCATACTTCCTGGTCTCCTGCCAAGCCAGAGGAACTTCCCTAGGACCGCAACCAAAGCTAATGGCAAGGGAGCCATTCCAATGCCCAAAATGGCGGGCCAAACACTTGCAGCAACTGGGTAACTTATCGTAGCACCTTGCACATTCGCATTCTTCCCTTCAAGGACAAGACCTTGGAGAAACCATGAGACCCAGGTCCTCCAGAACCAACGTGTCACCCACAGCCGTGCAATGAGAGAATGCACCCAACATCCTGGACCCTTGAACCGGCATGGCTTCTCTGGCTTGAAGCCATGCATGCTGGAGATCACAGGCTCGCAGCACCAGAAGGTGGCAGGACAAAATGACCCCTGCAGCATACATTCACTCTAGCCCTTAAACCTGTAGCGTTGCCTTGGCGGCCGACTCCCTTCTTTCTGCATGGTTGGGCCCAAAGACCTCCGGGAAGAGCTCCAAACCTCAGGGAATGCTATGCCGACCTGGTATAGCAATGACGCTGGGCTGTCCTAAGGAACACCTTAACATCCTCAACATAGGGGCAATGAGGCCACACAGGGACAAAACATCCCAACGGCTCCAAATCGGTCCCAGTGAGAAGACACCATACTGTGCCGTGAAGGCACCATTCGCTGGAACAAGGACCCGCCGTGAAGCACATTGAGAAAGGAGAGGAAAAGGTTGGGATGGTCCACGAATGTGCACCTGTATTCCTTCCCTACACGGGGCTCCAAATGCTCCTGAAGATATCCCAAAAGAGTTCCGGGAACCCTATGTCCACCGACATATCCACCCATACCGATCTATCCACCCAACAGTAAGCCTGTGGGCTTAGCCAACACTCTCCCGTGTATTTCCCGCTCGCCTTGCCTTGCTCTCTCCACCAGGATCCAAACGAATCCACCCCTCACCTAAGTAGCTTGATATCCCCTGGATTTGCCTAAGGCACTTTCCAAACTCTCCACACACAACACACAAGCAGGACACAACCCAAGGAGGCGCCATCAGCGTCGCCCAAATCCCGGGGACAGTGGCCCATTTGATTTCCCCCGACCATCAGGGCAAACCTAAACTATATCCCACCTCCCAAGCTGAACATGACATAGACGCCTGGCCTGGCCAGGACTCCTTCTCTGACCCTGAGTGCAGAGACTTCTGTTTCCTTGCGGGAACAAGGCAACGACCTGAGCTTGAGGGTGGCCTGTAGATCTCAATGGCAAGCCAGAGGAGTACCAGTGGCTCACGCTTCCTTTCGCACCCGCACGCTGACCGCGGCAGGGGATAGCAGTTCTGGCTAGACTCAGGTGCCCAGAGACGTCAAGTTGTCCTTAGCCTTCCCACGTAGATGGACATCCCAGGCTCCTTTCCACATGGCTCTTTCTGCACGAGAAGCCCGCCACCCTCCACTTGAACAATGTTGCTGCGCACGCCCACAGTAGCAAATGCAACATGGACCTCTCCCTAATTTTCCTTTGGGAGCCACGTGCTGGACCTCAGTTAGGATGAGAAGACGGTAGGTATTGCTCATTCATTCTGTTTAGATTTCCAAGGAATGCATTTATGGGAGTCCTCACTGATCCACGCTCCTGCTCAAAGGCTGGACGTGCAAAGTCGCGGACTGTCAGCAAGCTCAATCCTCTCAGCAGTAGGGAGCGGCCAGACTCGAGCCACGGGGCAGGAAGTGCACCCACGTCTCAGGGCATCGGAGCTCGGGTGCCCCAGGAAGAGCCCAGAATGTGACGGTGTAGTCTCGTGGCACAAGTCCCCGTGGCCAAACTTCTAGGTTTCTTCAAAGAAGTTCCGTTTACCCCCACAAGGTTTCTACCAGGAACCTTGTCGAGCCAGAGGCGATGCCCTTGGATCACACAGAAAGCTATTGGCATTGGAGATATTCCAATGCCCAAACTGGCAGGGCAAACCCTTGCAGCAACTGGGTTACTTGCCCTGGCGCCTTGTATTTTCGCCCCCAGGCCCGTCAGTGACATGACCGCGGAGAAACCTGAGACCCATTAATTTGTTCAGAGTTCCAAGCAGTGCATTTATGGGAGTCATCATCAATCCACCTGCTCAAAGGCTGCACGTTCAAAGTCGCAGGCTCCACCGCGGGGCAGCCACCGATCTCAATCATGTCAGCAGTCAGGAGTGGCCAGAGGCGACCCACGGGGCTGCAAATGGAGCTAAGGATCATGGCATCAGATCTGGGGTTCCCCTGCAAGAGCCAAGAAGGTGAGGGTGTAGTCTCAGTGCACAAGTCCCCGTGGCCAAACATCTAGGTTTCTGCAAAGAAGTTCCACTCACCACCACAAGGTTCCTACGAGGAGCCTCAAGGACTTCACGCCAAAACCACTCTGAGACTCTTTTGCTTTGACTTGCCTCACCTTGCCGCACTCTCCTCACTTCGCCAGGTATCATGGACTATACAGAGGGCCCAATGCTGCTGCAGGTGTTTGTTCCCTGGCACTCCACCACATGCCTCAGGGTGACAGAACACAGGGATGTTTGAGAAAAGTGAACGGGCGCACAGAGGCAAAGGGTGATACCGCCCACCGATGTGCGCTATATCTCCCCTCAACATTTCATTTGCAGTCCATCATGTCTGTGTGTCCACAGCCAAACGTGAATGCATCGTGGCACAGATGCCTTCAGAGCGCACGGGCATCAGCACAAAGAGCACGGCCGTCCATCAACGCCCCGGTATGGGCCTTGAACTTTCCTGCCTGAGCCACCTCCCCGCCGACACAGCATAAGGATGTCATCCTGAACTGCTGAGACACCCTCAGGGGAACTGGGATTACTCAGCGTAAAAGCCACTGCCCTCTGGGGAACCAAACCACTCCTGGCGCATACGCTTCCACACAATGGATTCACCCTCAAGGGGAAATGTGGTCCCTGAGATCTTCCACAAGGGAACGGCCCTTGGCCAAATGGGACGACCTCCAACAAAAGCAGCTTGTAGGGACCGGTGACAAAACGCACCAGAGGAACTCCTGGACTGAACAATGGAGATTCACCTGCAGCCAGACTTCCTGGCCTGCTGCCAAGACTGGCAACCTACCCTTGGCCCACACACAAAGCTAATGGCATCGGAACCATTCCGACACCCAACGTGGCGGGGCAAACCCTTGCAGCAATTGTGTAACTTGCAGTGGTGTCTGGTACTTTCACCCTCTGGGCCCATCAGTGACGTGACATTGGGGAATCCCTGAGGCCCAGGTCCTCTACAAGCAACTTGTTACCCACAGCCATGCAACGACAGAACCCAGACAACAGCCTAGACACTTGAACCGGTATGACTTGTCTAGCCTGTGGCCAGGCTCACCGGATACCACAGTCTCGACGCACCAGCGGGTGGCAGGAAAAATGACACCCACACCACACATCCTCTCCTGCCCTTAAACCTGCAGCCTTTCCTTGGCAGCCAACTCCCTTGTTTCTGCACGGTTGCACCCAATGACCTCCGGGTAGAGCTCCAATCCTCAGGGAACGCTGTGTGGGCCGGGTATAGAAACGATGCCTGGCTGTCCTCAGGAACACCTTCACATCTTCAACACAGGGGGAACGTGGTCAGACAGGGACAAAACACCCCAAGGCCTCCAAATCGGCCCCCATGAGGAGACACCATACTGTGCCATGAAGGCAACCATTCGCTGGCACAAGAACCCGCCATGAAGCAAATCGACCAGGGAGAGGAAAGAGGCGGGACAGTCCACAAATGTGCTCCCGTATTCCCTCCCTACACGTGCCTCCAGATGCTCCTGAGGGAATCCCAAATGTGTTCCGGGAACCCCATGGCCACCGTCGATCTATCCACCCACCAGTAAACCTGTGGGCTTAGCCAGCCATCTCACGTGGCTCTTTCACTTGCCTTGCCTTACTCTCTCTCCACCGGGATCCCAACGTGTCACGGCAAGATGCCAGAGCCACCCCTCACCAAAGAAGCTTGCCGTGACCAAGTTTGACTAAGGCATTTTCCAGCCCCTTCACACAGCACACACAAGCAGGACACAACCCGAGGAGGAGCCATCAGATTGGCCAAACTCCCAGGAACAGTGGCCCATTTGATTTCTCCCCTCAGCAGGAGAAACCTAAACTGCATCTGGTCTCCCAAGCAGAACATGACAAAGAAGCCTGCCCTAGGCCTGGAATCCTGTTCTGACCCTGAGCCTACAGACTTCTGTTTCTTTGAGGCCACAAGGCAATGACCAGCAGGTGGGGGCAGCCTGTAGAACTCAAGTGCAGGTGGCAGGACGAGCAATGGCTCACGCTTCCTCTCCTACCTGCATGCTGAACCGTGGCAGGGGACAGCAGTCCTGGCTAGACCAAGGAACCCAGAGACGGCACGCTGTCCCAAGCCTTCCCACCTGGATTGGCATCCCAGGCTCCTTTCCCAATGGCTCTTCTCCCCAGGAGATGACCACAACCCTCAACTTGAACAACGTGGCTGTAGACACCCACGGCCGCAAATGCAACGTGAACCTCTCCCTACTTTCCTTTGGGGAGCCACGTGCTGGACCTCAGTTCCAACGAGGAGACGGTAGGGATTTCTCACTCATTTTGTTCAGATTTCCAAGGAATGCATTTGTGGGAGTCATCATCGATCCAAGCACATGCTCAAACGGTGGACATGCAAAGTTGCAGATTCCACCATGGGACGGCCAGCGAGCTGAATCATATCAGCGTACGGAAGTGGCCAGCAGAGCCGAGCCACGGGTCAGGAAATGCAGCCAGTTCTCAGGGCATCAAAGCTCGTGTTCCCCGAGAAAAGACCAGAAGGTGAGGGTGTAGCCCCGGTGCACACGTTCCCATCGCCAAACCTTTAGGTTTAGCAAAGAAGTGTCGCTTACCGCAACAAGGGTTAAAGCAGGATCCTCATGGAATGCACGCCAACACCCCTCTGAGACTCCTTCGGCTGGCCTCGCCTTGCCACACCGTCCTCACTTCAATGGGTATCAGGGATTATACGGATGGCCCCAGGCTGCTGCTGGCATTCCTTCCCTGGCATTCCACCTGGCTCAGGGTGAGAGAACACACGCATGCTTGAGGAGGGTGCACAGGCGCACCGAGGGAAAGGGCGATACCACCCAGCATTGTGTGTTCTATCTCTCCTCAACATTTCATTTACTGTCCATCTTGCCTGTGTGTCCGCAGGCAAACGTGAAAGCATCGTGGCACTGGCGCCTTCAGAGCGTGCGGCCATCAGGACAAAGAGTGCCACCGACCAACAACCCCCTGGTCTCGGGCCCTGAAATTCCTCTCCTGAGCAATCTGCCCTCCATCACAGCAAAAGGATGTCTTCCTGATCCCCTGAGACACCCTCAGGACAACTGTGCCCCCTCAGCCTAAGAGCAAGTGCCCTCTATGGGAACAAACACGCGTTTGGCCCTTATGATTAAACACAGTGGACACGCCCTCAAGGGGAGAGATCTTCCATAAGGGAAGGGCCCTTGGCTGAATAAGACGACCTCCATCAAAAGCGGCTCGTAGGGACCCGTGACAAAGGGCACCTGAAGAACCCCTGGACTGATCAAGGGAGACTCACCAGCAGGCATACTTCCTGGTCTCCTGCCAAGCCAGAGGAACTTCCCTAGGACCGCAACCAAAGCTAATGGCAAGGGAGCCATTCCAATGCCCAAAATGGCGGGCCAAACACTTGCAGCAACTGGGTAACTTATCGTAGCACCTTGCACATTCGCATTCTTCCCTTCAAGGACAAGACCTTGGAGAAACCATGAGACCCAGGTCCTCCAGAACCAACGTGTCACCCACAGCCGTGCAATGAGAGAACGCACCCAACATCCTGGACCCTTGAACCGGCATGGCTTCTCTGGCTTGAAGCCATGCATGCTGGAGATCACAGGCTCGCAGCACCAGAAGGTGGCAGGACAAAATGACCCCTGCAGCACACATTCACTCTAGCCCTTAAACCTGTAGCGTTGCCTTGGCGGCCGACTCCCTTCTTTCTGCATGGTTGGGCCCAAAGACCTCCGGGAAGAGCTCCAAACCTCAGGGAATGCTATGCCGACCTGGAATAGCAATGACGCTGGGCTGTCCTAAGGAACACCTTAACATCCTCAACATAGGGGCAATGAGGCCACACAGGGACAAAACATCCCAACGGCTCCAAATCGGTCCCAGTGAGAAGACACCATACTGTGCCGTGAAGGCACCATTCGCTGGAACAAGGACCCGCCGTGAAGCACATTGAGAAAGGAGAGGAAAAGGTTGGGATGGTCCACGAATGTGCACCTGTATTCCTTCCCTACACGGGGCTCCAAATGCTCCTGAAGATATCCCAAAAGAGTTCCGGGAACCCTATGTCCACCGACATATCCACCCATACCGATCTATCCACCCAACAGTAAGCCTGTGGGCTTAGCCAACACTCTCCCGTGTATTTCCCGCTCGCCTTGCCTTGCTCTCTCCACCAGGATCCAAACGAATCCACCCCTCACCTAAGTAGCTTGATATCCCCTGGATTTGCCTAAGGCACTTTCCAAACTCTCCACACACAACACACAAGCAGGACACAACCCAAGGAGGCGCCATCAGCGTCGCCCAAATCCCGGGGACAGTGGCCCATTTGATTTCCCCCGACCATCAGGGCAAACCTAAACTATATCCCACCTCCCAAGCTGAACATGACATAGACGCCTGGCCTGGCCAGGACTCCTTCTCTGACCCTGAGTGCAGAGACTTCTGTTTCCTTGCGGGAACAAGGCAACGACCTGAGCTTGAGGGTGGCCTGTAGATCTCAATGGCAAGCCAGAGGAGTACCAGTGGCTCACGCTTCCTTTCGCACCCGCACGCTGACCGCGGCAGGGGATAGCAGTTCTGGCTAGACTCAGGTGCCCAGAGACGTCAAGTTGTCCTTAGCCTTCCCACGTAGATGGACATCCCAGGCTCCTTTCCACATGGCTCTTTCTGCACGAGAAGCCCGCCACCCTCCACTTGAACAATGTTGCTGCGCACTCCCACAGTAGCAAATGCAACATGGACCTCTCCCTAATTTTCCTTTGGGAGCCACGTGCTGGACCTCAGTTAGGATGAGAAGACGGTAGGTATTGCTCATTCATTCTGTTTAGATTTCCAAGGAATGCATTTATGGGAGTCCTCACTGATCCACGCTCCTGCTCAAAGGCTGGACGTGCAAAGTCGCGGACTGTCAGCAAGCTCAATCCTCTCAGCAGTAGGGAGCGGCCAGACTCGAGCCACGGGGCAGGAAGTGCACCCACGTCTCAGGGCATCGGAGCTCGGGTGCCCCAGGAAGAGCCCAGAATGTGACGGTGTAGTCTCGTGGCACAAGTCCCCGTGGCCAAACTTCTAGGTTTCTTCAAAGAAGTTCCGTTTACCCCCACAAGGTTTCTACCAGGAACCTTGTCGAGCCAGAGGCGATGCCCTTGGATCACACAGAAAGCTATTGGCATTGGAGATATTCCAATGCCCAAACTGGCAGGGCAAACCCTTGCAGCAACTGGGTTACTTGCCCTGGCGCCTTGTATTTTCGCCCCCAGGCCCGTCAGTGACATGACCGCGGAGAAACCTGAGACCCATTCATTTGTTCAGAGTTCCAAGCAGTGCATTTATGGGAGTCATCATCAATCCACCTGCTCAAAGGCTGCACGTTCAAAGTCGCAGGCTCCACTGCGGGGCAGCCACCGATCTCAATCATGTCAGCAGTCAGGAGTGGCCAGAGGCGACCCACGGGGCTGCAAATGGAGCTAAGGATCATGGCATCAGATCTGGGGTTCCCCTGCAAGAGCCAAGAAGGTGAGGGTGTAGTCTCAGTGCACAAGTCCCCGTGGCCAAACATCTAGGTTTCTGCAAAGAAGTTCCACTCACCACCACAAGGTTCCTACGAGGAGCCTCAAGGACTTCACGCCAAAACCACTCTGAGACTCTTTTGCCTTGACTTGCCTCACCTTGCCGCACTCTCCTCACTTCGCCAGGTATCATGGACTATACAGAGGGCCCAATGCTGCTGCAGGTGTTTGTTCCCTGGCACTCCACCACATGCCTCAGGGTGACAGAACACAGGGATGTTTGAGAAAAGTGAACGGGCGCACAGAGGCAAAGGGTGATACCACCCACCGATGTGCGCTATATCTCCCCTCAACATTTCATTTGCGGTCCATCATGTCTGTGTGTCCACAGCCAAACGTGAATGCATCGTGGCACAGATGCCTTCAGAGCGCACGGGCATCAGCACAAAGAGCACGGCCGTCCATCAACCCCCTGGTATGGGCCTTGAACTTTCCTGCCTGAGCCACCTCCCCGCCGACACAGCATAAGGATGTCATCCTGAACTGCTGAGACACCCTCAGGGGAACTGGGATTACTCAGCGTAAAAGCCACTGCCCTCTGGGGAACCAAACCACTCCTGGTGCATACGCTTCCACACAATGGATTCACCCGCAAGGGGAAATGTGGTCCCTGAGATCTTCCACAAGGGAACGGCCCTTGGCCAAATGGGACGACCTCCAACAAAAGCAGCTTGTAGGGACCGGTGACAAAACGCACCAGAGGAACTCCTGGACTGAACAATGGAGATTCACCTGCAGCCAGACTTCCTGGCCTGCTGCCAAGACTGGCAACCTACCCTTGGCCCACACACAAAGCTAATGGCATCGGAACCATTTCGACGCCCAACGTGGCGGGGCAAAGCCTTGCAGCAATTGTGTAACTTGCAGTGGTGTCTGGTACTTTCACCCTCTGGGCCCATCAGTGACGTGACATTGGGGAATCCCTGAGGCCCAGGTCCTCTACAAGCAACTTGTTACCCACAGCCATGCAACGACAGAACCCAGACAACAGCCTAGACACTTGAACTGGTATGACTTGTCTAGCCTGTGGCCAGGCTCGCCGGATACCACAGTCTCGACGCACCAGCGGGTGGCAGGAAAAATGACACCCACACCACACATCCTCTCCTGCCCTTAAACCTGCAGCCTTTCCTTGGCAGCCAACTCCCTTGTTTCTGCACGGTTGCACCCAATGACCTCCAGGTAGAGCTCCAATCCTCAGGGAACGCTATGTGGGCCGGGTGTAGAAACGATGCCTGGCTGTCCTCAGGAACACCTTCACATCTTCAACACAGGGGGAACGTGGTCAGACAGGGACAAAACACCCCAAGTCCTCCAAATCGGCCCCCATGAGGAGACACCATACTGTGCCATGAAGGCAACCATTCGCTGGCACAAGAACCCGCCATGAAGCAAATCGACCAAGGAGAGGAAAGAGGCGGGACCGTCCACAAATGTGCTCCCGTATTCCCTCCCTACACGTGCCTCCAGATGCTCCTGAGGGAATCCCAAATGTGTTCCGGGAACCCCATGGCCACCGTCGATCTATCCACCCACCAGTAAACCTGTGGGCTTAGCCAGCCATCTCACGTGTCTCTTTCACTCGCCTTGCCTTACTCTCTCTCCACCGGGATCCCAACGTGTCACGGCAAGATGCCAGAGCCACCCCTCACCAAAGAAGCTTGCCGTGACCAAGTTTGACTAAGGCATTTTCCAGCCCCTTCACACAGCACACACAAGCAGGACACAACCCGAGGAGGAGCCATCAGATTGGCCAAACTCCCAGGAACAGTGGCCCATTTGATTTCTCCCCTCAGCAGGAGAAACCTAAACTGCATCTGGTCTCCCAAGCAGAACATGACAAAGAAGCCTGCCCTAGGCCTGGAATCCTGTTCTGACCCTGAGCCTACAGACTTCTGTTTCTTTGAGGCCACAAGGCAATGACCAGCAGGTGGGGGCAGCCTGTAGAACTCAAGTGCAGGTGGCAGGACGAGCAATGGCTCACGCTTCCTCTCCTACCTGCATGCTGAACCGTGGCAGGGGACAGCAGTCCTGGCTAGACCAAGGAACCCAGAGACGGCACGCTGTCCCAAGCCTTCCCACCTGGATTGGCATCCCAGGCTCCTTTCCCAATGGCTCTTCTCCCCAGGAGATGACCACAACCCTCAACTTGAACAACGTGGCTGTAGACACCCACGGCCGCAAATGCAACGTGAACCTCTCCCTACTTTCCTTTGGGGAGCCACGTGCTGGACCTCAGTTCCAATGAGGAGACGGTAGGGATTTCTCACTCATTTTGTTCAGATTTCCAAGGAATGCATTTGTGGGAGTCATCATCGATCCAAGCACATGCTCAAACGGTGGACATGCAAAGTTGCAGATTCCACCATGGGACGGCCAGCGAGCTGAATCATATCAGCGTACGGAAGTGGCCAGAGCCGAGCCACGGGTCAGGAAATGCAGCCAGTTCTCAGGGCATCAAAGCTCGTGTTCCCCGAGAAAAGACCAGAAGGTGAGGGTGTAGCCCCGGTGCACACGTTCCCATCGCCAAACCTTTAGGTTTAGCAAAGAAGTGTCGCTTACCGCAACAAGGGTTAAAGCAGGATCCTCATGGAATGCACGCCAACACCCCTCTGAGACTCCTTCGGCTGGCCTCGCCTTGCCACACCGTCCTCACTTCAACGGGTATCAGGGATTATACGGATGGCCCCAGGCTGCTGCTGGCATTCCTTCCCTGGCATTCCACCTGGCTCGGGGTGAGAGAACACACGCATGCTTGAGGAGGGTGCACAGGCGCACCGAGGGAAAGGGCGATACCACCCAGCATTGTGTGTTCTATCTCTCCTCAACATTTCATTTACTGTCCATCTTGCCTGTGTGTCCGCAGGCAAACGTGAAAGCATCGTGGCACTGGCGCCTTCAGAGCATGCGGCCATCAGGACAAAGAGTGCCACCGACCAACAACCCCCTGGTCTCGGGCCCTGAAATTCCTCTCCTGAGCAATCTGCCCTCCATCACAGCAAAAGGATGTCTTCCTGATCCCCTGAGACACCCTCAGGACAACTGTGCCCCCTCAGCCTAAGAGCAAGTGCCCTCTATGGGAACAAACACGCGTTTGGCCCTTATGATTAAACACAGTGGACACGCCCTCAAGGGGAGAGATCTTCCATAAGGGAAGGGCCCTTGGCTGAATAAGACGACCTCCATCAAAAGCGGCTCGTAGGGACCCGTGACAAAGGGCACCTGAAGAACCCCTGGACTGATCAAGGGAGACTCACCAGCAGGCATACTTCCTGGTCTCCTGCCAAGCCAGAGGAACTTCCCTAGGACCGCAACCAAAGCTAATGGCAAGGGAGCCATTCCAATGCCCAAAATGGCGGGCCAAACACTTGCAGCAACTGGGTAACTTATCGTAGCACCTTGCACATTCGCATTCTTCCCTTCAAGGACAAGACCTTGGAGAAACCATGAGACCCAGGTCCTCCAGAACCAACGTGTCACCCACAGCCGTGCAATGAGAGAATGCACCCAACATCCTGGACCCTTGAACCGGCATGGCTTCTCTGGCTTGAAGCCATGCATGCTGGAGATCACAGGCTCGCAGCACCAGAAGGTGGCAGGACAAAATGACCCCTGCAGCACACATTCACTCTAGCCCTTAAACCTGTAGCGTTGCCTTGGCGGCCGACTCCCTTCTTTCTGCATGGTTGGGCCCAAAGACCTCCGGGAAGAGCTCCAAACCTCAGGGAATGCTATGCCGACCTGGAATAGCAATGACGCTGGGCTGTCCTAAGGAACACCTTAACATCCTCAACATAGGGGCAATGAGGCCACACAGGGACAAAACATCCCAACGGCTCCAAATCGGTCCCAGTGAGAAGACACCATACTGTGCCGTGAAGGCACCATTCGCTGGAACAAGGACCCGCCGTGAAGCACATTGAGAAAGGAGAGGAAAAGGTTGGGATGGTCCACGAATGTGCACCTGTATTCCTTCCCTACACGGGGCTCCAAATGCTCCTGAAGATATCCCAAAAGAGTTCCGGGAACCCTATGTCCACCGACATCTCCACCCATACCGATCTATCCACCCAACAGTAAGCCTGTGGGCTTAGCCAACACTCTCCCGTGTATTTCCCGCTCGCCTTGCCTTGCTCTCTCCACCAGGATCCAAACGAATCCACCCCTCACCTAAGTAGCTTGATATCCCCTGGATTTGCCTAAGGCACTTTCCAAACTCTCCACACACAACACACAAGCAGGACACAACCCAAGGAGGCGCCATCAGCGTCGCCCAAATCCCGGGGACAGTGGCCCATTTGATTTCCCCCGACCATCAGGGCAAACCTAAACTATATCCCACCTCCCAAGCTGAACATGACATAGACGCCTGGCCTGGCCAGGACTCCTTCTCTGACCCTGAGTGCAGAGACTTCTGTTTCCTTGCGGGAACAAGGCAACGACCTGAGCTTGAGGGTGGCCTGTAGATCTCAATGGCAAGCCAGAGGAGTACCAGTGGCTCACGCTTCCTTTCGCACCCGCACGCTGACCGCGGCAGGGGATAGCAGTTCTGGCTAGACTCAGGTGCCCAGAGACGTCAAGTTGTCCTTAGCCTTCCCACGTAGATGGACATCCCAGGCTCCTTTCCACATGGCTCTTTCTGCACGAGAAGCCCGCCACCCTCCACTTGAACAATGTTGCTGCGCACTCCCACAGTAGCAAATGCAACATGGACCTCTCCCTAATTTTCCTTTGGGAGCCACGTGCTGGACCTCAGTTAGGATGAGAAGACGGTAGGTATTGCTCATTCATTCTGTTTAGATTTCCAAGGAATGCATTTATGGGAGTCCTCACTGATCCACGCTCCTGCTCAAAGGCTGGACGTGCAAAGTCGCGGACTGTCAGCAAGCTCAATCCTCTCAGCAGTAGGGAGCGGCCAGACTCGAGCCACGGGGCAGGAAGTGCACCCACGTCTCAGGGCATCGGAGCTCGGGTGCCCCAGGAAGAGCCCAGAATGTGACGGTGTAGTCTCGTGGCACAAGTCCCCGTGGCCAAACTTCTAGGTTTCTTCAAAGAAGTTCCGTTTACCCCCACAAGGTTTCTACCAGGAACCTTGTCGAGCCAGAGGCGATGCCCTTGGATCACACAGAAAGCTATTGGCATTGGAGATATTCCAATGCCCAAACTGGCAGGGCAAACCCTTGCAGCAACTGGGTTACTTGCCCTGGCGCCTTGTATTTTCGCCCCCAGGCCCGTCAGTGACATGACCGCGGAGAAACCTGAGACCCATTCATTTGTTCAGAGTTCCAAGCAGTGCATTTATGGGAGTCATCATCAATCCACCTGCTCAAAGGCTGCACGTTCAAAGTCGCAGGCTCCACTGCGGGGCAGCCACCGATCTCAATCATGTCAGCAGTCAGGAGTGGCCAGAGGCGACCCACGGGGCTGCAAATGGAGCTAAGGATCATGGCATCAGATCTGGGGTTCCCCTGCAAGAGCCAAGAAGGTGAGGGTGTAGTCTCAGTGCACAAGTCCCCGTGGCCAAACATCTAGGTTTCTGCAAAGAAGTTCCACTCACCACCACAAGGTTCCTACGAGGAGCCTCAAGGACTTCACGCCAAAACCACTCTGAGACTCTTTTGCCTTGACTTGCCTCACCTTGCCGCACTC
The DNA here is from genome assembly GCF_965194805.1 of Balaenoptera borealis. NCBI lineage: Eukaryota > Metazoa > Chordata > Mammalia > Artiodactyla > Balaenopteridae > Balaenoptera > Balaenoptera borealis. The sequence goes on along the minus strand of NC_138866.1, from coordinate 129,858,856 downwards.
TCCTCACTTCGCCAGGTATCATGGACTATACAGAGGGCCCAATGCTGCTGCAGGTGTTTGTTCCCTGGCACTCCACCACATGCCTCAGGGTGACAGAACACAGGGATGTTTGAGAAAAGTGAACGGGCGCACAGAGGCAAAGGGTGATACCACCCACCGATGTGCGCTATATCTCCCCTCAACATTTCATTTGCGGTCCATCATGTCTGTGTGTCCACAGCCAAACGTGAATGCATCGTGGCACAGATGCCTTCAGAGCGCACGGGCATCAGCACAAAGAGCACGGCCGTCCATCAACCCCCTGGTATGGGCCTTGAACTTTCCTGCCTGAGCCACCTCCCCGCCGACACAGCATAAGGATGTCATCCTGAACTGCTGAGACACCCTCAGGGGAACTGGGATTACTCAGCGTAAAAGCCACTGCCCTCTGGGGAACCAAACCACTCCTGGTGCATACGCTTCCACACAATGGATTCACCCGCAAGGGGAAATGTGGTCCCTGAGATCTTCCACAAGGGAACGGCCCTTGGCCAAATGGGACGACCTCCAACAAAAGCAGCTTGTAGGGACCGGTGACAAAACGCACCAGAGGAACTCCTGGACTGAACAATGGAGATTCACCTGCAGCCAGACTTCCTGGCCTGCTGCCAAGACTGGCAACCTACCCTTGGCCCACACACAAAGCTAATGGCATCGGAACCATTTCGACGCCCAACGTGGCGGGGCAAAGCCTTGCAGCAATTGTGTAACTTGCAGTGGTGTCTGGTACTTTCACCCTCTGGGCCCATCAGTGACGTGACATTGGGGAATCCCTGAGGCCCAGGTCCTCTACAAGCAACTTGTTACCCACAGCCATGCAACGACAGAACCCAGACAACAGCCTAGACACTTGAACTGGTATGACTTGTCTAGCCTGTGGCCAGGCTCGCCGGATACCACAGTCTCGACGCACCAGCGGGTGGCAGGAAAAATGACACCCACACCACACATCCTCTCCTGCCCTTAAACCTGCAGCCTTTCCTTGGCAGCCAACTCCCTTGTTTCTGCACGGTTGCACCCAATGACCTCCAGGTAGAGCTCCAATCCTCAGGGAACGCTATGTGGGCCGGGTGTAGAAACGATGCCTGGCTGTCCTCAGGAACACCTTCACATCTTCAACACAGGGGGAACGTGGTCAGACAGGGACAAAACACCCCAAGTCCTCCAAATCGGCCCCCATGAGGAGACACCATACTGTGCCATGAAGGCAACCATTCGCTGGCACAAGAACCCGCCATGAAGCAAATCGACCAAGGAGAGGAAAGAGGCGGGACCGTCCACAAATGTGCTCCCGTATTCCCTCCCTACACGTGCCTCCAGATGCTCCTGAGGGAATCCCAAATGTGTTCCGGGAACCCCATGGCCACCGTCGATCTATCCACCCACCAGTAAACCTGTGGGCTTAGCCAGCCATCTCACGTGTCTCTTTCACTCGCCTTGCCTTACTCTCTCTCCACCGGGATCCCAACGTGTCACGGCAAGATGCCAGAGCCACCCCTCACCAAAGAAGCTTGCCGTGACCAAGTTTGACTAAGGCATTTTCCAGCCCCTTCACACAGCACACACAAGCAGGACACAACCCGAGGAGGAGCCATCAGATTGGCCAAACTCCCAGGAACAGTGGCCCATTTGATTTCTCCCCTCAGCAGGAGAAACCTAAACTGCATCTGGTCTCCCAAGCAGAACATGACAAAGAAGCCTGCCCTAGGCCTGGAATCCTGTTCTGACCCTGAGCCTACAGACTTCTGTTTCTTTGAGGCCACAAGGCAATGACCAGCAGGTGGGGGCAGCCTGTAGAACTCAAGTGCAGGTGGCAGGACGAGCAATGGCTCACGCTTCCTCTCCTACCTGCATGCTGAACCGTGGCAGGGGACAGCAGTCCTGGCTAGACCAAGGAACCCAGAGACGGCACGCTGTCCCAAGCCTTCCCACCTGGATTGGCATCCCAGGCTCCTTTCCCAATGGCTCTTCTCCCCAGGAGATGACCACAACCCTCAACTTGAACAACGTGGCTGTAGACACCCACGGCCGCAAATGCAACGTGAACCTCTCCCTACTTTCCTTTGGGGAGCCACGTGCTGGACCTCAGTTCCAATGAGGAGACGGTAGGGATTTCTCACTCATTTTGTTCAGATTTCCAAGGAATGCATTTGTGGGAGTCATCATCGATCCAAGCACATGCTCAAACGGTGGACATGCAAAGTTGCAGATTCCACCATGGGACGGCCAGCGAGCTGAATCATATCAGCGTACGGAAGTGGCCAGAGCCGAGCCACGGGTCAGGAAATGCAGCCAGTTCTCAGGGCATCAAAGCTCGTGTTCCCCGAGAAAAGACCAGAAGGTGAGGGTGTAGCCCCGGTGCACACGTTCCCATCGCCAAACCTTTAGGTTTAGCAAAGAAGTGTCGCTTACCGCAACAAGGGTTAAAGCAGGATCCTCATGGAATGCACGCCAACACCCCTCTGAGACTCCTTCGGCTGGCCTCGCCTTGCCACACCGTCCTCACTTCAACGGGTATCAGGGATTATACGGATGGCCCCAGGCTGCTGCTGGCATTCCTTCCCTGGCATTCCACCTGGCTCGGGGTGAGAGAACACACGCATGCTTGAGGAGGGTGCACAGGCGCACCGAGGGAAAGGGCGATACCACCCAGCATTGTGTGTTCTATCTCTCCTCAACATTTCATTTACTGTCCACCTTGCCTGTGTGTCCGCAGGCAAACGTGAAAGCATCGTGGCACTGGCGCCTTCAGAGCGTGCGGCCATCAGGACAAAGAGTGCCACCGACCAACAACCCCCTGGTCTCGGGCCCTGAAATTCCTCTCCTGAGCAATCTGCCCTCCATCACAGCAAAAGGATGTCTTCCTGATCCCCTGAGACACCCTCAGGACAACTGTGCCCCCTCAGCCTAAGAGCAAGTGCCCTCTATGGGAACAAAGACGCGTTTGGCCCTTATGATTAAACACAGTGGACACGCCCTCAAGGGGAGAGATCTTCCATAAGGGAAGGGCCCTTGGCTGAATAAGACGACCTCCATCAAAAGCGGCTCGTAGGGACCCGTGACAAAGGGCACCTGAAGAACCCCTGGACTGATCAAGGGAGACTCACCAGCAGGCATACTTCCTGGTCTCCTGCCAAGCCAGAGGAACTTCCCTAGGACCGCAACCAAAGCTAATGGCAAGGGAGCCATTCCAATGCCCAAAATGGCGGGCCAAACACTTGCAGCAACTGGGTAACTTATCGTAGCACCTTGCACATTCGCATTCTTCCCTTCAAGGACAAGACCTTGGAGAAACCATGAGACCCAGGTCCTCCAGAACCAACGTGTCACCCACAGCCGTGCAATGAGAGAATGCACCCAACATCCTGGACCCTTGAACCGGCATGGCTTCTCTGGCTTGAAGCCATGCATGCTGGAGATCACAGGCTCGCAGCACCAGAAGGTGGCAGGACAAAATGACCCCTGCAGCACACATTCACTCTAGCCCTTAAACCTGTAGCGTTGCCTTGGCGGCCGACTCCCTTCTTTCTGCATGGTTGGGCCCAAAGACCTCCGGGAAGAGCTCCAAACCTCAGGGAATGCTATGCCGACCTGGAATAGCAATGACGCTGGGCTGTCCTAAGGAACACCTTAACATCCTCAACATAGGGGCAATGAGGCCACACAGGGACAAAACATCCCAACGGCTCCAAATCGGTCCCAGTGAGAAGACACCATACTGTGCCGTGAAGGCACCATTCGCTGGAACAAGGACCCGCCGTGAAGCACATTGAGAAAGGAGAGGAAAAGGTTGGGATGGTCCACGAATGTGCACCTGTATTCCTTCCCTACACGGGGCTCCAAATGCTCCTGAAGATATCCCAAAAGAGTTCCGGGAACCCTATGTCCACCGACATCTCCACCCATACCGATCTATCCACCCAACAGTAAGCCTGTGGGCTTAGCCAACACTCTCCCGTGTATTTCCCGCTCGCCTTGCCTTGCTCTCTCCACCAGGATCCAAACGAATCCACCCCTCACCTAAGTAGCTTGATATCCCCTGGATTTGCCTAAGGCACTTTCCAAACTCTCCACACACAACACACAAGCAGGACACAACCCAAGGAGGCGCCATCAGCGTCGCCCAAATCCCGGGGACAGTGGCCCATTTGATTTCCCCCGACCATCAGGGCAAACCTAAACTATATCCCACCTCCCAAGCTGAACATGACATAGACGCCTGGCCTGGCCAGGACTCCTTCTCTGACCCTGAGTGCAGAGACTTCTGTTTCCTTGCGGGAACAAGGCAACGACCTGAGCTTGAGGGTGGCCTGTAGATCTCAATGGCAAGCCAGAGGAGTACCAGTGGCTCACGCTTCCTTTCGCACCCGCACGCTGACCGCGGCAGGGGATAGCAGTTCTGGCTAGACTCAGGTGCCCAGAGACGTCAAGTTGTCCTTAGCCTTCCCACGTAGATGGACATCCCAGGCTCCTTTCCACATGGCTCTTTCTGCACGAGAAGCCCGCCACCCTCCACTTGAACAATGTTGCTGCGCACTCCCACAGTAGCAAATGCAACATGGACCTCTCCCTAATTTTCCTTTGGGAGCCACGTGCTGGACCTCAGTTAGGATGAGAAGACGGTAGGTATTGCTCATTCATTCTGTTTAGATTTCCAAGGAATGCATTTATGGGAGTCCTCACTGATCCACGCTCCTGCTCAAAGGCTGGACGTGCAAAGTCGCGGACTGTCAGCAAGCTCAATCCTCTCAGCAGTAGGGAGCGGCCAGACTCGAGCCACGGGGCAGGAAGTGCACCCACGTCTCAGGGCATCGGAGCTCGGGTGCCCCAGGAAGAGCCCAGAATGTGACGGTGTAGTCTCGTGGCACAAGTCCCCGTGGCCAAACTTCTAGGTTTCTTCAAAGAAGTTCCGTTTACCCCCACAAGGTTTCTACCAGGAACCTTGTCGAGCCAGAGGCGATGCCCTTGGATCACACAGAAAGCTATTGGCATTGGAGATATTCCAATGCCCAAACTGGCAGGGCAAACCCTTGCAGCAACTGGGTTACTTGCCCTGGCGCCTTGTATTTTCGCCCCCAGGCCCGTCAGTGACATGACCGCGGAGAAACCTGAGACCCATTCATTTGTTCAGAGTTCCAAGCAGTGCATTTATGGGAGTCATCATCAATCCACCTGCTCAAAGGCTGCACGTTCAAAGTCGCAGGCTCCACTGCGGGGCAGCCACCGATCTCAATCATGTCAGCAGTCAGGAGTGGCCAGAGGCGACCCACGGGGCTGCAAATGGAGCTAAGGATCATGGCATCAGATCTGGGGTTCCCCTGCAAGAGCCAAGAAGGTGAGGGTGTAGTCTCAGTGCACAAGTCCCCGTGGCCAAACATCTAGGTTTCTGCAAAGAAGTTCCACTCACCACCACAAGGTTCCTACGAGGAGCCTCAAGGACTTCACGCCAAAACCACTCTGAGACTCTTTTGCCTTGACTTGCCTCACCTTGCCGCACTCTCCTCACTTCGCCAGGTATCATGGACTATACAGAGGGCCCAATGCTGCTGCAGGTGTTTGTTCCCTGGCACTCCACCACATGCCTCAGGGTGACAGAACACAGGGATGTTTGAGAAAAGTGAACGGGCGCACAGAGGCAAAGGGTGATACCACCCACCGATGTGCGCTATATCTCCCCTCAACATTTCATTTGCGGTCCATCATGTCTGTGTGTCCACAGCCAAACGTGAATGCATCGTGGCACAGATGCCTTCAGAGCGCACGGGCATCAGCACAAAGAGCACGGCCGTCCATCAACCCCCTGGTATGGGCCTTGAACTTTCCTGCCTGAGCCACCTCCCCGCCGACACAGCATAAGGATGTCATCCTGAACTGCTGAGACACCCTCAGGGGAACTGGGATTACTCAGCGTAAAAGCCACTGCCCTCTGGGGAACCAAACCACTCCTGGTGCATACGCTTCCACACAATGGATTCACCCGCAAGGGGAAATGTGGTCCCTGAGATCTTCCACAAGGGAACGGCCCTTGGCCAAATGGGACGACCTCCAACAAAAGCAGCTTGTAGGGACCGGTGACAAAACGCACCAGAGGAACTCCTGGACTGAACAATGGAGATTCACCTGCAGCCAGACTTCCTGGCCTGCTGCCAAGACTGGCAACCTACCCTTGGCCCACACACAAAGCTAATGGCATCGGAACCATTTCGACGCCCAACGTGGCAGGGCAAAGCCTTGCAGCAATTGTGTAACTTGCAGTGGTGTCTGGTACTTTCACCCTCTGGGCCCATCAGTGACGTGACATTGGGGAATCCCTGAGGCCCAGGTCCTCTACAAGCAACTTGTTACCCACAGCCATGCAACGACAGAACCCAGACAACAGCCTAGACACTTGAACTGGTATGACTTGTCTAGCCTGTGGCCAGGCTCGCCGGATACCACAGTCTCGACGCACCAGCGGGTGGCAGGAAAAATGACACCCACACCACACATCCTCTCCTGCCCTTAAACCTGCAGCCTTTCCTTGGCAGCCAACTCCCTTGTTTCTGCACGGTTGCACCCAATGACCTCCAGGTAGAGCTCCAATCCTCAGGGAACGCTATGTGGGCCGGGTGTAGAAACGATGCCTGGCTGTCCTCAGGAACACCTTCACATCTTCAACACAGGGGGAACGTGGTCAGACAGGGACAAAACACCCCAAGTCCTCCAAATCGGCCCCCATGAGGAGACACCATACTGTGCCATGAAGGCAACCATTCGCTGGCACAAGAACCCGCCATGAAGCAAATCGACCAAGGAGAGGAAAGAGGCGGGACCGTCCACAAATGTGCTCCCGTATTCCCTCCCTACACGTGCCTCCAGATGCTCCTGAGGGAATCCCAAATGTGTTCCGGGAACCCCATGGCCACCGTCGATCTATCCACCCACCAGTAAACCTGTGGGCTTAGCCAGCCATCTCACGTGTCTCTTTCACTCGCCTTGCCTTACTCTCTCTCCACCGGGATCCCAACGTGTCACGGCAAGATGCCAGAGCCACCCCTCACCAAAGAAGCTTGCCGTGACCAAGTTTGACTAAGGCATTTTCCAGCCCCTTCACACAGCACACACAAGCAGGACACAACCCGAGGAGGAGCCATCAGATTGGCCAAACTCCCAGGAACAGTGGCCCATTTGATTTCTCCCCTCAGCAGGAGAAACCTAAACTGCATCTGGTCTCCCAAGCAGAACATGACAAAGAAGCCTGCCCTAGGCCTGGAATCCTGTTCTGACCCTGAGCCTACAGACTTCTGTTTCTTTGAGGCCACAAGGCAATGACCAGCAGGTGGGGGCAGCCTGTAGAACTCAAGTGCAGGTGGCAGGACGAGCAATGGCTCACGCTTCCTCTCCTACCTGCATGCTGAACCGTGGCAGGGGACAGCAGTCCTGGCTAGACCAAGGAACCCAGAGACGGCACGCTGTCCCAAGCCTTCCCACCTGGATTGGCATCCCAGGCTCCTTTCCCAATGGCTCTTCTCCCCAGGAGATGACCACAACCCTCAACTTGAACAACGTGGCTGTAGACACCCACGGCCGCAAATGCAACGTGAACCTCTCCCTACTTTCCTTTGGGGAGCCACGTGCTGGACCTCAGTTCCAATGAGGAGACGGTAGGGATTTCTCACTCATTTTGTTCAGATTTCCAAGGAATGCATTTGTGGGAGTCATCATCGATCCAAGCACATGCTCAAACGGTGGACATGCAAAGTTGCAGATTCCACCATGGGACGGCCAGCGAGCTGAATCATATCAGCGTACGGAAGTGGCCAGAGCCGAGCCACGGGTCAGGAAATGCAGCCAGTTCTCAGGGCATCAAAGCTCGTGTTCCCCGAGAAAAGACCAGAAGGTGAGGGTGTAGCCCCGGTGCACACGTTCCCATCGCCAAACCTTTAGGTTTAGCAAAGAAGTGTCGCTTACCGCAACAAGGGTTAAAGCAGGATCCTCATGGAATGCACGCCAACACCCCTCTGAGACTCCTTCGGCTGGCCTCGCCTTGCCACACCGTCCTCACTTCAACGGGTATCAGGGATTATACGGATGGCCCCAGGCTGCTGCTGGCATTCCTTCCCTGGCATTCCACCTGGCTCGGGGTGAGAGAACACACGCATGCTTGAGGAGGGTGCACAGGCGCACCGAGGGAAAGGGCGATACCACCCAGCATCGTGTGTTCTATCTCTCCTCAACATTTCATTTACTGTCCATCTTGCCTGTGTGTCGGCAGGCAAACGTGAAAGCATCGTGGCAGTGGCGCCTTCAGAGCGTGCGGCCATCAGGACAAAGAGTGCCACCGACCAACAACCCCCTGGTCTCGGGCCCTGAAATTCCTCTCCTGAGCAATCTGCCCTCCATCACAGCAAAAGGATGTCTTCCTGATCCCCTGAGACACCCTCAGGACAACTGTGCCCCCTCAGCCTAAGAGCAAGTGCCCTCTATGGGAACAAAGACGCGTTTGGCCCTTATGATTAAACACAGTGGACACGCCCTCAAGGGGAGAGATCTTCCATAAGGGAAGGGCCCTTGGCTGAATAAGACGACCTCCATCAAAAGCGGCTCGTAGGGACCCGTGACAAAGGGCACCTGAAGAACCCCTGGACTGATCAAGGGAGACTCACCAGCAGGCATACTTCCTGGTCTCCTGCCAAGCCAGAGGAACTTCCCTAGGACCGCAACCAAAGCTAATGGCAAGGGAGCCATTCCAATGCCCAAAATGGCGGGCCAAACACTTGCAGCAACTGGGTAACTTATCGTAGCACCTTGCACATTCGCATTCTTCCCTTCAAGGACAAGACCTTGGAGAAACCATGAGACCCAGGTCCTCCAGAACCAACGTGTCACCCACAGCCGTGCAATGAGAGAATGCACCCAACATCCTGGACCCTTGAACCGGCATGGCTTCTCTGGCTTGAAGCCATGCATGCTGGAGATCACAGGCTCGCAGCACCAGAAGGTGGCAGGACAAAATGACCCCTGCAGCACACATTCACTCTAGCCCTTAAACCTGTAGCGTTGCCTTGGCGGCCGACTCCCTTCTTTCTGCATGGTTGGGCCCAAAGACCTCCGGGAAGAGCTCCAAACCTCAGGGAATGCTATGCCGACCTGGAATAGCAATGACGCTGGGCTGTCCTAAGGAACACCTTAACATCCTCAACATAGGGGCAATGAGGCCACACAGGGACAAAACATCCCAACGGCTCCAAATCGGTCCCAGTGAGAAGACACCATACTGTGCCGTGAAGGCACCATTCGCTGGAACAAGGACCCGCCGTGAAGCACATTGAGAAAGGAGAGGAAAAGGTTGGGATGGTCCACGAATGTGCACCTGTATTCCTTCCCTACACGGGGCTCCAAATGCTCCTGAAGATATCCCAAAAGAGTTCCGGGAACCCTATGTCCACCGACATCTCCACCCATACCGATCTATCCACCCAACAGTAAGCCTGTGGGCTTAGCCAACACTCTCCCGTGTATTTCCCGCTCGCCTTGCCTTGCTCTCTCCACCAGGATCCAAACGAATCCACCCCTCACCTAAGTAGCTTGATATCCCCTGGATTTGCCTAAGGCACTTTCCAAACTCTCCACACACAACACACAAGCAGGACACAACCCAAGGAGGCGCCATCAGCGTCGCCCAAATCCCGGGGACAGTGGCCCATTTGATTTCCCCCGACCATCAGGGCAAACCTAAACTATATCCCACCTCCCAAGCTGAACATGACATAGACGCCTGGCCTGGCCAGGACTCCTTCTCTGACCCTGAGTGCAGAGACTTCTGTTTCCTTGCGGGAACAAGGCAACGACCTGAGCTTGAGGGTGGCCTGTAGATCTCAATGGCAAGCCAGAGGAGTACCAGTGGCTCCCGCTTCCTTTCGCACCCGCACGCTGACCGCGGCAGGGGATAGCAGTTCTGGCTAGACTCAGGTGCCCAGAGACGTCAAGTTGTCCTTAGCCTTCCCACGTAGATGGACATCCCAGGCTCCTTTCCACATGGCTCTTTCTGCACGAGAAGCCCGCCACCCTCCACTTGAACAATGTTGCTGCGCACGCCCACAGTAGCAAATGCAACATGGACCTCTCCCTAATTTTCCTTTGGGAGCCACGTGCTGGACCTCAGTTAGGATGAGAAGACGGTAGGTATTGCTCATTCATTCTGTTTAGATTTCCAAGGAATGCATTTATGGGAGTCCTCACTGATCCACGCTCCTGCTCAAAGGCTGGACGTGCAAAGTCGCGGACTGTCAGCAAGCTCAATCCTCTCAGCAGTAGGGAGCGGCCAGACTCGAGCCACGGGGCAGGAAGTGCACCCACGTCTCAGGGCATCGGAGCTCGGGTGCCCCAGGAAGAGCCCAGAATGTGACGGTGTAGTCTCGCGGCACAAGTCCCCGTGGCCAAACTTCTAGGTTTCTTCAAAGAAGTTCCGTTTACCCCCACAAGGTTTCTACCAGGAACCTTGTTGAGCCAGAGGCGATGCCCTTGGATCACACAGAAAGCTATTGGCATTGGAGATATTCCAATGCCCAAACTGGCAGGGCAAACCCTTGCAGCAACTGGGTTACTTGCCCTGGCGCCTTGTATTTTCGCCCCCAGGCCCGTCAGTGACATGACCGCGGAGAAACCTGAGACCCATTCATTTGTTCAGAGTTCCAAGCAGTGCATTTATGGGAGTCATCATCAATCCACCTGCTCAAAGGCTGCACGTTCAAAGTCGCAGGCTCCACCGCGGGGCAGCCACCGATCTCAATCATGTCAGCAGTCAGGAGTGGCCAGAGGCGACCCACGGGGCTGCAAATGGAGCTAAGGATCATGGCATCAGATCTGGGGTTCCCCTGCAAGAGCCAAGAAGGTGAGGGTGTAGTCTCAGTGCACAAGTCCCCGTGGCCAAACATCTAGGTTTCTGCAAAGAAGTTCCACTCACCACCACAAGGTTCCTACGAGGAGCCTCAAGGACTTCACGCCAAAACCACTCTGAGACTCTTTTGCTTTGACTTGCCTCACCTTGCCGCACTCTCCTCACTTCGCCAGGTATCATGGACTATACAGAGGGCCCAATGCTGCTGCAGGTGTTTGTTCCCTGGCACTCCACCACATGCCTCAGGGTGACAGAACACAGGGATGTTTGAGAAAAGTGAACGGGCGCACAGAGGCAAAGGGTGATACCGCCCACCGATGTGCGCTATATCTCCCCTCAACATTTCATTTGCAGTCCATCATGTCTGTGTGTCCACAGCCAAACGTGAATGCATCGTGGCACAGATGCCTTCAGAGCGCACGGGCATCAGCACAAAGAGCACGGCCGTCCATCAACGCCCCGGTATGGGCCTTGAACTTTCCTGCCTGAGCCACCTCCCCACCGACACAGCATAAGGATGTCATCCTGAACTGCTGAGACACCCTCAGGGGAACTGGGATTACTCAGCGTAAAAGCCACTGCCCTCTGGGGAACCAAACCACTCCTGGCGCATACGCTTCCACACAATGGATTCACCCGCAAGGGGAAATGTGGTCCCTGAGATCTTCCACAAGGGAACGGCCCTTGGCCAAATGGGACGACCTCCAACAAAAGCAGCTTGTAGGGACCGGTGACAAAACGCACCAGAGGAACTCCTGGACTGAACAATGGAGATTCACCTGCAGCCAGACTTCCTGGCCTGCTGCCAAGACTGGCAACCTACCCTTGGCCCACACACAAAGCTAATGGCATCGGAACCATTCCGACACCCAACGTGGCGGGGCAAACCCTTGCAGCAATTGTGTAACTTGCAGTGGTGTCTGGTACTTTCACCCTCTGGGCCCATCAGTGACGTGACATTGGGGAATCCCTGAGGCCCAGGTCCTCTACAAGCAACTTGTTACCCACAGCCATGCAACGACAGAACCCAGACAACAGCCTAGACACTTGAACCGGTATGACTTGTCTAGCCTGTGGCCAGGCTCACCGGATACCACAGTCTCGACGCACCAGCGGGTGGCAGGAAAAATGACACCCACACCACACATCCTCTCCTGCCCTTAAACCTGCAGCCTTTCCTTGGCAGCCAACTCCCTTGTTTCTGCACGGTTGCACCCAATGACCTCCGGGTAGAGCTCCAATCCTCAGGGAACGCTGTGTGGGCCGGGTATAGAAACGATGCCTGGCTGTCCTCAGGAACACCTTCACATCTTCAACACAGGGGGAACGTGGTCAGACAGGGACAAAACACCCCAAGGCCTCCAAATCGGCCCCCATGAGGAGACACCATACTGTGCCATGAAGGCAACCATTCGCTGGCACAAGAACCCGCCATGAAGCAAATCGACCAAGGAGAGGAAAGAGGCGGGACCGTCCACAAATGTGCTCCCGTATTCCCTCCCTACACGTGCCTCCAGATGCTCCTGAGGGAATCCCAAATGTGTTCCGGGAACCCCATGGCCACTGTCGATCTATCCACCCACCAGTAAACCTGTGGGCTTAGCCAGCCATCTCACGTGTCTCTTTCACTCGCCTTGCCTTACTCTCTCTCCACCGGGATCCCAACGTGTCACGGCAAGATGCCAGAGCCACCCCTCACCAAAGAAGCTTGCCGTGACCAAGTTTGACTAAGGCATTTTCCAGCCCCTTCACACAGCACACACAAGCAGGACACAACCCGAGGAGGAGCCATCAGATTGGCCAAACTCCCAGGAACAGTGGCCCATTTGATTTCTCCCCTCAGCAGGAGAAACCTAAACTGCATCTGGTCTCCCAAGCAGAACATGACAAAGAAGCCTGCCCTAGGCCTGGAATCCTGTTCTGACCCTGAGCCTACAGACTTCTGTTTCTTTGAGGCCACAAGGCAATGACCAGCAGGTGGGGGCAGCCTGTAGAACTCAAGTGCAGGTGGCAGGACGAGCAATGGCTCACGCTTCCTCTCCTACCTGCATGCTGAACCGTGGCAGGGGACAGCAGTCCTGGCTAGACCAAGGAACCCAGAGACGGCACGCTGTCCCAAGCCTTCCCACCTGGATTGGCATCCCAGGCTCCTTTCCCAATGGCTCTTCTCCCCAGGAGATGACCACAACCCTCAACTTGAACAACGTGGCTGTAGACACCCACGGCCGCAAATGCAACGTGAACCTCTCCCTACTTTCCTTTGGGGAGCCACGTGCTGGACCTCAGTTCCAACGAGGAGACGGTAGGGATTTCTCACTCATTTTGTTCAGATTTCCAAGGAATGCATTTGTGGGAGTCATCATCGATCCAAGCACATGCTCAAACGGTGGACATGCAAAGTTGCAGATTCCACCATGGGACGGTCAGCGAGCTGAATCATATCAGCGTACGGAAGTGGCCAGCAGAGCCGAGCCACGGGTCAGGAAATGCAGCCAGTTCTCAGGGCATCAAAGCTCGTGTTCCCCGAGAAAAGACCAGAAGGTGAGGGTGTAGCCCCAGTGCACACGTTCCCATCGCCAAACCTTTAGGTTTAGCAAAGAAGTGTCGCTTACCGCAACAAGGGTTAAAGCAGGATCCTCATGGAATGCACGCCAACACCCCTCTGAGACTCCTTCGGCTGGCCTCGCCTTGCCACACCGTCCTCACTTCAACGGGTATCAGGGATTATACGGATGGCCCCAGGCTGCTGCTGGCATTCCTTCCCTGGCATTCCACCTGGCTCGGGGTGAGAGAACACACGCATGCTTGAGGAGGGTGCACAGGCGCACCGAGGGAAAGGGCGATACCACCCAGCATTGTGTGTTCTATCTCTCCTCAACATTTCATTTACTGTCCATCTTGCCTGTGTGTCCGCAGGCAAACGTGAAAGCATCGTGGCACTGGCGCCTTCAGAGCGTGCGGCCATCAGGACAAAGAGTGCCACCGACCAACAACCCCCTGGTCTCGGGCCCTGAAATTCCTCTCCTGAGCAATCTGCCCTCCATCACAGCAAAAGGATGTCTTCCTGATCCCCTGAGACACCCTCAGGACAACTGTGCCCCCTCAGCCTAAGAGCAAGTGCCCTCTATGGGAACAAAGACGCGTTTGGCCCTTATGATTAAACACAGTGGACACGCCCTCAAGGGGAGAGATCTTCCATAAGGGAAGGGCCCTTGGCTGAATAAGACGACCTCCATCAAAAGCGGCTCGTAGGGACCCGTGACAAAGGGCACCTGAAGAACCCCTGGACTGATCAAGGGAGACTCACCAGCAGGCATACTTCCTGGTCTCCTGCCAAGCCAGAGGAACTTCCCTAGGACCGCAACCAAAGCTAATGGCAAGGGAGCCATTCCAATGCCCAAAATGGCGGGCCAAACACTTGCAGCAACTGGGTAACTTATCGTAGCACCTTGCACATTCGCATTCTTCCCTTCAAGGACAAGACCTTGGAGAAACCATGAGACCCAGGTCCTCCAGAACCAACGTGTCACCCACAGCCGTGCAATGAGAGAACGCACCCAACATCCTGGACCCTTGAACCAGCATGGCTTCTCTGGCTTGAAGCCATGCATGCTGGAGATCACAGGCTCGCAGCACCAGAAGGTGGCAGGACAAAATGACCCCTGCAGCACACATTCACTCTAGCCCTTAAACCTGTAGCGTTGCCTTGGCGGCCGACTCCCTTCTTTCTGCATGGTTGGGCCCAAAGACCTCCGGGAAGAGCTCCAAACCTCAGGGAATTCTATGCCGACCTGGTATAGCAATGACGCTGGGCTGTCCTAAGGAACACCTTAACATCCTCAACATAGGGGCAATGAGGCCACACAGGGACAAAACATCCCAACGGCTCCAAATCGGTCCCAGTGAGAAGACACCATACTGTGCCGTGAAGGCACCATTCGCTGGAACAAGGACCCGCCGTGAAGCACATTGAGAAAGGAGAGGAAAAGGTTGGGATGGTCCACGAATGTGCACCTGTATTCCTTCCCTACACGGGGCTCCAAATGCTCCTGAAGATATCCCAAAAGAGTTCCGGGAACCCTATGTCCACCGACATCTCCACCCATACCGATCTATCCACCCAACAGTAAGCCTGTGGGCTTAGCCAACACTCTCCCGTGTATTTCCCGCTCGCCTTGCCTTGCTCTCTCCACCAGGATCCAAACGAATCCACCCCTCACCTAAGTAGCTTGATATCCCCTGGATTTGCCTAAGGCACTTTCCAAACTCTCCACACACAACACACAAGCAGGACACAACCCAAGGAGGCGCCATCAGCGTCGCCCAAATCCCGGGGACAGTGGCCCATTTGATTTCCCCCGACCATCAGGGCAAACCTAAACTATATCCCACCTCCCAAGCTGAACATGACATAGACGCCTGGCCTGGCCAGGACTCCTTCTCTGACCCTGAGTGCAGAGACTTCTGTTTCCTTGCGGGAACAAGGCAACGACCTGAGCTTGAGGGTGGCCTGTAGATCTCAATGGCAAGCCAGAGGAGTACCAGTGGCTCACGCTTCCTTTCGCACCCGCACGCTGACCGCGGCAGGGGATAGCAGTTCTGGCTAGACTCAGGTGCCCAGAGACGTCAAGTTGTCCTTAGCCTTCCCACGTAGATGGACATCCCAGGCTCCTTTCCACATGGCTCTTTCTGCACGAGAAGCCCGCCACCCTCCACTTGAACAATGTTGCTGCGCACTCCCACAGTAGCAAATGCAACATGGACCTCTCCCTAATTTTCCTTTGGGAGCCACGTGCTGGACCTCAGTTAGGATGAGAAGACGGTAGGTATTGCTCATTCATTCTGTTTAGATTTCCAAGGAATGCATTTATGGGAGTCCTCACTGATCCACGCTCCTGCTCAAAGGCTGGACGTGCAAAGTCGCGGACTGTCAGCAAGCTCAATCCTCTCAGCAGCAGGGAGCGGCCAGACTCGAGCCACGGGGCAGGAAGTGCACCCACGTCTCAGGGCATCGGAGCTCGGGTGCCCCAGGAAGAGCCCAGAATGTGACGGTGTAGTCTCGCGGCACAAGTCCCCGTGGCCAAACTTCTAGGTTTCTTCAAAGAAGTTCCGTTTACCCCCACAAGGTTTCTACCAGGAACCTTGTCGAGCCAGAGGCGATGCCCTTGGATCACACAGAAAGCTATTGGCATTGGAGATATTCCAATGCCCAAACTGGCAGGGCAAACCCTTGCAGCAACTGGGTTACTTGCCCTGGCGCCTTGTATTTTCGCCCCCAGGCCCGTCAGTGACATGACCGCGGAGAAACCTGAGACCCATTAATTTGTTCAGAGTTCCAAGCAGTGCATTTATGGGAGTCATCATCAATCCACCTGCTCAAAGGCTGCACGTTCAAAGTCGCAGGCTCCACCGCGGGGCAGCCACCGATCTCAATCATGTCAGCAGTCAGGAGTGGCCAGAGGCGACCCACGGGGCTGCAAATGGAGCTAAGGATCATGGCATCAGATCTGGGGTTCCCCTGCAAGAGCCAAGAAGGTGAGGGTGTAGTCTCAGTGCACAAGTCCCCGTGGCCAAACATCTAGGTTTCTGCAAAGAAGTTCCACTCACCACCACAAGGTTCCTACGAGGAGCCTCAAGGACTTCACGCCAAAACCACTCTGAGACTCTTTTGCTTTGACTTGCCTCACCTTGCCGCACTCTCCTCACTTCGCCAGGTATCATGGACTATACAGAGGGCCCAATGCTGCTGCAGGTGTTTGTTCCCTGGCACTCCACCACATGCCTCAGGGTGACAGAACACAGGGATGTTTGAGAAAAGTGAACGGGCGCACAGAGGCAAAGGGTGATACCGCCCACCGATGTGCGCTATATCTCCCCTCAACATTTCATTTGCAGTCCATCATGTCTGTGTGTCCACAGCCAAATGTGAATGCATCGTGGCACAGATGCCTTCAGAGCGCACGGGCATCAGCACAAAGAGCACGGCCGTCCATCAACGCCCCGGTATGGGCCTTGAACTTTCCTGCCTGAGCCACCTCCCCACCGACACAGCATAAGGATGTCATCCTGAACTGCTGAGACACCCTCAGGGGAACTGGGATTACTCAGCGTAAAAGCCACTGCCCTCTGGGGAACCAAACCACTCCTGGCGCATACGCTTCCACACAATGGATTCACCCGCAAGGGGAAATGTGGTCCCTGAGATCTTCCACAAGGGAACGGCCCTTGGCCAAATGGGACGACCTCCAACAAAAGCAGCTTGTAGGGACCGGTGACAAAACGCACCAGAGGAACTCCTGGACTGAACAATGGAGATTCACCTGCAGCCAGACTTCCTGGCCTGCTGCCAAGACTGGCAACCTACCCTTGGCCCACACACAAAGCTAATGGCATCGGAACCATTCCGACACCCAACGTGGCGGGGCAAACCCTTGCAGCAATTGTGTAACTTGCAGTGGTGTCTGGTACTTTCACCCTCTGGGCCCATCAGTGACGTGACATTGGGGAATCCCTGAGGCCCAGGTCCTCTACAAGCAACTTGTTACCCACAGCCATGCAACGACAGAACCCAGACAACAGCCTAGACACTTGAACCGGTATGACTTGTCTAGCCTGTGGCCAGGCTCACCGGATACCACAGTCTCGACGCACCAGCGGGTGGCAGGAAAAATGACACCCACACCACACATCCTCTCCTGCCCTTAAACCTGCAGCCTTTCCTTGGCAGCCAACTCCCTTGTTTCTGCACGGTTGCACCCAATGACCTCCGGGTAGAGCTCCAATCCTCAGGGAACGCTGTGTGGGCCGGGTATAGAAACGATGCCTGGCTGTCCTCAGGAACACCTTCACATCTTCAACACAGGGGGAACGTGGTCAGACAGGGACAAAACACCCCAAGGCCTCCAAATCGGCCCCCATGAGGAGACACCATACTGTGCCATGAAGGCAACCATTCGCTGGCACAAGAACCCGCCATGAAGCAAATCGACCAAGGAGAGGAAAGAGGCGGGACCGTCCACAAATGTGCTCCCGTATTCCCTCCCTACACGTGCCTCCAGATGCTCCTGAGGGAATCCCAAATGTGTTCCGGGAACCCCATGGCCACTGTCGATCTATCCACCCACCAGTAAACCTGTGGGCTTAGCCAGCCATCTCACGTGTCTCTTTCACTCGCCTTGCCTTACTCTCTCTCCACCGGGATCCCAACGTGTCACGGCAAGATGCCAGAGCCACCCCTCACCAAAGAAGCTTGCCGTGACCAAGTTTGACTAAGGCATTTTCCAGCCCCTTCACACAGCACACACAAGCAGGACACAACCCGAGGAGGAGCCATCAGATTGGCCAAACTCCCAGGAACAGTGGCCCATTTGATTTCTCCCCTCAGCAGGAGAAACCTAAACTGCATCTGGTCTCCCAAGCAGAACATGACAAAGAAGCCTGCCCTAGGCCTGGAATCCTGTTCTGACCCTGAGCCTACAGACTTCTGTTTCTTTGAGGCCACAAGGCAATGACCAGCAGGTGGGGGCAGCCTGTAGAACTCAAGTGCAGGTGGCAGGACGAGCAATGGCTCACGCTTCCTCTCCTACCTGCATGCTGAACCGTGGCAGGGGACAGCAGTCCTGGCTAGACCAAGGAACCCAGAGACGGCACGCTGTCCCAAGCCTTCCCACCTGGATTGGCATCCCAGGCTCCTTTCCCAATGGCTCTTCTCCCCAGGAGATGACCACAACCCTCAACTTGAACAACGTGGCTGTAGACACCCACGGCCGCAAATGCAACGTGAACCTCTCCCTACTTTCCTTTGGGGAGCCACGTGCTGGACCTCAGTTCCAACGAGGAGACGGTAGGGATTTCTCACTCATTTTGTTCAGATTTCCAAGGAATGCATTTGTGGGAGTCATCATCGATCCAAGCACATGCTCAAACGGTGGACATGCAAAGTTGCAGATTCCACCATGGGACGGTCAGCGAGCTGAATCATATCAGCGTACGGAAGTGGCCAGCAGAGCCGAGCCACGGGTCAGGAAATGCAGCCAGTTCTCAGGGCATCAAAGCTCGTGTTCCCCGAGAAAAGACCAGAAGGTGAGGGTGTAGCCCCAGTGCACACGTTCCCATCGCCAAACCTTTAGGTTTAGCAAAGAAGTGTCGCTTACCGCAACAAGGGTTAAAGCAGGATCCTCATGGAATGCACGCCAACACCCCTCTGAGACTCCTTCGGCTGGCCTCGCCTTGCCACACCGTCCTCACTTCAACGGGTATCAGGGATTATACGGATGGCCCCAGGCTGCTGCTGGCATTCCTTCCCTGGCATTCCACCTGGCTCGGGGTGAGAGAACACACGCATGCTTGAGGAGGGTGCACAGGCGCACCGAGGGAAAGGGCGATACCACCCAGCATTGTGTGTTCTATCTCTCCTCAACATTTCATTTACTGTCCATCTTGCCTGTGTGTCCGCAGGCAAACGTGAAAGCATCGTGGCACTGGCGCCTTCAGAGCGTGCGGCCATCAGGACAAAGAGTGCCACCGACCAACAACCCCCTGGTCTCGGGCCCTGAAATTCCTCTCCTGAGCAATCTGCCCTCCATCACAGCAAAAGGATGTCTTCCTGATCCCCTGAGACACCCTCAGGACAACTGTGCCCCCTCAGCCTAAGAGCAAGTGCCCTCTATGGGAACAAACACGCGTTTGGCCCTTATGATTAAACACAGTGGACACGCCCTCAAGGGGAGAGATCTTCCATAAGGGAAGGGCCCTTGGCTGAATAAGACGACCTCCATCAAAAGCGGCTCGTAGGGACCCGTGACAAAGGGCACCTGAAGAACCCCTGGACTGATCAAGGGAGACTCACCAGCAGGCATACTTCCTGGTCTCCTGCCAAGCCAGAGGAACTTCCCTAGGACCGCAACCAAAGCTAATGGCAAGGGAGCCATTCCAATGCCCAAAATGGCGGGCCAAACACTTGCAGCAACTGGGTAACTTATCGTAGCACCTTGCACATTCGCATTCTTCCCTTCAAGGACAAGACCTTGGAGAAACCATGAGACCCAGGTCCTCCAGAACCAACGTGTCACCCACAGCCGTGCAATGAGAGAACGCACCCAACATCCTGGACCCTTGAACCGGCATGGCTTCTCTGGCTTGAAGCCATGCATGCTGGAGATCACAGGCTCGCAGCACCAGAAGGTGGCAGGACAAAATGACCCCTGCAGCACACATTCACTCTAGCCCTTAAACCTGTAGCGTTGCCTTGGCGGCCGACTCCCTTCTTTCTGCATGGTTGGGCCCAAAGACCTCCGGGAAGAGCTCCAAACCTCAGGGAATTCTATGCCGACCTGGTATAGCAATGACGCTGGGCTGTCCTAAGGAACACCTTAACATCCTCAACATAGGGGCAATGAGGCCACACAGGGACAAAACATCCCAACGGCTCCAAATCGGTCCCAGTGAGAAGACACCATACTGTGCCGTGAAGGCACCATTCGCTGGAACAAGGACCCGCCGTGAAGCACATTGAGAAAGGAGAGGAAAAGGTTGGGATGGTCCACGAATGTGCACCTGTATTCCTTCCCTACACGGGGCTCCAAATGCTCCTGAAGATATCCCAAAAGAGTTCCGGGAACCCTATGTCCACCGACATCTCCACCCATACCGATCTATCCACCCAACAGTAAGCCTGTGGGCTTAGCCAACACTCTCCCGTGTATTTCCCGCTCGCCTTGCCTTGCTCTCTCCACCAGGATCCAAACGAATCCACCCCTCACCTAAGTAGCTTGATATCCCCTGGATTTGCCTAAGGCACTTTCCAAACTCTCCACACACAACACACAAGCAGGACACAACCCAAGGAGGCGCCATCAGCGTCGCCCAAATCCCGGGGACAGTGGCCCATTTGATTTCCCCCGACCATCAGGGCAAACCTAAACTATATCCCACCTCCCAAGCTGAACATGACATAGACGCCTGGCCTGGCCAGGACTCCTTCTCTGACCCTGAGTGCAGAGACTTCTGTTTCCTTGCGGGAACAAGGCAACGACCTGAGCTTGAGGGTGGCCTGTAGATCTCAATGGCAAGCCAGAGGAGTACCAGTGGCTCACGCTTCCTTTCGCACCCGCACGCTGACCGCGGCAGGGGATAGCAGTTCTGGCTAGACTCAGGTGCCCAGAGACGTCAAGTTGTCCTTAGCCTTCCCACGTAGATGGACATCCCAGGCTCCTTTCCACATGGCTCTTTCTGCACGAGAAGCCCGCCACCCTCCACTTGAACAATGTTGCTGCGCACTCCCACAGTAGCAAATGCAACATGGACCTCTCCCTAATTTTCCTTTGGGAGCCACGTGCTGGACCTCAGTTAGGATGAGAAGACGGTAGGTATTGCTCATTCATTCTGTTTAGATTTCCAAGGAATGCATTTATGGGAGTCCTCACTGATCCACGCTCCTGCTCAAAGGCTGGACGTGCAAAGTCGCGGACTGTCAGCAAGCTCAATCCTCTCAGCAGTAGGGAGCGGCCAGACTCGAGCCACGGGGCAGGAAGTGCACCCACGTCTCAGGGCATCGGAGCTCGGGTGCCCCAGGAAGAGCCCAGAATGTGACGGTGTAGTCTCGCGGCACAAGTCCCCGTGGCCAAACTTCTAGGTTTCTTCAAAGAAGTTCCGTTTACCCCCACAAGGTTTCTACCAGGAACCTTGTCGAGCCAGAGGCGATGCCCTTGGATCACACAGAAAGCTATTGGCATTGGAGATATTCCAATGCCCAAACTGGCAGGGCAAACCCTTGCAGCAACTGGGTTACTTGCCCTGGCGCCTTGTATTTTCGCCCCCAGGCCCGTCAGTGACATGACCGCGGAGAAACCTGAGACCCATTCATTTGTTCAGAGTTCCAAGCAGTGCATTTATGGGAGTCATCATCAATCCACCTGCTCAAAGGCTGCACGTTCAAAGTTGCAGGCTCCACTGCGGGGCAGCCACCGATCTCAATCATGTCAGCAGTCAGGAGTGGCCAGAGGCGACCCACGGGGCTGCAAATGGAGCTAAGGATCATGGCATCAGATCTGGGGTTCCCCTGCAAGAGCCAAGAAGGTGAGGGTGTAGTCTCAGTGCACAAGTCCCCGTGGCCAAACATCTAGGTTTCTGCAAAGAAGTTCCACTCACCACCACAAGGTTCCTACGAGGAGCCTCAAGGACTTCACGCCAAAACCACTCTGAGACTCTTTTGCTTTGACTTGCCTCACCTTGCCGCACTCTCCTCACTTCGCCAGGTATCATGGACTATACAGAGGGCCCAATGCTGCTGCAGGTGTTTGTTCCCTGGCACTCCACCACATGCCTCAGGGTGACAGAACACAGGGATGTTTGAGAAAAGTGAACGGGCGCACAGAGGCAAAGGGTGATACCGCCCACCGATGTGCGCTATATCTCCCCTCAACATTTCATTTGCAGTCCATCATGTCTGTGTGTCCACAGCCAAACGTGAATGCATCGTGGCACAGATGCCTTCAGAGCGCACGGGCATCAGCACAAAGAGCACGGCCGTCCATCAACGCCCCGGTATGGGCCTTGAACTTTCCTGCCTGAGCCACCTCCCCGCCGACACAGCATAAGGATGTCATCCTGAACTGCTGAGACACCCTCAGGGGAACTGGGATTACTCAGCGTAAAAGCCACTGCCCTCTGGGGAACCAAACCACTCCTGGCGCATACGCTTCCACACAATGGATTCACCCTCAAGGGGAAATGTGGTCCCTGAGATCTTCCACAAGGGAACGGCCCTTCGCCAAATGGGACGACCTCCAACAAAAGCAGCTTGTAGGGACCGGTGACAAAACGCACCAGAGGAACTCCTGGACTGAACAATGGAGATTCACCTGCAGCCAGACTTCCTGGCCTGCTGCCAAGACTGGCAACCTACCCTTGGCCCACACACAAAGCTAATGGCATCGGAACCATTCCGACACCCAACGTGGCGGGGCAAACCCTTGCAGCAATTGTGTAACTTGCAGTGGTGTCTGGTACTTTCACCCTCTGGGCCCATCAGTGACGTGACATTGGGGAATCCCTGAGGCCCAGGTCCTCTACAAGCAACTTGTTACCCACAGCCATGCAACGACAGAACCCAGACAACAGCCTAGACACTTGAACCGGTATGACTTGTCTAGCCTGTGGCCAGGCTCACCGGATACCACAGTCTCGACGCACTAGCGGGTGGCAGGAAAAATGACACCCACACCACACATCCTCTCCTGCCCTTAAACCTGCAGCCTTTCCTTGGCAGCCAACTCCCTTGTTTCTGCACGGTTGCACCCAATGACCTCCGGGTAGAGCTCCAATCCTCAGGGAACGCTGTGTGGGCCGGGTATAGAAACGATGCCTGGCTGTCCTCAGGAACACCTTCACATCTTCAACACAGGGGGAACGTGGTCAGACAGGGACAAAACACCCCAAGGCCTCCAAATCGGCCCCCATGAGGAGACACCATACTGTGCCATGAAGGCAACCATTCGCTGGCACAAGAACCCGCCATGAAGCAAATCGACCAGGGAGAGGAAAGAGGCGGGACAGTCCACAAATGTGCTCCCGTATTCCCTCCCTACACGTGCCTCCAGATGCTCCTGAGGGAATCCCAAATGTGTTCCGGGAACCCCATGGCCACCGTCGATCTATCCACCCACCAGTAAACCTGTGGGCTTAGCCAGCCATCTCACGTGGCTCTTTCACTTGCCTTGCCTTACTCTCTCTCCACCGGGATCCCAACGTGTCACGGCAAGATGCCAGAGCCACCCCTCACCAAAGAAGCTTGCCGTGACCAAGTTTGACTAAGGCATTTTCCAGCCCCTTCACACAGCACACACAAGCAGGACACAACCCGAGGAGGAGCCATCAGATTGGCCAAACTCCCAGGAACAGTGGCCCATTTGATTTCTCCCCTCAGCAGGAGAAACCTAAACTGCATCTGGTCTCCCAAGCAGAACATGACAAAGAAGCCTGCCCTAGGCCTGGAATCCTGTTCTGACCCTGAGCCTACAGACTTCTGTTTCTTTGAGGCCACAAGGCAATGACCAGCAGGTGGGGGCAGCCTGTAGAACTCAAGTGCAGGTGGCAGGACGAGCAATGGCTCACGCTTCCTCTCCTACCTGCATGCTGAACCGTGGCAGGGGACAGCAGTCCTGGCTAGACCAAGGAACCCAGAGACGGCACGCTGTCCCAAGCCTTCCCACCTGGATTGGCATCCCAGGCTCCTTTCCCAATGGCTCTTCTCCCCAGGAGATGACCACAACCCTCAACTTGAACAACGTGGCTGTAGACACCCACGGCCGCAAATGCAACGTGAACCTCTCCCTACTTTCCTTTGGGGAGCCACGTGCTGGACCTCAGTTCCAACGAGGAGACGGTAGGGATTTCTCACTCATTTTGTTCAGATTTCCAAGGAATGCATTTGTGGGAGTCATCATCGATCCAAGCACATGCTCAAACGGTGGACATGCAAAGTTGCAGATTCCACCATGGGACGGCCAGCGAGCTGAATCATATCAGCGTACGGAAGTGGCCAGCAGAGCCGAGCCACGGGTCAGGAAATGCAGCCAGTTCTCAGGGCATCAAAGCTCGTGTTCCCCGAGAAAAGACCAGAAGGTGAGGGTGTAGCCCCGGTGCACACGTTCCCATCGCCAAACCTTTAGGTTTAGCAAAGAAGTGTCGCTTACCGCAACAAGGGTTAAAGCAGGATCCTCATGGAATGCACGCCAACACCCCTCTGAGACTCCTTCGGCTGGCCTCGCCTTGCCACACCGTCCTCACTTCAATGGGTATCAGGGATTATACGGATGGCCCCAGGCTGCTGCTGGCATTCCTTCCCTGGCATTCCACCTGGCTCAGGGTGAGAGAACACACGCATGCTTGAGGAGGGTGCACAGGCGCACCGAGGGAAAGGGCGATACCACCCAGCATTGTGTGTTCTATCTCTCCTCAACATTTCATTTACTGTCCATCTTGCCTGTGTGTCCGCAGGCAAACGTGAAAGCATCGTGGCACTGGCGCCTTCAGAGCGTGCGGCCATCAGGACAAAGAGTGCCACCGACCAACAACCCCCTGGTCTCGGGCCCTGAAATTCCTCTCCTGAGCAATCTGCCCTCCATCACAGCAAAAGGATGCCTTCCTGATCCCCTGAGACACCCTCAGGACAACTGTGCCCCCTCAGCCTAAGAGCAAGTGCCCTCTATGGGAACAAACACGCGTTTGGCCCTTATGATTAAACACAGTGGACACGCCCTCAAGGGGAGAGATCTTCCATAAGGGAAGGGCCCTTGGCTGAATAAGACGACCTCCATCAAAAGCGGCTCGTAGGGACCCGTGACAAAGGGCACCTGAAGAACCCCTGGACTGATCAAGGGAGACTCACCAGCAGGCATACTTCCTGGTCTCCTGCCAAGCCAGAGGAACTTCCCTAGGACCGCAACCAAAGCTAATGGCAAGGGAGCCATTCCAATGCCCAAAATGGCGGGCCAAACACTTGCAGCAACTGGGTAACTTATCGTAGCACCTTGCACATTCGCATTCTTCCCTTCAAGGACAAGACCTTGGAGAAACCATGAGACCCAGGTCCTCCAGAACCAACGTGTCACCCACAGCCGTGCAATGAGAGAACGCACCCAACATCCTGGACCCTTGAACCGGCATGGCTTCTCTGGCTTGAAGCCATGCATGCTGGAGATCACAGGCTCGCAGCACCAGAAGGTGGCAGGACAAAATGACCCCTGCAGCACACATTCACTCTAGCCCTTAAACCTGTAGCGTTGCCTTGGCGGCCGACTCCCTTCTTTCTGCATGGTTGGGCCCAAAGACCTCCGGGAAGAGCTCCAAACCTCAGGGAATGCTATGCCGACCTGGAATAGCAATGACGCTGGGCTGTCCTAAGGAACACCTTAACATCCTCAACATAGGGGCAATGAGGCCACACAGGGACAAAACATCCCAACGGCTCCAAATCGGTCCCAGTGAGAAGACACCATACTGTGCCGTGAAGGCACCATTCGCTGGAACAAGGACCCGCCGTGAAGCACATTGAGAAAGGAGAGGAAAAGGTTGGGATGGTCCACGAATGTGCACCTGTATTCCTTCCCTACACGGGGCTCCAAATGCTCCTGAAGATATCCCAAAAGAGTTCCGGGAACCCTATGTCCACCGACATATCCACCCATACCGATCTATCCACCCAACAGTAAGCCTGTGGGCTTAGCCAACACTCTCCCGTGTATTTCCCGCTCGCCTTGCCTTGCTCTCTCCACCAGGATCCAAACGAATCCACCCCTCACCTAAGTAGCTTGATATCCCCTGGATTTGCCTAAGGCACTTTCCAAACTCTCCACACACAACACACAAGCAGGACACAACCCAAGGAGGCGCCATCAGCGTCGCCCAAATCCCGGGGACAGTGGCCCATTTGATTTCCCCCGACCATCAGGGCAAACCTAAACTATATCCCACCTCCCAAGCTGAACATGACATAGACGCCTGGCCTGGCCAGGACTCCTTCTCTGACCCTGAGTGCAGAGACTTCTGTTTCCTTGCGGGAACAAGGCAACGACCTGAGCTTGAGGGTGGCCTGTAGATCTCAATGGCAAGCCAGAGGAGTACCAGTGGCTCACGCTTCCTTTCGCACCCGCACGCTGACCGCGGCAGGGGATAGCAGTTCTGGCTAGACTCAGGTGCCCAGAGACGTCAAGTTGTCCTTAGCCTTCCCACGTAGATGGACATCCCAGGCTCCTTTCCACATGGCTCTTTCTGCACGAGAAGCCCGCCACCCTCCACTTGAACAATGTTGCTGCGCACTCCCACAGTAGCAAATGCAACATGGACCTCTCCCTAATTTTCCTTTGGGAGCCACGTGCTGGACCTCAGTTAGGATGAGAAGACGGTAGGTATTGCTCATTCATTCTGTTTAGATTTCCAAGGAATGCATTTATGGGAGTCCTCACTGATCCACGCTCCTGCTCAAAGGCTGGACGTGCAAAGTCGCGGACTGTCAGCAAGCTCAATCCTCTCAGCAGTAGGGAGCGGCCAGACTCGAGCCACGGGGCAGGAAGTGCACCCACGTCTCAGGGCATCGGAGCTCGGGTGCCCCAGGAAGAGCCCAGAATGTGACGGTGTAGTCTCGTGGCACAAGTCCCCGTGGCCAAACTTCTAGGTTTCTTCAAAGAAGTTCCGTTTACCCCCACAAGGTTTCTACCAGGAACCTTGTCGAGCCAGAGGCGATGCCCTTGGATCACACAGAAAGCTATTGGCATTGGAGATATTCCAATGCCCAAACTGGCAGGGCAAACCCTTGCAGCAACTGGGTTACTTGCCCTGGCGCCTTGTATTTTCGCCCCCAGGCCCGTCAGTGACATGACCGCGGAGAAACCTGAGACCCATTCATTTGTTCAGAGTTCCAAGCAGTGCATTTATGGGAGTCATCATCAATCCACCTGCTCAAAGGCTGCACGTTCAAAGTCGCAGGCTCCACTGCGGGGCAGCCACCGATCTCAATCATGTCAGCAGTCAGGAGTGGCCAGAGGCGACCCACGGGGCTGCAAATGGAGCTAAGGATCATGGCATCAGATCTGGGGTTCCCCTGCAAGAGCCAAGAAGGTGAGGGTGTAGTCTCAGTGCACAAGTCCCCGTGGCCAAACATCTAGGTTTCTGCAAAGAAGTTCCACTCACCACCACAAGGTTCCTACGAGGAGCCTCAAGGACTTCACGCCAAAACCACTCTGAGACTCTTTTGCCTTGACTTGCCTCACCTTGCCGCACTCTCCTCACTTCGCCAGGTATCATGGACTATACAGAGGGCCCAATGCTGCTGCAGGTGTTTGTTCCCTGGCACTCCACCACATGCCTCAGGGTGACAGAACACAGGGATGTTTGAGAAAAGTGAACGGGCGCACAGAGGCAAAGGGTGATACCACCCACCGATGTGCGCTATATCTCCCCTCAACATTTCATTTGCGGTCCATCATGTCTGTGTGTCCACAGCCAAACGTGAATGCATCGTGGCACAGATGCCTTCAGAGCGCACGGGCATCAGCACAAAGAGCACGGCCGTCCATCAACCCCCTGGTATGGGCCTTGAACTTTCCTGCCTGAGCCACCTCCCCGCCGACACAGCATAAGGATGTCATCCTGAACTGCTGAGACACCCTCAGGGGAACTGGGATTACTCAGCGTAAAAGCCACTGCCCTCTGGGGAACCAAACCACTCCTGGTGCATACGCTTCCACACAATGGATTCACCCGCAAGGGGAAATGTGGTCCCTGAGATCTTCCACAAGGGAACGGCCCTTGGCCAAATGGGACGACCTCCAACAAAAGCAGCTTGTAGGGACCGGTGACAAAACGCACCAGAGGAACTCCTGGACTGAACAATGGAGATTCACCTGCAGCCAGACTTCCTGGCCTGCTGCCAAGACTGGCAACCTACCCTTGGCCCACACACAAAGCTAATGGCATCGGAACCATTTCGACGCCCAACGTGGCAGGGCAAAGCCTTGCAGCAATTGTGTAACTTGCAGTGGTGTCTGGTACTTTCACCCTCTGGGCCCATCAGTGACGTGATATTGGGGAATCCCTGAGGCCCAGGTCCTCTACAAGCAACTTGTTACCCACAGCCATGCAACGACAGAACCCAGACAACAGCCTAGACACTTGAACTGGTATGACTTGTCTAGCCTGTGGCCAGGCTCGCCGGATACCACAGTCTCGACGCACCAGCGGGTGGCAGGAAAAATGACACCCACACCACACATCCTCTCCTGCCCTTAAACCTGCAGCCTTTCCTTGGCAGCCAACTCCCTTGTTTCTGCACGGTTGCACCCAATGACCTCCAGGTAGAGCTCCAATCCTCAGGGAACGCTATGTGGGCCGGGTGTAGAAACGATGCCTGGCTGTCCTCAGGAACACCTTCACATCTTCAACACAGGGGGAACGTGGTCAGACAGGGACAAAACACCCCAAGTCCTCCAAATCGGCCCCCATGAGGAGACACCATACTGTGCCATGAAGGCAACCATTCGCTGGCACAAGAACCCGCCATGAAGCAAATCGACCAAGGAGAGGAAAGAGGCGGGACCGTCCACAAATGTGCTCCCGTATTCCCTCCCTACACGTGCCTCCAGATGCTCCTGAGGGAATCCCAAATGTGTTCCGGGAACCCCATGGCCACTGTCGATCTATCCACCCACCAGTAAACCTGTGGGCTTAGCCAGCCATCTCACGTGTCTCTTTCACTCGCCTTGCCTTACTCTCTCTCCACCGGGATCCCAACGTGTCACGGCAAGATGCCAGAGCCACCCCTCACCAAAGAAGCTTGCCGTGACCAAGTTTGACTAAGGCATTTTCCAGCCCCTTCACACAGCACACACAAGCAGGACACAACCCGAGGAGGAGCCATCAGATTGGCCAAACTCCCAGGAACAGTGGCCCATTTGATTTCTCCCCTCAGCAGGAGAAACCTAAACTGCATCTGGTCTCCCAAGCAGAACATGACAAAGAAGCCTGCCCTAGGCCTGGAATCCTGTTCTGACCCTGAGCCTACAGACTTCTGTTTCTTTGAGGCCACAAGGCAATGACCAGCAGGTGGGGGCAGCCTGTAGAACTCAAGTGCAGGTGGCAGGACGAGCAATGGCTCACGCTTCCTCTCCTACCTGCATGCTGAACCGTGGCAGGGGACAGCAGTCCTGGCTAGACCAAGGAACCCAGAGACGGCACGCTGTCCCAAGCCTTCCCACCTGGATTGGCATCCCAGGCTCCTTTCCCAATGGCTCTTCTCCCCAGGAGATGACCACAACCCTCAACTTGAACAACGTGGCTGTAGACACCCACGGCCGCAAATGCAACGTGAACCTCTCCCTACTTTCCTTTGGGGAGCCACGTGCTGGACCTCAGTTCCAATGAGGAGACGGTAGGGATTTCTCACTCATTTTGTTCAGATTTCCAAGGAATGCATTTGTGGGAGTCATCATCGATCCAAGCACATGCTCAAACGGTGGACATGCAAAGTTGCAGATTCCACCATGGGACGGCCAGCGAGCTGAATCATATCAGCGTACGGAAGTGGCCAGAGCCGAGCCACGGGTCAGGAAATGCAGCCAGTTCTCAGGGCATCAAAGCTCGTGTTCCCCGAGAAAAGACCAGAAGGTGAGGGTGTAGCCCCGGTGCACACGTTCCCATCGCCAAACCTTTAGGTTTAGCAAAGAAGTGTCGCTTACCGCAACAAGGGTTAAAGCAGGATCCTCATGGAATGCACGCCAACACCCCTCTGAGACTCCTTCGGCTGGCCTCGCCTTGCCACACCGTCCTCACTTCAACGGGTATCAGGGATTATACGGATGGCCCCAGGCTGCTGCTGGCATTCCTTCCCTGGCATTCCACCTGGCTCGGGGTGAGAGAACACACGCATGCTTGAGGAGGGTGCACAGGCGCACCGAGGGAAAGGGCGATACCACCCAGCATTGTGTGTTCTATCTCTCCTCAACATTTCATTTACTGTCCATCTTGCCTGTGTGTCCGCAGGCAAACGTGAAAGCATCGTGGCACTGGCGCCTTCAGAGCGTGCGGCCATCAGGACAAAGAGTGCCACCGACCAACAACCCCCTGGTCTCGGGCCCTGAAATTCCTCTCCTGAGCAATCTGCCCTCCATCACAGCAAAAGGATGTCTTCCTGATCCCCTGAGACACCCTCAGGACAACTGTGCCCCCTCAGCCTAAGAGCAAGTGCCCTCTATGGGAACAAAGACGCGTTTGGCCCTTATGATTAAACACAGTGGACACGCCCTCAAGGGGAGAGATCTTCCATAAGGGAAGGGCCCTTGGCTGAATAAGACGACCTCCATCAAAAGCGGGACCCGTGACAAAGGGCACCTGAAGAACCCCTGGACTGATCAAGGGAGACTCACCAGCAGGCATACTTCCTGGTCTCCTGCCAAGCCAGAGGAACTTCCCTAGGACCGCAACCAAAGCTAATGGCAAGGGAGCCATTCCAATGCCCAAAATGGCGGGCCAAACACTTGCAGCAACTGGGTAACTTATCGTAGCACCTTGCACATTCGCATTCTTCCCTTCAAGGACAAGACCTTGGAGAAACCATGAGACCCAGGTCCTCCAGAACCAACGTGTCACCCACAGCCGTGCAATGAGAGAATGCACCCAACATCCTGGACCCTTGAACCGGCATGGCTTCTCTGGCTTGAAGCCATGCATGCTGGAGATCACAGGCTCGCAGCACCAGAAGGTGGCAGGACAAAATGACCCCTGCAGCACACATTCACTCTAGCCCTTAAACCTGTAGCGTTGCCTTGGCGGCCGACTCCCTTCTTTCTGCATGGTTGGGCCCAAAGACCTCCGGGAAGAGCTCCAAACCTCAGGGAATGCTATGCCGACCTGGAATAGCAATGACGCTGGGCTGTCCTAAGGAACACCTTAACATCCTCAACATAGGGGCAATGAGGCCACACAGGGACAAAACATCCCAACGGCTCCAAATCGGTCCCAGTGAGAAGACACCATACTGTGCCGTGAAGGCACCATTCGCTGGAACAAGGACCCGCCGTGAAGCACATTGAGAAAGGAGAGGAAAAGGTTGGGATGGTCCACGAATGTGCACCTGTATTCCTTCCCTACACGGGGCTCCAAATGCTCCTGAAGATATCCCAAAAGAGTTCCGGGAACCCTATGTCCACCGACATCTCCACCCATACCGATCTATCCACCCAACAGTAAGCCTGTGGGCTTAGCCAACACTCTCCCGTGTATTTCCCGCTCGCCTTGCCTTGCTCTCTCCACCAGGATCCAAACGAATCCACCCCTCACCTAAGTAGCTTGATATCCCCTGGATTTGCCTAAGGCACTTTCCAAACTCTCCACACACAACACACAAGCAGGACACAACCCAAGGAGGCGCCATCAGCGTCGCCCAAATCCCGGGGACAGTGGCCCATTTGATTTCCCCCGACCATCAGGGCAAACCTAAACTATATCCCTCCTCCCAAGCTGAACATGACATAGACGCCTGGCCTGGCCAGGACTCCTTCTCTGACCCTGAGTGCAGAGACTTCTGTTTCCTTGCGGGAACAAGGCAACGACCTGAGCTTGAGGGTGGCCTGTAGATCTCAATGGCAAGCCAGAGGAGTACCAGTGGCTCACGCTTCCTTTCGCACCCGCACGCTGACCGCGGCAGGGGATAGCAGTTCTGGCTAGACTCAGGTGCCCAGAGACGTCAAGTTGTCCTTAGCCTTCCCACGTAGATGGACATCCCAGGCTCCTTTCCACATGGCTCTTTCTGCACGAGAAGCCCGCCACCCTCCACTTGAACAATGTTGCTGCGCACGCCCACAGTAGCAAATGCAACATGGACCTCTCCCTAATTTTCCTTTGGGAGCCACGTGCTGGACCTCAGTTAGGATGAGAAGACGGTAGGTATTGCTCATTCATTCTGTTTAGATTTCCAAGGAATGCATTTATGGGAGTCCTCACTGATCCACGCTCCTGCTCAAAGGCTGGACGTGCAAAGTCGCGGACTGTCAGCAAGCTCAATCCTCTCAGCAGTAGGGAGGGGCCAGACTCGAGCCACGGGGCAGGAAGTGCACCCACGTCTCAGGGCATCGGAGCTCGGGTGCCCCAGGAAGAGCCCAGAATGTGACGGTGTAGTCTCGCGGCACAAGTCCCCGTGGCCAAACTTCTAGGTTTCTTCAAAGAAGTTCCGTTTACCCCCACAAGGTTTCTACCAGGAACCTTGTCGAGCCAGAGGCGATGCCCTTGGATCACACAGAAAGCTATTGGCATTGGAGATATTCCAATGCCCAAACTGGCAGGGCAAACCCTTGCAGCAACTGGGTTACTTGCCCTGGCGCCTTGTATTTTCGCCCCCAGGCCCGTCAGTGACATGACCGCGGAGAAACCTGAGACCCATTCATTTGTTCAGAGTTCCAAGCAGTGCATTTATGGGAGTCATCATCAATCCACCTGCTCAAAGGCTGCACGTTCAAAGTCGCAGGCTCCACCGCGGGGCAGCCACCGATCTCAATCATGTCAGCAGTCAGGAGTGGCCAGAGGCGACCCACGGGGCTGCAAATGGAGCTAAGGATCATGGCATCAGATCTGGGGTTCCCCTGCAAGAGCCAAGAAGGTGAGGGTGTAGTCTCAGTGCACAAGTCCCCGTGGCCAAACATCTAGGTTTCTGCAAAGAAGTTCCACTCACCACCACAAGGTTCCTACGAGGAGCCTCAAGGACTTCACGCCAAAACCACTCTGAGACTCTTTTGCTTTGACTTGCCTCACCTTGCCGCACTCTCCTCACTTCGCCAGGTATCATGGACTATACAGAGGG
The DNA here is from genome assembly GCF_965194805.1 of Balaenoptera borealis. Taxonomy (NCBI): domain Eukaryota; kingdom Metazoa; phylum Chordata; class Mammalia; order Artiodactyla; family Balaenopteridae; genus Balaenoptera; species Balaenoptera borealis. Next base: position 129,825,590 of record NC_138866.1, on the reverse strand, counting down.
CCCAATGCTGCTGCAGGTGTTTGTTCCCTGGCACTCCACCACATGCCTCAGGGTGACAGAACACAGGGATGTTTGAGAAAAGTGAACGGGCGCACAGAGGCAAAGGGTGATACCGCCCACCGATGTGCGCTATATCTCCCCTCAACATTTCATTTGCGGTCCATCATGTCTGTGTGTCCACAGCCAAACGTGAATGCATCGTGGCACAGATGCCTTCAGAGCGCACGGGCATCAGCACAAAGAGCACGGCCGTCCATCAACGCCCCGGTATGGGCCTTGAACTTTCCTGCCTGAGCCACCTCCCCACCGACACAGCATAAGGATGTCATCCTGAACTGCTGAGACACCCTCAGGGGAACTGGGATTACTCAGCGTAAAAGCCACTGCCCTCTGGGGAACCAAACCACTCCTGGCGCATACGCTTCCACACAATGGATTCACCCGCAAGGGGAAATGTGGTCCCTGAGATCTTCCACAAGGGAACGGCCCTTGGCCAAATGGGACGACCTCCAACAAAAGCAGCTTGTAGGGACCGGTGACAAAACGCACCAGAGGAACTCCTGGACTGAACAATGGAGATTCACCTGCAGCCAGACTTCCTGGCCTGCTGCCAAGACTGGCAACCTACCCTTGGCCCACACACAAAGCTAATGGCATCGGAACCATTCCGACACCCAACGTGGCGGGGCAAACCCTTGCAGCAATTGTGTAACTTGCAGTGGTGTCTGGTACTTTCACCCTCTGGGCCCATCAGTGACGTGACATTGGGGAATCCCTGAGGCCCAGGTCCTCTACAAGCAACTTGTTACCCACAGCCATGCAACGACAGAACCCAGACAACAGCCTAGACACTTGAACCGGTATGACTTGTCTAGCCTGTGGCCAGGCTCACCGGATACCACAGTCTCGACGCACCAGCGGGTGGCAGGAAAAATGACACCCACACCACACATCCTCTCCTGCCCTTAAACCTGCAGCCTTTCCTTGGCAGCCAACTCCCTTGTTTCTGCACGGTTGCACCCAATGACCTCCGGGTAGAGCTCCAATCCTCAGGGAACGCTGTGTGGGCCGGGTATAGAAACGATGCCTGGCTGTCCTCAGGAACACCTTCACATCTTCAACACAGGGGGAACGTGGTCAGACAGGGACAAAACACCCCAAGGCCTCCAAATCGGCCCCCATGAGGAGACACCATACTGTGCCATGAAGGCAACCATTCGCTGGCACAAGAACCCGCCATGAAGCAAATCGACCAGGGAGAGGAAAGAGGCGGGACAGTCCACAAATGTGCTCCCGTATTCCCTCCCTACACGTGCCTACAGATGCTCCTGAGGGAATCCCAAATGTGTTCCGGGAACCCCATGGCCACCGTCGATCTATCCACCCACCAGTAAACCTGTGGGCTTAGCCAGCCATCTCACGTGTCTCTTTCACTCGCCTTGCCTTACTCTCTCTCCACCGGGATCCCAACGTGTCACGGCAAGATGCCAGAGCCACCCCTCACCAAAGAAGCTTGCCGTGACCAAGTTTGACTAAGGCATTTTCCAGCCCCTTCACACAGCACACACAAGCAGGACACAACCCGAGGAGGAGCCATCAGATTGGCCAAACTCCCAGGAACAGTGGCCCATTTGATTTCTCCCCTCAGCAGGAGAAACCTAAACTGCATCTGGTCTCCCAAGCAGAACATGACAAAGAAGCCTGCCCTAGGCCTGGAATCCTGTTCTGACCCTGAGCCTACAGACTTCTGTTTCTTTGAGGCCACAAGGCAATGACCAGCAGGTGGGGGCAGCCTGTAGAACTCAAGTGCAGGTGGCAGGACGAGCAATGGCTCACGCTTCCTCTCCTACCTGCATGCTGAACCGTGGCAGGGGACAGCAGTCCTGGCTAGACCAAGGAACCCAGAGACGGCACGCTGTCCCAAGCCTTCCCACCTGGATTGGCATCCCAGGCTCCTTTCCCAATGGCTCTTCTCCCCAGGAGATGACCACAACCCTCAACTTGAACAACGTGGCTGTAGACACCCACGGCCGCAAATGCAACGTGAACCTCTCCCTACTTTCCTTTGGGGAGCCACGTGCTGGACCTCAGTTCCAACGAGGAGACGGTAGGGATTTCTCACTCATTTTGTTCAGATTTCCAAGGAATGCATTTGTGGGAGTCATCATCGATCCAAGCACATGCTCAAACGGTGGACATGCAAAGTTGCAGATTCCACCATGGGACGGCCAGCGAGCTGAATCATATCAGCGTACGGAAGTGGCCAGCAGAGCCGAGCCACGGGTCAGGAAATGCAGCCAGTTCTCAGGGCATCAAAGCTCGTGTTCCCCGAGAAAAGACCAGAAGGTGAGGGTGTAGCCCCGGTGCACACGTTCCCATCGCCAAACCTTTAGGTTTAGCAAAGAAGTGTCGCTTACCGCAACAAGGGTTAAAGCAGGATCCTCATGGAATGCACGCCAACACCCCTCTGAGACTCCTTCGGCTGGCCTCGCCTTGCCACACCGTCCTCACTTCAACGGGTATCAGGGATTATACGGATGGCCCCAGGCTGCTGCTGGCATTCCTTCCCTGGCATTCCACCTGGCTCGGGGTGAGAGAACACACGCATGCTTGAGGAGGGTGCACAGGCGCACCGAGGGAAAGGGCGATACCACCCAGCATTGTGTGTTCTATCTCTCCTCAACATTTCATTTACTGTCCATCTTGCCTGTGTGTCCGCAGGCAAACGTGAAAGCATCGTGGCACTGGCGCCTTCAGAGCGTGCGGCCATCAGGACAAAGAGTGCCACCGACCAACAACCCCCTGGTCTCGGGCCCTGAAATTCCTCTCCTGAGCAATCTGCCCTCCATCACAGCAAAAGGATGTCTTCCTGATCCCCTGAGACACCCTCAGGACAACTGTGCCCCCTCAGCCTAAGAGCAAGTGCCCTCTATGGGAACAAAGACGCGTTTGGCCCTTATGATTAAACACAGTGGACACGCCCTCAAGGGGAGAGATCTTCCATAAGGGAAGGGCCCTTGGCTGAATAAGACGACCTCCATCAAAAGCGGCTCGTAGGGACCCGTGACAAAGGGCACCTGAAGAACCCCTGGACTGATCAAGGGAGACTCACCAGCAGGCATACTTCCTGGTCTCCTGCCAAGCCAGAGGAACTTCCCTAGGACCGCAACCAAAGCTAATGGCAAGGGAGCCATTCCAATGCCCAAAATGGCGGGCCAAACACTTGCAGCAACTGGGTAACTTATCGTAGCACCTTGCACATTCGCATTCTTCCCTTCAAGGACAAGACCTTGGAGAAACCATGAGACCCAGGTCCTCCAGAACCAACGTGTCACCCACAGCCGTGCAATGAGAGAATGCACCCAACATCCTGGACCCTTGAACCGGCATGGCTTCTCTGGCTTGAAGCCATGCATGCTGGAGATCACAGGCTCGCAGCACCAGAAGGTGGCAGGACAAAATGACCCCTGCAGCACACATTCACTCTAGCCCTTAAACCTGTAGCGTTGCCTTGGCGGCCGACTCCCTTCTTTCTGCATGGTTGGGCCCAAAGACCTCCGGGAAGAGCTCCAAACCTCAGGGAATGCTATGCCGACCTGGAATAGCAATGACGCTGGGCTGTCCTAAGGAACACCTTAACATCCTCAACATAGGGGCAATGAGGCCACACAGGGACAAAACATCCCAACGGCTCCAAATCGGTCCCAGTGAGAAGACACCATACTGTGCCGTGAAGGCACCATTCGCTGGAACAAGGACCCGCCGTGAAGCACATTGAGAAAGGAGAGGAAAAGGTTGGGATGGTCCACGAATGTGCACCTGTATTCCTTCCCTACACGGGGCTCCAAATGCTCCTGAAGATATCCCAAAAGAGTTCCGGGAACCCTATGTCCACCGACATCTCCACCCATACCGATCTATCCACCCAACAGTAAGCCTGTGGGCTTAGCCAACACTCTCCCGTGTATTTCCCGCTCGCCTTGCCTTGCTCTCTCCACCAGGATCCAAACGAATCCACCCCTCACCTAAGTAGCTTGATATCCCCTGGATTTGCCTAAGGCACTTTCCAAACTCTCCACACACAACACACAAGCAGGACACAACCCAAGGAGGCGCCATCAGCGTCGCCCAAATCCCGGGGACAGTGGCCCATTTGATTTCCCCCGACCATCAGGGCAAACCTAAACTATATCCCACCTCCCAAGCTGAACATGACATAGACGCCTGGCCTGGCCAGGACTCCTTCTCTGACCCTGAGTGCAGAGACTTCTGTTTCCTTGCGGGAACAAGGCAACGACCTGAGCTTGAGGGTGGCCTGTAGATCTCAATGGCAAGCCAGAGGAGTACCAGTGGCTCACGCTTCCTTTCGCACCCGCACGCTGACCGCGGCAGGGGATAGCAGTTCTGGCTAGACTCAGGTGCCCAGAGACGTCAAGTTGTCCTTAGCCTTCCCACGTAGATGGACATCCCAGGCTCCTTTCCACATGGCTCTTTCTGCACGAGAAGCCCGCCACCCTCCACTTGAACAATGTTGCTGCGCACGCCCACAGTAGCAAATGCAACATGGACCTCTCCCTAATTTTCCTTTGGGAGCCACGTGCTGGACCTCAGTTAGGATGAGAAGACGGTAGGTATTGCTCATTCATTCTGTTTAGATTTCCAAGGAATGCATTTATGGGAGTCCTCACTGATCCACGCTCCTGCTCAAAGGCTGGACGTGCAAAGTCGCGGACTGTCAGCAAGCTCAATCCTCTCAGCAGTAGGGAGCGGCCAGACTCGAGCCACGGGGCAGGAAGTGCACCCACGTCTCAGGGCATCGGAGCTCGGGTGCCCCAGGAAGAGCCCAGAATGTGACGGTGTAGTCTCGCGGCACAAGTCCCCGTGGCCAAACTTCTAGGTTTCTTCAAAGAAGTTCCGTTTACCCCCACAAGGTTTCTACCAGGAACCTTGTCGAGCCAGAGGCGATGCCCTTGGATCACACAGAAAGCTATTGGCATTGGAGATATTCCAATGCCCAAACTGGCAGGGCAAACCCTTGCAGCAACTGGGTTACTTGCCCTGGCGCCTTGTATTTTCGCCCCCAGGCCCGTCAGTGACATGACCGCGGAGAAACCTGAGACCCATTCATTTGTTCAGAGTTCCAAGCAGTGCATTTATGGGAGTCATCATCAATCCACCTGCTCAAAGGCTGCACGTTCAAAGTCGCAGGCTCCACCGCGGGGCAGCCACCGATCTCAATTATGTCAGCAGTCAGGAGTGGCCAGAGGCGACCCACGGGGCTGCAAATGGAGCTAAGGATCATGGCATCAGATCTGGGGTTCCCCTGCAAGAGCCAAGAAGGTGAGGGTGTAGTCTCAGTGCACAAGTCCCCGTGGCCAAACATCTAGGTTTCTGCAAAGAAGTTCCACTCACCACCACAAGGTTCCTACGAGGAGCCTCAAGGACTTCACGCCAAAACCACTCTGAGACTCTTTTGCTTTGACTTGCCTCACCTTGCCGCACTCTCCTCACTTCGCCAGGTATCATGGACTATACAGAGGGCCCAATGCTGCTGCAGGTGTTTGTTCCCTGGCACTCCACCACATGCCTCAGGGTGACAGAACACAGGGATGTTTGAGAAAAGTGAACGGGCGCACAGAGGCAAAGGGTGATACCGCCCACCGATGTGCGCTATATCTCCCCTCAACATTTCATTTGCAGTCCATCATGTCTGTGTGTCCACAGCCAAACGTGAATGCATCGTGGCACAGATGCCTTCAGAGCGCACGGGCATCAGCACAAAGAGCACGGCCGTCCATCAACGCCCCGGTATGGGCCTTGAACTTTCCTGCCTGAGCCACCTCCCCACCGACACAGCATAAGGATGTCATCCTGAACTGCTGAGACACCCTCAGGGGAACTGGGATTACTCAGCGTAAAAGCCACTGCCCTCTGGGGAACCAAACCACTCCTGGCGCATACGCTTCCACACAATGGATTCACCCTCAAGGGGAAATGTGGTCCCTGAGATCTTCCACAAGGGAACGGCCCTTGGCCAAATGGGATGACCTCCAACAAAAGCAGCTTGTAGGGACCGGTGACAAAACGCACCAGAGGAACTCCTGGACTGAACAATGGAGATTCACCTGCAGCCAGACTTCCTGGCCTGCTGCCAAGACTGGCAACCTACCCTTGGCCCACACACAAAGCTAATGGCATCGGAACCATTCCGACACCCAACGTGGCGGGGCAAACCCTTGCAGCAATTGTGTAACTTGCAGTGGTGTCTGGTACTTTCACCCTCTGGGCCCATCAGTGACGTGACATTGGGGAATCCCTGAGGCCCAGGTCCTCTACAAGCAACTTGTTACCCACAGCCATGCAAGGACAGAACCCAGACAACAGCCTAGACACTTGAACCGGTATGACTTGTCTAGCCTGTGGCCAGGCTCGCCGGATACCACAGTCTCGACGCACCAGCGGGTGGCAGGAAAAATGACACCCACACCACACATCCTCTCCTGCCCTTAAACCTGCAGCCTTTCCTTGGCAGCCAACTCCCTTGTTTCTGCACGGTTGCACCCAATGACCTCCGGGTAGAGCTCCAATCCTCAGGGAACGCTATGTGGGCCGGGTATAGAAACGATGCCTGGCTGTCCTCAGGAACACCTTCACATCTTCAACACAGGGGGAACGTGGTCAGACAGGGACAAAACACCCCAAGGCCTCCAAATCGGCCCCCATGAGGAGACACCATACTGTGCCATGAAGGCAACCATTCGCTGGCACAAGAACCCGCCATGAAGCAAATCGACCAAGGAGAGGAAAGAGGCGGGACCGTCCACAAATGTGCTCCCGTATTCCCTCCCTACACGTGCCTCCAGATGCTCCTGAGGGAATCCCAAATGTGTTCCGGGAACCCCATGGCCACTGTCGATCTATCCACCCACCAGTAAACCTGTGGGCCTGGCCAGCCATCTCACGTGTCTCTTTCACTCGCCTTGCCTTACTCTCTCTCCACCGGGATCCCAACGTGTCACGGCAAGATGCCAGAGCCACCCCTCACCAAAGAAGCTTGCCGTGACCAAGTTTGACTAAGGCATTTTCCAGCCCCTTCACACAGCACACACAAGCAGGACACAACCCGAGGAGGAGCCATCAGATTGGCCAAACTCCCAGGAACAGTGGCCCATTTGATTTCTCCCCTCAGCAGGAGAAACCTAAACTGCATCTGGTCTCCCAAGCAGAACATGACAAAGAAGCCTGCCCTAGGCCTGGAATCCTGTTCTGACCCTGAGCCTACAGACTTCTGTTTCTTTGAGGCCACAAGGCAATGACCAGCAGGTGGGGGCAGCCTGTAGAACTCAAGTGCAGGTGGCAGGACGAGCTATGGCTCACGCTTCCTCTCCTACCTGCATGCTGAACCGTGGCAGGGGACAGCAGTCCTGGCTAGACCAAGGAACCCAGAGACGGCACGCTGTCCCAAGCCTTCCCACCTGGATTGGCATCCCAGGCTCCTTTCCCAATGGCTCTTCTCCCCAGGAGATGACCACAACCCTCAACTTGAACAACGTGGCTGTAGACACCCACGGCCGCAAATGCAACGTGAACCTCTCCCTACTTTCCTTTGGGGAGCCACGTGCTGGACCTCAGTTCCAACGAGGAGACGGTAGGGATTTCTCACTCATTTTGTTCAGATTTCCAAGGAATGCATTTGTGGGAGTCATCATCGATCCAAGCACATGCTCAAACGGTGGACATGCAAAGTTGCAGATTCCACCATGGGACGGTCAGCGAGCTGAATCATATCAGCGTACGGAAGTGGCCAGCAGAGCCGAGCCACGGGTCAGGAAATGCAGCCAGTTCTCAGGGCATCAAAGCTCGTGTTCCCCGAGAAAAGACCAGAAGGTGAGGGTGTAGCCCCGGTGCACACGTTCCCATCGCCAAACCTTTAGGTTTAGCAAAGAAGTGTCGCTTACCGCAACAAGGGTTAAAGCAGGATCCTCATGGAATGCACGCCAACACCCCTCTGAGACTCCTTCGGCTGGCCTCGCCTTGCCACACCGTCCTCACTTCAACGGGTATCAGGGATTATACGGATGGCCCCAGGCTGCTGCTGGCATTCCTTCCCTGGCATTCCACCTGGCTCGGGGTGAGAGAACACACGCATGCTTGAGGAGGGTGCACAGGCGCACCGAGGGAAAGGGCGATACCACCCAGCATTGTGTGTTCTATCTCTCCTCAACATTTCATTTACTGTCCATCTTGCCTGTGTGTCCGCAGGCAAACGTGAAAGCATCGTGGCACTGGCGCCTTCAGAGCGTGCGGCCATCAGGACAAAGAGTGCCACCGACCAACAACCCCCTGGTCTCGGGCCCTGAAATTCCTCTCCTGAGCAATCTGCCCTCCATCACAGCAAAAGGATGTCTTCCTGATCCCCTGAGACACCCTCAGGACAACTGTGCCCCCTCAGCCTAAGAGCAAGTGCCCTCTATGGGAACAAACACGCGTTTGGCCCTTATGATTAAACACAGTGGACACGCCCTCAAGGGGAGAGATCTTCCATAAGGGAAGGGCCCTTGGCTGAATAAGACGACCTCCATCAAAAGCGGCTCGTAGGGACCCGTGACAAAGGGCACCTGAAGAACCCCTGGACTGATCAAGGGAGACTCACCAGCAGGCATACTTCCTGGTCTCCTGCCAAGCCAGAGGAACTTCCCTAGGACCGCAACCAAAGCTAATGGCAAGGGAGCCATTCCAATGCCCAAAATGGCGGGCCAAACACTTGCAGCAACTGGGTAACTTATCGTAGCACCTTGCACATTCGCATTCTTCCCTTCAAGGACAAGACCTTGGAGAAACCATGAGACCCAGGTCCTCCAGAACCAACGTGTCACCCACAGCCGTGCAATGAGAGAACGCACCCAACATCCTGGACCCTTGAACCAGCATGGCTTCTCTGGCTTGAAGCCATGCATGCTGGAGATCACAGGCTCGCAGCACCAGAAGGTGGCAGGACAAAATGACCCCTGCAGCACACATTCACTCTAGCCCTTAAACCTGTAGCGTTGCCTTGGCGGCCGACTCCCTTCTTTCTGCATGGTTGGGCCCAAAGACCTCCGGGAAGAGCTCCAAACCTCAGGGAATTCTATGCCGACCTGGTATAGCAATGACGCTGGGCTGTCCTAAGGAACACCTTAACATCCTCAACATAGGGGCAATGAGGCCACACAGGGACAAAACATCCCAACGGCTCCAAATCGGTCCCAGTGAGAAGACACCATACTGTGCCGTGAAGGCACCATTCGCTGGAACAAGGACCCGCCGTGAAGCACATTGAGAAAGGAGAGGAAAAGGTTGGGATGGTCCACGAATGTGCACCTGTATTCCTTCCCTACACGGGGCTCCAAATGCTCCTGAAGATATCCCAAAAGAGTTCCGGGAACCCTATGTCCACCGACATCTCCACCCATACCGATCTATCCACCCAACAGTAAGCCTGTGGGCTTAGCCAACACTCTCCCGTGTATTTCCCGCTCGCCTTGCCTTGCTCTCTCCACCAGGATCCAAACGAATCCACCCCTCACCTAAGTAGCTTGATATCCCCTGGATTTGCCTAAGGCACTTTCCAAACTCTCCACACACAACACACAAGCAGGACACAACCCAAGGAGGCGCCATCAGCGTCGCCCAAATCCCGGGGACAGTGGCCCATTTGATTTCCCCCGACCATCAGGGCAAACCTAAACTATATCCCACCTCCCAAGCTGAACATGACATAGACGCCTGGCCTGGCCAGGACTCCTTCTCTGACCCTGAGTGCAGAGACTTCTGTTTCCTTGCGGGAACAAGGCAACGACCTGAGCTTGAGGGTGGCCTGTAGATCTCAATGGCAAGCCAGAGGAGTACCAGTGGCTCACGCTTCCTTTCGCACCCGCACGCTGACCGCGGCAGGGGATAGCAGTTCTGGCTAGACTCAGGTGCCCAGAGACGTCAAGTTGTCCTTAGCCTTCCCACGTAGATGGACATCCCAGGCTCCTTTCCACATGGCTCTTTCTGCACGAGAAGCCCGCCACCCTCCACTTGAACAATGTTGCTGCGCACTCCCACAGTAGCAAATGCAACATGGACCTCTCCCTAATTTTCCTTTGGGAGCCACGTGCTGGACCTCAGTTAGGATGAGAAGACGGTAGGTATTGCTCATTCATTCTGTTTAGATTTCCAAGGAATGCATTTATGGGAGTCCTCACTGATCCACGCTCCTGCTCAAAGGCTGGACGTGCAAAGTCGCGGACTGTCAGCAAGCTCAATCCTCTCAGCAGTAGGGAGCGGCCAGACTCGAGCCACGGGGCAGGAAGTGCACCCACGTCTCAGGGCATCGGAGCTCGGGTGCCCCAGGAAGAGCCCAGAATGTGACGGTGTAGTCTCGCGGCACAAGTCCCCGTGGCCAAACTTCTAGGTTTCTTCAAAGAAGTTCCGTTTACCCCCACAAGGTTTCTACCAGGAACCTTGTCGAGCCAGAGGCGATGCCCTTGGATCACACAGAAAGCTATTGGCATTGGAGATATTCCAATGCCCAAACTGGCAGGGCAAACCCTTGCAGCAACTGGGTTACTTGCCCTGGCGCCTTGTATTTTCACCCCCAGGCCCGTCAGTGACATGACCGCGGAGAAACCTGAGACCCATTCATTTGTTCAGAGTTCCAAGCAGTGCATTTATGGGAGTCATCATCAATCCACCTGCTCAAAGGCTGCACGTTCAAAGTCGCAGGCTCCACCGCGGGGCAGCCACCGATCTCAATCATGTCAGCAGTCAGGAGTGGCCAGAGGCGACCCACGGGGCTGCAAATGGAGCTAAGGATCATGGCATCAGATCTGGGGTTCCCCTGCAAGAGCCAAGAAGGTGAGGGTGTAGTCTCAGTGCACAAGTCCCCGTGGCCAAACATCTAGGTTTCTGCAAAGAAGTTCCACTCACCACCACAAGGTTCCTACGAGGAGCCTCAAGGACTTCACGCCAAAACCACTCTGAGACTCTTTTGCTTTGACTTGCCTCACCTTGCCGCACTCTCCTCACTTCGCCAGGTATCATGGACTATACAGAGGGCCCAATGCTGCTGCAGGTGTTTGTTCCCTGGCACTCCACCACATGCCTCAGGGTGACAGAACACAGGGATGTTTGAGAAAAGTGAACGGGCGCACAGAGGCAAAGGGTGATACCGCCCACCGATGTGCGCTATATCTCCCCTCAACATTTCATTTGCAGTCCATCATGTCTGTGTGTCCACAGCCAAACGTGAATGCATCGTGGCACAGATGCCTTCAGAGCGCACGGGCATCAGCACAAAGAGCACGGCCGTCCATCAACGCCCCGGTATGGGCCTTGAACTTTCCTGCCTGAGCCACCTCCCCGCCGACACAGCATAAGGATGTCATCCTGAACTGCTGAGACACCCTCAGGGGAACTGGGATTACTCAGCGTAAAAGCCACTGCCCTCTGGGGAACCAAACCACTCCTGGTGCATACGCTTCCACACAATGGATTCACCCTCAAGGGGAAATGTGGTCCCTGAGATCTTCCACAAGGGAACGGCCCTTGGCCAAATGGGACGACCTCCAACAAAAGCAGCTTGTAGGGACCGGTGACAAAACGCACCAGAGGAACTCCTGGACTGAACAATGGAGATTCACCTGCAGCCAGACTTCCTGGCCTGCTGCCAAGACTGGCAACCTACCCTTGGCCCACACACAAAGCTAATGGCATCGGAACCATTCCGACACCCAACGTGGCGGGGCAAACCCTTGCAGCAATTGTGTAACTTGCAGTGGTGTCTGGTACTTTCACACTCTGGGCCCATCAGTGACGTGACATTGGGGAATCCCTGAGGCCCAGGTCCTCTACAAGCAACTTGTTACCCACAGCCATGCAAGGACAGAACCCAGACAACAGCCTAGACACTTGAACCGGTATGACTTGTCTAGCCTGTGGCCAGGCTCGCCGGATACCACAGTCTCGACGCACCAGCGGGTGGCAGGAAAAATGACACCCACACCACACATCCTCTCCTGCCCTTAAACCTGCAGCCTTTCCTTGGCAGCCAACTCCCTTGTTTCTGCACGGTTGCACCCAATGACCTCCGGGTAGAGCTCCAATCCTCAGGGAACGCTATGTGGGCCGGGTATAGAAACGATGCCTGGCTGTCCTCAGGAACACCTTCACATCTTCAACACAGGGGGAACGTGGTCAGACAGGGACAAAACACCCCAAGGCCTCCAAATCGGCCCCCATGAGGAGACACCATACTGTGCCATGAAGGCAACCATTCGCTGGCACAAGAACCCGCCATGAAGCAAATCGACCAAGGAGAGGAAAGAGGCGGGACCGTCCACAAATGTGCTCCCGTATTCCCTCCCTACACGTGCCTCCAGATGCTCCTGAGGGAATCCCAAATGTGTTCCGGGAACCCCATGGCCACCGTCGATCTATCCACCCACCAGTAAACCTGTGGGCTTAGCCAGCCATCTCACGTGGCTCTTTCACTCGCCTTGCCTTACTCTCTCTCCACCGGGATCCCAACGTGTCACGGCAAGATGCCAGAGCCACCCCTCACCAAAGAATCTTGCCGTGACCAAGTTTGACTAAGGCATTTTCCAGCCCCTTCACACAGCACACACAAGCAGGACACAACCCGAGGAGGAGCCATCAGATTGGCCAAACTCCCAGGAACAGTGGCCCATTTGATTTCTCCCCTCAGCAGGAGAAACCTAAACTGCATCTGGTCTCCCAAGCAGAACATGACAAAGAAGCCTGCCCTAGGCCTGGAATCCTGTTCTGACCCTGAGCCTACAGACTTCTGTTTCTTTGAGGCCACAAGGCAATGACCAGCAGGTGGGGGCAGCCTGTAGAACTCAAGTGCAGGTGGCAGGACGAGCAATGGCTCACGCTTCCTCTCCTACCTGCATGCTGAACCGTGGCAGGGGACAGCAGTCCTGGCTAGACCAAGGAACCCAGAGACGGCACGCTGTCCCAAGCCTTCCCACCTGGATTGGCATCCCAGGCTCCTTTCCCAATGGCTCTTCTCCCCAGGAGATGACCACAACCCTCAACTTGAACAACGTGGCTGTAGACACCCACGGCCGCAAATGCAACGTGAACCTCTCCCTACTTTCCTTTGGGGAGCCACGTGCTGGACCTCAGTTCCAATGAGGAGACGGTAGGGATTTCTCACTCATTTTGTTCAGATTTCCAAGGAATGCATTTGTGGGAGTCATCATCGATCCAAGCACATGCTCAAACGGTGGACATGCAAAGTTGCAGATTCCACCATGGGACGGCCAGCGAGCTGAATCATATCAGCGTACGGAAGTGGCCAGAGCCGAGCCACGGGTCAGGAAATGCAGCCAGTTCTCAGGGCATCAAAGCTCGTGTTCCCCGAGAAAAGACCAGAAGGTGAGGGTGTAGCCCCGGTGCACACGTTCCCATCGCCAAACCTTTAGGTTTAGCAAAGAAGTGTCGCTTACCGCAACAAGGGTTAAAGCAGGATCCTCATGGAATGCACGCCAACACCCCTCTGAGACTCCTTCGGCTGGCCTCGCCTTGCCACACCGTCCTCACTTCAACGGGTATCAGGGATTATACGGATGGCCCCAGGCTGCTGCTGGCATTCCTTCCCTGGCATTCCACCTGGCTCGGGGTGAGAGAACACACGCATGCTTGAGGAGGGTGCACAGGCGCACCGAGGGAAAGGGCGATACCACCCAGCATTGTGTGTTCTATCTCTCCTCAACATTTCATTTACTGTCCATCTTGCCTGTGTGTCCGCAGGCAAACGTGAAAGCATCGTGGCACTGGCGCCTTCAGAGCGTGCGGCCATCAGGACAAAGAGTGCCACCGACCAACAACCCCCTGGTCTCGGGCCCTGAAATTCCTCTCCTGAGCAATCTGCCCTCCATCACAGCAAAAGGATGTCTTCCTGATCCCCTGAGACACCCTCAGGACAACTGTGCCCCCTCAGCCTAAGAGCAAGTGCCCTCTATGGGAACAAAGACGCGTTTGGCCCTTATGATTAAACACAGTGGACACGCCCTCAAGGGGAGAGATCTTCCATAAGGGAAGGGCCCTTGGCTGAATAAGACGACCTCCATCAAAAGCGGCTCGTAGGGACCCGTGACAAAGGGCACCTGAAGAACCCCTGGACTGATCAAGGGAGACTCACCAGCAGGCATATTTCCTGGTCTCCTGCCAAGCCAGAGGAACTTCCCTAGGACCGCAACCAAAGCTAATGGCAAGGGAGCCATTCCAATGCCCAAAATGGCGGGCCAAACACTTGCAGCAACTGGGTAACTTATCGTAGCACCTTGCACATTCGCATTCTTCCCTTCAAGGACAAGACCTTGGAGAAACCATGAGACCCAGGTCCTCCAGAACCAACGTGTCACCCACAGCCGTGCAATGAGAGAACGCACCCAACATCCTGGACCCTTGAACCGGCATGGCTTCTCTGGCTTGAAGCCATGCATGCTGGAGATCACAGGCTCGCAGCACCAGAAGGTGGCAGGACAAAATGACCCCTGCAGCACACATTCACTCTAGCCCTTAAACCTGTAGCGTTGCCTTGGCGGCCGACTCCCTTCTTTCTGCATGGTTGGGCCCAAAGACCTCCGGGAAGAGCTCCAAACCTCAGGGAATGCTATGCCGACCTGGTATAGCAATGACGCTGGGCTGTCCTAAGGAACACCTTAACATCCTCAACATAGGGGCAATGAGGCCACACAGGGACAAAACATCCCAACGGCTCCAAATCGGTCCCAGTGAGAAGACACCATACTGTGCCGTGAAGGCACCATTCGCTGGAACAAGGACCCGCCATGAAGCACATTGAGAAAGGAGAGGAAAAGGTTGGGATGGTCCACGAATGTGCACCTGTATTCCTTCCCTACACGGGGCTCCAAATGCTCCTGAAGATATCCCAAAAGAGTTCCGGGAACCCTATGTCCACCGACATCTCCACCCATACCGATCTATCCACCCAACAGTAAGCCTATGGGCTTAGCCAACACTCTCCCGTGTATTTCCCGCTCGCCTTGCCTTGCTCTCTCCACCAGGATCCAAACGAATCCACCCCTCACCTAAGTAGCTTGATATCCCCTGGATTTGCCTAAGGCACTTTCCAAACTCTCCACACACAACACACAAGCAGGACACAACCCAAGGAGGCGCCATCAGCGTCGCCCAAATCCCGGGGACAGTGGCCCATTTGATTTCCCCCGACCATCAGGGCAAACCTAAACTATATCCCACCTCCCAAGCTGAACATGACATAGACGCCTGGCCTGGCCAGGACTCCTTCTCTGACCCTGAGTGCAGAGACTTCTGTTTCCTTGCAGGAACAAGGCAACGACCTGAGCTTGAGGGTGGCCTGTAGATCTCAATGGCAAGCCAGAGGAGTACCAGTGGCTCACGCTTCCTTTCGCACCCGCACGCTGACCGCGGTAGGGGATAGCAGGTCTGGCTAGACTCAGGTGCCCAGAGACGTCAAGTTGTCCTTAGCCTTCCCACGTAGATGGACATCCCAGGCTCCTTTCCACATGGCTCTTTCTGCACGAGAAGCCCGCCACCCTCCACTTGAACAATGTTGCTGCGCACGCCCACAGTAGCAAATGCAACATGGACCTCTCCCTAATTTTCCTTTGGGAGCCACGTGCTGGACCTCAGTTAGGATGAGAAGACGGTAGGTATTGCTCATTCATTCTGTTTAGATTTCCAAGGAATGCATTTATGGGAGTCCTCACTGATCCACGCTCCTGCTCAAAGGCTGGACGTGCAAAGTCGCGGACTGTCAGCAAGCTCAATCCTCTCAGCAGTAGGGAGCGGCCAGACTCGAGCCACGGGGCAGGAAGTGCACCCACGTCTCAGGGCATCGGAGCTCGGGTGCCCCAGGAAGAGCCCAGAATGTGACGGTGTAGTCTCGCGGCACAAGTCCCCGTGGCCAAACTTCTAGGTTTCTTCAAAGAAGTTCCGTTTACCCCCACAAGGTTTCTACCAGGAACCTTGTCGAGCCAGAGGCGATGCCCTTGGATCACACAGAAAGCTATTGGCATTGGAGATATTCCAATGCCCAAACTGGCAGGGCAAACCCTTGCAGCAACTGGGTTACTTGCCCTGGCGCCTTGTATTTTCACCCCCAGGCCCGTCAGTGACATGACCGCGGAGAAACCTGAGACCCATTCATTTGTTCAGAGTTCCAAGCAGTGCATTTATGGGAGTCATCATCAATCCACCTGCTCAAAGGCTGCACGTTCAAAGTCGCAGGCTCCACCGCGGGGCAGCCACCGATCTCAATCATGTCAGCAGTCAGGAGTGGCCAGAGGCGACCCACGGGGCTGCAAATGGAGCTAAGGATCATGGCATCAGATCTGGGGTTCCCCTGCAAGAGCCAAGAAGGTGAGGGTGTAGTCTCAGTGCACAAGTCCCCGTGGCCAAACATCTAGGTTTCTGCAAAGAAGTTCCACTCACCACCACAAGGTTCCTACGAGGAGCCTCAAGGACTTCACGCCAAAACCACTCTGAGACTCTTTTGCTTTGACTTGCCTCACCTTGCCGCACTCTCCTCACTTCGCCAGGTATCATGGACTATACAGAGGGCCCAATGCTGCTGCAGGTGTTTGTTCCCTGGCACTCCACCACATGCCTCAGGGTGACAGAACACAGGGATGTTTGAGAAAAGTGAACGGGCGCACAGAGGCAAAGGGTGATACCGCCCACCGATGTGCGCTATATCTCCCCTCAACATTTCATTTGCAGTCCATCATGTCTGTGTGTCCACAGCCAAACGTGAATGCATCGTGGCACAGATGCCTTCAGAGCGCACGGGCATCAGCACAAAGAGCACGGCCGTCCATCAACGCCCCGGTATGGGCCTTGAACTTTCCTGCCTGAGCCACCTCCCCGCCGACACAGCATAAGGATGTCATCCTGAACTGCTGAGACACCCTCAGGGGAACTGGGATTACTCAGCGTAAAAGCCACTGCCCTCTGGGGAACCAAACCACTCCTGGTGCATACGCTTCCACACAATGGATTCACCCTCAAGGGGAAATGTGGTCCCTGAGATCTTCCACAAGGGAACGGCCCTTGGCCAAATGGGACGACCTCCAACAAAAGCAGCTTGTAGGGACCGGTGACAAAACGCACCAGAGGAACTCCTGGACTGAACAATGGAGATTCACCTGCAGCCAGACTTCCTGGCCTGCTGCCAAGACTGGCAACCTACCCTTGGCCCACACACAAAGCTAATGGCATCGGAACCATTCCGACACCCAACGTGGCGGGGCAAACCCTTGCAGCAATTGTGTAACTTGCAGTGGTGTCTGGTACTTTCACACTCTGGGCCCATCAGTGACGTGACATTGGGGAATCCCTGAGGCCCAGGTCCTCTACAAGCAACTTGTTACCCACAGCCATGCAAGGACAGAACCCAGACAACAGCCTAGACACTTGAACCGGTATGACTTGTCTAGCCTGTGGCCAGGCTCGCCGGATACCACAGTCTCGACGCACCAGCGGGTGGCAGGAAAAATGACACCCACACCACACATCCTCTCCTGCCCTTAAACCTGCAGCCTTTCCTTGGCAGCCAACTCCCTTGTTTCTGCACGGTTGCACCCAATGACCTCCGGGTAGAGCTCCAATCCTCAGGGAACGCTATGTGGGCCGGGTATAGAAACGATGCCTGGCTGTCCTCAGGAACACCTTCACATCTTCAACACAGGGGGAACGTGGTCAGACAGGGACAAAACACCCCAAGGCCTCCAAATCGGCCCCCATGAGGAGACACCATACTGTGCCATGAAGGCAACCATTCGCTGGCACAAGAACCCGCCATGAAGCAAATCGACCAAGGAGAGGAAAGAGGCGGGACCGTCCACAAATGTGCTCCCGTATTCCCTCCCTACACGTGCCTCCAGATGCTCCTGAGGGAATCCCAAATGTGTTCCGGGAACCCCATGGCCACCGTCGATCTATCCACCCACCAGTAAACCTGTGGGCTTAGCCAGCCATCTCACGTGGCTCTTTCACTCGCCTTGCCTTACTCTCTCTCCACCGGGATCCCAACGTGTCACGGCAAGATGCCAGAGCCACCCCTCACCAAAGAATCTTGCCGTGACCAAGTTTGACTAAGGCATTTTCCAGCCCCTTCACACAGCACACACAAGCAGGACACAACCCGAGGAGGAGCCATCAGATTGGCCAAACTCCCAGGAACAGTGGCCCATTTGATTTCTCCCCTCAGCAGGAGAAACCTAAACTGCATCTGGTCTCCCAAGCAGAACATGACAAAGAAGCCTGCCCTAGGCCTGGAATCCTGTTCTGACCCTGAGCCTACAGACTTCTGTTTCTTTGAGGCCACAAGGCAATGACCAGCAGGTGGGGGCAGCCTGTAGAACTCAAGTGCAGGTGGCAGGACGAGCAATGGCTCACGCTTCCTCTCCTACCTGCATGCTGAACCGTGGCAGGGGACAGCAGTCCTGGCTAGACCAAGGAACCCAGAGACGGCACGCTGTCCCAAGCCTTCCCACCTGGATTGGCATCCCAGGCTCCTTTCCCAATGGCTCTTCTCCCCAGGAGATGACCACAACCCTCAACTTGAACAACGTGGCTGTAGACACCCACGGCCGCAAATGCAACGTGAACCTCTCCCTACTTTCCTTTGGGGAGCCACGTGCTGGACCTCAGTTCCAATGAGGAGACGGTAGGGATTTCTCACTCATTTTGTTCAGATTTCCAAGGAATGCATTTGTGGGAGTCATCATCGATCCAAGCACATGCTCAAACGGTGGACATGCAAAGTTGCAGATTCCACCATGGGACGGCCAGCGAGCTGAATCATATCAGCGTACGGAAGTGGCCAGAGCCGAGCCACGGGTCAGGAAATGCAGCCAGTTCTCAGGGCATCAAAGCTCGTGTTCCCCGAGAAAAGACCAGAAGGTGAGGGTGTAGCCCCGGTGCACACGTTCCCATCGCCAAACCTTTAGGTTTAGCAAAGAAGTGTCGCTTACCGCAACAAGGGTTAAAGCAGGATCCTCATGGAATGCACGCCAACACCCCTCTGAGACTCCTTCGGCTGGCCTCGCCTTGCCACACCGTCCTCACTTCAACGGGTATCAGGGATTATACGGATGGCCCCAGGCTGCTGCTGGCATTCCTTCCCTGGCATTCCACCTGGCTCGGGGTGAGAGAACACACGCATGCTTGAGGAGGGTGCACAGGCGCACCGAGGGAAAGGGCGATACCACCCAGCATTGTGTGTTCTATCTCTCCTCAACATTTCATTTACTGTCCATCTTGCCTGTGTGTCCGCAGGCAAACGTGAAAGCATCGTGGCACTGGCGCCTTCAGAGCGTGCGGCCATCAGGACAAAGAGTGCCACCGACCAACAACCCCCTGGTCTCGGGCCCTGAAATTCCTCTCCTGAGCAATCTGCCCTCCATCACAGCAAAAGGATGTCTTCCTGATCCCCTGAGACACCCTCAGGACAACTGTGCCCCCTCAGCCTAAGAGCAAGTGCCCTCTATGGGAACAAAGACGCGTTTGGCCCTTATGATTAAACACAGTGGACACGCCCTCAAGGGGAGAGATCTTCCATAAGGGAAGGGCCCTTGGCTGAATAAGACGACCTCCATCAAAAGCGGCTCGTAGGGACCCGTGACAAAGGGCACCTGAAGAACCCCTGGACTGATCAAGGGAGACTCACCAGCAGGCATATTTCCTGGTCTCCTGCCAAGCCAGAGGAACTTCCCTAGGACCGCAACCAAAGCTAATGGCAAGGGAGCCATTCCAATGCCCAAAATGGCGGGCCAAACACTTGCAGCAACTGGGTAACTTATCGTAGCACCTTGCACATTCGCATTCTTCCCTTCAAGGACAAGACCTTGGAGAAACCATGAGACCCAGGTCCTCCAGAACCAACGTGTCACCCACAGCCGTGCAATGAGAGAACGCACCCAACATCCTGGACCCTTGAACCGGCATGGCTTCTCTGGCTTGAAGCCATGCATGCTGGAGATCACAGGCTCGCAGCACCAGAAGGTGGCAGGACAAAATGACCCCTGCAGCACACATTCACTCTAGCCCTTAAACCTGTAGCGTTGCCTTGGCGGCCGACTCCCTTCTTTCTGCATGGTTGGGCCCAAAGACCTCCGGGAAGAGCTCCAAACCTCAGGGAATGCTATGCCGACCTGGTATAGCAATGACGCTGGGCTGTCCTAAGGAACACCTTAACATCCTCAACATAGGGGCAATGAGGCCACACAGGGACAAAACATCCCAACGGCTCCAAATCGGTCCCAGTGAGAAGACACCATACTGTGCCGTGAAGGCACCATTCGCTGGAACAAGGACCCGCCATGAAGCACATTGAGAAAGGAGAGGAAAAGGTTGGGATGGTCCACGAATGTGCACCTGTATTCCTTCCCTACACGGGGCTCCAAATGCTCCTGAAGATATCCCAAAAGAGTTCCGGGAACCCTATGTCCACCGACATCTCCACCCATACCGATCTATCCACCCAACAGTAAGCCTATGGGCTTAGCCAACACTCTCCCGTGTATTTCCCGCTCGCCTTGCCTTGCTCTCTCCACCAGGATCCAAACGAATCCACCCCTCACCTAAGTAGCTTGATATCCCCTGGATTTGCCTAAGGCACTTTCCAAACTCTCCACACACAACACACAAGCAGGACACAACCCAAGGAGGCGCCATCAGCGTCGCCCAAATCCCGGGGACAGTGGCCCATTTGATTTCCCCCGACCATCAGGGCAAACCTAAACTATATCCCACCTCCCAAGCTGAACATGACATAGACGCCTGGCCTGGCCAGGACTCCTTCTCTGACCCTGAGTGCAGAGACTTCTGTTTCCTTGCAGGAACAAGGCAACGACCTGAGCTTGAGGGTGGCCTGTAGATCTCAATGGCAAGCCAGAGGAGTACCAGTGGCTCACGCTTCCTTTCGCACCCGCACGCTGACCGCGGTAGGGGATAGCAGGTCTGGCTAGACTCAGGTGCCCAGAGACGTCAAGTTGTCCTTAGCCTTCCCACGTAGATGGACATCCCAGGCTCCTTTCCACATGGCTCTTTCTGCACGAGAAGCCCGCCACCCTCCACTTGAACAATGTTGCTGCGCACGCCCACAGTAGCAAATGCAACATGGACCTCTCCCTAATTTTCCTTTGGGAGCCACGTGCTGGACCTCAGTTAGGATGAGAAGACGGTAGGTATTGCTCATTCATTCTGTTTAGATTTCCAAGGAATGCATTTATGGGAGTCCTCACTGATCCACGCTCCTGCTCAAAGGCTGGACGTGCAAAGTCGCGGACTGTCAGCAAGCTCAATCCTCTCAGCAGTAGGGAGCGGCCAGACTCGAGCCACGGGGCAGGAAGTGCACCCACGTCTCAGGGCATCGGAGCTCGGGTGCCCCAGGAAGAGCCCAGAATGTGACGGTGTAGTCTCGTGGCACAAGTCCCCGTGGCCAAACTTCTAGGTTTCTTCAAAGAAGTTCCGTTTACCCCCACAAGGTTTCTACCAGGAACCTTGTCGAGCCAGAGGCGATGCCCTTGGATCACACAGAAAGCTATTGGCATTGGAGATATTCCAATGCCCAAACTGGCAGGGCAAACCCTTGCAGCAACTGGGTTACTTGCCCTGGCGCCTTGTATTTTCGCCCCCAGGCCCGTCAGTGACATGACCGCGGAGAAACCTGAGACCCATTCATTTGTTCAGAGTTCCAAGCAGTGCATTTATGGGAGTCATCATCAATCCACCTGCTCAAAGGCTGCACGTTCAAAGTCGCAGGCTCCACTGCGGGGCAGCCACCGATCTCAATCATGTCAGCAGTCAGGAGTGGCCAGAGGCGACCCACGGGGCTGCAAATGGAGCTAAGGATCATGGCATCAGATCTGGGGTTCCCCTGCAAGAGCCAAGAAGGTGAGGGTGTAGTCTCAGTGCACAAGTCCCCGTGGCCAAACATCTAGGTTTCTGCAAAGAAGTTCCACTCACCACCACAAGGTTCCTACGAGGAGCCTCAAGGACTTCACGCCAAAACCACTCTGAGACTCTTTTGCCTTGACTTGCCTCACCTTGCCGCACTCTCCTCACTTCGCCAGGTATCATGGACTATACAGAGGGCCCAATGCTGCTGCAGGTGTTTGTTCCCTGGCACTCCACCACATGCCTCAGGGTGACAGAACACAGGGATGTTTGAGAAAAGTGAACGGGCGCACAGAGGGAAAGGGTGATACCACCCACCGATGTGCGCTATATCTCCCCTCAACATTTCATTTGCGGTCCATCATGTCTGTGTGTCCACAGCCAAACGTGAATGCATCGTGGCACAGATGCCTTCAGAGCGCACGGGCATCAGCACAAAGAGCACGGCCGTCCATCAACCCCCTGGTATGGGCCTTGAACTTTCCTGCCTGAGCCACCTCCCCGCCGACACAGCATAAGGATGTCATCCTGAACTGCTGAGACACCCTCAGGGGAACTGGGATTACTCAGCGTAAAAGCCACTGCCCTCTGGGGAACCAAACCACTCCTGGCGCATACGCTTCCACACAATGGATTCACCCGCAAGGGGAAATGTGGTCCCTGAGATCTTCCACAAGGGAACGGCCCTTGGCCAAATGGGACGACCTCCAACAAAAGCAGCTTGTAGGGACCGGTGACAAAACGCACCAGAGGAACTCCTGGACTGAACAATGGAGATTCACCTGCAGCCAGACTTCCTGGCCTGCTGCCAAGACTGGCAACCTACCCTTGGCCCACACACAAAGCTAATGGCATCGGAACCATTTCGACGCCCAACGTGGCAGGGCAAACCCTTGCAGCAATTGTGTAACTTGCAGTGGTGTCTGGTACTTTCACCCTCTGGGCCCATCAGTGACGTGACATTGGGGAATCCCTGAGGCCCAGGTCCTCTACAAGCAACTTGTTACCCACAGCCATGCAACGACAGAACCCAGACAACAGCCTAGACACTTGAACTGGTATGACTTGTCTAGCCTGTGGCCAGGCTCGCCGGATACCACAGTCTCGACGCACCAGCGGGTGGCAGGAAAAATGACACCCACACCACACATCCTCTCCTGCCCTTAAACCTGCAGCCTTTCCTTGGCAGCCAACTCCCTTGTTTCTGCACGGTTGCACCCAATGACCTCCAGGTAGAGCTCCAATCCTCAGGGAACGCTATGTGGGCCGGGTATAGAAACGATGCCTGGCTGTCCTCAGGAACACCTTCACATCTTCAACACAGGGGGAACGTGGTCAGACAGGGACAAAACACCCCAAGGCCTCCAAATCGGCCCCCATGAGGAGACACCATACTGTGCCATGAAGGCAACCATTCGCTGGCACAAGAACCCGCCATGAAGCAAATCGACCAAGGAGAGGAAAGAGGCGGGACCGTCCACAAATGTGCTCCCGTATTCCCTCCCTACACGTGCCTCCAGATGCTCCTGAGGGAATCCCAAATGTGTTCCGGGAACCCCATGGCCACCGTCGATCTATCCACCCACCAGTAAACCTGTGGGCTTAGCCAGCCATCTCACGTGTCTCTTTCACTCGCCTTGCCTTACTCTCTCTCCACCGGGATCCCAACGTGTCACGGCAAGATGCCAGAGCCACCCCTCACCAAAGAAGCTTGCCGTGACCAAGTTTGACTAAGGCATTTTCCAGCCCCTTCACACAGCACACACAAGCAGGACACAACCCGAGGAGGAGCCATCAGATTGGCCAAACTCCCAGGAACAGTGGCCCATTTGATTTCTCCCCTCAGCAGGAGAAACCTAAACTGCATCTGGTCTCCCAAGCAGAACATGACAAAGAAGCCTGCCCTAGGCCTGGAATCCTGTTCTGACCCTGAGCCTACAGACTTCTGTTTCTTTGAGGCCACAAGGCAATGACCAGCAGGTGGGGGCAGCCTGTAGAACTCAAGTGCAGGTGGCAGGACGAGCAATGGCTCACGCTTCCTCTCCTACCTGCATGCTGAACCGTGGCAGGGGACAGCAGTCCTGGCTAGACCAAGGAACCCAGAGACGGCACGCTGTCCCAAGCCTTCCCACCTGGATTGGCATCCCAGGCTCCTTTCCCAATGGCTCTTCTCCCCAGGAGATGACCACAACCCTCAACTTGAACAACGTGGCTGTAGACACCCACGGCCGCAAATGCAACGTGAACCTCTCCCTACTTTCCTTTGGGGAGCCACGTGCTGGACCTCAGTTCCAATGAGGAGACGGTAGGGATTTCTCACTCATTTTGTTCAGATTTCCAAGGAATGCATTTGTGGGAGTCATCATCGATCCAAGCACATGCTCAAACGGTGGACATGCAAAGTTGCAGATTCCACCATGGGACGGCCAGCGAGCTGAATCATATCAGCGTACGGAAGTGGCCAGAGCCGAGCCACGGGTCAGGAAATGCAGCCAGTTCTCAGGGCATCAAAGCTCGTGTTCCCCGAGAAAAGACCAGAAGGTGAGGGTGTAGCCCCGGTGCACACGTTCCCATCGCCAAACCTTTAGGTTTAGCAAAGAAGTGTCGCTTACCGCAACAAGGGTTAAAGCAGGATCCTCATGGAATGCACGCCAACACCCCTCTGAGACTCCTTCGGCTGGCCTCGCCTTGCCACACCGTCCTCACTTCAACGGGTATCAGGGGTTATACGGATGGCCCCAGGCTGCTGCTGGCATTCCTTCCCTGGCATTCCACCTGGCTCGGGGTGAGAGAACACACGCATGCTTGAGGAGGGTGCACAGGCGCACCGAGGGAAAGGGCGATACCACCCAGCATTGTGTGTTCTATCTCTCCTCAACATTTCATTTACTGTCCATCTTGCCTGTGTGTCCGCAGGCAAACGTGAAAGCATCGTGGCACTGGCGCCTTCAGAGCGTGCGGCCATCAGGACAAAGAGTGCCACCGACCAACAACCCCCTGGTCTCGGGCCCTGAAATTCCTCTCCTGAGCAATCTGCCCTCCATCACAGCAAAAGGATGTCTTCCTGATCCCCTGAGACACCCTCAGGACAACTGTGCCCCCTCAGCCTAAGAGCAAGTGCCCTCTATGGGAACAAACACGCGTTTGGCCCTTATGATTAAACACAGTGGACACGCCCTCAAGGGGAGAGATCTTCCATAAGGGAAGGGCCCTTGGCTGAATAAGACGACCTCCATCAAAAGCGGCTCGTAGGGACCCGTGACAAAGGGCACCTGAAGAACCCCTGGACTGATCAAGGGAGACTCACCAGCAGGCATACTTCCTGGTCTCCTGCCAAGCCAGAGGAACTTCCCTAGGACCGCAACCAAAGCTAATGGCAAGGGAGCCATTCCAATGCCCAAAATGGCGGGCCAAACACTTGCAGCAACTGGGTAACTTATCGTAGCACCTTGCACATTCGCATTCTTCCCTTCAAGGACAAGACCTTGGAGAAACCATGAGACCCAGGTCCTCCAGAACCAACGTGTCACCCACAGCCGTGCAATGAGAGAACGCACCCAACATCCTGGACCCTTGAACCGGCATGGCTTCTCTGGCTTGAAGCCATGCATGCTGGAGATCACAGGCTCGCAGCACCAGAAGGTGGCAGGACAAAATGACCCCTGCAGCACACATTCACTCTAGCCCTTAAACCTGTAGCGTTGCCTTGGCGGCCGACTCCCTTCTTTCTGCATGGTTGGGCCCAAAGACCTCCGGGAAGAGCTCCAAACCTCAGGGAATGCTATGCCGACCTGGTATAGCAATGACGCTGGGCTGTCCTAAGGAACACCTTAACATCCTCAACATAGGGGCAATGAGGCCACACAGGGACAAAACATCCCAACGGCTCCAAATCGGTCCCAGTGAGAAGACACCATACTGTGCCGTGAAGGCACCATTCGCTGGAACAAGGACCCGCCGTGAAGCACATTGAGAAAGGAGAGGAAAAGGTTGGGATGGTCCACGAATGTGCACCTGTATTCCTTCCCTACACGGGGCTCCAAATGCTCCTGAAGATATCCCAAAAGAGTTCCGGGAACCCTATGTCCACCGACATCTCCACCCATACCGATCTATCCACCCAACAGTAAGCCTGTGGGCTTAGCCAACACTCTCCCGTGTATTTCCCGCTCGCCTTGCCTTGCTCTCTCCACCAGGATCCAAACGAATCCACCCCTCACCTAAGTAGCTTGATATCCCCTGGATTTGCCTAAGGCACTTTCCAAACTCTCCACACACAACACACAAGCAGGACACAACCCAAGGAGGCGCCATCAGCGTCGCCCAAATCCCGGGGACAGTGGCCCATTTGATTTCCCCCGACCATCAGGGCAAACCTAAACTATATCCCACCTCCCAAGCTGAACATGACATAGACGCCTGGCCTGGCCAGGACTCCTTCTCTGACCCTGAGTGCAGAGACTTCTGTTTCCTTGCGGGAACAAGGCAACGACCTGAGCTTGAGGGTGGCCTGTAGATCTCAATGGCAAGCCAGAGGAGTACCAGTGGCTCACGCTTCCTTTCGCACCCGCACGCTGACCGCGGCAGGGGATAGCAGTTCTGGCTAGACTCAGGTGCCCAGAGACGTCAAGTTGTCCTTAGCCTTCCCACGTAGATGGACATCCCAGGCTCCTTTCCACATGGCTCTTTCTGCACGAGAAGCCCGCCACCCTCCACTTGAACAATGTTGCTGCGCACGCCCACAGTAGCAAATGCAACATGGACCTCTCCCTAATTTTCCTTTGGGAGCCACGTGCTGGACCTCAGTTAGGATGAGAAGACGGTAGGTATTGCTCATTCATTCTGTTTAGATTTCCAAGGAATGCATTTATGGGAGTCCTCACTGATCCACGCTCCTGCTCAAAGGCTGGACGTGCAAAGTCGCGGACTGTCAGCAAGCTCAATCCTCTCAGCAGTAGGGAGCGGCCAGACTCGAGCCACGGGGCAGGAAGTGCACCCACGTCTCAGGGCATCGGAGCTCGGGTGCCCCAGGAAGAGCCCAGAATGTGACGGTGTAGTCTCGTGGCACAAGTCCCCGTGGCCAAACTTCTAGGTTTCTTCAAAGAAGTTCCGTTTACCCCCACAAGGTTTCTACCAGGAACCTTGTCGAGCCAGAGGCGATGCCCTTGGATCACACAGAAAGCTATTGGCATTGGAGATATTCCAATGCCCAAACTGGCAGGGCAAACCCTTGCAGCAACTGGGTTACTTGCCCTGGCGCCTTGTATTTTCGCCCCCAGGCCCGTCAGTGACATGACCGCGGAGAAACCTGAGACCCATTCATTTGTTCAGAGTTCCAAGCAGTGCATTTATGGGAGTCATCATCAATCCACCTGCTCAAAGGCTGCACGTTCAAAGTCGCAGGCTCCACTGCGGGGCAGCCACCGATCTCAATCATGTCAGCAGTCAGGAGTGGCCAGAGGCGACCCACGGGGCTGCAAATGGAGCTAAGGATCATGGCATCAGATCTGGGGTTCCCCTGCAAGAGCCAAGAAGGTGAGGGTGTAGTCTCAGTGCACAAGTCCCCGTGGCCAAACATCTAGGTTTCTGCAAAGAAGTTCCACTCACCACCACAAGGTTCCTACGAGGAGCCTCAAGGACTTCACGCCAAAACCACTCTGAGACTCTTTTGCCTTGACTTGCCTCACCTTGCCGCACTCTCCTCACTTCGCCAGGTATCATGGACTATACAGAGGGCCCAATGCTGCTGCAGGTGTTTGTTCCCTGGCACTCCACCACATGCCTCAGGGTGACAGAACACAGGGATGTTTGAGAAAAGTGAACGGGCGCACAGAGGGAAAGGGTGATACCACCCACCGATGTGCGCTATATCTCCCCTCAACATTTCATTTGCGGTCCATCATGTCTGTGTGTCCACAGCCAAACGTGAATGCATCGTGGCACAGATGCCTTCAGAGCGCACGGGCATCAGCACAAAGAGCACGGCCGTCCATCAACCCCCTGGTATGGGCCTTGAACTTTCCTGCCTGAGCCACCTCCCCGCCGACACAGCATAAGGATGTCATCCTGAACTGCTGAGACACCCTCAGGGGAACTGGGATTACTCAGCGTAAAAGCCACTGCCCTCTGGGGAACCAAACCACTCCTGGCGCATACGCTTCCACACAATGGATTCACCCGCAAGGGGAAATGTGGTCCCTGAGATCTTCCACAAGGGAACGGCCCTTGGCCAAATGGGACGACCTCCAACAAAAGCAGCTTGTAGGGACCGGTGACAAAACGCACCAGAGGAACTCCTGGACTGAACAATGGAGATTCACCTGCAGCCAGACTTCCTGGCCTGCTGCCAAGACTGGCAACCTACCCTTGGCCCACACACAAAGCTAATGGCATCGGAACCATTTCGACGCCCAACGTGGCAGGGCAAACCCTTGCAGCAATTGTGTAACTTGCAGTGGTGTCTGGTACTTTCACCCTCTGGGCCCATCAGTGACGTGACATTGGGGAATCCCTGAGGCCCAGGTCCTCTACAAGCAACTTGTTACCCACAGCCATGCAACGAC
The DNA here is from genome assembly GCF_965194805.1 of Balaenoptera borealis. Taxonomy (NCBI): domain Eukaryota; kingdom Metazoa; phylum Chordata; class Mammalia; order Artiodactyla; family Balaenopteridae; genus Balaenoptera; species Balaenoptera borealis. The sequence goes on along the minus strand of NC_138866.1, from coordinate 129,797,067 downwards.
AGAACCCAGACAACAGCCTAGACACTTGAACTGGTATGACTTGTCTAGCCTGTGGCCAGGCTCGCCGGATACCACAGTCTCGACGCACCAGCGGGTGGCAGGAAAAATGACACCCACACCACACATCCTCTCCTGCCCTTAAACCTGCAGCCTTTCCTTGGCAGCCAACTCCCTTGTTTCTGCACGGTTGCACCCAATGACCTCCAGGTAGAGCTCCAATCCTCAGGGAACGCTATGTGGGCCGGGTATAGAAACGATGCCTGGCTGTCCTCAGGAACACCTTCACATCTTCAACACAGGGGGAACGTGGTCAGACAGGGACAAAACACCCCAAGGCCTCCAAATCGGCCCCCATGAGGAGACACCATACTGTGCCATGAAGGCAACCATTCGCTGGCACAAGAACCCGCCATGAAGCAAATCGACCAAGGAGAGGAAAGAGGCGGGACCGTCCACAAATGTGCTCCCGTATTCCCTCCCTACACGTGCCTCCAGATGCTCCTGAGGGAATCCCAAATGTGTTCCGGGAACCCCATGGCCACCGTCGATCTATCCACCCACCAGTAAACCTGTGGGCTTAGCCAGCCATCTCACGTGTCTCTTTCACTCGCCTTGCCTTACTCTCTCTCCACCGGGATCCCAACGTGTCACGGCAAGATGCCAGAGCCACCCCTCACCAAAGAAGCTTGCCGTGACCAAGTTTGACTAAGGCATTTTCCAGCCCCTTCACACAGCACACACAAGCAGGACACAACCCGAGGAGGAGCCATCAGATTGGCCAAACTCCCAGGAACAGTGGCCCATTTGATTTCTCCCCTCAGCAGGAGAAACCTAAACTGCATCTGGTCTCCCAAGCAGAACATGACAAAGAAGCCTGCCCTAGGCCTGGAATCCTGTTCTGACCCTGAGCCTACAGACTTCTGTTTCTTTGAGGCCACAAGGCAATGACCAGCAGGTGGGGGCAGCCTGTAGAACTCAAGTGCAGGTGGCAGGACGAGCAATGGCTCACGCTTCCTCTCCTACCTGCATGCTGAACCGTGGCAGGGGACAGCAGTCCTGGCTAGACCAAGGAACCCAGAGACGGCACGCTGTCCCAAGCCTTCCCACCTGGATTGGCATCCCAGGCTCCTTTCCCAATGGCTCTTCTCCCCAGGAGATGACCACAACCCTCAACTTGAACAACGTGGCTGTAGACACCCACGGCCGCAAATGCAACGTGAACCTCTCCCTACTTTCCTTTGGGGAGCCACGTGCTGGACCTCAGTTCCAATGAGGAGACGGTAGGGATTTCTCACTCATTTTGTTCAGATTTCCAAGGAATGCATTTGTGGGAGTCATCATCGATCCAAGCACATGCTCAAACGGTGGACATGCAAAGTTGCAGATTCCACCATGGGACGGCCAGCGAGCTGAATCATATCAGCGTACGGAAGTGGCCAGAGCCGAGCCACGGGTCAGGAAATGCAGCCAGTTCTCAGGGCATCAAAGCTCGTGTTCCCCGAGAAAAGACCAGAAGGTGAGGGTGTAGCCCCGGTGCACACGTTCCCATCGCCAAACCTTTAGGTTTAGCAAAGAAGTGTCGCTTACCGCAACAAGGGTTAAAGCAGGATCCTCATGGAATGCACGCCAACACCCCTCTGAGACTCCTTCGGCTGGCCTCGCCTTGCCACACCGTCCTCACTTCAACGGGTATCAGGGGTTATACGGATGGCCCCAGGCTGCTGCTGGCATTCCTTCCCTGGCATTCCACCTGGCTCGGGGTGAGAGAACACACGCATGCTTGAGGAGGGTGCACAGGCGCACCGAGGGAAAGGGCGATACCACCCAGCATTGTGTGTTCTATCTCTCCTCAACATTTCATTTACTGTCCATCTTGCCTGTGTGTCCGCAGGCAAACGTGAAAGCATCGTGGCACTGGCGCCTTCAGAGCGTGCGGCCATCAGGACAAAGAGTGCCACCGACCAACAACCCCCTGGTCTCGGGCCCTGAAATTCCTCTCCTGAGCAATCTGCCCTCCATCACAGCAAAAGGATGTCTTCCTGATCCCCTGAGACACCCTCAGGACAACTGTGCCCCCTCAGCCTAAGAGCAAGTGCCCTCTATGGGAACAAACACGCGTTTGGCCCTTATGATTAAACACAGTGGACACGCCCTCAAGGGGAGAGATCTTCCATAAGGGAAGGGCCCTTGGCTGAATAAGACGACCTCCATCAAAAGCGGCTCGTAGGGACCCGTGACAAAGGGCACCTGAAGAACCCCTGGACTGATCAAGGGAGACTCACCA